>NC_091118.1:164660380-165860380 GCF_040183065.1 Periplaneta americana
AAGCTTATTAGATCGGCAAGCAATGTAATAAGGGAATTTCCATCGCAAAAACGAAAGTAATAGCTTTAGAGGCAAGGAACTAGTAAGAACAAAGCTAATAATTAATACGAAAATACAGAACAAGTATGCCATTTTAAATATTTAGGAAATTATTAGTTACGATAAAGATTATGATATATCAAATTAAATAAATTCCCGAAGATCTGTGGAATAATTAACCATACTTTTAGAAAGAAAAGTACGTAAAGAATTATTATTATTATTATTATTATTATTATTATTATTATTATTATTATTATTATTACGATACAAAATTAAAATTCTACAAATTTATGGCTGTACCTATGCTAGCTTACGGAAGTGAAATATGGACGACAAAAAAAAAAACACGAAAGTGAAATACAGCCTGTGGAAATAAAATTTTTGAGAGAAGTTAAAATATGTACAAAACTAGATCAAATAAAAAACGAAAACATAAGAGAAGAATTACAAATTTGTAACATGAATGTTAGTTTGAAATATTATGAACGACAATTAAAAGAACATTTAGAAAGAAGATTGATCAAACAAATGTGGAAGTTAAACCCAGGGGAAATAGATCTGTAGGTAGACCAAGGACGAGACGGCTGGAAGATCTTTGAAGGCGGAAAAGTCAGTTAACTGCCTACACCACGAAGTTAAGAAGTATAATTAAAAGACGCATACAGTCGTTACTTATGGATATAGCCTATCTATGAATTTTATCTTCGCCAAATTTCTCTCTTTAGGTCTAAAATGGGAACAGTAGAGTTCTAACACAATTGAAAATCAACTTCATGATAGGACAAATTTTTCATGCGATCCGTAACATCTGCATGTTACCAATAACAGTACTATTTATAATGTATTATAACTATCAGTTTATAACTATCAGTTGCAAATTATCGTGCAAACAAACAGGAAGATAAAATTTTGTTCTGTATACAATTACCCAGAAAAAGCATTCATTGTAGTCCTCACAAATAAATATAGAATATCTGATTGCAACTATAGACAATATGGCTTAAGCAGATGTAGGCCTATGTGCCGCCTTAGCAGCTCATTTGACAGAGCACTGGCTTACGATAACTGTGGACCCGGTTTCGAATCCCGGTGAGTATGTTCACTAAACCGGTAAGGCGTATTATGCTTGGCATTCAGATAGCGACTGAGGAGGCGTGATAATGTTTTCGGACCGCTTGGCTTCAAAAGGCTTCATCCCAAACGGCTCCCATTTTCTTCACGCGGCTCCCGTCTATTATTACCAACACAAATTCCTTCCATTTCTTGCAGACTTAAGACTGTCTACCTGATATGGTTCAAATATGTTGTTATTATGGTTCATAAGCTGTATAAACTACTCGTCATGAGTGATCATAATCCAGGGTTCCCTATTACACCGATCGTCATGAAACTCCAGCTGGCTTAAAAAGGCAGTTTTTTTGGTAACTCTGTTTTACAAAGTCGAGAAGCGTAATGTCACCAGTAGGCCTACTCAACTGGCCAATAAGATCCTCAACGAACTTCCATTTTTTCCCAGTTTAAATCTGAACGGTGTTCCTCTGGCTGCGAGCTTTTGTTTGTGTTTCCAATTGTATTTATTTTAATACATCCACAACTTGGGAAAATGTTGCGATGGGCAGCATTGAACTCTCTATTGAACTCGCTATGAAACGCTTCATAACTGTTTGTAGTAAGTGTAGGGGAAGACAAACAGTCTTTGATTAATTTGTAGTTGTTGGTTTAATTCAAGATTTTATAAGTTATATGCATTTGTAAGTTTGCAGGTGACATAACATAATCCGCAAATGAAAATGTTCAATTGAAACAATTTCACTTTATGTCTCGTAATACTGAAGCATCTTCAGCTTCACAGATTGTGTCTATGGCAATGTTAATATAGTAATTTTCTTTCACCATCCGAATTATCCGAATAAGTCAATGTATTTGCATCTGCCATTATTACTGCGGCTATAATAATAATAATAATAATAATAATAATAATAATAATAATAATAATAATAACATAAACACACGTAAATGGTGAAATCGAAATCGCATATGTCCAGCACAGATAAGTTTCAAATAGAATATTGTAATTAAATATTTTAGAACTGAAATAGGCCTAGCTGTTACCTAAGAGCCATAAATGTGTTGTGTTGTACCTTACATACCCACCATACAGTACGACGCTTCCTCAGTCAAGAAGAGAATAGCATGGCACACCGTTAGCCGAATGGATAGAGCGTCGACTTTCCGTACTTTCCGTGCCGGAGACGCAGTTTCAACTCTTGGCTATTCCAAATAAAATTTCTGATTACAAAGACTAGTTTCCTTTCGCCTTTCTTAAAATATAACTCTGATACTAAATCCTGTCGTTATTAGTTCTATTGTCTTATGAAGGTGATTGACCAAGGCTTAGTTTTCAAAATACATAATTTCTGCATTACAAAAGGCCTATATTTCAGAATGTCGTATTATGTTACATCGAAGTTCATAATATGCTAGTTTGAAACTTATGATTAAGAGCGCTTTATTAACTGTTTTGAGGCATCCCCAAATAAAATGGTCTGCGCACGCCTACACTCTTGATTTAGTATTGCTTTCATTCATTCATTCTTATTCTGGTAACGTTAGCGGGCACTAATTCCACTGCTTACAGTTAACAGGTGTCGTCGTATTTCATTCATTTAGACAACAAACGACTTCAAATCACGTCTTAACTAAGCTTTTAATGCATCCAGGCTAGTGCATCTCGGAATAAATTAAAATCAGGAAGTAGTTACAGACTAACGGAACACATAAAATCACAAAGTGACGCCGCTTGCCAGAAACTTACTAAGTGAATAATTAATTAAATACGAGATCCATTGGTTATCTACGTATGTTTAATACCACATTCCGAAACGTATGCAGAAAAATGCATATGTCTATAGTGCGCGAAAGAAAGGACATAAGTTATAAATTGCAAGTTTTCGTTGAGCAAAAGCAAAGTTTGGAATAAGGACCAATAGCATTATGATGGGTTGGAAATCTGACGCTCTGCATCATTATGGGGAAAAAAATATGCCCTTCAGATATACCATCTGAAGAAGTAAATTTTTTGTGTTCGCATGGAAATCATAACTCAAAGCCATCAATTATTACTGACTTACGTCCTTTCTATCGCACACCATTGATTTTACTGATAATTTCCCTCTTCAGAGACCAGAAAACATGATTTTTTGTTGTTACTTCAGTATTTGGATCTTACATTAATTTGAGAACACTAGTTCTATTTTTTTTTTATTCTACACTGTGTGGCTGTGGTTAACATTTTCTGACATACATTTCCACTGAATAGATAATTTTGGAAGAGCCAGACAGAAATTCCAGTGAGGAAAATCTTAGAATGAAGTTCATTGTACATATTACGATAGCAGAAAACTAGATTTGTTTTATTATAATGACATATTTAGGAAGCAAATAGAGAAATTCAATTACATAAATGACACAATCAGGAGAACTTTATGAAATAAAGTAAGAAAAGAAGCAATGTTAACATTTTACAAGGCTATGTCGGTCCTTTGCCTCTTGTATGTATGTATGTATGTATGTATGTATGTATGTATGTATGTATGTATGTATGTATGTATGTATGTATGTATGTATGTATGTATGTATGTATGTATGTATGTATTAACACTGCAATTGGGTATACATCTGGTGGCAGTGGTATATAGTATACAATAATACAATAATTACAGCTAAAAATACAATAAACATAAATTTACTTCTAACTATAAATAAATAGATGCAATAAACCTAGGAGTATAAGTAAAAACTATGCTATAATAAGCAAAAGTAAACCTAACCCATTTCACCCAACTATTACCAATTTAAGTAATTACATATCACCTTAATTAATTACTTACGTATCAACTTAATCACGTATCAACTTAATGACAGTGAAACATGGATTTTGAGAGAAAATGATAAATCAAGGATGGAAGGAAATGAAATGAAATTTCTCGGATATATTGCAGGTTATACAAAAGTAGACTACGAAAGGAATGAAGATATCCGTTTACAGTTGGACATTTTTAAAATTAATGACAAAACAAACAAAAGATACAGAAATAATTGAAAATTGCATTTAGAAGGACTGGACACCATACTTCCACCCAATTGGCAAGAGGGGTATTGGAAGGCCAGCGAGACGTTGGAGAGATCAATAGTCGTGATTATTGTTGATAATATGTTCTGCGTAATTTGATGTGCTGTAGGGTTTGGTTATAGCTTTAATGTGTTCATTATATCTTGTTTGAAAGGATCTTCCTGTCTGTCCTATGTAAAAATGTGGGCAGATATTGTAAACGCCAGTTGAATTATATTTATTTGTATGCTTGATGTGATGTTACAGGCAGAAGATGCTTAATACATAAATGATGAAGATATGTTGATGATAATGATAATGACTAACAACAAGGCTGATTTTCAAATTTATTATTATTATTATTATTATTATTATTATTATTATTATTATTATTATTATTATTATTATTATTATTATTATTAACAGCTTCATTTCGCCATGAATGTTGCGAATGTAATACAATATTATTGCTAATTAAGATTGTGTATGATATTGCATGGTGAAAAGAAAACATTCACGAAATGTTCACAAAATTAGTCACTTTTTAATCATAAGTACGGTATTTTATTTACTTTTCACGAAGAATTTGAAAATTTTTCACTAAATAAACCTGGCCCTGCATAACACAACAGGAAAGATATCTTTGAAGCTCCTCAGTGCTCACAGTGCACACGATACGTAGGTAATTCCTGATGCTAGCATAGAGCATTGCATGCCTGCCACCAGGAACAAGAAACACGGCTAAGCGACTTGGAAGTCAACAATCAACAAACTGGTTTCGGCCGTCTCTATCCTCTGCTCTTCATTTTTCTTGCAGTTCATTTAATTTCCGCCCCTATTCAGCTTCTCTTCCTTGTCTTTTATAATCCTCCCCCTCCTGTTTCTTCTTCCTCCCCTCGCATGCCATCCTTCTCCTTCCACGGACCGAGAAGCTAAGTAATACCTGGTTCCACACCTTCCGACCTCACTTCTTTACCTGCTGGTTCACAGAACTATAGCGAGGAGTCGAGCGACCAAGATGCGCGCGTTCGTTATGTAGGGGCACTTTTATTACCAATGTACTTTGTCTTGAATACGTCATACAGTAATATACTTGTCTAAAGACCTAAAGAAGCTGTTTATTTTTTCATTGACAATTATATAATGAAATTTCTCTGTCCAAAAAAAAAAAAAAAAAAAAGCGAGGAAAATAAATACAGAAGTTAAACAAGATATACAAACATATAATTTTAAAACATCAACGAACATTAAAATCGTGACTTGCAGTGGGAAATTTCAGTTCTTTCAGGAGTAGTAGTAGTAGTAGTAGTAGTAGTAGTAGTAGTAGTAGTAGTAGTAGTAGTAGTAGTAGTAATAATAATAATAATAATAATAATAATAATTATTATTATATTATATTATATTATATTATATTATATATATATATATATATATCTCAATCGACTGAAGCACTTGCCTCCTAATCTGGGATTCCTCTCGGGCGTGAGTTCGATTCCCACTTGGGCTGATTACCTGGTTGGGTTTTTCCGAGATTTTCCCAAACCGTAAGGCGAATGTCATGTAATGTATGACGAATCCTCGGCTTCATCTCGCACCATCGTACTATCACCAAATCTCATCGAAGCAAAAAAAAAAAATCCAGTACTTGATACAGCGTCGTGAAATAATCCATTTAGAAATAATAATAATCAGTCTTGTTTTCGAAACTTGAAGCCACTTCTGTGGACTAATGAGGATAATCTGTGCGTGCTGGTCGCACACCCTTGGGGGCGGTGATGTATGAATGATGGTTGTATCAGTATTTATTGTTATCAATCCTACTATAAGTCACTGTGGCTCTTGACATTTCTGCATTCGGTACCACCATGACTGTCATTTATCATTATACCTGCTATTTCAACCCATATCATTCTCAGTTAATACTTAATTTACACCTTGTCATTTATCTTTATAACATCAACTCATCTATTAAAGTTTTTTTCGCCAACACCTACATTATTATATTTTCTTACTTAAATCTTCAATAATGTTGGCTTCTTTAACAATATTATTATACCAGTTACATTAACCGCTCTGTCCTTCATGTCATCACAAGTTCACTTTCAGTTCAGTCTCTTATACTCGTATTTTAGTACACTTCTCCAAGATTTAATACATTTCTGTCATCTACTTATTTCTTGGTATGATCATGAACCTGTAAAAGAAAAGTGACAATTCTCCGCGAATTTAGTTTAAGGGGATAATGTGGGTATATTTTATGACACATCTCAATATTTTTAACATTATAGGCCTAATCTGAAAAATCCAAGGATGATTAAAAACACAGCCACCGGCGTGGCTCAGTCGGTTAAGGCGCTTGCCTGCCGGTCTGAAGTTGTGCTCGGGCGCGGGTTCGATCCCCGCTTGGGCTGATTACCTGGTTGGGTTTTTCCGAGGTTTTACTCAACCGTAAAGTAAATGCCAGGCCTGAACGCGAATCGAACTCCGACCGTCTGCAGGGCAAGATGATCTTCAAGTATAAAAAAAATAACTTTTCTAAACCATTGGGCAAATTTTGGCCAAATTTAAGTCTACCGAAAAGTTAACTCGTGAAATAGCACAATTTTACCGGATAAAGTGATAATACGTAAATTAAAAAACCTCTTTAACTCACTCTGTTTTATCAGTTATTTTAAAGAACACATTTACGTTACTTTTATACCTCCAATTTATAAAATACTTATATTTCAATTATCCATTCGTTTATATGCAATATGTCGTTATGATTTACAGAGTGAAAGTGGGAAAATGCAATTCTAGATAGTGGAACATCTATCATCATCATATGGAAGCCTGTAGTTAGTAATAAGCTATTTCATACAAGCAAATAATTTTCTTCCGTGGGTCGAATATTACAGGCCTACATGCATATAGTATCGAATAACCATTATTTTATATTATTGTGTCGCAAATAGCAATGAGTTCCCTGTACGTAATTTCTAAGTGACATAGGCCTATAACTTAAGCATTCTTTTCTATATTTGCACAGTGCAACAAAATACCTTTGAGAAATTACATAAAAAGACAATAATACAGAAATAAACAGCTATAGGTAAATTTCACTCTTTTCTTTATAAATAGCTACTTCATTTATTCTAAAGAGGAATCTTGATTATATGCAATATAGTTCATTAGTCTGGCGTATAGAAATCAATTCAGCACTAATGAAGTCAATATAGACATAATAGAAATTAAAATATAAAATAAATAAGCGAATGATAATACGAGTGTTATCATTCGTTTTCACTTTTTAGGCCTTGTGGCTGGTACTATCCTCATTAGGAATTGCTAACTAAAACAAACATTCGCTATTAGTGAAACTTTTTGGCCATGTGATCAGCGTATTACAAGGCCGCCGCTTAAAAAATAACGTAGGATAAATTTAACACAACGGATACACGCCTAATGCTTACGAAGGAAAAATCAACCTTCACTTTCCTGCCGAGAATCGAACGCAGTTTCGTTGAACGTTTAGTTAGAAAAGTCGACATATGAGAAATAAATGACATTAAAATAATAAATGCACGCAATATATCGATATATATTATTAACTACGTATATAGGCTATTAAATATTTCATTAATTCTAAAAATGTTCGTTTAAATGAAATTTGAAATTATTTACTGTAATGATTGTTAGAACTGAAGTTGAATAAATGAAGAGATATAAGTTTATCCCAAAATATATTTCTTTGACGCAAGAATTGTACTCTGTTATGTTACTTGTACAAAATAGTTCTTATACACTACTCAAAATTGAAAAATAGTCATTTTATAACTGCATCACATTTTTATAATTTTATGAAATGCATGCATTCCCAAACCGAAAAATCATATATATTAGACTTCTCTTTACAGAACTGAAATGAGAAAGCAATAAAGAACTTAGTTGAGTAATATATACAGGGTCTTTAATACAACAGATACTGAATACAGAGAATAAATTAGTAATAGTGAAAAATTTAACGTCGCATTTTTCTTGTAGATATAGTTTAATATCGAGTATTTTCCCCTCTGGTTTGGATGACTGCTATACAAGGACGATTCATGCTTCTAATGAGGCGCCAGATACTCTCTTGAGGTAAAGGTCCCCACTCCTACAAAAGTGCCCATTCAAAACTTGAAAGGTTTCTGGAGGCCCTTCCCTCTTTCGTACACGTCGTTCTTATTGATCCCGACCTGTTCAATGAGATTCAGATCTGAGCTCATTGGGAGCCACTCCATTGGAAAGGACTGAAGAAGGAACAGCTTCCTAAAACCCTTCAAGCTTTGGTAGAAGTACGTTTGCAGTATTGGGGACTTTTATGTCAAGAAAGCATCCTATGTCCCATTAGAAGCATGAATCGTTGTACAGTAGTCATCAAAGCCAGGGGAGGGAATACTCGATATTAGACAGTATCTATAGAAAATGTCAAATTTTTCATTGTTGAACTCATTTATATTTTGTATTCAGTATCTATTGTGTTAAACATCCTGTATATGTCACTTAACTAGGTTTTTCATTGTTTTTTCATATGTTTTATAGAGAGACGTCTAATATATCATTTTTAGGTTTGCGAATTCATGCATTTCATAACATTATAAAAATGTGATGTAAGTAGTTACAAAATGGCGCTACTTTTTTATTCTGAGCAGTGTAGTATGATGTGTCTTAACTTTCATTAACCAAAATGGCATAGCATTTTGTTATAAAGATTACGACATCTTCAATTACAGTTATATAATCTCGACCAAAGTTTCTGAACATTACAATGCCGTCGGCTCATTCTACTTTATTTTCTAGACCTATGAGTTAGTTGGAATAGAGATCCGAGCTCTCTGAATGTGTACGCACCATCCAAACCGCAGTGCAAGAAGTTGTATAATGGTGGGCTTCAGTTAAATACCACATAAAACAGTTCCCCTAAGGCGACAAACCACCACAAACTATTAATGGCTCCACATATTTGCTGAAATAGTCAGTCTAACAAAACTTCAAGCTCAGCTGTGTGGCATCTAGTTACAACATGATTCTTTCCTAAAAGCTGAGGAATTCTCAACACTCAGCATGAATTTATAACAAAGACAGAAATAGTATTGATAATCGGTTATGAAGATGTTTCACTCCTTATCGCGCATTCAAGTTTAAACGATATGAATACAAACTTCGGCAAAAGCCAAGCACGTCCCACTCTTATGATGTTAAAAATATATATTTCTGACCTACTCGAAGCTGAAATTATTTCCAAAGTTATTAAGTTTGCCTATCTTAAAACAAATTGCAGAACTTAATTGTATACTCTACTAGGACTTTGTATTAAATAATAATCGAGAAATACATGCAATGTTTCGTGTCCATCATATATAGACGTTTGCCATAAGTTTCATTCTACTAATAGGAATTAATCAATCGTAGTACAAATATCTTACCACTCTTTCAATAACATGCAATTCACTATTTTATTTTGGCACTGGAATAATATTTTTTTATTATATAATTTTCAAACTGATATGTCAGGAAATTGGAGCATTTCTTTAGTGAGAAGAAATAATTTAAGATGGATTCAATTCAAACTTGTCAAGCCATGAAAACAATAATTTTTTTCACTTTAGGACCACGGATTCTAGAGTTAGTGAACATAGTTGCTGTATGATAAAACGCAGAATGATACAGATCTCATAAAATATTTGTATTATGTAGTCGAACGGATGTATTCGTCCTCCGCTGCAAACGTGGTATACCTACTGTTCTCAACAATTCTGCAGACAAAGCTTCCTTCGGAACTTATGTAACTTCGCCCTGGATTCTAATTATCAGATTTGTTTAGAAATGTAAATATCGTCATGCTAGCCTTCTTATCTAGATTTCGTAGCTTAATTTAAATTGACCGGTCCAGTAACGCAAGAATGCTGTACGGAAGGGGGGAGAATGCGCTGGCTGGAACGGCACAGCAAGGATGAGTTGAAGGCCATCGATTTTTACGTGCGAGTTGTCCGGCCGTCTGTCTGTCTGTCGGTGTGTCTTTTGTTTGTGTGTGTCTTTTCACCAGTGCACTTGCGTACATCAACCTTTCGCAGGCTTCAATGTCTACTTTGGAAATATGGTGTGGATTTATCAGAAGATGCACATGTTTAGAATGTGAATGTGGGTATTATTTGTGATTACGTAGGAAATGTGCTTTTGTGTGGATGTCAAGTTTGTGTTAACGGTTACGTGAATTTCTCCATTGTTGATATTTCCTGTTACCTCCGACACACACATCATTTGTGCCGGTCAACAATGAATAAATGAATAATGTTTACTGGACTTGTGTTTGACACAAGGACAATTTTATAAATGTATATTACAAAAAACTTCATTTCAATTCAAAGAGGACCTGATATGTTTTTTTATATTTCTGGGCGCTACAGATTTGTTTTACTTTTAAATAATTTGACATTATCACCTAAACAAACTTCTCAAAAATTAATTTTTCACATAGCCTTATTTGAATAACGACTGTCTATTTTATTTATTTATATTTTTATATTTTATTGAACTACCGGTAGGCCTACGCCTATTTTAAAAAGTATGATTTAGAAATACTTTTAGAAATATTTTTAGATTTCATTTGAATATTTTAGAGACATTTATGTGCCTATTCAAATTGCTCCCACTGTTGGTGACTGTTCTTTGTAAAAATGGCATTGTTAACTAGAAAATTACAAAATATATATATTTCTTAATTATAACGATTATGAATCAGAAGAAATTTGGTATTAAGAAACAGAATTATTTTCAAAATATTATGTCAGTTTTATTTTTTAATAAAATGTGCTGATAAATCTGGCATGTTCTGTTACAAAAAATTGTATGTTTCAAATTTAAAATAGACCTATGCGTTTGTTCATATAATGTTTATATGTAACTTAAACATGTAAAGCGAAACTTTGATGTAAGAAAATTTGTAAATATAAATCCCTGCTTCATTTTGGTATAATATCTAAGCTTATAACTTTTTTTTTTTACATTTTATTGAACTAAGCCTATTTTAAAAAGTATGATTCATAAATACTTTTAGAAATGTTTTTTAGACTTCAATTGAGTATTTTAGGGACATTTATATATCTATTCAATTGCCCCCACTCTTGGTGACTGTTCTTTGTAAGAACGATACTATTAACTAGTACGGTAAATTATTAAATATTTTTTTTTTTAGTTATAGCGATTATGAATCAGAAGAAATTTGGTACCGGTATTAACAAACAAAATTGGATAAATTTCAGAACATGGTTTACCTTCATTTCCTTCTTCCTCCAAAATTCCAATCTTGTGCACACAAACAAAATTATTGGAACTGAAAAGTGCCTTTTCGTAAGCATGATGATATGTATTTGACAAACACAGATAAATCTGCTCGTTTTAGTACTTTAAGATAATTTTATTGTTGTCAGTGAGATAACCGGGTACTGAAAATTGCTCACAAAATTATTTTCAAAATATTATGTCAGTTTAATTTTTAAATGATAAGGCACTGATAAATCTGACATGTTCACAACTGACTACCTGTGACAAGATGATATGTTTCAAATTTAAAATCTGTATTTGTTCATATAATGTTTATAAGTAAACATGTAAAGTAACATTTTGATGTAAGAAAATATGTTTATATAAATCCCTGCTTCATTTTGCTATATCTAAGCTTATAACGAAATTTTCCTTATTTCCAGGTGGGGCAGGAATGGCATCATGCAGAGAGTTCTTTACTGCTCTTTCAAAGCCCTCCGAGAGAGGAAGATAGGACAAGTCACCAATGATGCAGATGCTGTAGTAGTTCATACGAAAATAGTTACCCTTTAATTTATTACCTACATTACCTCCAACTTCACAGCATAACATGCATTCTTCATCAAAACGATTTTCTCCATTTTGCTGGTACCCTTCAACCTCCCCTATCTCTACAATCGTTGCGGTAATAGTTTTTTTAACCTTAATAGGACATGGATTTGCATACCTCATTATTGTAACAGAAGATGAACCACCCGGCCATGTGATTTTTAATTCAACATTACCACGTCTTGGAAGGTAAGCAAGTGTATACAAAAGTTGCCATTGTAAAGAAAGTGTTACTTATAATAGTAAGCTTAATAATTAATGCCATGTGAATGTAAGATATTTAACTGTAGTGCTCTAGAATAGAAAGCCCTCAAAAAATTAATTAAAACGAAAACTAAGAATTTAGATTCATAGAACTATGTAGTATATTAAATCTTCGACAGTGTCTACTGTGCACAAAATAATAAGAAATTCGGTTGAGTGGAATTTTAAAAGAATTTTCTGTAATTTTTATCATATCATGCTTTGCTCTATTATTTTTTAATATTGTTAAGATTTCAACTTAAATTGCTGTACTTTTAGTTGTTAAGTTCTATATAACATACATCCTTAAGTAACTGCAATTTTACCTAATGAACTAGTAACTAGAATAGTTTACATTAAATATACATACAGTAATTAAAAATAATAATTAAAATACAACAAAACCTAAAGTAATTTTTAAAAATTTCTTTAGTTTTAATTGTAATTTTTCTAACTCTTCAATGCTTCAGTTAATTTTTCATAGAATAAATTGTTTATGAAATTTTATTGTGACCATCTTTTACATATTATTTCCTGTTTTCTTGACAGGAGTAGGCACTACAAAATAAATAACCACAGAAGTGCTGGTTTTGTCCATCGGTTACTTCATGTCGATCCCAGTAATGGTCAAGTTATTCTAAAAAGACATTTGGAATGTGATGGCTTATTCTATCCAAATCTTTTTACACTGTATATTGATTCTAATGTAAATGAAACTCGTGGAGTTGACTACTATTCTCTACCTTTGAGGATATTTATTACTGGAGATCGATGTGACAAGGAAGATGAAGGAGGGAGTGTAGAACTGAATACAATTCACGTGAAAATCTCTGAAGCGAAAAGGTTAGTATCAATTTTAGTTCATTTGGAATTTTGTAATCTAGTGTTTCGTACATGTTATATTCCTGAATTATATATTTTGTTACCTTATTATAATACAGTATGAAAAGTTACTTTGTATTGTATTGTATTGTGTTGTATTTATTAACATTCCATGGTATTCATACATGCTTACAGCTAGAATATGGAACAAGTCAAAAAAACTTAATACTATTATAAAATCTTAATTTATAGTCACAGTCTAGATGAAATATATATAGACGAGATTTACAATATAGTCTACTAGTACAACACAAAGTTTTAGTATCAATTTCATGAAGTGTTATTGAATGTCATGAATTCACCTACAGAATAGAAGGCGTGAGAAATTAGGTACTTCTTTAATTTGGCCCTAAATAATTTTATGTTTTGAGTTTTATTTTTTATATCGATAGGGAGGCTATTAAACATTTTTACTGCCATATAACGCACTCCTTTTTGATAGCACGATATTCTTGCCGATGGAGTATGAAAGTCATTTTTTGACGTGTATTTATGCTATGAACTGTTGAATTAGTTACAAAGTTTTCACGATTACATTCGAGGAAGATTATTAATGAAAAGATATACTGACAAGCCATGGGCATTATTTGTAGTTTTTTTAAAATAGCCCTACACAATTCCCTAGATTTGGCACCTACTATTATTCTAATTACTCTTTTTTGTAATAGAAACATATTGTTACTATCTGTGGAATTTCCCCAGAATATTATTCCAAAACTCATTACCGAGTGGAAGTATGCAAAGTATATTGTTTTTAAGGTATTGATATTTACTATCTTTTGCATAGATCTAATAGCAAAACAAGCTGAATTTAGTTTGGGGGTAATTTCTTTAATATGATTTTTCCAATTTAACACATTATCGATTTTTAAGCCTATGTGTTAATAGAACAATGTCTGATTTGGCATCATCTCTGATTTCAAACACCATAATATTCTTCTTCTTTTTATTGCTTTACAGGCCACTGTGAACTTTGGCTCCTTTCAAAATTGTTCTCCAAAACTATGATCCTGTGTCCTTATACTTCAGTTCCTGACGTCCATTACTCTCAGATCTTCCTCCACCAATTGGAGTCATTTTAATTTAGGTCTTCCTATTCATTATGTGTCTTCTGGTTTATGATGTGTTAGCTTTTTGCAAAGCTCCTGATTTTACACTCTAAAAATGCATCCAAGCCACCTCAATCATCCAAGTTTCATTACGTTCACTGGAACAGGTTCATTAACAGTATATTATGAAACAAGTTTATAATATTATACTTTATTGCACGAGTCAATGTTTAGGAAATGAGCGAAGTGAGTTTCAAGATTTTGACAAGTACAATAATTGTATAACATTATAAATATGTTTCATATGTTATTTTTTGTACAACAGCATTAGGCCTATAAAATAATATTAATAGAAAATAACATCAAATTTATAATGATGCCTGGGTAGTTTGATATCATGGCCCATGAAGAAAGGAGTTGCTGTGACAACAATGATGTATTAAATATCATTGCATGGCAAATCGTTTCATAATATTTGTTGCAATTTAACTTGTTAAGTTAAAGCGACATAAAGTAAATAAATCAAAAGAAATTGTTTCATAGTATTAACTTCAAGGCACAAGTCATAATAGAAATCATAATCTTCATAACCTTTTAGTTAGCATAGTAATATTTTACGTAACTGGTGCAATAATGTGGTATATTATGCACGATTTTCACTAACAATAAAGACTGTTTTTAATGCTGAAGTACCGTACAAAAATAATTTTTATGGATTGCATTACTTTTTATTTTATAACTTATTCAGTCTTAGTGACCATGAATTAATTCATACTAACTGAACTAAAAGGTAGGCCTAATCAAATGTGATAGTTCTCCAATAAAATTATAAATAGGTACATAGAAAAGGAGTTCAATATATTTAGAAGATTATTTATGGCAAAGAATTTAAAAAAGATACTGTCCTATAAATATGCTTAACTATAAGATAATTAAAATGCATTGGAGTGGTTTAAACGCAGAACATTAAGAGAAGGTTAATTTGAATGTATTTGAGCAATGTAACTGACACTTCTTCTACTTAATCTGGGTCTAATTCAATCGTAATTCCAACATTACGTGGAAGGTAATTGCTATTATATTAGCCACTCTTTGCCATAAATATCTACTAACACGTACAATAATAAATTGTATAATATCGGAGAAAATGGCTACAACATTATAATAAACATTGTCAATATTTATTTCGATAAAATACATAACATATTTTTTCTTCTTACAGATGGATCAGTGAGACATTTGCATCGTTTGCAATTCCTGGTAGTGAAGGCTGGAGACAAATATGCCTAAGAAAAAGCCAGTTCATAAACAGTATTACATCTTTCCTGCCTTCAACTGTTCTGCAGCAGTGCCATGTTCGTTACTTAGATGTCAGTGATCCTCGATTTAGGATAGAAACAAGAGCAGGAGATTTGGTATCATCTGATGACCAGTGCATTATTGAACCCCTATGGAAGGTAAGTTACGATTTTTAAGTAAAACTATACATTAAGTAGGCCTACTTTTGAAATTGTTATTTTGAATGTTCTGATTTATAATTAACCCATAGCTTTAAAATTTTATGAAACAAGTTACTTGTTCCTTTTAAAACTACATTTTAAAATTCACTTGCAGGTGACCATATTACTTGAATTTTATTGCAACACGAATATATACCACACTGAACAACAACATAGGAAGTCTGGCCTACTTTCATCCACAGAACACCGTATGAAAATTGTTTATCACCACCAAGACCTCAACGATACTGATATTGCTCATAGGTAAGCAATAATTTTTAACCAGTCTTAGAAAGAGTTTATTAGAGTTTTTTACATGCACCAGCAATTTTTTAGTTGCTGCTAAATTTAAGAGAGTTGCTAATTCGATGTTTTTAATGAAGATGATGTGAGGTTGTGGCATTATATATCTATACTGAATAATGCACACAGTGGCACAACAACGGGAAAGTAAGGGGATAAGATTTATCCCCCCCCTTTAATTCAGAAGGGTACATAGTATAGTTTTTCCCTCCTAAAATATTATCACATTTTCAGTTGATACCAGTATACTTGGTCCCGCGCCATGGCGTCGCGGTCTAAGGCATCCTGCCTAGGACTCGCGTTACGGAATGTGCGCTGGTTCGATTCCTCATGGGGGAAGAAATTTTCTCATGAAATTTCGGCAAGTGTGTGGGACCGGTGCCCACCTAGCATCGTGATGCACTTGGGGAGCTACGATAGGTAGCGAAATCCGGTTGTGAATACCAGCTATAAAGGCTGGGGGGATCATCGTGCTAACCACACGATACCTCCATTCTGGTTGGATGATCGTCCACCTCTGCTTCGGCATGTGGGCGTGAGGCCAGTAGCCGGCTGGTTGGTCTAGGCCCTTCACGGGCTGTAGCGCCACGGATTATTATTCATTATTTACCAGTATACTTGTATCTTAATAAATATTCTTAAATATAACAAATAGAAGTAATACAAAGTAAATAAATTGTCAGTTTATATTAAATGTGTTTTTTTCTCTCTCTCTTTTTTTTTTTTTTTTCTCTTGTGTGTTATTTATTGGTTTAAATTATGTTACTTACTGTACCTTTAGTAAACTGTCCTTGTAAATTTTATGTTATATTATTGGCTAAGACCACACCGTACACGAGCCTGGCTCTCACGGTAGTGGCTAGAAACATTTTTGTTTTATAATTTTAATTTGTACTCACTAGCTAGTTAGCTAGGTAAACAAAATAAATAAATAAATAAAATATTTTTCACAGCAAGTTAAAAAAAAATTTGTTAATGACGATAATATTGTAATGTAATATTATTGCATTCATTTGGTGTAGTTTTAAGGCTGTTAGTACAGCGTAGCTGTTAATTCCCATCACAATTGAAGGCCTCCCTGGAAAAAGAATGTGACATCAGTTTCTTGAAACATTGTGATGTAGGTGGAAAAAATAATTTTAGAGCATTTATTTATAACAATAAATTATTGGGTTCAGTGGCTGAATAAACTTGTATCCTTGTTTAGTGAAATGGTTGTGATAGTAAATATAGGCGAATGAAATATGTCCCTGAAATTATTTTCCTGTCTTCTGAAACATGGATTACTGATATAGTTTTGTTGGTTACATTCTTATTCTGAGGAGGTCTTCAATTATGGTCAGTCTTGTCATGAAAATTGCACATGACAAAACTATTACCCCACCCCAAACAAATTATATTGTTGCGTCACTGAATGTAAGTAGTTCTTAAATAATCAAATTACATTATGTTGATACAAATTTGCATGACATACCATTGACATTAGTATGAATGCTGCTTATGGATGCTATTTGTTGTGGTCTTAGATACAGAAAAATTAAGAAGAAAGTTATTATTTTATAATTGTATATGATATACAGTCAAACCTCAATAGAAGAGAATTATTGTTGTATTGTGGAGGTATGATACTCTAAGAAATTTGTATACATAATTCAAGAAAGATAATTCAAGAAATTACAGACATGAAAACTATAAACTTAATAAGAATGCTTTACAGTATTTGTTGCCAGATGCAATAGCTGTAATAATAATTACGTAAAAGTGAAACAATGTGTAAAGGTAAATCATAAAAATGTGAATTCTGAAATAAAATTTCTTTTGGAATATTTAATTTAATATTATTGTTTGCTTTTTTATTGTGATATGACGGTACAAAAAGTTGAATCTTAGATTCCTCTTTTATACAGCATTTAATTTAATTTGACTTGTATTTCTTTCCTTCAGAGTGCGGAGAGAACTAAGAAACCAATCACCCTATTTCGAACAAACTTTGTATGTGGCCCCAGTTATGGAAGAGAGACCTCCTGGAGCAGTGGTCATCACTGTGAAGGCCAGGGATCCTGAGAATTCTCCCGTTAGTTATTCTATGCTGTCATTACTGGATTCAAGGTCCCAAGGTTTGTTACAATTTCAATTTAATTTATTTAAAATTAATTATATGTTAGATACATTCAATATAATATAACATTTTAACAAACACCCAAGTAATTAACATTGAATTCTTTCTGGTTCCCAGTAGTTAATTAAATGTACACTGCTTTTCGATAGGTTAAGACATTTGTTGTAATATATTAATTTCGTCACTTGTAATATTCAGTAATATTGTTACTTCATTCTGTAAAGTAATCCAAAATTAGCCTATACGAACAAACTTATAATGTTTATTTCTTTTTAGAGAAAATAACATGTGGCACTAAGTCATCTACTCCCATAGATTGAGGTCATTCTTATTTTTCTCTAATTTTCTTTTCTGCTCTCTTCTAGTTTCTAATACACGTTTCAATCAGTCTTACTTAAATCATGGTAGGAAGCTGGAAAAATTAAGCAATATGAAGTTAAATTAACGATCTAACGAATATTTTCCACTGGAATTTCTGAATTAGTATTTTTTTTATCTGGGAGAAAATTTGCAATCTAAATATTGTGCTATCCGTCATTTTCGATGATCTGGTGCTTACCTAAGTATCATAGGCTCAAATCCGACTAATGACGATGGATTGTTTAAAGAAAAGATCGTTTTTCGGAAAACAAAGCTGTAGGTCCTGTGTTACACTACGAGTAATATAAAACAACTTCATGAAATTCTACTGATTAACGTCATAGCAAAATTCTCAACAGCCTTTGATTATCCATCTACGAATTTAATTTCAATTTAATGCATCCCCTGATCATTGTATATGTTATGAGATACATCATTTCCTACTTTGAAATATTGATACTGATGTCAGCCTCTGGTATTTGAAAGTGAAGATGATGTGAAAAATCGCTCTATTAGCCACAATCCTCACCTCACTGGGGATAATGAATTTTGTCTTACAAAGTGTTACTACATATTAAATGAAATTCAGCTTTCCTAGACAAGTCTCGGTTGACTATATCAGGAGATGCTGAAAACCAGCCAATTAATGTTATGATATGAGAATACTAGTGCTGTAAATATACAGCAGATTTTTTCATGTCTGTTTGAAAGAGCTGCAGAGCAAAATAAAATTAACTTTAAAATTGACTCTTTTTTTTTTTTCTGCAGGAATGTTTTCTATAGACAGTGGAACAGGTGTCGTTACCACACTGACAAGTCTGGATCGAGAGCTCGTTGAGTTGCACTACTTTCGTGTGACTGCTGTTGACGATTCTTTTCCACCAAGAAGTGGCACCACTACTCTTCAGATTAACGTGCTTGATGCAAACGATCACGCACCAGTGTTCGAGTCTAATGAGTACGAAGCAGCCATTCGCGAGTCTGTCTCTGTTGGATCCACTCTTGTGACACTGAAAGCCACTGATCAAGACATTGGGCGCAATGCTGAGGTAATGTTCAGTTTATCTGTTGCTGTAAGGTATAAGCGTGGCTACCAAACTGTGATTCGACAGTAACCATACAAAGATCTGTGAAAAAAGTTCAAATTAAACCATTTTTGACAGAAATATTATATATTTTTTTGTTGTCTTTTTTTTGTGCTCCTTGCGACCCTATCTCAAATTTCCTAACAGCCGATTTGTAAACCTTTATTGGTTCAAATATGGTAGTGGCCAGCCATTTTCCACCCCCAACCAGTTGCCTTCTGGACCATACTTGGCTCCTGCAGTGGCTGAGGCAATGAAAGCAGTTGGCTTTCCTGCACTTAGAAGCATCACCCTCTTTTCGCGCCACAATGACGTCACTAGTCACGTGGTGACGCAGCCTTGTGGAGGTAAACAAAAGGCCAGTCACCAGAGCGAAATGTCAGTGTCATCTATCCTCTGGGATCACTCACATCGTCTTATGATGTTAGCCTCTACTCATCATCATTCTCGCTTGTAGCACTCTTGACTTAGATTTACCATGTTCATTCTGGCTGGCTCGAACTCAGTTCTCCTTCGAACTCCTCTGCTGTCGAAAAGTCGCGAGCTAAATACATTGATCCCTCAACACTAGTGTTTACCTGTTTACCCGTTTCCCTGCTCCTGGCATCGAAAAGTTGTGAAGCTGGGTTCGTTCGATATCTCGATTGCGAGAACTAACCTTCAACCCAACATCTCTCCAGTCTGTCATGCAGGCGGCCTGAGTTCGAGTCCCAGTCAGATCTGGGATTTTTTATTCAAAGTCGCAGTTGTGATTTTTTTCAGGGTTCTCCCGTTTTTCCTTACATTTGGCATCTACATCATTCCGTCATCATTTCTCCATTTCATCATCATTCCATAGAATTCCCCGATGGTGACGCATGGAGGAGGCTGGCCTAGGGACGAATGAGATTGCCTGCTCAAAACCTGGGTACTCAGAGTACCTTAGTATAGTCAACTGGTGTGGGTTTGGGAATGCTCCTAGCTTGAGGGTTAGCGCAGTAGATCGTAACAGGTCACAGTGCTGGTTCATAGTGTCCCCCTCCCATAAATTCCATTCCATTCCAACTTCCAACCCAGATTCCATCTCTCTCTTCGTACCCTCAGGGCAAGCCTAAAATTCATATTCAGGCACTCCCATTACCTTTATCTCCCTTTCGCACTCATCATCATCATGAAGAAGTATACAATGTAAATATATCTTCCTGTGTTCAAAGTTTATTTCACTTTTATTTTCTTCCTCCATTCTGTTCTGTCTTCCCAGTCCATTTCTTCTAAACTTTTTCTCTGTAGTTTTAGACTAATCATACCTCATTATTGTTGTAACTCTCTCCACATCGAAGTTTTAGGACGAGTTTCAAAATTACAAATTTCTAATGCGGCACTCCTGTTTTCCCCTACCCCAAAACCAGGGGAAAACATCTAACATTTTCTTGTTTCTAATAAACAAATAATTTTTAAAACAATCTTTCCTTTTCTTCGTCATAACCTCGTATCACCCTCCCCCTTACTCCCCCCTTAAGCTTCGGTCCTTTTATCTGTCACTCCCATTTCCATTCTGTCCATCTCAACGATGCCAGAGGGACGTAACAGAATCTGGCGCAAGACATTTTATTATGACACACGTGATCTATAATCTATCCAGTGAATGCACAATAATATCGTTTCAAATTATGGTGTCTATCCTTTGACACTGGCAAAAATATGTATTTTATTTATAAAATATTACTAGATACCATGGATCATGAATTCTATTGTGGATAGCTTGATAACATACTAGGAATTATCATCTAAGGAAGAAGGTTCATTGATAGACCTTTCAAGTGACAAGTTTTAATACGCCTGTTTATATGTTTGAAATTACCTGATTCAAGTTAGGAATAATTATTCGGACATAGCAAGAAGAGTAGTTTACTAACTTCATTTCCAACACCTACTTGTGCGAAAAATAATAAGGCCTAATATTCAAAAGCTCGCTACCAAGAAGTATTCCTTATAGAGTGTTTTATCTATGACAGCAACTGATCTTCGTTCATTAATATTTAAAGCAGTTATATAAAAATTTTAATCTGGTACCGTAGGTTAAGAAGTTATGTAACAAAATATATTAAATGTTAATGTTAGTATTGCCATATAATCTGCAATAAAGAAATTATATAAATAACTTGATATTATACATGTGTACCTGTTTACAGAGATAAATCAAACAGTTAATAAATTATTGTATATAATAAATTGTATAGTACATCACAGTACTCCATCATCTGCCTTCCTATGTGAGGACTTTAATTCAACAATAATCACTCACAATTTGGTATATTCCTTGATTAAGCACAGGACTACCATTATTTAAGACAATACGACAAACACACACCAAACACGGTCTCTTCCGAGAATCAAACCTGGATTCTCTAGATTTGCAGGCAACATAGTACTTTTATGAGATGTGCTAATAAATACTTTCTTTCAGGTGGAGTATTCTTTGGTACGTCAGGATGGAAGTGGCAGTGAAAAATTAGATACAGAACTCGAGGATGCATTCCGAATTGATCCAAAGTCAGGTGTTATAACAACTCGAACAGCTTTAGATCGTGAGAAAGTGGAAGTGTACACCTTGGTTGCAATGGCGACAGATCAGGGTCTCCCAGCAACTGGAGGTCAACGATCATCAACAGCAACAGTGGTGGTTCGGGTGTTAGATGACAACGATAATTATCCACAGTTTACTGAACGGACATACACGGTACAAGTTCCAGAAGACGTCAATTGGAGTGACAATCCAGTAGTTGCTACTGTCAAGTAAGATGTTATTTCATTATTTTTGCTTAAATTGTAACTGAAAACATTGCATATCCTGTCCATGTTTGATGCTGTTATTTCTTCAAACTATCAAACAATAAACACACTCCTCTGGTAAACTAATCGTATTCTTCCTTGGTATAGTGGATACCATACTAGCCTTTGGATCTGAGTTCATATATTTATTTTGTTATATTTTCCATCTTCTAACTTATCTATGTATCTATATTCTACTAATGGCTTGTGCAGCAAATGCTGCAAACTAAATTCATTAGACGTTCAAATAAAAATTTTTCAGATTTATTTTCAATGAAGAATACCAGACATTTTGAAAGATATTTGCTTCCGTAATAATGAAACATACTCCCTCTGAATGTTTTTTTATGCCAAAAACTTTCTCTTGAACCTATCCACCTTTAGTTTTTGAGTTTCAATGCGAAAACGCAAGTAACAGTGTCAGGATGATCAGTGGGTTTTTCATGTGAGAGTAAAGAAATAGCTATTTCATGTCATTGTGGATTCTAGGTGAAACTTAAAAAAAATGTCAGGTTTGCTATGCTTTCGAACAATAGCATAGCATCTTGGTATAGCTGCTGCATGTAGAGCTTGAAATGTAAAGGGTAAAATCATTTTATCCTGCTAAGAGATCTTGCTGAAATGATCAGGAGACTAAGTAATTTTGTAGGCTTCTTATTTTATCTGTAAGTAATATCTTTTGGTCTTTTCTCAGGAACTGTAATTTTTGCGCTCTCTCGAGCCAATACTGAAGAGAATGACGCATATAAATACACCACATCGACATTAAATATGTGAAAAAGACCCAACTCCACTTGATTAATAACTATAAAAATATTTCATTTTTAATAACAATATTATTATCTTACGTAAGTTTTGTAGTTATATACTATATAGCCGCCACTCAGTAAATTATAGAAATGGAGATCTAATTTAAGATATTCTCTATTCTATAACCCCAAAACGTTTCACTTTCATATCATCATAATATTAATGAAAAGTAGTCACATCATGGCATTAACTATAATAATATTTCATTTCTAATGGTAATAATGTCATCAAACCACCTCAAATTTTGTAGATTTTAAGGTAATTATAGACGAGATGTCGCTGAGTCAATGATTCAATTGAATTAGTTCTTGATTCAATTCTTTTGAATTGAATTAAAATAATTTTAAGACTTTTTCCTGCACGTCTCCCCTTCTTCTGTTTTCTCTTCAACTTCTCTCTCCTAGCTGTCCCTACCTCTTATTGTACCACTTCTCTCCTATACATGTGTCTACTTTTATTTTACTACTACATCTATTCTGTCACGTAATTCTACATATCTCAAACTATACTACTATATCATACAAATCCAATTTTAATTACCTTGGCGGTTTGGATGGGATTCGTTCCTGGGACCTTTCACACCATAATACCTTGCCTTAACACACTCGGCTAAACAGCTACGTTGTGAAATAAAGTTTAAAATAGGTCTCTTATGTTTAGGGTAGGATTAAAGAAAATAAATAAAACAGATAAAGCAAATTTACGTAATCTAAATTATTCCTGACGTTTAAAAAACAATAATTTACTTGTTTATAGCAAAAGAAAAGCTGGAAAAATATGCATAAAGAGGACAACATTGACGTACATTATCTATGACGTCACATTTCCAAAGCAACCTGATAAACAAGCATTGTTGGTTCAAGCGCCATTTTCAAGATACTACGACGTAACGACAGTAATAATAATTTATTGCATTAGCCATGGAAAGTAAAAATAATTGTAATTTGAGAATACTTTTCAGTAATTTGAGCAATGAAGAAGAAGAGATTGATTTCGCCATGTCGTATAAACTAATACCTGACAAAAGTGCAAAGAAATGTGTGAGTTGCAAATCAAGTGATAGTGTGAATTGGCAGAGAAGGGCAAAATACTCTAACTATTCATTCTGTTTGAAGTGTAAAAAGTGTAAACAGGAAGCGTCTATAACCCACAACACATGGTTCGAAAACACAAAAATAACTATACGTCAAAGCTTGGTTCTTATTTATATGTGGTTGCTTCAAACAACTCTTCAGATAGCTGCTTCAGAGGCAGAAGTTCACTTCAGTACTGCACTAGATTATTTCTGTTTCTGCAGAGAAATATGTTATGTTATAATTACACAAAATACCAAACCCATAGGAGGAGAAGGGCACATCGTGGAATTAGATGAAACACATGTCTACACCAGAAAATATAAAAGGGGCAGACTTCTCAAAAACGAGAAAAATAGCGTATGGGTTTTTGGAGGTATCGATAGAGAGACGAAAGAATCGTTTGTATTGAAAGTGGAAAAAAGAGATAAAAATACCTTGATACCCATAATTAAGTCATTCATCAAACCACATACTAAAATTATGACGGATGGTTGGAAGTCTTACAGTGATTTGAAAGATGAAGGATATATCCATGAAGTTGTGAATCACTCGATAGAATTTGTACGTGAAGATGATCGTTCTGTGCACACCCAAAAAGTGGAACGAATGTGGAAAACGCTGAAATCGGTTTTAAAAAGAGAAGGCAGGGAAAGTGAAAATGATCATTTATACGTGTTTGAGTTCCTATATCGTGAACAACAGAAACTGAAAGGAATGACTACACCCAGTGAAATGTTTCCACAGTTTCTACAGCATATCCACGACACATATCCAGGGTACGGAATAGAAGGATTAAAACCTAAAGACTACATTCCTCAGCAATGAGTGATAGTGTCATACGAACAATGTTTTTTTTAGGAAGTGTTCAATTATTGAAAGAAAAACTTGGCGAACTATACAGTGTTATGTATTATAATACTAACAATAATTGTAGGAAGTCTTCAGTTAATAGTGAATAGTATACCTAGTGAACTATACAGCGGTCACCAAGGAATCACTCATTTAGTTTAATTCTGAGTGTGTTACCTAGCTTCGTATTACAATGAGAACAATGATTGTGAGAAGTGTTCAGTTAAAGAAGTGTTCAATTAGGTGAATGTTACTTATGTCCCACCCACTATAGGAGACATATGCCAGTTTTACACTAATCCTAAACATATTTAGTATAACTTGTTGCTTGCGAGCCATCCAAAACCCCGACCTCCACCCGATACCCCACTTTTTTCATCATGTGCTACACGTCGGATCATCATCGGGGCTTGCAGCCCTGATACCCCGCTTTTTACATCATGTGCTACACGTCGGATCATCATCGGGGCTTGCAGCCCCGATACCCCTCTTTTTTCATCATGTGCTACATGTCGGATCATCATCGGGGCTTGCAGCCCCGATACCCCGCTTTTTACATCATGTGCTACACGTCGGATCATCATCGGGGCTTGCTGCCCCAATACCCCTCTATTTACATCATGTGCGTGTAATAAACAATAAGCAAATCATCTTTGATTACAGCAGTCACCAAAGAATCGTTCACTAAAGTGAACTATTTAATTCTGAGCGAGTCGCCTAGCAACAGGAGTCGTTCATTCTATTGAATCATTGACTCAGCGACATCTCGTCTATAATTACCGATTTTAATATCCAATACACCACAGCTGTACTCAGAAAATTACACATCGCAGAATCAGACCTGTAAATTATTTTTAGTAGGTCTTGAAGTTTTTAATAACCAATTGAATTTGAGCTCTAAATATGTCCGCAATCTTGTAGGTCATGGCCTTCGTGTAATAGCCTATTGTTTATTGTAGTGTGTGTTTTGTTTTATTCTGAAATGCAACTAATTAGTTCTCAAAGCTGACGAAAGATGGATTTTGGAAAATAGGAAAATGATGTAGGAAAATTGACATTTCACTGAAAACTACTATTTTTCAGAAAAACTTTCGGTTCCAAGCTTCAAAATGAGAGGTGACTTATTAAAATCCGTTTAGCCGTTTTCCCGTAATTTCCATTACCATTTCAAATTATATATATATATATATATATATATATATATATATATATATATATATATATTTTACAACTTTAGACAAATGTTTTCACTCATATTATGAGCAGCTTCAGGTCCTCTATTTTAATGCCATGTATCTGAACACATGTAACCATATGTATGTGAATTAAACATAACTTATCTGAACATCAATAGGCCTAATGCTAAAGAAAAATTGGATCTGAGGTTAGTGAGTTCAAACCTGGTCGAGGGCAATGGATTTAAAAGGCAATAAAATCCTTAGTATGACTTCCTTCAACGGGGAAGTAAAGCTTGGAGGCCAGTGATGCCTTAATATTATTGTTATATTCTTGTAATACAACATGATTATGTTATTATTAATCTTTTGTTTCAGAGCTGTAGATGCAGATCAAGGCAATAATGCGGCCATAAGATATGCCATAATTGGAGGCAATACACAAAGTCAGTTTTCCATTGACAGTTTGAGTGGGGAAGTGTCGTTGGTTAAACCCCTTGACTATGAGACTCTTCGAAGTTACAGACTTGTGATTAGAGCTCAAGGTATGTATTCGTCATGTGGGCACAGCACAAATCAAGTACCTACCTATAAAATTTGTGTGAATATGGTAATACGGCAAAAAGAAAAGGAAAAAGACAGCAGAGACATTTGTAATTGTGTTATTTCCCATTTTGTAATTTCTTTCATAAAATGGAATTTCGTTTTCGTATTAGTGCACTTAAAACTTATATAATTTGAAGATATGTAAATTAGGCAATTTAAAATAATTTTCCATATTCACCCCATCTATAATATGACACTCGTATTTTCAAATTACAATAGGATCTCAGTTATCGAACATATATAGAACAGCAGGAGAGGAACAGTTTATATAAAACTATGGATAATCTGTATAACATGTGATTACTTCATTTTTTTCAAGTAGATACCGCTTAAGTTCCTTTAAAAAGTCTGTTGTTTTTTTCTGCACTTTAGCATTAGAAACTTTTTTTTTTTATTCAATGCAGTGGCACTTGACTAGAGTCATTGGCCGTACATTGGCGATAAAAACTAAAAGGAAAGAAAACGAAATAAAGTGAACAATGTCCAAGGAAACTATGAAGGAGTGGATGTCAGCACTGCTGCATTCTGTCTCTGGCCTCCCAGTGCCTATCCACAAAGCCGACAGATGAAAGAGCTGGACAAGTCTTAATGTGGTTTGAGTCCATGGTGTCGGAACATCCACAGAGCATGCAGTGGGGGCTGGATAATACACCCAGGCGGTGGAGGTGATTAGCCAGGCAGTCATGACCGACTGCGGCGCGGAACGTCGCAACAGCTTCTCTTCTGGGCCATTCAGGGAGAGGGGAGTTTAGTGCGTCCTTCCAGTGTTTATCTTTAATTTGGTCCTCCAAACTTTTATGGAAACGTTGTCTCACTCGACTGCTTATATTTGTAGATGCTCTATGGAATGGCAGCATGTTAGAATATGAAAGGGGGATAGTTGTTCCTTTCTTTGCTAGAAAGTCTGCTGCTTCATTCCCGGCAATACCGCAGTGAGAAGGTATCCATTGCAGATGTACAATTTTATTTAGTTTCTTGATGTCTTCTCTACATTGTTGAATGTCATCATTAGCTGGTTGTAGTAAGTAGTTTCCAATTGCAGATATCGCTGCTTTTGAGTCACTGAGGAGGACAATGTTTGGAAATGGGAAGGACCTGCACAGCAGTTGTTTCACAGCAGTACATATGGCTCTTACTTCTCCATCAAAAGGTGTATGGTTGTTGCCTAGAGTGAGATAGGTAGAGAACAGTTGGCAATGAATTCCGGCTCCAGTGGGCCCGTTTTTTTCTATTTGGGAGCCGTCAGTGTACACATGCAGCCATTTGTCTTGTGGGTAGCGGATTTGTAATGTTTCTAAGGCAGAAAGACGGAGTACTTCACTACAGTCGTCCTGTTTATTTTCTATTGCAATAAGATCTAGTGCATAGTTAATATGATATAACGCAAGTGGGTTGGTTGGTAGTATCATTTGCTGGGGTTTCCAGGATAGATCCAGATTATGCCTTTCAGTGATTACTTTTTGCAGGAAACCCTCTTGGGTTTTTAATCTGCGGTTGGTGTGTGAGGAGCAAGGGGAGTATTCAATATCAGACAAACCAGTGAGTTTTTCATGAAGTTAAGAGAAACTAGCAATTTTTATTTTCTGATGTCCAGTCTTCTAAGATGAAGAATATCCAGAAAAGAAGTGCAAACCTCTTATCCCAAAACCACATAAACATCTCCATTGATCCAAATGTAATTTGTGATTTAACACATATTTGTTATGGTAATATTGGTGAAAATGTAGGGGTTGAAGCATGCAAAACGTGTTTTTATCTTAATTTTTTCCCCAAATGTAGCAATTTTGCTTGCTTACTCTCTATCCATTTCACTGTATAAGGAATTCTTAAAGAAAAACCCAGATAATCTGGTGATTGGTTAATTGAAAGACAGTACTTTTAAAGTATATGCAGTTTTATATTTTCCCATCCTTTATTTCGTGACTGAATAGTGCACACACAAGCATGATGTAAATTACAGTATCGTGTGCAATTGATAGTTTTTTGTGCTTAGTAACATTTTGTTTTTGCGCTATTAGCAAAAAAAATGATGCAGTGCAAATAATTAAGAAGTTAAAGTACCGGTACTAGTATTAATTAATAACATAGCTAAGTATCTTGAAACTTAATCTACATGTTATGCTATGTTGCAGATGGCGGAAGTCCAAGTAGATCCAATACGACTCAATTACTCGTGAATGTCTTGGATGTAAATGACAACTCTCCAAGATTCTACACATCATTATTTCAAGAGTCCGTTTCAGAGAGTGTTGCTACAGGATTTAGTATTGTCAAAGTGAGTGAAATAAATTTGTAGGCTTTGCTTCTTAATTGATTCAATGATATATAAACAGATTGGAAAATAAAATATAAAAATGTGACCAAAGCATACCAGTCTGTACTATATGTACCGGTATATTAGTTACACATGTTTGAAACAGTAGCCATTTTATTCAGTCTCATATTTTGGTTCAGTAATTTCACTAGTATGTAATTACTTTTTTACGAACACTGTTTCAACAAAAAATAGAAAATACACATTTTCAAGAGATCAGCAGGCTGCACACAGTACTGTACCATAAAATGGTGCAAAATTAGATAACTATAACATTTTAAACAGAACATAATTATTTATTAAGTAGGAAAAATAGAAATAGCCCTATTAAACAGGGCTAAGGGAATTTCCTATATTTGGTACCTGTATTACTAAATAATGATTTATAAGATTTATACAAGATTAAGAAGCAAATCAGTTGTGTGTTGGATACGGTAGTGTGCTGAATCCATGTTTCTTATTGATTTATTTCATTGCTTATTTAATGATGCTATATCAACTGTTCAGTTATCAATCATTGATGGAATTGATGATAGCATGATGATATTTGGCAAAACAAGTACAAGGATTCTCCATAGGATTATCTGACATTCATCTAGCAATTGAGGAAAATCTCGGAAAAAAATCCAATCAAGTAGTCAATCCAACACTTGAGCATAGCATTAGAATACGAATCATGCTCACAAACACTAAGCTGGTAGCATTCTTGTTTAGAGGCCATGGAATTCAAATATCCTAGTTGGAATTTTTCTGAAATTTTCTTGCTTCTAACATGAAAAATTCTTCACTTTATCAGAGATACATCACCATGTAGAATACATCGCCCATTTTCGGGAATAAAACTACAGTTGTGTAGATTAGGTTAGGCTAGGTCATGGTGGCTATGGGTGGGTTAGGACGACCCTTTGCACGTCGACCATACTGAGGCCTATTGTGCACCTCGAATGTAATGGGATGAATGAGGATGAGGGTGTAACAGCCCACCAACCGCATGTGACCCGTCACCACCTCACCCAATGGGGTCCTCCTACCCTTCCCCGCTCTAAGTTCATACCGTCAAGGTAACCAAACAGCACAGGATCCATTCCAATGGCCCTTCCAAAGTATCAAAGCGCCCTTGGAAGTGCTTATAAGGAATGAATCCTGGCAGAAATATTGCAGAAGGCTGGGAACCCAGGAATGGTTGCGGAGAGGATGCCCCCTCCCATAAGTGGATGAAGACATGCGTTTTGACGTGAATATGTCTATTGAATGAGATGAGGAAAAACCACAATCAGGTTGGTCTGTCCAGGAATCGAACCACGGACCTCCTGAATGCGAGTCCCATGCGATACACATGAGCCAACTCGTTCAGTTACAGTTGTGTTGGTTTGAATGTGTTACTTTTGTTTCGGCTTAGAAATGGAAAGTACGGGATTATGATAAGAGAAGTAATTAATGAAGATCATGCAATCTATTTCTCTTCATATGAAGCAACAATTCAAAATTAGTTCCAGCTCACAACACATTTTTTAATATTGTTGACTCATAGTGTATCATATGTGTCAGTTATCACTTTAATATTGAAGAACTCGAGAGCTACTATCGATGCCGATATTACTGAGATATTACTGAGAAAGGTCATGGAGCATGGCTAATTTTATATGCAACTTCGGCATTCTCATCTCAAGTCTGATTAGTAAATTATGTTATAAGTTAGTGATCTATGAAATGGAGAGAAAAGGGAACTGGTCACCCTAACCCATTATCTCCTGGCTTAGTTACTTCATGAGTGATTCCTTATTTGTATCATTTATGACGTTCCAACCAGTCTTCGGACTGCTGACTTAATGTACATACACCTACCCTTCTATCCAACAGTTAAAAGTATATAATTATTTTATAAATAAATTATTATTAGGTGTGCATGTTGTGATAATATGCATTTTCTTCCAGTTACAATTTTGATTATTCTTTTGCTTCTCCTGAGGACAACCAATGCACAATGAGAAAGAAAACAATAGGCTGGAGTGTATCTAGACTAAACTTGTTATAAAAAATACACATTTCTTCAATTATTATAAATTTTGTTCTGTTATGCTAATTAGGTACAAGCCTATGATGCAGATGAGGGTGAAAATGCAGCCATCCGTTATTCAATTGGACCACGTGATGAAGGCGGAGGTTCAACATCTGAACTTCCTGTGACAGTAGACGAGCGGTCTGGCTGGATATACACTACCAGAGAACTTGACAGAGAAGAACAAGCTAGGTATCAGTTCCAGGTAAGCATATTCACAGTCGTCCTTTTAAATCTCTTATGCTTTAATTCAGAATGAAATTGGTATTTCTTTGTACAATTGTATATTACTACCTATTTCATATTTATAGGTGTTGGCAGTAGATGGAGGCAAACCTCCTAAAAGTGCAACAGCAAGTGTAGTGATAACTGTTCAGGATGTTAACGACAATGATCCAGTGTTTGAACCGAAACTGTATGAAGCTGTGGTTTCAGAAGATGATCCTCCAGGAACACCAGTTGCTAGTGTCACAGCAACTGACAGGGACGAAAATCCGAGGTATTTCCCACATTGGAGTAGAATTATTTAATTCACGATTAAATATAAAGAAATAATTATGTAATTTCTAAATTCTTAACATTATCATTGAGAATTTACGCTTATGTTGCAGTAGGTATATCATTATAAATATTACAATTTTTTTAGGTTACATTACGAATTATCAGGAGGTAATGTACGTGGACGATTTGCTGTCACATCACAAAATGGACGTGGTCTTGTAACAATTGCTCAACCACTGGATTACAAACAGGAGAAGCGTTTTGTTTTGACAATCACAGCGTCAGATACCGGAGGTCGTCAGGATACTGCTACTCTGTATGTCAATGTATCAGACGCCAATAATTATGCACCTGTGTTTGAAAATGCACCATACTCAGCATCTGTCTTCGAAGATGCTCCGGTATGTATTTCCAAGAGAAACAGTTACACATGCTTAGAAATTTAGAAACACATATTATGTTGTTATCACACGATGTAGTGTGACTTGCGAGTGAAGTACTGGTATCTATTATTATTATTATTATTATTATTATTATTATTATTATTATTATTACTACTACTACTATTATTATGAGAAGAGATGACCAAGTTTGTGAGTTTTTTTAAGAAAAAAAATTAAAAAGAAAGTTCTGTTGTTCTGTAGAAAGGAAATCGTTGGTTTTCCTTCAAATATTAAATTTCAATTAGCTCTTTGTAAACTGGAACCACTTGAAAGAAAATGAAAGAAGCGAAAAACCTTCTCGAATCTTTTATTAAGGAAACATAAGCCTAATGCTTCAGTCTTTCGATTACGCTACTGGCTGTTACAGTGTTGTTCATATATGTGCGTAAGATTTTTGTGTGCTTCGTATATGGTATACTCGTGTTTATTTATTAGTCACTGAAATTGTATTATACGCTCTTAGTATAATGGAAAAAAATGTGGTCATGCAAAAATCGATTTTGAGATACTGAACAGCATTATACGTTTCCAATATTCCTGACACTAAAAAAGTAATTTTAGTACCATTTGTCTATTTCTGAACAGTCTTTTGCTAATTGAATTTCCAACATGCATATTATTTTTTACTAGTTTTATCCATGAAATATGAAGACAAAATTTCAACAGTGCAGTGATTTGAATATTTGCAATGCATTATATACTGTCTTTAGGATAAAAATGGTGGCAATATAAAAGATAAACTTCTTTATTTCGATTCTAAAAATTGTATTTTCTATTTTCATCTCTGAATAATAAATATGGCTATCAATAATGCAGTCAGGGGCAGATGCAGGATTTTTTTTCGGGGAGGGATTTGAGGAGATAGTAAAAATGGAGTAATGAGAAATAAGTTTATATTCTCACAATTTGTTTCCGAGTCACAAACATTTACAAGTTGGCCTGAGTAGCGTAGTCGGTATAGCCTTCTGTGCTCGAAGTTGCGGGTTCTACCCCAACCCAGCTTGATGGCATTTAAGTGTGTTTAAATGCGACAGGCCTCATATCAGTTGATTTACTGGCATGTAAAAGAAGTCCTGAGGGAAAAAATTCCGGCACACCAGCGAAGCTAATATAACCTCGGCAATTACGAGCATTGTTAAATAAACCATAATTTTTTAAATTTTAACATTTAAAATGACTGCAATACATAAACAATGACAGAATGACATTTGCAGAAGAAGGCGACGAGGCTTCTCAGACATTTCATCCAGTACTTGATGAGTTTTTATTTCTACATTTTTATGTATATACATCAAGGCCAGTCCATTTAATCTGTCTGCTCCCATCGTACTCCTCAAGTAAGTCTTCAAATACCGCAATGTTGAGAACGACCGTTCTGGTGTTGCTGTAGTTACAGGCAATGTGCAGGAAAGTTTCAGCACCTTGCGAGTGCAGGGAAAAATAATTTCATTGCACCTGTTCAAAGATGATATAAAATCAGTAGGTATTAGGTGAAGATTTTTCTGACCAAGGAAATTTCTTCTCCGCATCCTCAATTCATTGAAGAAAGACTCTGGTGAGGCATCAACATCATTGGGCCACTGATTTACTATAGCCTCAACAGCAGTTTCTAAATCTTCATCTGATGCTCGCACTATGTTTTTAGGCAACAAAGTTTGTATGGACTTTAGGATTCCCTTATGATTTAAAAACCTGTCCTTGAGCTGACTAATGAAATAGTCTAAGAAGAGAAGGAAACTTAAAAGCCTAAAATAGTCTTCATGACTCTCTGTCTTGAAGTAAGAACGCTGTGTTTGTCTTCCTGCAGTTCTTGGAATTTAACATTTTATCTAAGAGAATTTACGTGGAAAACTTTCTAAATCCTATGTACATTCACGAATTAAAATTAATATTATTTTTGCTTCTTGTTTCGTATTTTTCTCAAAATTTCGGGAGGGGATATATCCCCTTAATCCCCCCCCCTTGTATCCGCCCCTGAATGCAGTGTTACTCATATACTTCCAAAACTTCTACCTAGTTTACAACAACAATTTTTTTACTGATTTTTGCTTCAGATATAGGACATTTTTGAGCAAATATTGTATTGTAACTTGAAAAATAAAGTTATATCTTACAAATAAGAACAAAGTGTTTCTTTGTAAATTGCTTTCATGAAGTTATATACAATTTTGTAATTACTGGTGCCTACCATACTTACAGTTATGAGTTCAATTAATATGAATAAAGACAAATGAATGTTATGTAGTCCTTAGTAATTGCTCAAGTACAGTAACAATCTAGTTACAAAAACCAGTGGATTCAGATTCCATTCTCTTGTCTTATTTTTATCCTACATGCACCATGTTGACCACATGCCCAGAGTCCCCATATTTGTTTATATCTAATGTTAGTTTCTAATCTTCACAAAAATTAGGATGAAACAGTTTAAAATTAAATTGATGATGATTATGATGAAGATGGTGATGGTTGTTATTGTGATGGTTGTGAGTGGTGTATATATATTGAAAGATTTTTTTCTTTAAATTAGTGATAGAATATAATTGATTTCGAATTAATTCACTTAATCTGACATCTAAAATTTACTTGAGATAAGGAAATAACATCAAATAACAATTGAAGTTTCAATGGTCAACCTGAAGTCCTATTTAATAACAATTAATTGATTAATTTTAATATGATTATTTTTATATTAATACCAATTTGTTTTAAAAAATAATAACATCTGATGTGTTTCAGGTTGGCACTACAGTCCTGGTTGTTGCAGCAACAGATGGGGATGTTGGTCAGAATGCTAAAATAACATATTCTCTTGGCACAATGGATTCTTCAACAACACCTGAATTTACCATTAATTCACAAACTGGTGCTATCATTACAATGAAACTTCTCGATCGAGAGACTGTTGGTGGTTATCTTCTAACCGTAACTGCCAGAGATGGTGGCGTTCCACCATTGTCTGACACTACCGATGTAGAAATAATTGTTGCTGATGTCAATGACAATGCTCCAGAATTCCGAAAACCATCCTACGTTGGTTCTATTCCAGAAGATGCACTGGTTGGCACTAGTGTCATTCAGATCTCTGCTACAGATGCTGATATGGGTTTGAATGGACGAATACGTTATGCATTAGGCACTGAAAATTCTGGTGATGGAAGTTTTGTGGTGGACCCAACATCTGGTGTGATAAGGACGGCTAAGACATTGGATCGTGAAAGTGTTGCTGTATATGATTTAATAGCATATGCGATTGATAGAGGTTCGCCCAGCTTAAGTGGCTCTGTAGAAGTCAAAGTAAAAGTTGAAGATGTAAATGACTCGCCCCCAGCTTTTGACAGTGATAAAATTGTAATGTATATTGCTGAGAATTCCCCTGTTGGATCAACAGTAGGAGAGATCCATGCACGAGATCCAGATGAAGGTCCAAATGCTGTGGTGCAATATTCTATCATCGGTAAGTCTGATCTGGTTTCGGTTATAAAATCGCATGAGCCACATAATAATATAATATATATAAATTTTTTAAATTTACAATGAATATTTGTGACATTATCAGTGTGTAACTTTGATAGGAGAAACATGACTGTCTCTCATTGCAGAAGTAATTCATCATTATTTACATGAATCAATTTCTTCATGATATTGTTTATTCTCCATTTCATATTGTTTTAATAAAGAATTTAATTATGATTGAAACAGAACCAACATGATTTTGAAAGAAAGTAAAAGATTTGATTTATTTATGAAAGACAGAAAAAATGATCGTATTGGCAGTGTTCTCAAAGGGAATGGAACTCTTATTTACGAGGCGCATCCAGAAAGTAAGTTTCCCGATTTTTTCCCCTTGAAAGTAAACGTAATTAGCCGTGTCATTTCCGCATGCGTAACAGATCTATGACGTATCAATCACATGCCAGCCGGACAGGTCCCACCTGGTGCCAGTAGCGTAGCAGCAGTGGTCCGAAATGGAAGCTCTTATTCCTTCTCCCGCCGCCTGCGAGGTTCGGTCGGTGATAAAGTTCTTTAATGCACAAAGCATTGCGCCAATTGAAATTCATCAGCAGCTCTGTCAGGTCTATGGGCCGAACATCATGAGTAAGCAGATGGTGTGTCGCTGGTGAAGGCAGTTTTCCGAAGGTCGTCAAAGTGTCCATGATGAAGAGCACAGTGGGCGACCGTCCCTCATCAATGATGATCGTGTTGAGCTGGTGCGGCAGTGCAGCATGGAGAATCGTCGCTTCACGATTACGGAGCTGAGCAGCCATTTTCCGCAGATATCGCGATCCTTGTTGCATGAGATTGTCACTAAGCACCTGCTGTTTAAAAAAGTGTGTGCCAGGTGGGTGCCGAAAAACCTGACACCCGAACACAAAATGCAACGTTTAGGAGCAGCACTGACATTTCTGCAACGGTATCACGATGACAGCGACGAGTTCCTCGACAGTATCGTCACGGGCGATGAGACTTGGATTTCGCACTCCACCCCGGAAACCAAGCAGCAGTCAATGCATTGGCGGCATAGTGGATCTCCGGTCAGGACGAAATTCAAACAGACGCTGTCGGTATGGAAAGTGATGTGCACGGTGTTCTGGGACAGGAAGGGCATTCTGCTCATTGACTTCCTTCCAAGAGGTGAAACAGTGAACGCTGACCATTACTGTGAAACACTTCGAAAATTGCGACGTGCCATTCAAAACAAGATGTGTGGAATGCTTACTGCAGGTGTTGTGCTCCTCCATGACAATGCTCGTCCACATACGGCTCGGCGCACAGCAGCTGTTTTGACGAAATTTGGCTGGGAGTTGTTTGTTCATCCACCCTACAGTCCTGATCTTGCTCCCAGCGATTTTCACGTTTTCTTGCACCTCAAGAAATTCCTGTCCTCCGGTGAGCGTTTTGGCAACGACGAAGAACTGAAGACATCTGTCACACGCTGGTTCCATTCACAGGCGGCAGAGTTCTACGACAGAGGGATACAAAAGTTGATCCCACGATACGACAAGTGTCTCAATTCTGATGGTGGGTATGTTGAAAAATAGCTGAAACATTGCTGTAGGCCTACCTGTTGCCAATAAATGTTTTCCTGAAAGTGTGTGTTCTTTTTTTTTTAAATAGGGAAACTTACTTTCTGGATGCGCCTCGTATATTGTTTGTTAGTGTAAAAGTAACTTAATTTTCCATACATATGAAGTCATATAAATTGACAACAGACAGATTTAATTGTTAAATTGCTTTTTGAACGAAATTTGTGTCAACTTTCTCGTACATCAACATTTCTTTTAATTCTACCAAAATATTTATATATAATTCACTATGAATTGCCAAAGAGTCGAATTTCACATGCTGAACTCGACTCCAGTTTAACTCACAATTTATAATGTTGAAAGTTATATGATGCAAAATGATAATGAATTTTATACAATATTTGATTATTAATGTATCCTAAATACGGTTGCCAACCCTCCGATATTTTCCAGGATCTCCCGTATTTGACCTTAATTTTTAACAGGCTCCTGGCTCCCGCATTTTTCTTCTTTTCGAGCATTTTTCTCCCTTATTTTTGTATAATGTAAAATCTTTATTCTAAACATTTGATTTTGCCGTGAATGATGATGATGATTTATAATTTTGTTGTTCAAGAGATTTATTGAAATGTGCAGTCTTTGTAGAAGTCATGTTTGCCACAAATGGGTTTTAGTGCTCACCCATTTATAGAGGGTGTTTCATCTCATGAACAATAATTGTATAGATATTCGAAAGAGAAGCGCGACACACTTAATCAAATCAGAACTGCAAACTGCAGTCCACTTCAACTATTATGTGAGACAAATTCTGTCTCAAAATACTCTAATTTAAGCCTAACTCCTAAAATGTAGAATGAAGTAGTCATTTTTTTCAGTAACAGAACTGAATAATTTTTCAATTTTTTATGTGAAATTTTGTAGATTCCTTAGTCCCCCGTATTTTCTTCAAAAGAATCAAGTTCTGAAATGTGTGTGCATATCATTCTGAACTAGTACAATAACTCAACACACACTGAATTTGTGATTATAGTGAAAATATATAAATCTGTTCTCTAGGTGGAGATGACAGCAATAGTTTTTCACTGGTAACTCGACCAGGAAGTGATAAGGCTGAACTTGTAACTATGGTGGACCTCGATTACGAATCCTCTCATAAAAAGTACGATCTCATAGTAAGAGCAGCTTCACCTCCCCTCAGAACTGATGCGCATGTAGAAATCTTAGTGACAGATGTCAACGACAATGCACCATCACTACGAGACTTTCAGGTAAAAATATTGAACTTTGATGGTTATTGCAGATAATATTAATAGTTCTTTATTAAAATAAAAATAGAAATTAATTATTAATGAAGCTATAATTATATTAGATTAATAAAATTATCTAATTTAATAATTTATTTGTTAAAATTGTTCATTGTTATATGTGCTGACAGGTGACATTCAACAATTTCCGTGACTGTTTTCCTTCTGGACCTGTTGGACGTATCCCTGCTTTTGATGCAGATGTTTCTGATCAGCTGCACTATAGAATACTTTCGGGCAATAATGCCAACCTTGTTCATCTAAATACAAGCTCGGGAGAAATTACTTTGTCACCTCAACTCAATACAAATGTTCCGAAACTGGCTACAATGGAAGTATCTGTCACAGGTCAGTATGATTCTGCATAGTAGCCATCTTCATCCTTTTTTCTGGGGGAATGTATCATTTGAGTTCATTGGTTGGTTATTTAAAGAGACAAATTATTACATTTGAAATAACTGTGCATGTTAAATAGAGTAAAAGGAAGGAGTGAGTAACCATTGTTGATGACTAGTAACTGGCAAACTATAAAGACAATTTTTCCAAAATATGAAATTTATTTTCCAAAAGTATGAACATATGAAATAAATATTTCAATGCTAAAATATCTCCGTTCCTGAACCATTTGGAACAGGTTTACATCATTATTTACAAAATAAGCCTTTAGAGATTATTAGTTTCGTTTATATTAAATATTAATATGACACCAAGTAAAATACAAAGAATCTTCAAAATTAAACAGTTTGTCAGCATCATCACATCCTTATCTCATTGCAAGAACTAAATAACTCAATTTTTTACACTGCAGAGAATAAAAAAAAATTTCTTACATTGACTGGACTCAACTTATTACAATATAGTACAAATAACTTTTATAATTATATTTTTTGGCAAACGATTACACCTTCTGTCAGTTAATATTGTTTTCTAAGATGAAAAACCCATGAAGCTACAAAAAGAGGAGAAATTAAGTAGACAGTAAAGTTATTTAGAGTTGAAACCCATTTAAAACATTATTTTATACATATAAAATCAGATACAGAAACACTGAAAAGATTTTCACTGGATTCGAAGGAATGAGCAAAGGTGGAATAGGAACCACTTATTTTGTATTGTCGTTTAGTAATGTAGGTAATTGACATGAAATTTAACTGAAAGTGTGTTAAAATATGTGCCAAGGATTTCTGTCACAATGGAAGCTCATAGTAAATTATAACTCAGACATAAATTTGTTGTGTATGTGGCAGTTCCATTTTTAATATTAATTTCCACTGTATCTTTCAGATGGAGTGAATGAAGTGAAGGCATTAATGCAACTAACTGTTCGATTAGTCACAGAAGAAATGTTGTTCAACTCGATAACAGTTCGTCTTGATGATATGACTGAAGAGGCCTTTCTGTCTCCGTTGTTGACATTCTTTATAGAAGGATTGGCAGCAATCATTCCCTGTCCGAAAGAGAACATTTTTGTCTTTAGTATACAAGTGAGTGTCAGTCATGTTTTAATAAATATGAAGCTTCAATAATACGTATACTAAAATGTGAGTAATAATTTTTATATGTTTTATCAGGATGACACAGATGTCAATGCCAAGATTCTGAATGTAAGTTTTTCTGCTCGAAGACCAGATCTGGGTGGGGACGAATTTTATTCTCCTCAGTTTTTGCAAGAAAGAGTGTACCTAAACAGAGCAATTCTCGCCAGGCTTTCAACAGTGCAGGTAAAGTTCATGTGATTTTCATGCTGTATGAATCTCTTAAATATCTGTAAAGTCCATGATCAAATGGAAAACTTTTACTACCATTGTATAAAACTTGGCATGGAAGGTGGGACACTAAATACAAAATAAATCACAGACGGTTTGTAACAGATATAACATGCAAACATATATCAAATGTAACAGAACCAGTTGTTTAAGAGCTGCTGTCAACAATTTCTGTCTTCAATAAAGAAAAAAAGAGAAAAAAAAAACAAATTGACATAAAATTCAAATACAAATATTTTACTTATTTGAAGCACTGAGAGGTATATAGACCTAAACCTAAGACATAAAATTGAACTAAATTCTTAAATCCCTCACTTATGTAATATAAAATTCATTGACTGATATAAATTATGTTGTTTGTAATGAATTTGTGGTTTTTATTTTCATGTAGGTTTTGCCATTTGACGACAATCTGTGTGTTCGAGAGCCCTGTCTCAATTACGAAGAATGTTTGACGGTGCTAAAATTTGGCAATGCATCAGGATTTATTTCCAGTGACACAGTTCTCTTTAGACCCATATACCCTGTCACAACCTTTGCTTGCAGATGTCCAAAGGGATTCACAGGTTGGTGTATTAGTTTCGTTGCAGAATATTAATAAAATCAGATCTTATAACAATAAGAACCTCGGTTGTTTACTGGTTACTATACTTGTCACCAGATCTAAGAGTCATAGATTCATGCCTGGCCAAGATGATTGAATTTTAAGGATGATAAAAATATTCTTAGCATGACGTTCTTTTGGAAGAAAAGTAAGGCTGGTATGGCAGTGTCATTGATTGCATGGTTTAATAGAATCCTGTTTTTTAATGAGAGGGTTCCAGGCAAAATTTACAGGTCTTTTTTACCTATGTAAAAGTTTGAAGATAGCACAATGGGCCTGTAGAAAGAGCTTAATTGCAGGAGCATTTGCTCTACTTTCCATCCATAGGCGGAGATATGGAGGAGCAATCAGTTTTCAAATAAAATGTTTTTTTCATAATCACTGTCCAAAAATATTAATAATTATGAAACTTACACTTCATATTATAAAAAATAAGTAAAATGAATTGTTTTTAATTATGTGACAATCTTTATGCATATTATACTGATCCAAACTAATCAGTTGACGCATATGGTTACAGAATTCATTATCTACACATTTCAGTTACAAATTTCGCCTACTTCTATAGATTTAATTAAATTGAAAGTTGTAAGATATTTAGGACGACATTTCATTGTAGACAAACTATGGACATGGACCACCTGGGTGGAACATCAATGCAATAGCACTTGAGTCAAGATGTGGCCAGAATGGGCTTAATCTGAGTCGTTAAACTTTTATTATTATTATTATTATTATTATTATTATTATTATTATTATTATTATTAATGTGAAGTGGTTATTTATTTCCATGTGCAGGAAGTCGTGAACATTATCTGTGTGACACGGAAGTAAATCTTTGCTATTCAAATCCGTGTGGGAATCAAGGAACCTGTCAAAGGAAAGAAGGAGGTTATACATGTGTTTGCAAACCTGGCTTTACAGGTAAGATAACTCTGTAAACATGATCAATATTTACAGTTTATTTACATACAGAATTATTATAGTTTATCATTCAAGCAGAAAAAACTAAAAAAACATGTTGTAGAGAAATCGTGTGCAGGAATGTTTCGAGGAAATTTCTCCAGTTAAAATTTTCCCATAAGAATCCTTATTTATTTTTAATATCCATTTCTCATAGTGTACTTACTCCCAATATAAGGTATTAAGACTGATATTCAAAGAGGAAAATTTATGCTAACATTTCTAAAGTTCATTTCTGTACCACCAACTTTCACAATCACTGAGAGTATTGAATGTCAAGAAAGTGATATATACCTCACGAATTTCGTAACAATTCAGTTTCTTTATTATATTTGATATTCAGAAACAGATTACTGACATACAGGTGATAACTATGTGTGTGGGTGTGTGTGTGTGTTTTTTTTTTTTTTTTTTTCCCGTGAGGCTCAGTATATCTGTGTGAGTGAGTGTGTGTATAGTCCAATTTTAAAGTACTAAATAGTACTGCCAACCTTTTAGGTAAAATGTTAATTTATTTTGTTTCTCAGGCCGCAACTGTGAGATTGACATGCATCTGGATACATGCCAACCTGGAATATGCCGCTCACATTCTACGTGCTCACCTCTTGTAAGGGGAGGATTTCTTTGTGAGAATTGTTCCCCTAGTGGAGGTTTGGAACATTACACAAAGTTGTGTGAACTCCGAAGTAGAAGCTTTTCCAAAGCTTCGTTTTTAACATTTCCGTCACTAAGGCAGCGTCATAGATTGCATGTTAAGCTCAGGTAAAATAATGGTTGTAATATCGTATTTATTTCATGTACTGCAACTATACTTTCATCTTTCATAAGACACTAACATGTGTTTCATTTTAATTCTTATCGATGATTAGATCCTGTTACATTATTAGTTAAATAAGATAGGTCTATGCAAAGCACATTATTTGAAAATATTGGCAATGAAAATTTAAGTTCTGGCTTATAATGGGAAAAATGAAGTTCGACCAAAACAGCTATAGATTATTACATTTTAGACAATGTTACACATTTTAAATAATAGGATGCAATATCAGTTATAAGTATAACAATACAAAATTGTAATAGTAGCCTAGTAGTATTTTCTTTAAGTATGATTTCAACTGCAGAAGTTATTCAGCATTGAAATTTAATAGGGGAGAGAAATGACCAATGAATTTTGCCTATTGCTCTATATCAGGAGCAGGGCTCTTTTATGTGCCACAAATATACAACACTGGTACCACCATTTTATTTTTCTCCCAGAGGAAGACAGGCTAAGGATTTTATTGACCTTTAAAAGCTATCATCCTCGGGTGAGTCTGAACTCACAAATATCAGATCTAGTGGACAGCATGGTAACCGTCAGCTCACTGGAGGATAATATAAATAATAAAATGTACCGATTCCAACAAATCTGTGGAACCACACATAGACCTCTTCAGAATGAAGTCAGAAAGAAACAATAAAATAACATTCTATAAAGCTTTGGCTCTACCTACGTTGCTTTTACTTCAGGAATATAAAATCTGGGTACCAATACAAAATGTTTGTAATGAAATGCTATAATGAATGTTCCCTGAAAGTTTGAAGTAATTCTGATAGATAGAAACTGAGAAAAAATGCATTTTGTACAGAAAGTATAGCTTACGAAAAATGATCTTAAAAAATTTTAGTACATCCCAGTTGCATATATCACGGATTCTTAAAAAACAAAAAAGAATAAAAAAATAGCTCTTTAGATGTGAGTAGTGGATACGTTTTTATACCATTGGAAAGAGGAAATTTCAGAGAATATAATGCAGTAAAAAAGCAAAAATGAACATTTTCAGTACTGGTATTTTTCAAGATCCAGTTTCTCTTAAGTGAGATCAGGTGGAGTAATGGTTAAACGTCTAACCATGAAACGAACAGACCCCAGTTCAAATCCTGGTTGGGACAAGTTACCTGGTTGAAGTTTTTCTCTCAACCAATTGAAGCAGAATTGCTGGGTAATTTCCAGCATTGGACCTCTGACTCATTTCGCCATTATTAATTCATATATCATCATCATCCATACAATAGTCTGGGTTAAGCTCACGGTGCGGCATGCTGTACTTGTACAAGAGCACGGCCGTTCGGCTACCCAATCAGTCACAAAATAGGAATGGTAAACACAATAAGTCTCAGGCTGCAGTGCAAGCCTTCGGGTCCCTCCTCCGTACAAAGGAAAAAAAAAGTGAGATCAAGGTAGATGCAATAAATAATGGAAGTATCTGTGGAGTCAGAACAGGCAAATTGACTATAACGTCTAATGAAGAAGAAGATGGTGGCAGTGTTGGTGGTGGTAATCTAATTTTGAGTCAAAATTTTCAGATATAGTTGATAGATTAATATTATAATTGTACTTTAATGTGTATTGTAACAGATAATTCAGAAAGTGATAATTAATCATGTTTGTTTCTAGGTTTGCCACTCAGTCTGACTCAGGATTACTTCTTTACAATGGACGTTACAATGAGAAGCATGATTTCATTGCTTTGGAGATTGTCGATGGTGCAATACATTTCTCATTCTCACTTGGATCCAGTGTGACTACTACAATAGCTTCCTTACCTGGTAGAGTTAGTGATGGAAATTGGCATTCGGTCATTGTGCAGTATTTTAATAAGGTATGGGAAATTAGATTTCAGTTTTATTACAATCTGTCAAGAGTTCTTGATTTGTACCCCATGAGTGTAGTCCAAGGCTCGAGTGTGGCTTATTATGTGTGACTCGAGACACAATTTAAATTTTGTTTCATTATCTGCCCTCTTCTACCTGGAAATATAAAAGAGTTAGTAGAAACCATAAAATTTACGACATAGGGTCAACATAATATTTCTAAGGAGGGGAAAAGACTAATTGCAGTAACTTTCGAGGCATATCACTTTTATTGACGTACAAAATTTTGTCCAATATTCGTTTGAGAAGATTAACTCCATATGTAAATGAAACTATTGGGGATCATCAATGTGGTTTTAGGTGTAATAGATCGAGTATTGATTAGATTTTTTGTATTCGACAGATATTGGAGAAAAAATGGGAGCATAAGAGCATAGTACGTCAGTTATTCATAGATTTCAAAAAGGCGTATGACTCGGTTAAGAGAGAAGTTTTATATAATATTCTTATTGAATTTGGTATTCCTTAGAAGCTAGTTCGATTAATTTATATGTGTCTCAGTGAAACATATAGGCCAATTTCTGTCTGATGCTTTCCAGTTCACTATGGGCTAAAGCAAGGAGATGCCTTCAAGATAATCTCGCAGTTTGATGAATATAAATATTAGGTTTATGTTTATGTTTGTATTGCATGTAGAGTCTAAATTCGTAACGCTAAGTTTTAACAGTTTGTTTTCTTCCTTAGTATAATTTAAAACTAATAATAAACAAAACGAAGTTTGTCTTACTTCATGTATCAAATAATTCATGCTCGGATTTGATATTATTGTTTTTGTTGTAGAGCGCAACAGTGAGTATAGATGACTGTGATACAGCACTAGCAACAAAATATGGTCCTCAACTTGGTTCCGAGTGGGCATGTGCCAACACAAGTACACAGATTCTGGAGAGTAGGTAAGGAATTAAAATAAGTTTTGACAGACATTGCCTCTTACTGGGAAAGTCAACAGTTCCAGAGGCAGAGCAAGAAAATAACTGAGGGATCTTCTAAAGAAATTGCTTCAGCAGATCAGTCTTGGTAACCATATTGCATTCTTAGAGAACACGTGCGCACAATATGGGATTCTTTGATGAAAATTCTTTCTTCAGACTCCCATATTAAAATCGCATAAATGAAGTTTTAGTTAGTTGAAAGACCTGAGGGAAAAAGACCTTTGGGGAGGCCAAGACGTAGATAGGAGGATAATATTAAAATGAATTTGAGAGATTTGGGTTATGATGCTAGGGACTGGATTAATCTTGCTCAGGATAGGGACTAATATAGGCTTCAGAAGAGACAACTTAGGATGTAATCCCTGAATACTTTATTATTAGAAGTACGGTACTTTAGGGTTGACATTTCTTGGAGGAAACACATATCCATCATTAAGGCGACCACACTCCTCGCCCTATCATGCTCTTGCTATGATTGTGGTATTGATTTCCCATTGCCACACATGTTACTACTAACCAACTTGTCTTTCCATATAGTTGCCAAAGATAATTATGCAAAATCCTTCTCTCATTGTTATGTTATGTAAGTAAGCAAATGTTAATGTAATACTGGGACTTTCACCTAAGTCAACACATGACATAATATCAATAGTGCAAAATCATTCTACAGATGAGTTTTAGCTAGAATCTTCTCACTCAGAGTTTCTTTTACACATCGTAAATCTATGATAGGGATATTACTTCCCTCCTAAGAAATCTTCTTTATATCTTAAATATCTATCACCCATGGCTGACTTTGAACATTTGAACCTTTCTTTTAATTGTCGTGATGAAATTGGCCAAAAGATTGCTGTATGTGACAAAACTGGACAATATGAGGAGGGTATGTGTCAGTTGTTAATCATAATGGAAAGTACTATATAGACATTTGTACAAAAGTGTTTTGACTTTATTTTTATGTAACCCTGATTCTGGTTCTCTCAACTCACTTTCTAGTAAAGAACTGGAACCAGGATTACTCTATGTTCAGAACTATCTGATTTTTGACATTACATTGCTAATTTATTTTCAGATGTGCGGTATTCACAGAAACTTGCCACAGGTTTTTAGATCTCACAGGTCCATTGCAGATTGGAGGCCTGCCCTCTTTACCTACAAGTTTCCAAGTTCATACCAAGGATTTTGTGGGCTGTATCAGTGACTTGTATATTGATTACAAGTTTATTGACCTCAACAGGTAATGTCTCACATATAAATTATACAGCTTCTTTATCTTAAACTTACAATATTTATTTTACTCACTTATTGATTAAATTAACATGTTCTTTTTTTTGTGCACATGCAGTAAACAAGTTGTAAATATCTCCACTGCTGTCTTTAAAAACAAGAGAAGAAAAGTAACGTGATTTCAATTTTTTAGACTTATCCATTCTGATCATATCACTCATTATGTTTGAACTAAAGCCATTCTTTTGACTGTAACTGAATGTAGGCTCCAGTTTAATGTTGTAATTCAGTCTTGATTTGTTTCGAAAAGAATAATTTGTACAACCTCGAGCGGGAATCGAACCTACGACTTCCTGTTCTCTGGTCAGGCGCTCTACCACTGAGCTATCGAGTTCATCTCACGCCAAAGGCTTGGAATTATCCTTTCATACTGGCGACTCTGTTATAGAGTACTGTCCATAGCGTCTGATCTAGTCAACACTGTCTAGTCTAGTCTAGTCTGTCTAGTCTGATCTAATTCCAAGCCTTTGGCGTGAGACGAACTCGATAGCTCAGTGGTAGAGCGCCTGACCAGAGAACAGGAATTCGCAGGTTCGATTCCCACTCAAGGTTGTGTAATTTTTCTTTCATACCATGGCATGATTGTGACTATAATAGTATTTAAATTCATTAATATGTCACATCAACGACGTATATACGTCACCAAACATCGTAAGATGAAGATTACAATAATTTGCATGGTATAGAACAGTACAATTTAAAGATTGTGAATATAAATTTATGGTGATCACTTTCACATGTTAATAGCGAACTAAGTTTATAAATACCTAGTTGACTAGTTCCAGCTTAATAGGAGCCATCTTCAGAACTCAGAAGATTTATAAACTTAGTTCTGAGTCCTGAACATGGCTTCTACTAAACTGAAACTAGCTGACTAGGTATTTATAAACTTAGTGCATTATTAACACATGAAAGTGATCACCATAAATTATATCCATTAATAACCATTGGTAACCATAACAGATAATTCTGTAGGATCAAAAAATTAATCTTTACGTAGTGATATAGTGTTAAAAGTTGTATAATCTTCTTCATTAGCCCCTGATGCTGCTAAGCGTCAGGGCACCTCGTTTTGTTCATTTCATCCACTCCTCTCCATTTTGGCTCATTCCTTTTACAGTCTGGTCATCGTCGTGTTGATCCATCCATCCGAGGCTCTGTTTTCCTTTGAATTAATAATTACCCTGGCGTGAGTGATTAGCCCATCTGAAGATGCTTTGTTCTGGGTGTGCTCCTTGTTTCCTCTGGTTTTGAGGTGGAGTTGGACATTTCCTCACAGTCTCAGTCACTATTTTGCAATTCATTTTGAGGGAATTTTCAGATAAGCCTTTGAAATTCAATTAAGTGGAGTTATTATTTTCTGTCCGTGACTTAACAAAATACAATTCCTTTATATACATAATTTAATGTTTGTATTAACGTTTTCAACACTCTTGATTGCGACATCATCAGATAAGTTTGTTGTTTTACAAATTACAATATGTTAACCTCTTTTCCTGCAAACCATTTGAATATCAATGTCAATAGAGTTAAAAACTTAAAGGTTAAAAGTACAAAATTGAATATATTTCACAAGACTTCATTTATTTGTTTATTATATGATTAAAATTCAAATATTGATATAATAAAATACATGAAGACTTGTTTCCAATTCATATACAGTACAAATTAAGTTTGTTTGATATCATATAAAAACTCGGCTGTGTATTATGTTGTTATGCTTCTTCATCTTAGGTTATAGCTTTCCTTACGATCATCTGTACTTTTCATCCACATGTTCCTGCATAGTTGGGGTAGTTATGCTTTGATTACATGTTGTCGTCTGCAATACTCTCGACCATGTGTTCTGTTGTTTGAATTGTGATGACATTTTGCTTTTATTCGTCTTTCCAGTGTCGTCTGCCGTTGACTGGGTTACATTTGTCCTCCTATTCGTTCTCGCTTCCTGCATTCCTTTGTCACCCTTACTGTTCCACCTTAGTTGATGACCCCTTGTCTTTCGTCTATGTTTACACTTCTTGTTTTCGTTTGTCCGTCTGTTTTCCATACTTCTTCAACTACATCCCCACTTCCCTTTGTGTTGTCATATATTCAAAACTCCATGTGCTCTATGACAAAATTCTAGATCATAGAATTTCCCGTTCACTTTCAGCATGTCTTTATACATTCTAGCAAAGTGCCCTTTATTTCTTTCTGCCTTCAAGAATGGGAGCAATAGTCTTCTTCTGTTTCTTGCATCATAGTCAAAATCATCTTCCATCAAGAGATTAGGTGAAACGTTGGAGATGTTAAGTTCCAGCACATGGTGGCTTACCCAAAAATCTACTTTTGAGTACTGCTATTTAATACACATTTTCATATAATTTCTTACATATTTCTTGTGAAAAAAACTACACTGCGATTTTATATTATTGAGAATTCTATCTGTATGTGCAGTTACGTTGCTGATAATGGAACTGTAGCAGGATGTCCTGAGAAAAAGGCCTTTTGTCTATCGAATCCTTGTAGCCGTGGTGCAAAATGTACAGAAGGCTGGGGTACCTATCTTTGTGAATGTTTGGAAGGTTGGAGTGACAAAGACTGTACGCAAGGTAAATATATGATACATCTGCAGTGTTATTGTATTATTGATTTAGATTTGTGTTCTATGTTGTACATGAAAGCATAAAATAATAGCATATGTCGAACTTGATTTAAAGTTAAGTTTAATACCATACTTAAAATAAAGGTTTCAATGATAAGAATTTTATAATTATTTATATCCCAACTGGGAGATAATCAAATTGTAGCTTTTATTCTAAATGAGGAAGAAATCAGTGGTGTAATATTCAGAACATTTTTTGCATGGCTGTTTTCATTGCTAATGAAGTACCAGTATGCAAAATCTATATGTGAATTTAGCCATTTGCAACGACTACAATGAGAAGAATATTCTCCTCACCAGCTTTTTATCTTTAGGCAAAGGTAAATCCAAATTCAGTGTTCGAAATGTGGTTTTTTATATCACTATATCACATTTCATGCGACTTAGTTCATGGAGGTCGCAGCTTTTTAGCAGCTCAGAAGAACACGAGTATTTGTGCTTAAACAACGTTGCTTAGTTGTAATGTTAAGACTCTGTCACCATTATTATGGTAAGTTAAATATTATATATGCCCTGACAAAATATTGTAGCCATGGAGAAGATGAGATGTATGAAGTAAGTCGCATGAAAAGCATTATAGTAATGAAAAATATTCAAGCAAAATCTCTTACGAAATTGTAGCTCTCTTACTATGGTACATTAAATTCTGCCTGAAATGAGTTCTTTCCAACTTCATCGTTTTAGTCATTCCAGTCATTGTCAGCTCTGATAAGCATACATTGTTGCAGTATTTAACAATGCTGGTATTTCGTTTAACATTAAGACATTTCCATTAATACATAACAATTACGTGAACTAAACTGTACAAATTGTGTACTAGTAGGGAAAGTAGCCGGAATATATAACCACCATATAAATCGTTCAGGAGGAAAGATTCTGAAAGCATAGATAGCTACAAACAAGAACCTCATACATCATCATAACATGCAAGAGAACACATTGATCATGCAAAACTTCTGATACTATATGAAATACTTTACATGTCAATGGAAGACGGACTCATAACAATTGATGTTGAAGATGAATTAACTGAACCTGGATAGGGTTATAAACAATACTATGTATTTAATAATTAGGACCATATTGATACTTTTCATAGGATCAAATTCTATACATTTTTTTATCAATGTTTGTGTTTTTCTTGGCAGCCATCAAGCCTCCATGGCGGTTTCAAGGCGATGGAGTTTTGTCATTCAATCCTTTACTTCGTCCTATCCAGCTTCCATGGCTGAATGCGTTATCAGTGAGAACATTACAGAGAGATACATTTCTAATGAGCATTCAAGTTGGACAGAACAGCTCTGCTGTACTCTCTGTAAGTAAATGTCATAATAAATGTCTCGTATTCTACTTTAGTTTACATGAATGTACTTGTTTATAGTGCTATCGGTATGCTTAAATGTTGAGAAGGGATGGGAAGGGAAGGGATTGGGAGGGAGGGGAGAAGGAAAGAAAGGAGAACCAAGTGTCACAATTGATTCTGTTGTTCATATCAAAACTACTTATAACTTTATAACAGATTTATTTATAATGCCAGCATTACATTCAATGTATCTGTTTAAATATTTGTTCTGCTTTAAATTTCCACAACAAAAATACCATGCATATTGAAACATTAAGACAAATATAATAAGCAATATTCACGTTGTTTCTTTACTAAGACTAATTTAAAATTCATTAATCATGGTCTAATATTCAAATAAGACTTAGACGTAATTACTAAAAAAATTACAATTTTATTTAGTTCATTTTATTAGTTTGTTTATTTAATTTCCAGCTCGTGAATGGACAGATACAATACAGTTATAATGGAGAGTCAATAACACTGCCAAATGGATTTATTTCTGATGGACGATGGCACCATATTGAAGTAAAATGGATGAGTGGAGAGATTTGGATCAATCTCGACTATGGACAACGTGAAGTGACAGCATCAGCAACAAGCAAGCTTCAGGGATTATATATTGGCAAGATCTTGATTGGTGGACCAGATGCTTCTGTGGGGAGCTTAAATGCAGATTATGGCTACTTTGAAGGTTGCATCCAGGTATTATATGTGACATAATTGTCTGTAACTTTAAATTCTGAATGGCATATTAAACTTCATTATGGTTCCCATTTACATTGTATTGTCTATTTAGTGAAGATTTGATTATATTTAATATTAGAAGTAGGTGTACAGCTTTCATGTTATTTAGTTATCTAAATCCAAGATTAATTTGTAATGTTACACAATTTTCGAAATCTAAATTCCATATTGAATGGATATTTTCATACGATATTTTCAAGCCAAGAACGTTATAATCTCAGCATAATTGAATTCCATAACAAATTATAAAAGTGAATGTTCACTGCAGTGAAATTACAGAACTGTACTCCTCAATAGTCAATTGGTTATTATGCTTATCATTAGATCTCAGATTCAAATACGTTTGATGGATATGTACAATAATAAAAATAACATTTTTAGCATGATTTCCTTCAGAAAGGAAATAAAGTTAGGACCCTATAGATTTATTACACGCAAATTGATAACAGCACCTCAGGCAACATTTATTGGCGTATTTCACCCACGCTAAATTTTAACTCTTCGTCTTCATTTTTGCCTTTCATCATATCATAGAAGAAGAAATAACAGATTCTGCCTCACTAATGTTACCAGCAAGAAATGAGAATCTTCACATTGCCACACTAGCAGTTACATTTCTAGGCAATGGAAAATGGAAACCAACCAGCATTGTAGTAAAATATTGTAAAATACTCAAATAATGTTGATAAAAGTATAAAGTAATGATAATTAAAAAATGAGTGTAAATGTGAATCACTTCTTCAAAATTATTCTGTTTAGCTGAAAATTTGTTGATAACACAGTGAATCTTTGATATACAGTCTATGCCAATAATTTTTCTAGTTGTTATAAACATTATTAATATCGTATTGTGCGAAATTTTCTATTCAAATTAATTTTACTAAAAGTTACATTACTCTTGGGCCTATTGACATTGGTATTTTGTACAAGCATAAGTCGTTAATTTAATTTTATTTTATTTTTTTAATAGAAACAGTGTAATATATGTTTGGTTGCCTACAGTGAACTTCATGAAAATTATTAGTTAACCCTACTAAAGATGTTTTCCACTTGTATTTGTCCTATATTATCTTAAGTGGTTCCTTATGCATTGATAACCACATGACTAAGTAATCCCTCTATGTGGGGTGTATAATATTGATTTACAATGATGATGATGACGATGACGACTAGGGTTGCCAACTTTTTATCTAAGAAAATATGGGAGACTATGGAATCGACAGAATTTCACATAGAAATTGACAACTTGTTCGGTTCAGTTATTAAACAAAACTTTATTCTATACTTTGGTAGCTAGGCTATTTGAGACATTTTATTTCACTTAATATTCGAAGTCAACTGCAGTTTGCAGATCTGATTTAATTAGATGTGTCGTGCTCCTGTTTCGATCATCTGTCCAATTAATGTTCATGAGATGAAACATCCTCTTTGTATAAGCTTGACTACTTGGAATGCTTAGAACAAACTAGCCAATTTTCTAAATTTATAGTTTGAATTTAAACTGGTGAGCACTAAAATCTATTTCTGGTGAGCATTACCGTGTGAAAAGATTGCATATTTTAATGTATCTCTTAAACAACGAAATCCATCATATAAATCATGATTCTCGGCAAAATCATATGTTTAGAATAAACATTTTTACATTATGCAAATATAAGGGAGAATAATGCTCGAAGAGAAGAAAAAAATGGGAACCGGATACTGTTAACTATGGTACCTATATAATTTGTAATTGTCTACAATTTACTTCAGGAAGACCCTGTGTAATTTAGTTTATCTATATTTAACCAGGATGTTAGAGTGGGGACCCCACAATCAACATTGCAAAGACCAACTGTGAACGATAATGTGGCAGAAGGCTGCAGTGGTGTAGATCAGTGTAGGCACCATGGACCAGACAAATGTCCCATTCACAGCAAATGTGTGTCAGAATGGGAGCAGTATCATTGTAAATGTGATTCAGGTAATTAGCAACATTTTTATTATAGTGTAAACTATGAAGTAAATATATATATCCATTGATTTAGTTGGAAAAAAATATTTACAGGAACTCGTCTTATCAATTTAGCAATTGCCAAATGAACTTGTACTATGTTTTTGACATGCATACATTTTTATTTTCCAGAATGGCATTCTGGTGCATTCTGGCTCAACTAGAACACTGCATATATCTTCTTTATCTTAAGAGTTATTATGTTATGTACCAGTATCTTTAAATAGTAATTAAATTTCATTGGTGGAACAAAACATTTACGATAAAGAAAATTGTCTATCTGCCATAACAGATACAGATATTTACTATGAGTAGTTTTAGAAGAGCCTTAGCATGCCATATTAGTTTCTGTTGACAATATACCATAATTTACACATTAGTTTCTGGCCAGTAAAAGAACTGAAGTACTTATTTCCATAGTATAGACCAAAATATTGATATGACATTTTTCGTGATCATTTTTATCGACACTCATAGTGACATTACTTATTCTGGTCTTATAAAATGAAAAGTTCAATCAAATTAAAAATAACTCTCATTCTGGTCCTATGCCTAACAAAAGAATTGTCATTGAGCTCATGTTGAAACTTCTTTTCAAACTGTAAGATAGATCTTCACAGCAGATAAAGAAATATAAAAAAATAATTGCACATATTACTTTTATTGTAAGATTTCGAAATTGAAGCTTGAATAAATTATTTTAGAAAATAATCAGACTCCGTGTTCACTCAGCTGGCAGAGTCCGTTGAGTCCACAATCTTATCTCGCAAGTCATGTGACAAGGCAAAGATTCAAGGAAGAAGGCTACTCAATTGAGTAGATTCGAGAGTTTAATTACACTCCCCACATATGTGCCTAATATTTCATGTGATGAAAATTTCTCAATAAGTTTTCAACCCTTAAGTTAGTTTTGAGCATTTCACTTTTTGTGTTTATTTTGTCTAACTGCTATGTTGTGGAGATGTAACTATGCACGCAGTTCTCATGTAAGTTCTATATTAACTGTTCTCTCATATTTTAATGCATCTACTCACACGTATATATGCAATTTATTGTACATATCCTTACATTACATTACCTCATATTATATTACATCACATTTAATTGATCGAGAAATCTCATTTTTTATGGTTCATTGTAAATTTTTAGACATTTATCTTCTTATGTTCTCTGCATATTCCCCAAAACGTTGCTGACATAATTCAGTTTTTTTTTTTTCCTCAGTATGTGACACATTTCAGCAAATTGAATGAGATTTGTGTAGTCATAACCTGACCCATTGAAGTAAGTTTCCTTTCTTGTGATAATGAATATGTAGTTGTATTTGGAATATATGCTGTTAAAGGTTGTAAAACTTGGGTATCTAATGACAATCACGTGCAGATATTATTAATATTGGTGATTCCCATAATAGTAAAAAACTGAATAATTTCAATGTGAAAGAATTGCAATACTGGTACAGGATACTTCCATCAGAATGAATTTATTATTATGAATATTAACAGTAATCAATTACTTGATCTTTATATTAAATTTGAATATGTCGGAAGAGAAATCAGCTAAATACTTATTCTATTTAATAATAAATTAGAAGATGTAAGAATATTTCAAGCAATGGTGTGACACAGCATTTGCTTTTATTGTTGTTGTTGTTTTCTAATGCCAGGCGTTTGACAATAAAGTCATTTGACCTCTTGCACTCCAATATTTTTCAAAGATATTACCATGACCAGCCAATGAAGCACAGATTTTGAGGTGTTCCGAATCCATTTCTTGGTTTGAGTTGCACAATGGGCAGTTAGGGGACTGATATATTCCAATTCTATGCAGGTGTTTGGCCAAACAATCATGGCCTGTTGCCAATCTAAATGCAGCTACAGACGATTTTCGTGGTAAATCGGGAATTAACTGTGGATTTTGATTCAGTTTGCTTTTATTGTAATTTGTTATAATGACACCAATTTTTATGAAAATTACACAGAATTTAAAAGCTGAAAAATAATAACTTTTGTTATTTGCAGGCTACGTTGGTCCTTCATGTGTGGGAGTGTGTGAAGTCAATCCATGTTCCAACAGTGCTCGGTGTGTAGAAAACCTGAATAGTTTACGTGGCTACAGTTGTAAATGCAATTCAAGTGAATATTCAGGTAAAGTATGTGAGATTATTCCTAAAAATATTTGTATAATTTTTGAACATGACATTTTACAGTAAGAAACTATCAATAGTTCACAAGTTGATTAGATTACCCCCCTTTGATTTGATTACCTGGTTGGGTTTTTCCTAGGTTTTCGCCAAACCAAAAGGCAAATGCCGGGTAATATTTTGGCGAATCCTCGGACCTCACCTCATCTCACTAAATCTCGCCAAAATATTGTAAAAAATTGCACAAAATTGTAAAAATTGTAGAAAATTACTAAATTGTAAAACTATAAAAATTTGTAAAAATTGTAATTGTAATATTGTAAAATTTTGACTTGTTCCACATCTTAAAGCTTCATTGCTCATGTAAGATCTATGGAATAAAATAAATGAATGAATGAATGAATGAATGAATGAATGAATGAGTAATGTTAATAGATTAGGGTATAACTGATTACAATCGGTTTTCAGAATGAAATAACAGGTACATAAAATATTCCTAATGTTTATTCATTTATTTTTAAAACACTAACAGCTTCCCGTATTTACGGACTGCTAACAAGGACTGAGCATAGGAATACAAATATTTAACTTGATTTTAACATACAAATAAAATAAGGAAACATTTATAAAACTATTTAAAAGTATTACATTATTGAAAACAGTTATGTATGATCTTAAGATATTTACTGATTTATAGGTGAATACTGTGAGGTGAAGGTAGATCAACCGTGTCCTAGCAGCTGGTGGGGTTACCCCGTTTGTGGACCATGTCATTGTGATGTAGAGAAGGGTTATAACGCTGATTGTAACAAGACTACAGGAGAATGCTATTGCAAGGTTGGTACCTGCATTTTGTAAAATAGATATTGCAACTAGTATGCGAAATCTGCAATTTAATGCAATTTACCACAAAACATCTCAACAAAGTTCAGCGTAAAATTACATTCTTCATCGAAAATAGTTGTAATCTTAAATTGTATTCATCATTATAATATAAATTTTCACTGTTTTTTACAATATAATACTACATATTAATTATATTTAAACTTTTTTGTTTAGTGCAGATATAAAAACAGTACACGAATTGACGACATATTCTAAATAGGCGTGCACACACACACAAAATTGATAAAGCTTAACAATAATGATTTGTTACTGCAAATACAGAAATTCCTATAAAAAGTGTCTGTTAAACTGAACTGATATCTTTATCAAATAATAAAGTGTTGTATACCTTTAATATGTAATTTTAATTTATAATTTTCAACTCAGATATTTTATCAACAAATGCATTTTGGTGCATTTCTTCGTTACACTGTTGTTTCTTAATAATTTACTATGTTGTACAGGAAAACCACTATCAACCTCCAGACTCTGACCAGTGCTTCGACTGTGAGTGCTATGCTACTGGTTCATATGGAAACCAATGTGATCCGATTACAGGGCAATGTAGATGTCGAAGTGGTGTAATTGGTAGACGATGTGATTCTTGCCCTAATCCATATGCTGAAGTTACTTTACGAGGCTGTGAAGGTAAGGTAAAAGCATACTTCTGCTTTACTTAAAATGAACAGTGAACCTTTTGTGAAATTTTTTGATTTTATAAATAAAGACTTGTATTCTAGGTTTTGAGATGGTATAAGCCATTACATATATCAGCTGCTTGGATGTTTGTAAGATTTTGGATACTTAACAGCGTTAATCCAGTCCCTCCCCTTTGAAAGGATTTTTATTGTTCTTAAAAAGCTATTATTCTCGATCCTCAAACCTCAGAGTCACTGATAAGTAGAATAACCACTTATCTAATGAGGACAACTCTCATAATTGGAAATAAAATCTAATTTTATTTATTTTCAGTTGTATATGATGGCTGCCCCCGGAGCTTCTCTCGTGGATTATGGTGGGAAAGGACATCATTTGGGAAAATAGCCTTGGAATCATGTCCAAGTCACTCGCAAGGCAAAGCATCAAGAGCATGTGATGAAACCTTGGGTGGTTGGCAAGATCCAGATCTGTTCAACTGTACATCAGATCCTTTCCTAGATCTCCGCAAAGTGGTAATTTATTTTGTATAAAATTTGACATATCTATCGAAATTATAAAATATGGTATACTATCATTTAAAGATAATTTTGAAGTTATCATACTTTATGGCTGTACAAGATTTCAATCTCAAGTAACATATAGCCTTTTAATCTGCTGTAATATTTTTCTCCACTATATTTAAACCTTCTTTATTTTGGTCTGTCATATCATTGATATAAATATTCATTCATGTACATACACAAAAAAAGGTATAATTTACTGTTATCAAATGAAGTACAACACAGCAATAGCAGATTCAGACTTGTCGCCATTGTGATACAGTTACCAGTTAATTCTTTCTTGCTGGTTACACATATAGACCTTCATTATGTGGGTAATTAAAATTGATGGTGAGCCTTTAATTCCTGCTCTCATTCATGAGATAAAACATACAGATTTTATTGGAAGACACTTTAGCTTGTATTAGAGAGAAATAGCCTACAAACTAATTGAGGGTGGGACAAAGGGACTTTCAACTAATACTATGTCATCTTGAACTCATTTCTTGCATTCATGCCAATACTACTACCACCACCACCACCACCACCATCACCATCATTACCACCACCACTACCACTACTCCTATTACTACTATTACCACCATGACCATGATCACTACATTACTTACTTACTTATGGCTTTAACGAACTCGGAGGTTCATTGCCACTCTCACATAAACTCACCATCAGTCTCTATCCTATGCAAGATTAATCCAGTTTCTATCATCATATCCCACCTCCCTCAAATCCATTTGAATATTATCCTCCCATCTACATCTTGGTCTCCCCAAAGGTTTTTTTCCCTCCGGCCTCCCAAATGATCACTACCATTACTACTACTACAATAGTACTCATAATTTCATGTATATTGGTCTTACAACCTGTCTCATTGTGTATTTTATTTTAAATATAAACAAAATGTTTGCAATGTCATTTTCATACACAATGCCAACATTTCAAAACTGCATACAAGGTAAGGCTGTATAGCAAGACCTAACTGGTCATCTAATCTACTTGTTATGCTTGGCTACTCCAAACATTTGGACCACACAGTACACTACACAAAAGTCTTCTTTTGAACACAAACACCATGAAATCTAAAATCTCAAAACATACTACACAATTAACATTTTATGAAAATTAACCTGTATCTTCATAAATGAGTTTATAGTAATGTATTCTGTGATGCTGATAGGATTCAATTAGAAATAATTAGCTTTTATTTCTAATTTTATCAGCTTGGTCAGCTTGAAACTGGAGACCTTCATGTGACAACATTTGTAGCAGTGAAAGTGGCCTCTGATCTCCGGAGAGCTACCAATCTAACAACAATGTTACATGGCGCTGATCTTCTGATTTCGCAAGAATTGCTCAGGGAACTTATGAGTTACGAGTCTGGAGAGGGTGGTCTAAACCTCACGCATAGCCAAGATAAGGATTACATCCAGGTAAAACTAAGTACTGTAGTTTCATGTACCATATATTAACTATGTGTAAAGGTGTTGTTGTCTAGTGCCTTGCATTTGGCAATGAAGCCATTAGCAGTCGTGCTTTCCAATACTTTTGAACTACTATGTGTAAAGTAGGTATATGTAAATTACATTTTGGGCTGCTTTTATTTCTTCTACCAAGTACTTTGTAATAGATCTTTTTTTATTCTTGTATTTTATGTATGCCGAAAAAAGAAGAAAGGTGTGGTTAAGTATGGCTTTATTTATTTAGAGAATGAAGTTGATTTTATATTCATTCATTTACAGAATATAGTTCAAACTGCGAGCAGTATTCTCGATACGAAGTACAAAGAACATTGGAACAGGATCTCAGATTTGACTGGAGAAACTGCAGAAGATTTGTTGTTGTCTGTTGACAAATATATTGCAACACTTGCTCAAAGCCAAGAGGATACATATACAAGTCCCTTTGAAGTAGTAGCAGAAAATATGGGTGAGGAAAATTTTATTATTTTAAGGGAATGATTTGTTCTTTGTATTATGAGGTACAATTACATATTCAAAAGCACTTTTCTCATAACTGCCAATTAAGTCATAGTAAACATCTACAATCCTAATCAATCTTCTTAATGTATCCAGCTGTTTTCTGACAACATAAAGTCCACTATAGTCCACTGTAGTCTATTCAGTAGTTGTTTTTCACGAGTTACTGCTCTTTTGCATAACTAGCTCAATTTTCTACTTAAAACGACCACTTAGGGTTAGAAATATTTAAAAAAACATGGCTATAAAATACAATAATTTTTTTATACTAAAGTGATTATTACTATCATATTCACAGTGGTGGGACTGGATATCGTGACCTCAGAGAGTTTATTTGGCTATGAATCAACGAACAAAGACGTGTTGTCTGTAATGTCTGGTACCGGTACGAGTATTTCCGGAGAAAGAGTTGTACTACCTGACACTTCTCAATTTCTGCAGCCTCCAATACAAGTAAGTGAAATTTATTGAGATTTATACAATATAAGAAAGGTTGATTATGTCTGTGTGCATCTATATAACATTAAATCCCATGTTATAATTTTGCAAACCGTTTTTATTCTTGCAGCTGTCTGCACCTACTGCCTTAGGAATGGGATCAAAACCGATTGGAGTAGCACAGAAGAGCCCAATGCTTGTGTTTCCAAAATATAACAATTATCTACTTGACAGAGATAAATTCGACATCAATTCAAGAATTCTAGTACCATTAAATCTCTTGGGAATTAAGCCATTGCAAGAAGGTAAAGCTATTCTGCTGTATGCTTGTTATTGAAAAATTACATTTATAGCATTTTTGCCAACAAGTAGCTACTGTCTGGTAAATGAGTCTGTACCATTAGGATTAGTATAATTTTTTATTTACTTCATCTTTTCGTTATCCTATGTCATATCCAGCCTAAAGTTTACCACTTGCTCACCAAACTATCCATAATATGTTGCCAAATTTATATTAAATCGTGTCAGCAGATGTCCTGCAATAACAATGTTACAAATTCATAAATATGCCTATAGTGTAATCAGAAACTAGATTAAGACCTAGAAATAAGATTGACGAAGGCATGATTTGTAAAAATCTTTATGGTGAATAAATTACTACTACTACCACAGTCTAGTATATACAGTCACGAAGCTTGAGTTGTGAGGTTGCTAGGAACAATAGACTGTACAGGTACTATTTCGCATTGTCTGTAATGAGGCGATAGTAGTGATCCTAGTGGTTAGCAACTATCTATGGATGCATATTTGTTACATATTGAGCTTCGTGACTGTATACTGTATATAGACTGTGCTACTACTACTATTAAGTACGTACAATGTACAATACCGGTATTGTTCATACTGGAAATAAACATATACACTAACAGGAGAAAAAAACAACACTACATAGAATGTCAGTAACATTTCACACTGCTCTCACATATTTCTCTGTTCAGAGCAATATCTTCTTTTCCCTCTTGAGGGATTTCCCATGTCAGTGAATGATCCTCCTAACTCCCAATCTATATACCAGATTGTTCTGTACAATAAATGTTGTCCTTCCAACAGAAAGGCCTAATAATTTCGTTCTTAATCTTAATCCTGTCTCATGTTATTGTTTGGTATAATTGCAATTTTCAGACTTTTTAATCAGTTTAAAATTCAATTTTATGAAAAACTACAAGAATAACTTCTTTAATGAAACTTGAAACTTTCTTAGTTGAAACGTTAAAAGTGTTATAATTTTAAAGAGGTTATGTACCTTGTGACAGACTGGGCCCATTTCGACACACTTTTAATGTTTCAACTAGAAAAGTTTTAAGTTTTAAACAAGTGTTAACATGAACAAGAAACAATGAATCACGACGATATAAGTTATTTAATGAAATATGGACAAAGGAAGTGCTATGCTACCTGGGTGCCAGATGAACATTTCAAAGGTGCAGAGAACTTGGCATAGTAAAAACTCGTTATTTGGAAATATGTTGATGCAGAATGAATGAATAGCTGCCGATCTTAAATAAATATAATTATTATGTTGAGAAAGGTAACTTCATAATTTCTTTGAAAAATCAACGGCCAATTTAAAACAAGCTGCTAGCAGAAATATAAAGGAATTGTTATTTTAAATATTGGACATTATCTGTAGAAACAGTGAAACAATATTTTTCTTTCAGTGCTACACTCGCAACACGAATTTTGTCTTCTGGGTTTAAACCTAATATAATTTTTAAATATTTTTTGAGAAAATAGGACAAGGATTTTAGTCCAATGAACCCTTCCCTGCCTACGCCACTAAGAACATTGAAGAAATGAAATTCAGTTTTACATGAGGGCGTAGTATTATAAAATTTGTCCGTAAAAAGATTTTATATTTTGAATTCAGATTAAATGTAAGAAAATGTGTAGTAAAATATTGTTTTTATAGTGTAAATGAGTTTATGCTCGACCATGCCGAAAGGTAGTAATTATACACCTGGTAGCAGCCCTTTAATGGACTTCATTAAAGTACACCTATTCATTAAAGTTCAGGTGTTCCACCAATCAGAAAACACCAATGTAGCAATATGAAAGCGCAAGTATCGATTATTCTCGGATATGCAATCGAAAGACAACTAGTGAAACGTCACGGAGGCTGGAAATCCAATACTGTCGCAGAAGGTTATGTTCTGTTAATATAATAATTAGCGTTAATTGTAAATAATATTCAAATAAATTCAATTTGTCATCTCGTTTTTCAATGTCTAAATCAATTTCAAGGTTATATCAAGATTAATGTTTATTTTACTCTCTAGATTATATCAAGGTCGATGACATTTGTGTCTCGGAAAAAAATCAATACTTTTGCGTCTGCGCACATCTCACAATTTACGAGATATTGTACAAGGTCAGTTCCGCTCCCCAGTCAGATAAGAATAACATGAATACTTATGAATAATTTCAAGTTAGAAATATGGTCGAGCATAAAAAGTTGTATGAAACTTGCCTATAATGGTAATTAAGACGCTCGTATGAAAATTATGAAAGGAGCACAAGCGAGTTTCATAAACATACTCGCATCTTAATTACTACCATTATAGGCTCGTTGCATAATGTACTAATATGAAACTTTGAATTATCTTGACGAAACCAATATTTCTGTATAAATTTATAGTGACTGAACATCAATAAAGGTAAATAAATGAATAGACCTCCAGTGCTCCTCTGCCTTGATCTGATAATGACGAGTGAAGTGAAGGCATGCTGCCCAATGATGTGTCAAACAAGAGATCTTTTTATGTTCTTCTAGAAATGAAATCTTCCTACTTCAGGCTTCTTTTTTTCTGCCAGTCATTGACACATATCGTTTATTACCTTTCAGAGAGAGATTTCGAGTTTCTATAGCATTCATATGATTATCCTGTCAAGCTTTCAGGTCCAGATACTAATCGTTCATGATGGATATTTCTCTTCTGATATCTTTTCCATGCTTTTTAGAGGTAATGTTAAATTCTATGCACCTTCGAAACATTGTCTAGATAGTAAAAAAAAAATCATCAAGTATTTGGCCAACAGATCGCTTACGCATACTTCGCCTGTATTTTACTCCTTCACCTTCTTTCAGACTTGAAGGCATGTTATGTCACAAAATTCTGTTTTAAAGTGGCCGAAAAGTCTAAATAATTGCAATTTTACAATAAAATGACGTGTGATATGGTTAAGGTCAAGAACGAAATGGTTTAGCATGAGATAAAGTTTATTGCTGGAAGGATATTATTTAATGCACAGAAAAATTTGGGATGATTACTGGGTGGTAGGAGGGTCATAAACCAACATTTGCATTCTGTTTTATTTATTTTTGTTTGTTTTTTTTTCAATCAGTGTATTATATTACATTTGATTATGGATCATTATATTCAATATATATTTCAACAAGCCTCTACATTGAGAGTGAGAAATGATGAGCAGTAATTTCGCTAATAGCTGCTAAAATGTGAGTCAGTTGGTGGTATTGGTGAAGATGATGCACAAAAAGAAAATGATTTTTGGGAAAGAAGTGATATTTTTCACATGTTATGTTTGTCACCATACTTCGATTGCTAAAGGACCAACTCAAAGAGCCTCCTTTGAGGGAGAGACGAAGGTTTCCGAACTTGACCTGTACATCTTCTTATCATAGCAACCTCTCAGGATTGTCCCCTTGCTACGAAGTAGAAGCAAATGCGTCTTTCACTTTCCTGAGAGTACACACAAGCTTGTCGTGTACTGTTAACTTTTGTCTCTTGAGGATTTTATTTTCTACAACTACTTTTAGTATAGTCAACTGGCTACGGACTGGAAGGTCCGGGGTTCGATCCCAGGTGGTGACAGGATTTTTTCTCGTTTCCAAACTTTCAGAACGGCCCCGAGGTTCACTCAGCCTCCTATAAAATTGAGTACTGGGTCTTTCCTGGGGGTAAAAGGCGGTCAGAGCGTGGTGCCGACCACACCACCTCATTCTAGTGCCGAGGTCATGGAAAGCATGGGGCTCTACCTGCATGCCCCCCAAGTGCCTTCATGGCATGTTACGGGGATATGTAGTGTTGCATATTTCGTATGAGTGTTCCTTAGGCACATAACGATGGTTAGTGTTTTGTGAAAGTTCATCATCTCATCAATAGCAATCAGAACCATTCTCCTGCAGAAACTATTTTTTTTTTTTCATTTAATCAGCATTGAAACTTTAAGATGTGGAACAGGTCGAGAGTTAAACATTTTTATAGGTTATTTTCTCAAACAATCTTTTTAACACATGTTATCAGAAGCATGTAATTATTGTTAATACAGTATTTAAAAATTTGTACAGTAATAATCTGCAAAGATAATACTTTTGATCTCATTATTCCAGGAGAACTTACTACAAAGCACAGTTTGCAAGACAGTGGCAGGGCAGTGCTTAGTTATGCTCAATATCGATCAGCTGGCTCTCTTCTGCCAGAACGGTATGATGAGACTGTTGGAAGGCGATGGGGAGTTGAACTTCGTGTTGGCTCACCAATTGTATCATTAGCAATTCTTGTTCCATTAGAGGGACGAGATGGTTCACTATCTGCAGGTAAAGTAACATTGAAATCAATTTATTGGTGAATAATAAATTATCACTTTGTGTTTCGAATGAAAATTACGTTTCCTCTTTTTGTGGAGATTGAGGAATCAGTGTTGAAATTAATTATAACTTCTTATGGTATAAAAAAATTTGCAATGTGACAGATAATTTATGTTCACTAGTACATTTTTAGCATTCTCAATACCGAAAAGAAGTTATTTATACACTATTTCTCTAATTGTATGTTCATTTTCTTATACCTATAGAATGGTATTAATTATATATGTTTTTTTATATGTTTCTGGTATTTACGTTTTTATTTGCAAGGAAAAGATGCAAATTCTCATAACTTTTATATGTATAAGAGAGATATTTTATGTGACAAAGGCAAGCTTAGGAAGTGGGGCAAAATAGCAGTTTTCTCGTAATGAGTTGTACGGTTTTTTCCCTGTTTTCCATTCCAAATAAGGAAAAAGTTTAATAATACATAGGCAGTGAGTTCTGTAAAAATTTTTCTAATAATATATGGTACTCTCCTTGACTGCCATACAGAAGTCATTCGATTTGCACATACATAATCATACTGTAGTTGCATGAATGGAGCTACACCGTAATCACTTGGAGATATAAAATGTAACTAGGATTGTCAGGTGTCCCATATTGGGCAGGATGCCCCACATTTTGAGATCTAAAAAACTTGTCCTGTATGGATTTCATATAGGACACCAAAAATCCCGTATTTATGGACATTATGTCATAGACAGCTAACTTTTTTTTTATCTCTTTTATTATTTTCTCTTACTATTTGTAAGGTTATCGTGTTGTAGAATTGTGATAAAAAACATTCTTTTTTTTTATATTAATAACAATGTCTTTAGAAACATAACAACGAAGCAAGTAAATTTTAACTTCTAGCTGCTGCTGTAGCAGAGATTTTTTATTTTCATCAAGAATGACTATTTCAAGTAGTAATGAAATTTTTTTGATGTTTTTTCGGAAATTTTTTTTCCGATTCAATTAAAGACAATTTTATTGTATTCCCAAAGAATAGTTGTGCATGATTATTGGTACAGTAATATTGTTGTTGGATTGCATGTAGTATGTGTGAAGACGAGGAAAATGTTTCAAACCAAAATGAGTGGTTCTCATGCACATGAAACAGAGGACATATTGCATTTAGAAAAATAGAACATGATTTACTAGTTTGTATAAAACAACCTTTGCAATTACCTTTTCCCAATCTGTATCATTAATGTCCCTTCTAAATTTTATTAATATAAATAAACTAATGGTTAGTAATATAATAGCTTCAGTGGTGTAAGACTAAGAAATTTGTTCCTTATACTTTGTTTTAACGTGGCTAGTATATGTTCTCAGATGATGATCACAGATTTCTCTCTCTCTCTCTCTCTTAGAAGTTCCTCGTATTTTCTTCGAGTTAAATGTTGCTACTGTCCCTTATTTGCATTCTGGAAACCTGGCACCCTAAATGAAATTTATTTACAAATGACTTTTAGAGAACCCAGAGGTTCATTGCCGACCTCACATAAGCCCGCCATCAGTCCCTATCCTGAGCAAGATGAATCCAGTCCCTAGCATCATATCCCACCTCCCTCAAATTCATTTTAACATCATCCTCCCATCTATATCTCGGCCTCCACAAAGGTCTTTTTTTTCCTCCGGCCTCCTAACTAACACTCTATATGCATTTCTGGATTACTCTACTAAATGTAACAAATATTAAAAATATTCAACATGAAGGACGGTAATGTCACACTAATTATACGCAGCATTTATAAACAGAAACTACGTTTTAATGCAACTTGAAAAATGGTGTATACTGTAAATAATATTCTATACAATTTCTGATAGTAATATTTACGTCTTCTATTATCAGATCCTAAGCACTACAAGCTCCTAACGGACAGTGGTCCCCTTCCTGCTCCAGTTCTTTTGCGTTTGTGGTTGCATAACGACCTTCAGCCACTCTCTCCAAGATCCAATCCTCAGTGCGTTCATTGGAGTACTGCCAGAGGGTTTGTATACCACATCAATATCACTGAAAATTAAATAATATTAAGTAACAAACTAATAGATATGTAATAGAAGAAACTGTTTAAAGAGTGTTATCACTGCAATAATACGTTTTGAAACTTTGTTCTTTACAGGTTTGGAGAATGGTCACGAGCTGGCTGCCAAACAGAAGTGTCTGACGATTGGCATGTGTCTGTCACAAAACCTTTCCTAGTCAACTGTACCTGCAACCATTTATCTACATTTGCAGTTTTGGTAGATCTGGTTGACATGCAGGTTTGTATTTCAAGTATCTCTCTACTCTAATTACAAAAAAAAAATCATTTCAATATTTGTTTCTCATACAAATACAGTAATTGAGGGGTTTGCCAGAAAAAGGGCATATACGTCAATATGGCGAATTGAGATACATGCAATCTAAGATTTTAAAACGGACCTGAATAAAATGTTATACACGCACGCAGCCCTGTCCTGCAGGTATGTACAGTACAATCAAAACAAAATTTCGCTACTATAATTAGCGAATTATTCACTACATTTTAAACCGTTTTCCCAAAGAAGGGCGTATAGGTCTATCCGCCTTTCTTCCAGCAAAGTCCTCAATTGTATTGTGTTTAATATTGTAAAATTTATAGCATAACTAATATCAGAATTAATTCTCAAAGTGTATTCCATTGTGTATATATATATATCGGTACAAAAAAATTTGTTATTTTCATATCGACTTTTCTTGTTTATTTTGATATCTTGCAGATATTTTACGTTAAATATATCATTATTGTAATGATGAAAGTATATCAACCATACACTTCTAATACATTTCTAACATCCCATTTTCTTTTTACAGTATATTCCTGATCCAAGCTTAGCTGAAGACATTGCTACATACGGAGGCTTCTGTTTTGCACTGCCTATGCTGTTAGCAGCTCTTCTTATTCTTGTATTGATTAGAGGTGTTGAGACCAATTCAAACTCAATACACAAAAACGTGGTGGCTTGTGTTTTTCTGGCTGAATTAGTATTTTTCATCGCATTGAAAGCTAGAAAGACATTAGTACAGCATGAGGTAAGCTATGGAATTGAAAGGGACATTGTGATGATACAATAAGGTAACCTGGAATAAGTGGGCTACCAGGGCAACTGGACTGTCATTACATTTTTACTATGGAGATGGGGAAATTTATTTTTTCGTGTGATCATCACTCATCCAGTTCAAGGTCTAAAACAACAATCGTTATTTCCCAAAAATGTGGCTACCCTTCTGACACCTTCTACTTGCAACTTTGATAAATAAAGAAACAACTATTTTAAAATTACAGGGATTGGAGGAACTGGTAAAGAAACAACACTCTGTAGCCAAGTTAACCAGTAAAAAAGAAAAAATAATTGTAGTTAAAAAAAAAGAAAAGAAAGGAGATAGTCCAGTTACTCCAAAATTATGGGGCACTGGGCCACTGAGTATTGGATAGAGGATAATTTAAAAAATAATTATTTTCTAACGTTATCAAGTCTAGAAAATATTAAAATAATTCCAATTTGAACAAGGTAGGAAATTATATTTGTATGGTTCGTGTCTGGAGGTGTAAAACTATGGCCCACTTAACCTAATTTACCTTAATCATTTATTCTATTACAAAGTAACACAAGTTATGAATTTGATTTTTATATCTTTATCACATTGTGATGTAGTGGATAGAAGAGAGATGGTAAATGTCGAAATAGATTTTGTAAAAAGAATCACTGGTATAATAGTTTGTCCTCTTCTGATAGAATACCAGACATAGATTCGCAAAATGTATTATTTGTTTGTGCAGTTTCCATGTAAGATGTCTGCAATGTGTCTACACTACTTATGGCTGACTGCTTTCACATGGACTTTGGTAGATTCAATTCACTTATATCGCATGCTAACAGAAATGAGAGATATTAACCATGGGCCCATGAGGTTCTACTACACAATGGGCTATGGGTTGCCTGCAGTGGTCGTAGGCTTGGCAGTAGGAGTTCGTGCTGATCAATATGGAAACTTCTATTTGTAAGTAATTTTGTTGTTCACTTCATTACTATTACATAGGAATGAAAAATTAGACAGATCTAATCAGTAGTAATTACTATCCAAAATTCTAAATAACCCATCTCAAAATATAAAAACAGATGCCGCAGTGTAATAATTTATTCTCACATACGATTTATCTAAAATAAATATTGTAATAATTTGTGAGACAATTAAAATATTTTAAAAACTTGCCAGATAGGTATAAAATATTTAACATCCAAATCTTTGTAAAAATTAAAATGTATTTATGTAAATGAGTTAAAATTAATATTTACATTGAATTTTGAATATTATGCTACATACCAGTTTAAAATTCATGTACTGTATATTGCACGCAAACATAAAATTACATTTTATGTAGTTAGTATTAATATGAAGAATTGGTGTCATAAAAAATAGAAAAAAAATAGTGTATTTTTAATTTATCTAATTACCACATGCCTCCAGGGAGATGCACTATCACCTTTACTTTTTAACTTCGCTCTAGAATATGCCATTAGGAAAGTTCAGGATAACACAGAGGGTTTGGAATTGAACGGGTTACATCAGCTTCTTGTTTATGTAGATGACGTGAATATGTTAGGAGAAAATCCACAAACGATTAGGGAAAACACGGAAATTCTACTTGAAGCAAGTAAAGAGAGGGTTGGAAGTAAATCCCGAAAAGACTAAGTATATGATTATGTCTCGTGATCAGAATATTATACGAAATGGAACTATAAAAGTTGGAGATTTATCCTTCGAAGAGGTGGAAAAATTAAAATATCTTGGAGCAACAGTAACAAATGTAAATGACACTCGGGAGGAAATTAAACGCAGAATAAATCTGGGAAATGCCTGTTATTATTCGGTTGAGAAGCTTTTGTCATCTAGTCTGCTGTCAAAAAATCTGAAAGTTAGAATTTATAAAACAGTCATATTACCGGTGTTCTGTATGGCTGTGAAACTTGGACTCTCACTTTGAGAGAGGAACAGAGATTGAGGGTTTTTGAGAATAAGGTTGTTAGGAAAATATTTGGGGCTAAGAGGGATGAAGTTACAGGAGAATGGAGAAAATTACACAACGCAGAGCTGCACGCATTGTATCCTTCACCTGACATGATTAGGAGCATTAAATCCAGACGTTTGAGATGGGCAGGGCATATAGCACGTATGGGCGAATCCAGAAATGCATATAGAGTGTTAGTTGGGAGGCCAGAGGGGAGAAGATCTTTGGGGAGGCCGAGACGTAGATGGGAAGATAATATTAAAATGGATTTGAGGGAGGTGGGATATGATGGTAGGGACTGGATTAATCTTGCTCAGGATAGGGACCAATGACAGGCTTATGTGAGGGCGGCAATGAACCTCCGGGTTCCTTAAAAGCCAGTAAGTAAGTAACTACATGCCTCAATATAAAAATATTTAGCTTTAAAAAATGTTACATAGAAAATATTCACTCTATCAGTGTGAAAAGGACTTTCTAGTTTAGTGTGACAATTTTTTTTTTAGTTCGTGTTTGCTTATAGTATTGTTTGTGTTTTTGTTTTTTAATAAATTATAGATAAGGACGCAAATAACTACAGTAGCTGATGCACCCTTTTAAATCCCATTAACTAACTACAGTAACTAACTTCTTAGTGTACAAAATTATTTTTTTAGACAAATAAATTGTAAAATTATATGGTCTACAGATTAATTCTTCTCGGGTTCTCAGCCGAATGAGTGAGATTGTTGATTCCAAGCTTTTGATGACTAGCCCCACCAGCTTCTTCAGGAATTGAAGTGCCGTGGGACTATGTCTAGGCCAATATATAAGCATTCAGTTGGCCTTCCCACTGCGGACCAATCAGGAGCTAGTACCTAGTCCAAACTGCCTGTCATGTTCTGGTTGGTCGAAGCATGTTGTGGCAGGTTCCCATGCTATGATTGACTGAAGGCCCATCTGTACCAGGTCCTACGTCTCCTCTTACACCTCAGCAAGAGTTAGTCAGCAAAGGCCCTTGGAGGACCGAAACTAATTTCTCTGTTGCCTACTCATCAAAAGCTTAGAATCAACAATCCCATTCACCCAGCTGAGAACCCAAGAAGAATTAATCAATATTCAGCACCAGAAATGTCTCAAGTTCCAATTTGTATGGTTTACAGTTTATTTCTATAGTTGTGCTATAATAATTAACATTGTATGTTTTATATACAGTTGCTGGCTCTCTATCTACGAGTCTGTAGTCTGGAGTCTAATTGGTCCAGTGTGTGTGGTGGTCCTGCTCAATCTTGGTGTGCTTGTTTTCTCTGTACGGGCTGCATTCACTCTCAAAGATCATGTCATGGGATTTGGTAATCTCAGGTAAGACTACATGAGTTTCTTTCAGAACTGTATTCAGTATATTCATCTGATTGTCAGATTTTTCTTTTCTTTTCCTTCTGCCTTTCTTTCCTTCTCTCTTTCCTTTGTTTGAATTTGCCATTTAACATATTAATTTTATCTTATGATCACTTATGTGTGTCATTCAATAAGTAATGCACCACTTTTTTTTTTTCTCATTCAAGTTTTGTTTTATTCCAATTCCAAATATATCACGTTATTTCCCAATTAATTAGTTACAAATATTTATTCTTCAAGATAGTCTCCATTTAAATCTCAGGCATTATGCCATCTACATGGTAGAGTCTGTATGGCATTGCGGTACCACTCTGCTGGTCTTCCTCTCAGTCATATCTTTACTGTGGCTACGATCTCATCATCATTGTTGGATTGCATCATTCAGACGACCAAACAGATGAAAGTCAAATGGTGAAAGATCCGGACTGTAGGGTGGATGAGGAAGGACAGGTCATCCTAGTTTTGTGATCTCTTGACAGATATGCAAGATTATGTGTAGGCTTGCATTATCATGTTGAAGGAGAATTCTTTTGACATTTATGGAAACAAACATGCATATGTAGCAGCACTGTCCATCACTATGGCAAGAAGAAATTAAGTTTGTTGGCACCATTTGATTTTACACAATCTGAATTCACTAATGTTAATTGTTGTCTGTGAGTTTCCCACCTATTCATGTTCTGGCTTGTAGTGTCTGTATGAAACCGAGTCTACCTTCCACAAATGTAAGTTTTGTTTTATCAATAAACACAGCAAAACTTACTATTGGTAACTCCAACAGCTACATAAATAATCTCTTGGGCTTCTTTAATCTTCATGTAAACTTCTGAATTTATTGTTTCTCCAGCAAGCAATGTGTCAATCACCTTAGCCCTTCTAAGTCCCAGAATTATCCCTTCAGATTCCCAGAAGGCTGAGGTTATGACTAGACCTTATCTCCATAGACATTTTTAAGTGCCTGTGAATGTTTGCAATAGTCTCCTCCTTCGCAAAAAGAAATTAACGGATTTAACATATCTTTAGATAATAAAAAAACTTTTAAGTTACACAATGTATCCCAAATTAAATCTCAAGTCAAATCATGTAGGTAATTTAAGTCATGAGATTTAAGTAAACAGTTTAGCTTTAATTGTCAAATTCTAAACAGATATACTAGTATTACCTCACTGTTCAATTATGCAATGTACATTATTATATAATTAATTTATTATGCAGAATGTCAATTGACTTTTTGCTTTATATTTGATTTTCGTACCATTTTATTTCCAGTTAACGATAATGTAATATTTGTATAATTTTCCTTCTGCCTGTCTTTCCTTCTCTCTTTCCTTTGTTTGAATTTGCCATTTAATTTCGTGTAATTTCATTTTTATTTCTGAGTAAATAAGATGATGTCATGAGTGGCAGTATTCGAAATATTCGCTACTCTGGTATTGTACACTTGTTCCCATTTGTGTAGCCTATATAGTAATAAACATTTGTGTTATTAAAAATATATTTAGGTTAATGCTGTTACGAATTGATTATACTTTGTGACCATTTATACTAAAAATTCTCACTTTATTGCAGGACACTTCTGTGGCTGTCAGTGGTTTCATTGCCACTTCTCGGAATGGCGTGGGTTTTGGCAGTGCTGTCAGTTAGTGAAAGATTACCATTACTCTCATATCTACTATCGGTAGCAGTTTTGGTACATGCTATGTTTGCTCTGATTGGGTACTGTTTCCTCAATACACGGGTCAGACGCAATCTGTATATATCATTACTGCGCTGTCTCGGTAAAAAAGTTCCGCTGGACTCCTCAGAGGTGACTACTGGGGGTACAAGTAGCCATAGCCATCAGGGTGGAGCTTCCAGTCATCAGCATTCAGTAAGTTAATATTTTAATGTTTATTTTATGCTTTCATAATACTCTGTACGAAAAATCACTCCTTTTGCACTTATTCTAGTAATGTTTTATATAACGGTATTTCTTGTAGTTCTTAATATTATGTGACTTCACTTAAATTGACTCCTATTAGGAAATTGATCCATTTTTTACTTATCAAAATCACACAATACTTCCACCTATGCAGAACACCTCACCATATATAAAATTTCCATGTCTGTTTCTATATTGCTGTAGTTGTGATTGGTGATGTGTTCTGCGTAAGTGAAAGTATTGTGTGATTTTACGTGAACGCATCACAGCAACAATCAAACTCAAACAATGCTTCCACCTACGCAGAACACATCACCAACACCAACCACAACTACAGCAATATAGAAATATATGGAAAGTCTACACATTGAACCAAAAAGCCAGAAACTAAACAAAGAAGAACAATACGAAATATACATACATACAAATACAAAAACACATGCACAACACATCCTCAACACTCAACTAAATTTCAGAATGCATACACTTTTCGACACAACACTACCAATAATAAACACACACCCACCAAGACAACAACAAGAAGAAAGAGGGAAACAAGTGCAAAAAATTATTAGAAATCTAAAGATGGCGGAAACAAGCCGAAACTAGTCGTTAATTAAGGTAAAAGTTTCAATATTAACACATGAAAGTTAAAAATGTAGTTTATTTAACGGATTTAACATATCTTTAGATAATAAACTTTCAAGATACACAATGTATCCCAAATTAAATCTTAAGTCGAATCATGTAGGTAATTTAAGTCATATTTAATTGTCAAATTCTAAACAGATAGGCTACACTAGTATTACCTCACTGTTTAATCATGCAATATACATTATTTTAATTTATTTATTATGCAGAATGTCAATTGGCCTTTTGCTATACAGCATAGTATATTTAATTTTTATACCATTTTATTTCCAGTTAACAATAATGTAATATTGTAATATATCATGTATTACAGCGCTCAGCATTAGCATATCATAGTGGTGGTAGTGCTATGGATCCATCACGAAGACATGTAGGAATTTCAACATCCAGCACAACCAGCCGATCAACCACAAAAACAAGCAGTAGTCCATATAGAAGTGACACACAGCTTCGACACACTTCTACCAGCACAAGCAATTATAATTCAACCAGTGACATGCCATCTTATGTCCGAGGATTTGATTCAGGTCTCCACAGGCATAGAGAAGGTATAGCAACTCATGTGTTGATGATAAACTTAAGGGGAGAGGATGGTATTATTTGGTGAAAAATGAGTAAATTAAAAAAAAAAAAATTCTTTACAATACTCTGTGATATATGTGGAAAGCATAGCATAACATTTTGTGGGTATTTGTGCCCTTATCGGATGTTGAGTCGCCATTTTTAAACTTCCTGCGTTATGGATTTTTAAATCACTTGCCCACTTTTATTGTTGTTTCCGGTAAACTAAATTAAAAAAAAAAAATTTTTTTTTTCTTTAAAATATCCTTTGATATGTGTGGAATGCATTGCATAACATTTTGTGGTTATTTGTGCTCTTATCGGATGTTGAGACGTCATTTTAAACTTCCTGTGCTATGGATTTTTAAATCACACGCCCGCTTTTATCGGTTTCCAGTAACTTAATTTTTTTTGGTACATTGGCAGACAAAAATGGATATAATTTCTGAACGATTAAAGATACATGCATGAAATTTAGAACACACATTCTTTAGACTATTAGGAAACGTTTCTTTGTAACAGAATTTTGTTAATTTTTTTTTTATTTATTTTTTTTATTTTTTTTAAAATACTGTTTGAATCTATCTTTAAAAATGGTTTAGATATATCGGTTTTAGTATAATTCTGCAATGGGTATATTTTTTTCAAATTTGGGCCCCCAAATAATTTTTTTCAAAATATTTTTATTTGGTTGAGTTGCTACAGCTATGAGCTCTCTACATAAAAAAAATAATATTTTACACCAAATAGGAAAAAAGTTAAAAAAAAATACCATCCTCTCCCTTTAAGCGTGTTAGATTTGTAATTTTAATGGAGACAAAATTTGAGTTCATATTCTGCTAGGAACAATACTTTTTTCTTGTTATTTAATGTAACCATTATTAAAATATCGAAAAGTAGTTTATAGTAAAAAAGTCATTCTGTGTGTTTGTGTGCACATGCATATGTGTTCCTCCCAACCCCAGCCTTTTCTCCAAACTATTACATTCATACAAATGTCCTCTTCCAGCAAACACTATATGTGTGAAGTTTGTTGTTTTCTAATACCGGACACTTGGCAATTGAGACATTCGTCCTGCATATGAAGTTAAAAAACTTTAACTGTATTTACCTGCATAATGGATGCACCCAAATTTTTCGCGTTAAAATTAAGAAGAAAAAAATTCCCCGCATAATAGATGCATAGAGGAATGTGAATCTGTGACAAATGATAGCAGTGGTTCGACTGTATTTATGTAAATGCTATAAGAGAGTACGTGTGATTTATATGATACTGTTTATTTTGTACTTTGTAGTGTCAGAAGAGAGTCCTACAAGAGCACGTCGCCAAGAATCTGATTCAGACTCTGAAGTATCAGTAGATGGCCGTAGTTTGGAGCTGGCCTCCAGTCATAGTAGTGATGATGATGAGTCTTCCAATAGGCATCAGCATAGAGATGTTGGTAAGTCAGCCGCAATCACTTTTACTTTCATTGATGTGCTTTCTAAGCGTTAGACCACTTTTGTTTTTTGTATTACTTACAGTAACCAATGACTTACATAGCACTTTAACATTGTTACTAGCTATTTACTGGTGGTATGTGAACAGTTGTCAATAATTTCTTTAATATAATTATATAAATTTAAGTATGAATATGCAAAGAAAAGAACTAAAGTAATTCACGATTAACAACGTTTTGAATTATCTCAATCTTAATATAATGTGAAAAGTAACAAGAAACAGTAGCAGATAACTTGAAATAAAATAACATAATCGAATTGATGTAATGGCTAAATAAAAGTATGAATAAAATCTGTTCACTACAAAAAAGAATTGCTAGCACGATTATGTGATTTCATTACCTCAATCATACGAGTATATGCAGGATCAGGTTAAAAAATAAAAATGTTACATGAAGCATACATGACAGTAGGAGATGGAATACTGAATCAAATCTCAGTATATTTTATTTCATATGTTATTGTCCACGTTGATAATTTTGTCACGTCTGAATATTTGCTGATAACTGATGATTTTAACGAGTTTTAAATAAATATACAAGTACCACATGTACTATGGGCCCAAGTTAAATCTGCGTTCGGAAAGAATTTGAACCACTGTTCCCTCTCGCTTTTGTGACCTATGAGTAAATATTAAACTGATAAAGAGGTGTTTACTATTTGTGCCAGCGAGTTGTATGAGATAGTGGTGAATACGCGTGTATAGAAGGTGGTGAAAATATTGTATCTGTTCCTATAGACAATTGGCATTTAATGGTAGTAGAGATGTCAGTCCTATGTACCCACCACCTTTACCCCCAAGGAAATGTCCCTGGTACTCATTTCTGTTAGAGGCTGAATGGACCACAGGGTCATGTGCAGCTAGAAGGATTAGATCAATGGAAAAATTCATAACCTCATTGCGAATCGAATCCTTGACTTTCTGGCTTGCAGTGTTATGTCTTAACCATGATGCTATATGCCCCATAAGAGATAATATAGAGTATAAAAAAGAATTAATAGAAAAATGTTACTTTAAAAAGATTTATAAGAATGAACTATAAATGGAGTTAAAATATTTAAAATTCGAAGTCTTCATACTTTATTATGTTTATAATATTCTTGGTGATGGTGTTGTAAATAAAAGGTTTCAACTCTATGAAAAGATATGTGCATGTATTTACCAAATGATACGTGCATGTATTTGATCTGGGGAAAACCATTTCATGTGTATCTCTGGTGCTTTGCTAGTGATAAATGGATGTGGGATGTTTTGTCTACTATTCTAGAATAATCTGTCAAACAGAATGTAAAACTATTCCACACACTCATTTTCGTATAAAGTGCACATGTTTTTGAAGACTAACTACGTAAATAATATTTAGTACTGTTGGTGATACTAGTTAGTGCATTTATCAATATTAAGGAAGATTATAAGCTAATATTATCACCATGTGAGGGTATTTATTTGTTCATGAAAGTTTTATTCAAGCCTAAGTATATATTATGATGAACATTGTGTTGAGATATTTTAACATCAGAATTACAAAAATCTCAGGGTGCTATTCATAGACATTTCGCTAGCCTGCGCTACGAGCGTGCTAAACAGGATTCATATCATATCATATCGCTAACACTGGTTTATGAATACGAAAAACGTTAGTTCGCTGATCATCCACCGAAAGCCCGCGCTAAGAATATCTATGAATATGGCCCTTAATGTTTTAAGTTTCTTAGCACATACTATTTTGAAACTGCTTTTCTCTTTGTATAGACAGTCTAAGCATCTTCATGGCTATAAAGTGAAAAGCTTTATCTTTATTTCCTTTCCAAGCAGAAGTTTAATTGTATGAACATGTATAAAATGTCTCTACATGTTTAGAATTATTAAAAGAATTTTTGTTGTGCAAATTATATGCAAAGGAGTGTGAAATATTTCTGTTTATAATAGTTTTGTTCAATTTTTGTTTCGTGTTGCAATGTTGCTTTAAGAATCTCTTGCAATTTTGGTGTGGGAGAAATGATTTGCATGATTTTAAAGTGGTCTCATTTTCATATACTGGATCTGAATTGTAGAGGAAGTACTGATTCTTTCTCTCCATTCTCTAATCACCTTTCATACAGACTCATGTTTATGTTTCAGGGGTTTCAACAATGGGAGCACCATCTTACCTCCCTAATATATGCGAGGATCCTCTGGGTAGTGGCAGAGGATCTTCCCCACATTTAAATCCCAGTCGGGGACCTCCACCAACAATTCAACCACCTCCTTCCCTAAATATTATCAGTAACAGTCAACTGTTTCCAAATCTCAAACCTATTTATGCACCAAGGTGGTCAAGTCAGCTACCTGAAGCATATCTCCCTACTAACAGTAAGTGTTTGTTTTGAAAACCGAAGTACGTTTAATGTTTTTTATATTCAGATATAATAAGTATACACCGTAGCTTTGAAAACATTTTTGTAAAGTTCCTATTATACCCTGAATTTTGTTGAAATTTTAAGTTGCTGTAATGTTAACTGGGGTTTAACTGGATTTGAGAAATCAGTCTATCATAGGTTTATGTCTGTGTGTACCTTACTGTGTTTGTTATCTAAATGTTTTTCTTGTCTAATACTGAATCTATTGGCTGTTCTTCATGTACTACTTGCAACCCAATAACAAATTTCAACTACCTTTGTAAATAAATATCAACTAATTAACCTAAACTAATTTGCATTACATTAGCATGTTATTACATATTTTGAACTTTCATATTTATAACTTTGTATTCCAAAAGTAATTATTTTCTTAAATTAAACTTGTCAGATTATAAAAGTTCACATTTCTCATACTGTACTTAAGTACACACTAATTAAATTTTATGCTCAACTATAACTATACAATACTGAAGAATATCATGTATACACATACATACAAAGAGAATTGTTAAATATGAATGAGGAAGAAAGAAAACATATTTTCAGAAATAGTGAATAAAATATATACCGTACTAACAATTTATAGGATTGAAAATATGATCTATAATTTCAATGATAAAAGTACATAAAACAATCGTGATAAGATAAAGTAAGGTACGGGAGAATTAAATCTGAAGCTAGGAGTTACATGTTTGAATAATTTACTTTTAAATTACAATATCGTTCGACAGTTCCTAAGGGAGCTGGGTAGGGAGTTCCAGAAACAAATTGTTGATGCCGTGAAAGAGGAAGAATGTAAGCTTTTTATATCAAGGCATAGATAATAAAGAGTCATTTTTAGAATAAGTGCCCAGACTGTGATATGAGGACAAGAAATTAAAACCTTCAAACATTAGAACTAAACCACACTGTTCTGGCACTTTTCACGTTTACAAGGTTATAAAGTATGACACATGCTATCATTTTGATGCAAAGAAATGGAAATTGGAATTTTTGGCACTTACATCATTTACCATATTAAGTCCTTAATTACAAGTAAATATTTAAGTCATAAAGTGTATTGAAACGTAACTGTAAATACTGAGAATAGGACCCATGTTTATATTACTTTTTTGCTCAAAATGTCTTCAGAAATAAACTCCGTAAGTGACGGTAAATCCTCGTGAATCACCCTGTATATGTTTTGAACACTGAGAAAATAGAACTATTGCAATTTCCTATTGGGAAATAAGAACAGTACATTATGTACACAATCTTAATGTCTCAGTCATTAGAGTTTAGAATGCAAATAGCGTGTTTTTTTTTTTTTTTTTTTTCAATTAAGTTGGTTCTTAAAAGACTCACAGCATTCTAAGCTTACCGAGCCATTAAGTTCAAGACTTGCAGGTAAGAATATTGGTTTGGAGCGTGAACAATATGTAGCAACTTCTTCATAAGATCAAATAACACCTTTACGCCAAAAGTTGATGCAATCATTAATCTAAAAATGGCTTATCAGTCACATGTCCTTAACAGAGAATCCATAAAAGCTTTCAACATAGGTATAATTCACAAAATTAATTCTTAATATTATTATTTTTAGTACCTACATGTGTTTATTGAAGAATTTAAATTAATGACCCGAAGCAACATGCTCCTAATATTTTCATCAGTAATTACATTAGTTTATATGAACAACGCAACAATAATTCTATATTTAATTTTTCCTAGTGATGGAGACTGGTTTAAGAGGTAGCCAGTGGTCAGGAACTGCCTCAGATAATGAGACATCACCCAACCCTCTGCCTCCATTGACAGAAAGTCACCAAACATCTCCACACCTTCCTCATAAGATGGTTGCTGATCAAGAAAATTTTCATGATCTTGGTGACCAGTATTCTGAAACTGAGGAGAAAATTCATCTTGGAGATAAATATTTATTTCCCTACACAGGTATGATAGTAATATTTCAACCATACCTAGAGTATTAAAAAATCCAAAGTGCCTTTCACTTTAACCAACTCAAACATAGACCTTATACTCTGTTCAAAATATCAAAAAGTAGAATTATTTTTTCCAACAAATCAGAATCGTATTTTGAAATCAATTTTTTATCTATTGTTTTTCAAATCTCAGAGAAAAAGTGAAAAAAAAGCTGACAAATGGATACCACGCACTGACAAGCTGAAAAACTTAGAAAACACTGATGTCAGCTTTAAAAGCTGACACTTGGCAGCCCTGCATCACTTCCTTTGGTATTTTTTCATCTTCCATTCTCATTACATGCCTGTACCATTGTAATCTTGTTTCGTTTAGAATTTCTACTACATCCTTTTCTACATTCATTATCTCCTTTATTACTGTATTCCTTATCTTTTCCCTCCTTCACTAATAATAATAATAATAATAATAATAATAATAATAATAATAATAATAATAATAATAAATAAGGACATAATTAAGAATTCTGAATATATAGTAACTCTGAAGATCCCTACAATATCCTAAACTGGCTTCACATTTGAAAGGTCCAGATTTAAATGATAAAGTCAGTAGCCTAATTATGAAATAGATTTCCGCAGTCCCTTAAGTAACATGCGAATTAGTATATCGAAGTAGACAACAGTTCTTTTTTTCAAAGCCTTTTCTTATTCATCAAATCATAATCATATTAGTATCTTACTGACTGTGGTAACTTCTGCATTGGAAAGTATTGAAAATAAAACGTTAACTAATATATACATATATTTCAAATGCAAATATACTAATTCGTTGTTATGAAACTAAGGGCACAGAACTGGCTCGCTTATTTTTGCTTTGTTCTCAGCTGAAGAAGATCATTGTGGGTCAACAGGCTACATTCTTCCGACATTGCCTGGTCGAATTCTTGCTGCATCATCCAGTGAACTCTCAGCCGTGCGAGCGCGATCATCTCCCAGTCCACTGCTTCACTCAACAACTGTTGTCACTGCTACCAACATGTTGGTGCCACCACTTACCACTACCAATATTTCTGAATCTGAGTAAGTTGCTTTATATGATAACAATTTACTTCACTTCACTTAAGTTTACATATTCCATGAATTTTTTTTTTTTTTCATTCTGTTACAAGCACATGCACTTATTCCATTATTATTCAGTGTAAAAACCTTAAATGCAAACGTTATAATTTACTTTTTTTTTCTCTCCTTATTGTCTCAAGATATGTTCAACAATGAACATTTTATTTTCCAAACTTTAATTTACAATATATTCCTATGACTACTTGTTGTATCGGTATGTTTGGATTTGATAATGTTTTGTAAAATGAAAGGAACGGTGTATTTTTAGTACTGTTTACAAATTTTAAAGAGCAATGAATTATATTTTAAATTTATGATTTTATCGAAAGATTAGTCTGTCTTTCTTTTGTTTATTCTCATGATTAGGTGGTTTTGCACCTACCACTGACTGATTAGATTCGGAGTCAGTAGATATATTAGATGTAGAATTGTGTACTACATTGAGATGATTACATAATTCAAATCAAAATTAGAAACCCTGGCAATAGTTCAACATTCAGAACAAAATTAAGAGCCATAGAAGAGGGCTAAAGTTTATTAAAATTACGGACAAAAGATACATATGGATACATATAGATAGTAAGAGTTCAATATAAAATGTATTAAAATATCAACATTTAATTGATAAAACCAGTACTAATATATTAAAGGAGTTTGTGAGGTTGGAACCATATTTTAACGTGCATATTCAGTGGATACCATCTCTTATCAAAATTAATGGAAATGAATTGGCGGACAGTTCAGATAAACAAGGATCAAAAGTGACAAGAACTTATAAGAGGAATCTGGCATATTTGGAAATACACTCTAAAATATAAAATTAAGGAAAAAGTGAAAAGTGTCCCTCTCCTCAACATGACTGGTATAATGTAGCAGAACCTGGGAAATCCATAAATACAACTCAAACCAGAAATAAACAAAATTCAGAACCAGACACCTAACGTCAATGAAAATAACTGAGTAAAAGTTGTCCTTGTCTGCAATAAATGCTGTAGTGAAGAAGCAACACTTACATCCTACATATATCATTAAATCTTTAAATATGTATAATGAAAATCAAAGAGTTCTAAATCTTATTAAAAATATAATCTCATGGAAACAGCATGAGGCCAAGGAATAAATAACAACATGATTCAGTCTTCCACAGTGAGATAATTTTCATCTTCAAGTACCAGTTCTAATAATCTTTTAAGACTTTCTATATACTTTACAGGTATTTTTAATAATGAATTTGGTACCGGAATGTCTTGATTTCTTTCCTTGGTTCAGATATACTTTTTCTTGATCACATGCCTTACAATAATGTGATAAACTGATAAAATGCACAGTTAAGAAACAAATGTTTATTTTTATTTGTATTGCGATTATTATTATTATTATTATTATTATTATTATTATTATTATTATTATTATTATTATTTTATAATCATAACTGTTTCAAGATGGGTTGATCTAGTTTTATCTTTCTTCACTTTGATTCTTACTATTATTTTTTTTAACAAAATTGGAAATATAAAATAGAAATAAATCACTGCTTGATGCGTGGAAAAATACACCAGTAGTAGCCATGATGATAAACAAATGTTTATGGATATATTTATTGCAGCTTTTAAAGCTGTATGGGTATATAAGAATATTTATGTACCTAGTATGAAAGACGAACAATTTTCACATGTTTGTACATAATAAAAACGCAACTTATATACGGTAATTTATAATTGGTTAACAAAGCTATATAAGTATTAATGTTCCATTTCAATAGGAAGAGATAATGTTCCTTTGCACTTAAGTGGATTTTACAGAAAATTCTGAATGTATATAAATTATCATCGGTGTTATAAAATTGTATTTTAAAATGGGATTCCTATGGACAAAACAGGGTCTGATGGCCAAAATTGTCTGTACATAATATGTTTCTGTAATTCAAGATACTAGTCCAAAGCATGATGTACTTTCATATTTTTTTATAGATTTGAAGTACCTGTATGATACAGTATGGTACTGTTTGTAATGTGTTGAAAATATTGGATTTGATTTCAATTGGTGGTGGGATTATGTACCTTGCTCTACATTTCACTTGAAATCTATATACTTCTTTGATATTTAAATATATATTTTAGAGATAGTGTACTAATCATTAAAAATAAATGCTAATAATTAATTTCCCTCTCTTTTTATTGGCCTCACTTGCTTTCTTCATGGTTTCTCCGTAGGGAGGAGGTAAGTAATTAAATGTTAATAAAGGTATGTAATGTAGCTGGATTTTTTCATTTGCTTGACTTGATGTTGGACACTTGTTCTTGCTCCAAGAATGCTTGGTGATTTACAAAAAACTTGTAGTGATAAATTACACTTTTCTTTTCTATGTAGATGTTGTTTAGTGAACTCTTTATTGTCATGTATTATCAGTACCACAAAAATCTCTTCCTTCTTTCTCACTTCAATTACATTACATTACACATCAGAATAAAATAAGAAGTTCGAATGTGCTGAAAAATATCTGTGATGAAGCCTAGGACGATGATACAATCTTCTCGTCCTGGAATATGAATATCAGATCTGTAATAACATAACTAAAATTTGTATATTGTAGCCGAACAAGATTCAAAGATGTATTACAAGAACCACAGCTCCCAATTTCAAGTATAACTACCATTACTTGACTTCGGAATTTATAAGTATGAACAAAATACTACACGATTATATAAATAATTTTTGAACAGCAAAATTGAATCGAAATTGGAAAGGGCAACAATGACTCAAAAAGGAAACATACCGGTACATACATAGCACAAAGATTCCATGATGTGGTTATATGCTGTGGTGTAATATGATGGATTATATCATATGAACATAAACATCAACATAAAAACCTACTGCCCACATTCTAAATTGTGATATTTCACGCCAACAAGGAAGAACAAATGAGCAAAATCCTATTTTATTTAATGGTACATTCATACGAAAATATTATTCAGCATCGCAATTAAATGTGGGAGAGAAATAGGCTACAAATTTTGTCTGGAGCATTCTATCAAAGGGACAGAGTTATGTTGCCTTAAATATACAACATTGGCCTCGCAGCTTTGCTTTCATCCTGGAAGAAGCCGAGTTAAGTATTTTATTGTCCTTTAAAACCATCACCCTCGGCTGGATTTGAACCCATGAACCTCGGATTCAACAGTCATGATAATCATAAGTCCACTGAGGATGACTTCTATGTCGTATTTTACATTTTTGTAGCTCAGGGCCATGCATGCAATGCTACTCTGTATTTACTGAGAATGAACCTGGGATCATTTCCAGTTCTCCCAACTTCCTGGTGAATGAAAATTCGAATAACTAGAATAATAATCTCATGGCTACTACAGTAATAGCGCCCCAATCGTTTCTAGTAATGCTAGAAGGTTGCCCAATCGTCATTTGTATTAAACACAGCATTTACATTCTCTGACACAGCAATCAGCAGAATTGTGAAAAATTGTATCTCACAAGAGTCGTCCTAAAGCAGACAATGATGATGATCATGATAAGAACAATAACAACAAGAAGAACATAATAATAATAATAATAATAATAATAATAATAATAATAATAATAATAATAATATAAGAGTAATAACAACAATATAATAGTACAATAATAATAATAATAATAATAATAATAATAATAATAATAATAATAATAATAATAATAATAAAGTGAAAATTTCCCATCATGTTGGTAAATGAGAAAATTGTTGAAAAATCCGATTTCATGAAAATAATTTTTTTTCTTACAGTTGTATATATTTTTTCAATATACATCAGCATGTACAGAAATTAATAATAGCAATGTGATGCTTCCGGAACTTTTCTCATCTTGATCCATACATAAGTATTGCCCTCATGTTGTTGTTATTGTTGTTTAGTTAATTGTCTGAAGACAGGTCTGAACCTCACAAGTGATATAATAATAAATTAACATGCGGGAAATGTAAGTGATATAGTCATCTATCACTTTCGGTATAAATTGTATAATAGTCACCAAAAATATCCAGTACATCTAAATACAAGGAAAAACCGGAAGCCATGTCTAAGTATTTGGAATCAACAGAAAATAGTTGCAATCATACATAGGTCGTTCCAAAATATATTGAACTGACTAAATTTACAAAATTATGACAAAAACAAAGATAGATGTTACACGGAACTATCCCATGATAAATCTTTAACATATGAGAACATTTGTTCGTTAGTTAAGAAAGCAAACTTGAGTCTGGAAGAAATCATCACGTCATAATTGGTACTGGTACAACAGCAATATTCAGACCAAAAATAAGACAATTACAAGTCACATGAAAACTGTACAAGGAGTTACAACCTTCCCATTTGCATTTACTGCCAACCAGTGGTGATATTCGGCCGGTTCACACTGGTTTGGATGAACCAGTTGTTAAATTATTTCTAGGTAATATTTGCAATTACCATGGATATATACTAGGTACCGTATATGTTTAATATAGGTACACATGAGAGAACTGGTTGTTAAACTTCTTGAATATCACCACTGCTACCAACAGTCAGAAGACTACTCTAAAAATGTTTTAAACTACCATCAACTTAAGATAGAGTACCGACAGAGACCTCTACAAAACTGTCAAAAGAATGAAAACTTGAAGGTTCATGAACCTGATTTATTTGATCATGAGAAGAAACATAAACAACAAAAACAATAATGTTAATATGATCTTATTACAAAAGAACACAATTAGATTGGATAATACGAGATATACAGAATATTGAACTTGAGTTGTAACAAAAGATAGCTTCAAACTTAGAAAAAACATAATATTATTATACCACACAACATGAAGTTTTACCTCGACTTGAGAAAATGATTAATTTCAGCCATTAAACTCATCATTAAATGCAGCAAGTTGAAGCTTGCACGCATCAATGTGTACAAACATGTTGATTCAAATCCTTTGCTATCAAATCAGAAAAAAAAAATTAATTAATGTTATTACATTTAGGGAGTCGCGCAGCTAAAAAGTTTCAAAAACACTGATGTCCAAATTTTAACTAAACTTCCTTGTTGTATTACTAACCTCACGTAATAAACAATGAATAATAACTAAACAAAAATCACCTATTTAATTTTGCAGAGAGGTTTTTCTTTTTCTTTCTTTTTTTTTCTGTCTTTTTGTTTTCATGCTCTGTCTCTAACATTTGTAGAAACTGTATCTGCTTAAAAATCATATTACCAATAGATCAACACAATAGTTTTGTTATTTTTGTTTTCGTTTTCCAGTTTTACTTGATACTTACAAGTTACAATAATAAAATAATACGTTTGAAATTAATTATTAAAGTAGTTCTCTAACTACAACACAACACATGCATCACATTACTAAGTAATATTCCCTGTTTGAAACTTTTTCCTTAGGAAGTTGCAATGGAAAAAGAAATGTTTGCTTTAAAATGTTAATTTGCATGTCATCATTATGTTTTATGAGTGATATATATATCACGCATGTGTAGGCCTAAGTATTAGATATAAGGAACTTTAATGGTACACAATAGTTGAAACAATTATAAGCTCTAAGAATGTTATGGAAATATTGGCATGACTTAGAATAGCCACTGGTTAGAATAGAAGCACAAAGACAATATACATTTATTGATTTTCGAATTCTGAAACAATAGTTGTTAATATAAAAACAAATGATTGAATTGTATAATATATTTTGAAGAATTGGTAGAACGGAGAAAAAATCTTTCCGGCTCTGGAACTCGAACCTAGGTTTCCAGCTTTACATGCTGGTGCTTTATCCACTAAGCCACACTGGATTCAAGTTTCAATGCCGGATTTAATCCCTCTCATTTTTAAGTTCTACCTACTGTGTTCCCCTTTGTTGGCCTATCCTCGTATACCGTGTCGCAGTATGTGTGACAGTAGACACATGTCCAACCACAAGTACAGAGGTGCACTCATTACCAGTGACTAAGTGGCCGGGGTCTGACAGAACATGGCACCGTCTGAATCACAAAGTGATTACTTATGCTTTATCATATTAGGCAATTTCTTTAATTGAGTAACCAGGTTTCACTGTCGTATTTACATCTATGTCATCTCTCATGTCCGAGATTTTATTTCCAAGATAATGAAAGCTTGCTACTTGTTCTACTATTTTACCATCAAATTCTATTTTCACTCATCTAACATTTTTCCCACACATTGCCATGGCTCTTGTTTTAGGAGTTGAAATTTTCTTATGATAATTTTTCATGATTTCATTTGATTTGTGTGCTCCCTTCTGTAAATCATCTTCTGATTCGGCCAAAATAATATCATTTGTCAGGACATAAATATAATGCTATTCTAAAGTTAGTTCGCAGTTTCAAATGGCCATAATTTTGGCAAATTTGTAGATTCTGGAAAAATGAAAACACCAATTTGTCCGTAAAGAAATGGGCGTTTATTATAAGAGAAACACTCGTTTGTTACTAATTTCGGTTTACCTGATCGCTTTTTTATCGGTAACTGCACCAGTTTCCAAAAATTTGTTCACCAAGTTACGAAATGATTTTACAGAGCAGAGTCCATTTCTCAATCCATGTAACATTCGAAACCTTCGAAATCTCAATGCATTGGGTTATTGTCTATTGTTTTCGTAACAGCACTGAACGAGGCCAATATGTAATGAAATGATAGCGAAAGTAGCTTTGAAAATCAAGGAAATTAAAAGTGATAATGCTTTCTTTCTTTCTGTCGAAGAAATCTGTTTAAATATACATAGCGAAGTTTGGAGGTGATGAGACGATGTATATATTCTCTTTATTTATTGTTCATGTTGCAATCTTTGTATAAGAAGTGATTTTAAACAGTTGTTACATAACCATAAAATAGCTGATTTATTTTTCTCTATGTTCTTGCCACCCAGCAGTAATTTGCTTTAATCGACAAAATGTGTTAAAACACGAGTGAGTCAATAAAAGAAAATGAAGAATATGGGCATTTCAATCCTAGGATCTCACATGTACTAATGTTATGTTAGCCTGTATCATTGTCAACCATATAATCATTTATCGCGACATACAATGATTTTAACATTTGGAGTGTAGTGCAGACCACACTATCTTATTTCAGTGCCGAGGTCAAGAAAGCATGGTACTCTACCTCCATGACCCCCCCCCCCCCCCCTTTCTGAAGTTTGTTCTTAAACGCCTTGTGGAAGTTGGATATTGCATTGTCATGATTGTGGCGAGAATAAAAGAAAGTGTGCAGCTCCTTAGTTATATTGTAGTGCCGGTATCCTGTATTATGCAATGTTGAAAATCAAATTAGATGTATATTTATTATATTATCACTATGAATAATAACCAGAACTCAGTTATATTTCCAATACAATATATCGTCAACAATACTATTTAATCACTTTCCAGCATGTGCACTATACAATTCGATATGAAAGGTTTATTCCACAAAGAGTTGGAGTTTATTTTTCAGTTTACTTATACTTTCTATCGAAGTAAGAAATACTCGTAATAATTGTACCACCAATAAACCCAATGCTTAAAAATAAAACCACTGCTTGCCTTTCATAAAATCAATTTTGTCAATATATTTTTTTGCATCGAGTCTGATGCTTCGCCATCATCAGTATTAATTGTTAGTATAAATTTACTACTATAAAAGTCACACTTTAAGCTGCAAGTTTACTTCATAAATTTACAATTAATTACAAGACTTATCACTCCATTTATCATATAGCCGTGGGAAAAAGACCTTTGGAGAGGCCGAGATGTAGATGGAGGATAATAGGTTTGTTCCAACAAGCAGTTCATGTACGATTATGGATTATCTTATGCGCATGTGCTGGTTGGGATTGAAACAGAACTGGATGATGTTGGAACATTTTTTCGGATTATCGTCTACTAAATCCAGAGATTCTATTACTGTGATCATCTTTGCCTGAGAATGGGCTGCTTAATTATTATCGTTTCGCAGCTAATTCAAATTGCAGACAATAAAATTTCGATAATCTTCTACAAAAAGATAACAAAAAATATGGAAGGTAAGAATTCTACTAATTCAATGTCGTGCACTGGCAGACTCTCATCTAAAAAGAAAAAAATAGTTTTTTTTTTTTTTTTAATATTCATTCATATACTTTATTTATTATACTTTTAATCAAAGTTGCATGTTGAAAATGTAATTAACTATTTCAATACCTAAATAATTTTTATTCTCTTTCTTTTTGGCGAAAATTTAAATTAAATCTCTAGTTTTATTATTTGTCTGCACTGTCAATTTTCATCTTAACCTCATTGATGTGAACAATTGATCATGTTTTTATTCAGTTTCCAAGAGATGTTGGTGAGCGTATGCGCATGTCCGAGACACACACTCACCAATACATGCCTCAATCTGCTGACTACTTCTGATTGTTCCGGACCCGTGTCGAAAATTTGTTGCAACATCCGACTGTAGTACATGTTTCTGGTTCAGAACGGGTTTGAAGTGTGTTGGAACGACTTTTCTTTACTGCTCATGCTCATGATAGTTATGAACAGTTACTGATTGTTGTTGGAACGAGCCTAATATTAAAATGGATTTGAAGGAGATAGGATATGATGCTAGAGACTGGATTAATCTTGCTCAGAATAGGCTTATGTGAGAATGGTGATGAACCTCTGGGTTCTCTAAAAGCCATTTTGTACGTATTACTGCATTTATAAGAACTGTCATCAAGAAACTAGATGGCTAAGCACAAGTAATAGAAGTACAAGTTAATTTCAATATGTCTACTAGTCGAATGTTTTTATAACAGTGAAAATAAACTTTATATGTAATCTGGAAACTATATTATTTAGTAAAGAGTGATATTTTTAACAATTTTCTTTCCTAATCCTCGGAACTGCGTAAGATTCACTGAGTTTTCAAATATTTTTGTCAATTTGTATCTGCCAAATGTACAGTAAAAGCCTGATATAGCGCGGTCCGATTTACCACGAATTTGTATTTAACCTGGGGAAAGTATGTCCCTCAGCAAAAAAACATATAATATACAATGCATTTAGTGGAAATCAATCTTTAAAAAGTCAATGTAAAAGATGATACTGGATAAAGTATTTTTTGCTGTATCAACAGGTATATGCACAGCCCTTAGTCGACAATGACCTTTTCTTCGGGTTTGTAAAATTGCATTCCAAGTGATTTTGGAAGTATAGCAGGAAACAATTTTTGCCTTAACAAGTCATGAATGCATTTTGAAATTGATAGGAGCAAGTAGACTTTAAAGTGAGTAACCGATGAAGATATCATAAATGTTATACGGAATGAAAATAGTGGTGAAAATGAAAAAAATGTCGATGAAGATAATGGTGATGAAAATGTTGTAGAAGTGAAAGATAATATTCCAAGTGTTACAGTACTGAAGTGATATCTCATCTAAATAAAGTAATGTCTTGGTCGGAAAGGCAAAGTGAACCAAACAGTGTTTGTCTCCTCCATCTTGCTAATATAAAACAAAACGTGGAGAAGAAACACACTTATTTAGTCCGCCAAACAAAACTTATGGACTTTTTTAAGTCAATATAAAATGTGATAGTTTATAAACAGCAAAAGGTTTGGTACATATTTGATTATATTAAATATAGCTTCCTTGGAGTCGGTAAGTATGCAAATAGATTTTTCAGAAACTTGAGTAACACACTGAAAAGTAGCATCAAGAGCTAGCAATTCAGTGTCAAGACTGGAGGAGGATGAACATGGTATGAAGTTAAACATTTTTAACAAGAGCCAGAACAGGTCACATTGTCTCACAATTGTACCTTCACCGATTTCACCTTTCTGATAATCCTATTTGTCTGTGGTGTAACAATCATGATGAAGATCTGGAACACATTCTTCTATACTGTCCATCCATAAACCACAAAAGAAGTAAATTAAAATCATTAGTACCAGTTGCAGAAGACACAGCTCTGCAGTATATATTGACTACATCCCACTCTGGCTATTAGCAACAGGCATCTATAATGAACACTGATCAAAATACCCCTCATTTCTCATGAAAAACAAAACTGAATAAACTACAGTGGACTATGGCGGACTTTATCTTGCCAGCAAACAGCTGGATACATTAAGAAGATTGGTTGATCGATCGATCGATTGATTGATTGATTAACAGTAAAACAGTGAAATGAACTATTGGTAAAAATAATACAATAACAAGTTTTATGGAATAAACTGCATAACTGGTGAATGTCTAGTTTATATTACACTATGTATTGCATTATTTAAATTCATGTATAGAGTTATAGTTATAGTGTATTAAATTACTGGCTTTACCTATCTCCATGTGACTTGTCATTTCCTCAACACATGGACTATAATCACTTTCGATATATCATGGTTCAGCTATAACGCAGAGGTAAAGTATGTCCCCCAACAACTGCGCCATATGAGGCTTTTACTGCATTTATTAATTACTTAAAAACCCAAATCTTGCTCTCAGACAACGCATTTTTCAACAGTGTCATCACAATTTATCAATTAAATTATAAATATTATCTGTACACAATTCACTAATCAGATTTTCTGCTAGGAGAAAAGTTTTCTGGGCTATGAGGCTGTGGTCCGTTGGTTGTGTGACCAAACGTTTCGTTCACTGCTGTGATGAACATCTTCAGTGGTGTAGATTGCTGGTGCGGTTGGTTCTACTGCGCGTGCTGATTACAGTCTGCGCTGGCTGCATTGTTGTATATATATAGTGTGTGTGTGTGTGTGTGTGTGTGTGTGTGTGGAGGGCAGTTTGCTGTTGTCACCTCGGTCCGTGCTCGAATGTGCTTTGCGGGCGGGCTTGCTGTTGCCTACGCAATCCGCGTCCAGGGTTGTGTTGCTTAATTGTGCTACGCGGGCGGGTTTGAGCACAGACTGAGGCGACAACAGCAAGCCGCCCCCTCACACACTATATATACAACGATGCAGCCAGCGCAGAGACTGTCATCGGCACTCGCAGTAGAACCAGCTGCACCAGCAATCTACACCACTGAAGATGTTCACCGCAGCAATGAACGAAACGTTTGATCACACAACCAACGGACCACGGCCTCATAGCCCGGAAAACTTTTCTCCTATTGACGCCGGCCATGAAAGCCTACACTCTAATATAAGATTTTCTGCTGTCTGAGTTTCATCACTATACGAAACATGCATAGTATAGTATACCTATTAAATAAGTAAAATTAATAAATAGATGTCTGCATTTAAGATGTATGTAATTTAATTTTACAGGAAAGATATGAATGAAACTCCGGTATGACTTATGGTATCTAAAGTCTATATGATTCCATAAAGTGCAAGATATCTCTAAAAAGATGACTGCTACATCGTGCTCAAAGTGGAGGACAGGGAAATGTGAGTTGTGAAAGAAGACTACAATTTTTAAACCAAATGCATGATGCTCAGTTTCAGTAAGTGTAAGTAATATAAATCTTCTACATTATATATATAGTACGGTACGTCATTGTTAGAAATCCATCCCCTTTCTTTTACATCCCAAAGATATTTAAAATCATTTCTTCATTTAGTGATACATTTGTATAATCAAGAAGGAAGTTGGAACTTACGTTTAAATCGCTGCCATATAAGAGACTATTTATTTTTAATGTGTACATATATACATATTCTGATGCTAGTAGTTGAATAACAGTAAAAAGAATATTTATATTGAAGTTATCATCATTGCTACCAATGACCGGTATTTCATTATATGAATATAATTATTTAATATGTGTAAATTATGAAAATGCACATCTCGATGATCCTAAGAAATTCGTAAAACAAATTGTATAATTTATAACGTGAATAATATAATGAATACCTATGTTATGATTTTAGTAGGCCTAGTATTTCATTTTAAACAAGAATAATGTGAAAATTGGTGATATTTATATTATTTGCTTACTTTATTGTACCATCCCAATTTTCTTCTAAGAGAGACTGACTATAAAATATCCATTTCACAAAAATCGACTTGATAAAGCTAGTCAGTTCACGGAATTGAATCTTAAATCGCAGGAATTCGCCATTTTAATCACTGACTTGCATTATGAAGAGCATTATTAAGCAAATAAATAATTAATAAATAAATAAAAGGGACACCATAGACATATTACTTGCATGGCCTTCACTCTCAATGAGGTAGTGGAATACAGATTGCATATAGGTTACGTGAAAAGTGTGTAATTAATTTAAATTCAACATTTCATATCTTCATAAACTCAAAATAGAGTTTTGATCAATGATATACAATTCAGTGCATTAGAACTTGTAGCAATGACTTTTATGATCCAAATTTTAAAATGAAAAAGATAATCATATCTATTAAGATATGCCCATACATTACTGTTTCCTATTATTTCTGCATTAATAGATTAGTATGAGGATTTGAAGGGTGCACTGTAGCATCACAGTTAAGGCTTTGCACTGCAAGCCAGAAGGTTGCGGGTTCGATTCCCAATGAGTCATGGATTTTTAACATTGATCTAATCCTTCTTGCTGCACTGTAGTCCTTGGGTTTACTCATCCTCTACCAGAATTGAGTACCAGGAGAATTTTCTTGAAGTTAAAGATGGCAAGCACTTAGCATTAACATCCCTACTGCTGCTAATGCCTAGAAAAGATAGAAGCCTTAATGTCTCGCCACTTTGTGGACCTCCATGGTTATCCTATGAAAATTTGAAATTTTAATATTTTTGTGCCGTAAGATAGCACAGAAGTAAGTTCAGCACAAGCTGAATTACAATATAATGAAAACTTTACTGTATACACTTTATAAAAACTTAAGAACTTTAAAAGTATTAAAACCATTAAAAAAGGTAATATACCTAGTACCTACAATGGATGGTAGGTACTGTTTCGGCATTGGTTTATCTTCTTCGTTAGTGTCTGGTGAACTATTGTTGCATCAGCTCTTCTTTCTTCTAGTTTCAGTGTTTCCCGTCATTTGTGGTGGGGGTATGCTGTTTTGGCGGTGGGTGGGGTTGCTTGCATGTTATGTGCTATTATATCAAATAATGTGAATAATGTATATGTACTGAGTAATTGTAATTGAGTATTAAGTAGTATAATATATTATGGATATGTTATTTTATGCTTGTGGATATTGTATTGTTTTACAGTAATATGTTTAATTGTGGACTTTTTGGTGTGATGTGTAGTATCTTCATATCTGATTCCATGTGGCTGTTATTAGTGATGTGTTATACGCAATTTGATGCATGTATGGTGTAGTTATTCCTTTCATATGTATATTTTGCGTTATTTGAAATGATATTCCAGTTTGTCCTATATAGAAATGTGTGCAGCTAATTTGTAAACTCATAGAACAAACTGGAAGATCATTCAAAATAAGATACAGTATATCAAAGCAATAATTAAACAAGATAATACATCTAATTATGCAGAACACATCACTAATTATCAGTGAGAATACTCATAAACAAGTATCAAGTAATTTTCTTCTTCTTTTTTTTTCTATTCCAGTTAATCACAACTATAATTTACTTATTTCTGTACAATAAAGTTTACTTATTTATGGCTTTTAAGGAACCCGGAGGTTCATTGCTAATCTCACATAAGCCTGTCATCGGTCCACAATAAAGTTTACTTAATTAAAAAAAAATATCATTAATAACAACCATAATTACAATAACATAGAATCAGATATGGAGATATTACACATCAGACCAAAAAGTCCACAATTAAACATATTAAAATACGAAATCTGCAAGCATGTAATATCCATAACATATACTTAATACTCACTTACAATTCAGTACACATACATTATTCGATTTAGTAGCATATATCATACAAACAATCCCCCATTATCACCAAAGCAGCTTATCTCCACCACAGATGACAGAAGACACTGAAACTATAAGCAAGACGAGCTGATGCAACAGTAGTTCACCAGGCGCTAATGAAGGCACATAAATCAGTGTCGAAACAATAGTGTCGATTGTGTAAGGTATGTTACTTTTTTTAAATAATTATAACACTTTTAAAGTTTTATATTTTAATAACAAGTGTTAAAGTGAACTTCAAGAAGAATGAAAGTTGTACATTATTCAAGTATTATATACAATGGAGTCAGATGGTATTAAAATAGTTCATAATTCAAAGTGTAAGACCAAAACATATGGAATAAATCATTTTTCAACTCTTTATTCAAATCTGTTATTTGGCTTATTTGAATAACTAGTCATTGAAAGTATTTTATAGCAATTTAATAAAGTACTTTTCATAGGTGTTGTTGAAATCGATTAATTTTGTGCTTTGAATGTAGTAAGTAATGTATAACTTTTTGAAATTCTGTGAAATTCAGGTCAGCCTTTGGAGAATTAATCCATAAAATGAAATGCTTGTTTAATTCCCATTTGGAATATTGCTATTATACGAGGTGTACATTTTCATGATTCCATAAAGGGTATTTTTATGTTTACATGAAGGCAGTAATTGGCATTTGGATATCATAGTTAGTTCATTTCAATAGATATGTTACAGAGAAATTGTTTTGGTATATGACATAATTATCTTGTGTGGCTAATTTTTTTTTTTAACTATTTATTGAGGTTTCTCTGATTTATAACATTCAAAGTTACCTAGTACTTCCTGTCATCCCCGATGGTCTAGTAATTCATGCTAACCATTAGATCTGAGGTTCACAGGTTCAACCTTGCTGAAGGTGAAGGCATTCAAAGACAATAGGAATCTTTCGCATGGCTTTCTCCTGAAAGATAAATAAAGTTTCTCTTAGATTTATGACATATAAAAGAATGAAGTCCCTGAATGAGAGGGCTTTAGGAAATATCTACTGGCAGTTTCTCGCTTATGTAGAAATTCAGCTCTTCTAGTAATCATTCTGTCTGTCATCTTGTTATACAGGTGTCCGAAAAGTCCCCCACCATAGCACATATGCTTCACCAAGCCCCACAAATGTCTGGAGGCAAAACAGGTTGTTATTCTAAACACGGGTCACAAAGTCAGGTGATATGGGGAAGCACCCATCCTCGATCCTTTGAAGTATATGTTCCATGTCTCGAATCTTGTCCCTGTAGACCCATGATTTAACTTATCCACAGAAAATAAAGTCCAGGAGTTTCAAGTTCGACGAATGTGGAGCCTGGATCTCTGCGACCAATTCAACAGGAGATGTTATCCAGTGGCGTAGCATGAAATTTTGAGCAGGGGAAGCTAATTCAAGTTGTCTTTCATGCAATATGAGAAAACGTATTACAAAAATATAGTCTTAAAATAAATAGTAGTCAATGTCAAGTCAGCAGTCGAAGATTGGTTGGAACCTCATAAGTAACACCAATAAGGCATGACCTCAAATGGTACGTAGTAAAATATGAGTTCATGGTTTACACATATCTCTAACAAATAGACACATATATGTATAACATTAGCTGACTCCCTGTCATAGTTAGAGGAATCACAATATTAACGGTCAATAGATACAGTATGTAAGTATGCGTCTGTCTTTTGGTTGTGTCATTCATTGACAGCAAGGGAGTCGGTCATTTGTTTTTTAGATCACATTTTTGTTCGTAAGTCAGTCTTGATAATAGAATTGTCCTAAAAATTCAAGTAAATTGGTGTCAGGAACTGTTATTTCACTCATTATTTATTATATCAGCCACAATGCACACTAACACTTCAACTGAACACAACTGACGAAAAGGAATAACTCGGAAACTACTTATTTTCAATGTCAGAGCTAGCTTCTTGCTAGCCTTGCGACCAGGATAGTTTAGTTAGAAAGGGATTGAAAATCTGCGGGGTGGGTTACACAGAAGAATGAGTGTAAGAAACCAGTGTGCTTGGAAGCTAGTGTGTGCAGGCTTCTTGTTTACTGCTGCATCACAAATCATCCTGAGCTGCCACATTACAATATTTAACGCGTAAATATGAATTCTATTTAAATTAATAAATAATTTTGTCCATAGACTGCAGGTTTATTATGAAATTATTATTAACTGGGGAAGCTGAGCTTTTTAGCTTACATTGACGCCACGCCACTGATGTTATCGTCCAACCAATCACACATTACTGTGGCATAATGTGATGAAATGGCGTCTTGCATGATCCATGCAGGCTGATTGCCAAGGGTGTCTGTTGCTGAGGGTATGTGTCTTCCAATTTTTGAGTGAGGAATATGCATCTACTAGCCAGAATGGTGAAAGCCTGATTTACTACTTATATTTGCGAAAAATATATGGCACTTTTGAATTCTTATCTTAGGGTCTGTGAATGTGATGTCTAAAGGTAACTGTCGATTTAAAGCAAGTTTGTTGAAAGTAGGAACTCATTAATAAAGCGGAACATGTCAGAAGAAGGATACTTTTAAAACTTAAAACTCCCATTTTATGAAATATTGGATATTGTGACTCTGGAAATTAATGAGTTCTGTAGTGATGTTAAGAAACTCACGTTTTTAAAGCTTGCCAATATGTCACAGTTCCCTGCATATTCAAAGATGTTCCCTAGCAATGCTTTGGACAATTTAAAAGTATGTTATTCAAAGTATTTTCTTGAAACAAAAAGCGTAAAAAATGAACTTTATTTGATATTTTAAGATGAAACTTAAAGAAATAAGGACATTGAAACTTTGGTGAGATCTCTCAAAGAAAGAAGTATGGATGAAGTTTTCGCAGAAGCATACAAAATATTCAACTTAATTCTTACGATTCCATGAATTAGTTATTTTGCAGAGAGAAGTTTTCTCTATTTAAAGAGGATTAAAGTGAATGTCTGTATTATTATTACTGGTGGTACTATTAAAGCATGTTTTTTAATTTGACAACAGGTTCCGGTTTGGAACGAAATATACTCATTTTGAGAGAGAAAATCTTTATTCTTGGCGAGTCACCTCTTCATTCACTCCAGAGCTGTCACTGTTATTCAAACATTAAAGGTTCATTTTTATTCTAAATTTATTTACATAAATTTTGGATATTAAATTTGCAATAAACCAGTTTGGTAAATGAATTAACATTATTTATTTAAAATAATATATAAAGAAAATGATTGAAATACCCTCTACAGATATCACCAAGCATGTGTCAGATCTAAAAAAACACGGCAAAAAAGGACTTTTAACAGGGCACTATGTCATTAAGGAGCATATACTGGTACACGAAATGGGACTCCAAGTTGGAAACACCAAATGTAGGTTTTGTGAGCTAGAAGACGATATTGCTAGCATGTAATGTATGAATATGACTCATTAAATCTTAGAGGGAGGCAGTTGTTTTATATAAATCGGGGTACAGAATACCACCAAAATGTATTGCGATTAAGCTCGTGAACTGTTAAGGTATCAGACGTATTTTTCGTACTATGTCTATTTGACAATAAATAAATCAATTGGAGCTGAAATGCTGAGGACTAACCTAACTTGCCTTTAGATCATATTGATTCTAAGGTAATATCTTAATCTAATAGATACAGTACTTAATTTGTTATTTTCCTTAAAATAAAGTCACAAGCATTATTGTAAGACATTCTTTGTAACAGATTTATTGAAATTAGGAAAATATTACAAATGCCATCAACTGCCTACGAATTTATCTTGTCTGCATAAAGGTCAGAGCTTATGAAGTGTTTAATTTCACTGAGGAAGGAAAACTGAAATGTCAATTACATTAAGTGATTTTATTTGCAGTTCATTAAAGAGTAGTCCTACATATAGGCCTACATATAAGTAATTTGCATTATCTAATTATAAATGACTGGACAAGTTTTGAACTTACAAAATATCACAGATACAACAGCCTCTAAATTACCGTACTTACCGGTATTATATTATTTGTGTGATAGTTTTATAATTTTAATAACTTTTAATAAATGCACCGCCTACTTTAGTACTTTCATTTATATTGCTGATTAGTACCGATATTGAAAATGTAACAGTAAAATCATAAATGTAATCGATGTTTTATAGCCAACTAAATTTGCAACATATTTTAAAGGCCATATATGAATCAATGACACAAACTGGAAATTCTTCACGTTAATTTATGTTAATATTTCCTTATGATGTTGGAGCCTGGTGCATAGACTACTAAAGATTTTAACATTTTATCGTCACGTGTAAGAGTTTTAGTTAGCAAATGTATAAAAAATAAATGTGCTACAGTAATCGATTTGCATATTCGTGTGTTTATCTTTAGGGTATCTTCATTTCAATATGTGATGTTCTTTAATATCTAGAATTGCAAATATTTATTTTTAAAATAATTGATACCACGACTGAAATAAGTATAATTAAAACGATTTTCTCCGAGATAAATAATAAGTGACTGTGCAATTGAAGGGCATACTATTTCATGCCATGAGATATTATTAGAATAATACTTTTAAAACTAAATTATAATATTTGTAAACGTCTGTGTTGTATGTATACTTTTGCTTTTATTTTAACACTTACAGCAAGGCTATTTCTTAAGAGAAATTCTAGCAAGATTTGATATTGTTTTGGCACAGAATTATTTTCAAGATTATATAACGAAGGGCATTTCTTATAGAATATTACTATGTACATTTTCTTGTAAGACATCTCTGATTTTGTTTTCGTACATCAGTATTTATTTTAAGAAACTGAATTTTCGATTTTCTTGCATTTCCAGTTTTAAACTGTGGCTGAATATTTATTACACTTTGATGTAGGTACTTTACAGTAATATATTAGTGAATACAAAAAAATAAATACTAATTAAGTAAATTTCATATTTTTAAAGTAGACTCACTACCAGTGGTGGTTCGTGCCTAAAATGACAAGGAGTTCTCTACTTTCATGATATTACATAGTTTTCCAACAATTTAAACAATATCTTATTTCTGAAAAATTAAACAAATATTACAGTTTTTTAAAGTAGATAATGGCTTTAAAATGAGCCTGATGATGATGATGATGATGATGATGATGATGATGATGATGATGATGATGATGATGATGAATTATGTTTGAAAGAAAATAGCGGTTTTTCCTTACATTATCATTCTATCTTTCAATATTCTGCCTGAAACCTGAGCTAAGCTGTTGTCTAATTTCTGTTCTTCCAAGGCAAGTATTCTTGTGAGCAATAGATTCCTCATGCTTCTTAATTTTCTGTGTCATATGACTTAAATCTGACACACCAGTGCATGTCCAGCTCATATTTTTACCCTTAGCAAATAGCAAGCATGGGAAACAAAATAATTTATTTGTAGATTCACAACCGCAAAGCCAGCTATTTTCTTCATATATTTTTACATTAAAAGCCCTGCAAAATGTCTTACCTCGGCTTGTTTGTGCTTGCTTTAAATCGAATTGAGGTAACGGCCTTCCAAGCTTCTTTATTTTACATTTATCTTCCAAGATTAAAACTGAAAAATTTGTTTAATAAAGATATTGAACACTATTCATTTTCTTTGGAAACGAACACTGGTCACACTCACAGATGAGTATATTAAGATTAAAACACCAAGAACGACCATTCTTACATTTCTGCCATAGCGTGTCAGCTATCTCACTATTACGTCACTGGACAGCTGTGCTCAGTGCAGTGCACAGTGCGCTGGTCTACTTACGCGCATACACATGTTTCCCCTGCAGCATTCCCCCCTTACCTTTCGCCCTGCACGCAAGTCCAGAAGCTGGCTCGGTGAGGTTTAGAGGAGAAATTGAACCTCGTAAGCATGTATTCGATCTCTGCGATTCATAGGTTTTCATACCACAGAAATACATCAGAGCCGCAAATAAACTTATTAAAGGTGAGCAAGAAACAAAGAATAATAATGTAAATTATAAATAAATTTATTTAAACAATTAAATTGTTTTTCCTTGTTTTTCTGAACGCATAGGACGCACCGCCACTGCTCACTACACCTTCTAATATTTGTGAATTCACTCTACATACATAATAGAACTGGGTAACTACATACGATACTGTTTCCTAGCCTACCTATAAATTGTTTCATTAATATTTAGATTTGTGTAATGGAATCATTATTCAGCTAATTCACTGGAATTTGCAAAAGGTTATCACTTCCATAAATGTGTATTAGTTAGGCTACTTATTCTTTAAGAACTTATAATCACAATCCAGTAAATTATTAACATATATCTAATATAAGCGAGTACCATAATTGTTTTTATCGTTTATATACGTATAAAAGATGCAGCTTTATTCCATTCTTAAAAGAATCATATTTCAACAGTGATGAGAATATGAAAAGAGTGTGTCTTACAGTGAAATATGTACAGGAGCTTTGAATTTCTTGAATATAATATATTATCATTATGATAATATAATTATTTGAATCCTTTACGATATTGTATAATTGTATTTCAGATTGCTAGTATAAAATTTATACGTATATTTCTCTCAATTGAAATTTTAAATATTTATTTCTGTAATTATAATTATATGTTAACACGGCATCTTTTAGCCTATAGCTTTACAATATGGATGTCTGTAACTCCATTCAAAGCCAAGTTTTATGCAGTGTCAAGCTACGAACTCATTTTTAGCAATTTATCTTTCTATTGGGCCACTGTTTAAATATATGTTTATGTGAGATTTCTCTTACATTTCATGTGTAATTTAGAGAGGACGTACTTCGTGCTCTAAAATCTGTCCAACAAAAGAATAAAGTGATGCAAACACATGCACATCATCTTGAGATCTCAGAATTGGCAGTGACTCTTTTGTTTGTTGCTGTGTGATTAGATCTATTAGTGTTCTATGATTTACATCACTTGGTTCTTTCACTAATAGAGTATAGTACTATTTTGATTTTCTCTGAGAGCAGAAGTTAGCAAGAGCCGAATTATTAAATTGTTCTGTAAATGCACCAGTCAGCGGAACAATTGAAGTATCGAATTAACAGAAAAGGAAACAAATAAGCAATGTTTATGCCTGCCTTGAATTTAGAATTCTTAAAATATGGCCAAACCTAAGATATTTGTTTATTTTTAACTTGTGGAAAATATATTTTGTACAAATGAAATGGGAAAGGTTGTGATTCTCTTAGTTATAGATTTGAATCATTACAAAACTCATTAAACAATGAAGGTCCATGCATGCATCCAAGTTATCAGAAATAGAGTAAATAATATTACATGATCTAAGGTATTTTTGTCAAGTTTCAGCATCTTCAAAAATTAGTTTATGTTAATGAAAGTAACCAACTTTCAATTTTCGAAGACTATTATTGACACTAAGTAGTCTTTAAATATATGTAATGATATAAATGTAAGTGTCATTACAATCGAAGAAAAAAATGTATTGGGAGACAACAGTCAATGAATTCTATTGATATTCATCTCATAATATAGAAATGACATTTAAATATAATTCCACCTAAACTGCGGTTTACTTATAATCTCCTGTATACATTGTACAATATTAGTAACCTGTGTGCAGAACAAAGACCAGTAAAATGACAGAATGCCACATATAGTTTTGCCTTATACATTTTCTTCATCTTATGCCTAGTTTGGCCTTAGTAAAGATTGTTTCTATTTTAATTAATATGTGAGATATAATTTCGTTATAATATTTGTTCTTATTCAACATTAAGATCATTTAGTAATGCAAACTCCAAATTATAAACTTTTCTTTTCAGCTTCTTTGTTGTATGCCACTAGAGTGTGACAATCATTATAATCTATATAGTGTCAGGTTAATTATCCTGTTGATATTATGCACAAAGATGACAAAATAGAAATGCTCATTTAGCAGCGAGTAAAATAATTTGTGTCAAACTGACTTTGGGTCTGAGCTACAAAGTAATTACTTATATACAAAAGGTTAGAAAGGAGATCAGTATTAATGTTTTTTATGAAGCTGAAACTTTATAAACATTTTGCACCACAAATGTAAATTATTGTCATTAATGTAAAATCAATTTCGTAATTTCTCCGGCAACTATTGATATCGACACTATGAAAGTGCACTGCAGATAGAAACAACAAATATTTTATTTTCAAAAAACGTTTTTAAAATCTTTCCCCTTCTTTTCATAAAGAACAATAATTCTAATTTATACATTACTTCCCTTACTCACACCGATTCATATCATTTTCAGAATCTTCTTCCTTCCCTTAACCCGGCAGAGCTTGTGCTGGGTTTCTGAGACCCAGAGCAAATAGTTTACATGTTCTACCTACATTACTGTGTAAAAACAAAACTCCTGTTTACCAAAAATAAATAATAATAATAAAATAAATTATTGTATAATAATCTTAAGATCCTTTTTTTCATCATCATCATCATCGTCATCATCATCATCATCATTATGTCCTTCACGTATTAGACCCTAGTGGTCATCTTTTTTTCAAATATCTAAATTGTGTCTGACAGATCCAGAGTAAATATTTATGATAGGAAAATAAGTGCGGGCTTCACCGGGTTAAGAAATTACCTTGTTTTGACATCTGTCACATAGGAGAAGTGTTGTTTATGATTTCCCTCATTAGTCATAAACTATTGTAAAATGTTTATTTTTTAATTGAAAGCAATGTTTTTAAATTAGCAGTTGCAGTAAGATTATTTTTCTTGTAGTTACTCTCGCAATACCACTTAAATTATATAAATTTGCTTTTGTGGCAATCATTCTGATTATCAAAATTTTGAAGTTTGCTAAAAGAAACTTATGATTCTTGATGTTATACCAGACTGAAAGTTTATAAATTCAAAGTTAAAAGTTTCTGCTATGCAGAACTTACTTCCTTTCTTTCATACCGTTCTCTCAATTCATCATAGGAATGTGAAAACTCTATTTTGAATACATGACATACTTTGTCAGCACCAATTTCTGAAGCTCTTTCTTAAAAATATTTCACTCATGTTGTTTTAGTGTTAAGAATCAGACTTAATTAATTAAAGAGTTGTGTAAACCTTAAGCTGAAATTAAAATTTACAAAAAGGAATAAACTTCTCTAATTGTTTAATTCAATACTACCTAGAAATTCGTAAGTTCTGCAGTATGATCGATTTCTTAAATCTCGTATAGTCTTATTACATATACTGTCATTCAGAAAACAGCATGTGTATCGGTAACTTTTTACAGAATGAAATTGAAACACAAAGTTTGTTGTTAAATAAATCCTGTTAAAAAAACTCTGATACACATCCTTTTTCTTACTCGGTTTTTCAACTTTCAACTGCGAATTTTGTGAGGTCATTATGAGAAGAATTGTATTACAAAATATCTGTTTTTCTTTTCTTGTTTTAATTTTTAGAATAATGTAATGTGATGCACTTTCAGTAATAAATTTTATGAAATAATGTAAGCATGCCAGATAACGTTGCCAGACTATCATTATTCACTGACTCAGTGTACTATGTAATTGCACAAATTTTTTGGAGTGCCTGTTTCTAATGGGAAAAAGCTATCTTTCTCAGTTTGGTTAGTGAAATGAATAAAAATGTGCCTATAATTTTTGTTGTGCGAAACAAATATGCAATCAGGCCTTATTGTATGTACAGTATATAATGTGTTTTTCACAACCTTACTTAAAGTAAGTGTTCATGATGTCATACCTACCTAAAATTAGCCAGTGCCATGCAGAGCAACATCTTGCAATGTACAGTGAACTACGTTAATAGATATACTGTAGCAGTAGAATAGATATATTGTATATAAATGCCATATGAATTTCTACTTATTCATCTATTGAGCAAAACGATAAAAATTTCTAAATAATTATATACACATATACTGCTCGTCTTTTATTTTATACTGTTTTCAGTAATTAATTTACGTCACTCTGCAGACATTCAGATTAAAATACTCAAGTTTGATATAAAATCTATCATGATACAACCAGTGTTCTAATGTGACTGCTACTAGAAAGGATTGGTGTGTTATGTTGGGCTTTGTGTCTGCCATTGTATAGTAGTTCATCAATAATACGGTATGTACCTGTGCTCTCCAACGAGTTTGCCAATTCTGATTTACCGGTACTATACACTGTCCTTAAAGTTTACACTATTTACGAGCATTGAACTTTTCGGAATCCAAGGACCAACTTGCAAAACACATAGATAAGTTATAGTTTTATTCTCTTGGAATATTACCTAATATAAGCCCATGCAGTGGAAACTTTTTTTTTGTATATGTATGGATGTGTGTGAATGTGTGTATAAATTGTTTCCACAAATAAAATATAACTTAAATGTATGTAAGTGAAAGGGCTGCATTGAAATTCATTCATTTCATCGTCAGATTCTTGTTACGTAATTACAAGTACAAAACCAGAACTTTGCTTTGGTGCTATGTATTATTGTCCTTCATTGTTTAGTTTCACTGTAAATTTGTACCACTGTTATTATTTTGCATCACTTTTCAAGACATTATTTTAATGTCCATATTAATTAAACATTAACAGCTGTCACGTCATTTATTGAGTCAGTCACTTGTTATGTTGCACTGTTTGGCACTGTTTCTTAAATTGTACTTAAGTGTGATTTGTGTGTGTGATGAAGAAGCTTTGCATATTTTTCAGTGTGAAAATGTATGTTATTGAAGATATGATCTCAAGCACACATTTTAGTAAGCTTGATCAATTAAGTAATGAGTTTTGTACAATATTTTTTTACATCGTGTACTTAATTTGTCATCTATGCCATTTATTGCAGTGTTTTTATATTATCATTTGTCATTTGTAAATACAGCGCAATACATTTATATATGTCAAACTTTGCTGTTATTATTAACCCCATTCCAGTCATTTTCCTGTAATTCTTATTTTGGTTCCTACAATATTCGTAGTGGCTATTTATACTTTGACAGATCACAACAGAAATACGTTGGCATATTCTTTTGTGCAACAAGAATCAAAGGAATAAATTCAAATAAAAGAAATATCTCTCCATGTAACATAATGATTTCCACATTAGAAATTCTGACCACATTTTGGCGACTTCAGGATGGGATTTTTGTGGACAAAGATGGAGCTCTTGAGTATTTTCAGATAGCCTATGGTTCAACATTAGCCAAATAATTTAGAAGAAAGAATCCTACATAAACAGATATTTAATTATCAGACGTTCACGTATTTCAGTCAAAACTAAAATTGATTTTTGCAAAATCGGGATATTTTCTCGTTATTTCAGCAATTAGATCAGAAGTTCTAGAATTTAGGTTCGTTTGGGATGGGGGGCGTCTTTTAAGGAATTATGTTAAAATACTAACTTGGCTTTCTTCAGGAAGAAATATAATCAAAAGCTATTGTCATAAATTTACAATACTTAAAAAAATAACTCTGCCCTAGACAAAATTACCAATAATAATGGTTTATTTAACCTGGCAGAGTTAAGGCCATACGACCTTCTCTAACACTCAACCAGCAGTAAAACTGCGATACAAAAAACACTACAAATTTACAAAGTACAGCACACACAAAACTGAAGTGATAAGGTGAATCAAAAGCCTGAAACCATATAAATATCTTCCATGTGCTTGATTTTCGATTACTATAGGTGTTACCAGTATTTCTAAGACCAAATGCTCTACCAGTGACACATTCGATTCTAGCCCTCAGCTCTCTCAAAAGTCACCATTTTGGATGCAACTTTGAAATTTTAAATGGAAAGGGGGTCATGTAGGTACTCAAAATCATGTGAAATTTTCTGAAAAAAAAAAAAAAAATCAGTGGTGCAATCCATTTAGAGATATCTCTAATCGTTTTCAAGTTATTTAAAGATAACTGTCATAATGACACAAACATTAGTTACTACATCTACAGATATTTTGTAACATGGTACAGTACTAAGAAGGCTTTGGAAAAGGTATTTTTATGCAATTCTGGTAATTAACTTTTCCTGCTTTACTGTTTGCTTAACCTGTGACAGTTTCAATGCATTGTTGTGATTATTTGAAGCTTTGCTATAACAAATTTCTTGATTTTCCTGATGGCATTATCGAAAGAGGAATGAATAGATATCATTCTTCATTCTGGTAGGTGAAACCACAGAAATGTTACAGCAGACTGGACGAACAGTTCCCTGGATATTGGATTGGTCAGCATGAACCAGTAGAATGGCCGGCCAGGTCTTCAGTTTTAACACCCCTTGATTTTTTCTTTAGCGGTTTCATAAAGAGCTTGTTATATGAAGAGAAAATTGAGAATGTGGAACATTTTTAAAGAACCGTATGATTGAAGCCTGTGCTAAAGTCATCCTGGAAATGCAAAATATTCTCTCCACATTCTCAATTTTCTCTTCATATACCAAGCTCTTTATGTAAAAGAAAAAAATAAGGAATTACACATCTTATCTTAAGCCTGCTCATAGATGATCAAGATGCAAGACAAGCAACTCAGTGCAACCAAGCGTTGAGCCATATCGAATGAGGATAATATTAATTTCATGTATGGTTTTCTCTATCTAGGATTCTATCCCCCCCTCATCAGAAATCTTAATTCGCACTCTGTTAATAATGTCCACAGAAAATAGTCCGTTAAATCGGAGGTTTACCGTACTACAGACTTTTTACACCTGTTCACAGGTGACATTCTGGGGTCAGGATTATGCAAGTGCGTTATTACCAGGGAAAGGATTTATATGTAAATACATATTTACTTATAAAGCTAATATAATTTATATTTTGCATTATCTTTATGTTTCACAATGTGTAGGGTTGAAAAATCCTACTTTTATTTTCCATATTTTTCCATATTTTAGAGTTTAGTACATATTTTCGTTAATTTCCATATATTTTCCATATTTCATATAAAACAGTCCATATTATATTAGGTTTAACAATAAAACAAAACAAAATTCCATTAACTTTTAAAAATACATTTCAACAATAGAGATTTAAACACATGTTCAGTAATCCCTTTAACATCAGAGTTATTTGAAAATTAGCAGTCCTATCAACAATGGGAAAGTAAGTTACAAAACTGTATTAATTTAATTTAAAATTTTTAACAGACTTCAGTTGTGCAGCTCAACAGTTAAATGCCAGTCAGAGTACACATAGGTTCAGTTTTGTAAATCATACTATAAAGACGGTAAATATGCCAAAAGTACGTCATTCAGTCAATTTAAAATCAAAACTAACAAGTTACATTTCAGAATTTAAAGAAGATGGTTTATCAACTGACAATAAAATATTATTTTGTAATTTGTGTCAGTGTGCAGTATCATCTACACAAAAGTTCCTGGTGCAACAACACATTACAACTAGTAAACATCAGGCCAACAAACAACTAAATTCCAAGCAGAGACAATTGTTTTTAACACAACCAACAACATCGAATGTAAGATCTGAGTTTAACATCGACCTGTGCCGTTCTCTCATCTCTGCTGATATTCCTCTCTACAAACTAAAGAATAAGGTCTTCAGGGAATTCCTTGAAAAATATACTCAACATACAATCCCGGATGAGTCAACACTTAGGAAGACGTATGCTCCATCCATCTACGATGAGACAATACAGAAGATAAGAGATGAAATTAAAGATAGTTCAATTTGGGTTTCCATTGATGAGACTCCCGACAAAGAAGGTAGACTTGTTGGTAATGTAGTTATCGGTTTGTTAAGTGAACAATATTCTGAACGAATTCTTTTACATTGTGATGTTCTAGAAAAGTGCAATAACAAAACTATAGTTAAACTGTTCAACGAAGCTATGGGTATCCTGTGGCCAAAGGGTATTATGTACGATAATGTGTTATTCTTTATTAGCGATGCTGCCCCTTATATGGTCAAAGCTGGACAAGCATTATCTGTTGTATATCCTAAATTGACTCATTTTACTTGTGTGGCGCATGCATTTCATCGTGTGGCAGAAGTGGTCAGAGACAATTTCCCTAAAGTAGATTTGTTGATTTCATCAGTGAAAAAAGTATTTCTCAAAGCTCCCAGTAGAGTTAACGTGTTGAAAGAAATGTACCCTGAAATTCCATTGCCACCAAAGCCAATTTTAACTAGATGGGGTACATGGCTAGAAGCAGTTGAATATTATGCCGAACATATAGACTCTATTAACAATGTTCTCCTTGCATTGGACTCTGAAGATGCAGTCTCAATTGATACTGCGAAAACAGTTACCTGTGACATAAGTGTGAAGAATGACTTAGCTCACATTCAGCATACATTTTCATGCATCATAAAAACGCTCAAAAGTCTCCAAAATAGGCACCTTTCACTATCTGAAAGTTTTGAAATTATAAATAGTACTGTGGAACAACTGAATCGTGGTAGAGGTAAAGTTGCAGATGCAGTAAGAGCTAAGGTGGACACTGTACTTTCAAAAAACCCTGGATATGAAGAACTACAAAAGGTTGTTGCTGTGATGAGTGGTGAATCAACAGTGAAGATTAACTTGGACTTATCCCCAGCAGACATTGTGAAATTGAATTATGTACCAGTTACTTCTTGTGACGTCGAACGCTCTTTTAGTCAGTATAAATCTATCCTCAGAGACAATAGAAGAAGATTCACTTTTCAGCACTTGAAAGAAATGTTTGTAACCTATTGTTATGGTAACAGACAATAAAAATTGTGTTTTGTTGAAACTACATTGGAAGATAAGGTACGTCCATTATATTTTTTGTTTAGTTTGATTAAAATGTACCAATATTTAACGTACATAGTCATTTTTTTATAATTTTAAGTCCATATTTAATTCCATATTTTGGTAAAAATCCATATTTAATTGGTAAAAATAACTACATATATATTTACATATTTCATATATTTTTAGTCCATATAAATCCGTTCCCTGGTTATTACATTATTGTCAATTATTTTCGTATCCAATAGTAGCCTACCAGTAAAGGTAAAGGTATAAAGGTATAAAGGTATCTCAGTAACATGCCATGAAGGCACTTGGGGGGGCATGGAGGTAGAACCCCATGCTTTCCATGACCTCGGCACTAGAATGAGGCTCTGACCGTCTTTTACCCCCAGGAAAGATCTGGTACTCAATTTTTTAAGAGGCTGAGTGAACGAGGCCGTTCTGAAAGTTTGGCAACGAGAAAAAATTCTATTACCACCTGGGATCGAACCCTGGTCCTTCCAGTCTGTAGCCAGCTGCTCTACCAACTGAACTACCCCAGACCTTCCTGTCTGTAGCTCTACCAACTGAGCTACCTGGCTGCCCAATAGTACAGGTACTAAGTTTTAATTACGGTATTTGAACAGTTTTTTTTTAATAAATAGTAGGCCTATATAGGAGACGAAATTGATAAAGAAACAGATTAGTAAAATCACTTTTAAAATATCAATTTTGTCAGAGAAAATGTATTATTTTGTGATTTGTTTTATGGTAGCTATCATACACGTACAATAATATTTTATGCAATGAGAGGCTCTATTATAACTCTTTTTTAATACAATGTATTTGGTACAGAGGAATTACGTCCTCAATATCAATACTATGTGATCTTTGCCTCGTGTCTCGGTCTTCACCAAAGACGTTATAATAGTATAGTATAGTATAATAGTCACCGACAACTGGGAGAAGTTTTGAAAATTACATCGTTCTCTGACATCTGTGGTATATATCGATAACATCGATAACTTGTACGATTTTGATTCAAATGTTCTAGGAGGCAGTGAGTTCTTCTTTCCGGTAAAGGCACGCTGTGTGATGGTATGTGTTGTGCAAATCAAATATAATTTAATCTGTAATTATAACAAACATCATTTGATTTTTTGAACAGTTAATCTATTATATTTGTAGAGGAAAGTATATTGTGTTTAAATGCGTTCATAAGTTTGTATAAATCTAATTTTTAAACAGTAATAAATTGATCTATACTTATTCTAACCTAATTTCTGTGGTGTGTTGTATACGTACTTCGATAATGCGAATTAAAGAATCTATGTTATTTCAATGTTATTGTGTGATATAATATTTGATGCTTCACTTTTTCAGACTAAGGGTACTTCAAGTTTTGGTAAACGGCGGAATAAGACACACACGTTGTGTCGTCGATGTGGCCGTTCATCTTACCATATCCAGAAATCGAAGTGTGCGCAATGTGGTTATCCAAGCCGCAAACTAAGACATTGTGAGTGAATTTAGTAATTTTGTTACAAATTAATGAATGAAAACAATTTGTATATAAAAGACATTTTGAATTTTAGTGTTTCCGTTTACTATGATTAGACGTCTGTTGTATGTACTCACAGTGTTTGTTGCATCTTCACCCTTCTTTTAACAGTTTTCTGCGTTCAGTTGGGTTCGGTAGCAGTTGACATCTTTACACGATGATTTCCTCTATGTAATACTATGGAAAATCTGAAAGACTGGTGTAGCTAAACTCTTTACGAGATGTAATATAGGCAGTGGGCGATGGGAACCGGCCACTACACCTTTCTTTCAGAACCAGCCTAATATTGATATGTCGTTTTGATCATTTGCAAAGAAAGGTAGCTCTTCCTTCCTTCTTGTCGTTAATTGGACATTTTCAAGTAAATGTGGCTTTCTTTTCTTCACCAGTCCTAACCTAGGCCTAATTTGAAGAGAGCTATAGATGAGAAGTTGAACCCTTTGCTTTCAACAACGAAATGAGGTGTTGTAATTCAAACGTATTAGGGCCTACGACAACGAAAAAATTAATGAAGTTACTGGAGTTACTTTAACTGTCAGTTAAGTATTGGCTTCCAAGTGCAGCACTCCATAACGACATAAAGGATTTATATTTATTGCAGTCAGTAATACAAATCCTTAACTTCAGTACTTCGTAGTTAGACCCAAGAGCTCTACGCCAAATCGTAATTATTTTACAAGGCCTTCACTGGTTTCAAATTATGGAATGTTAGTATATGGGCAAGGGTCATTAATTCATTATGTACATACTGGTATAAATTTTTACATCTTTTGAACCAATTTTTCATACCTAGCCCCAATAGCTGTACACTAACCAGTTTGATACAGCTATTGAAGTAAACGCAGTTTCTTACTTTTACATATTTTTTCTATCGAATGAATAGTGTAAATCACTTAGCCATGCAACTCATTTTTGAAGTACACTGCATCAGCAATAATGAGATGCTAGTAAATATCGGCTCACCTCTAGTACTAGGTAATCATTTATAGTATTTTACCAACCGCATTCTTGATGTTTTTTGTTTTTATTTTCATTGCGTCCTGACAACGTATAGTAGCTACTATAAATGAAATGGGTTATTTAACTTGGTTTGTTTTCACATAACCTATATATGATTTACAGATAACTGGAGTGTGAAGGCTCAGCGAAGGAAGACAACAGGAACTGGCCGCATGCGGTACCTGAAGATTGTGAGGCGCCGTTTCAGGTATATTCCTCGCTATTTTCATAAAATTAACTGTTACAGTTTTTAACCTATATTGACTCTGGTCTTCTTTCTTTGATAGTCATTAACTCTTAAGCATACACACTAGTGAAACTGAATAGGACAGGTTCGAAAAATTTTGTTTTAAAAATCTTGTAGTCTAAAGATAGTTGTTACTTGTTCATTCTAAAATCTGTTATGGATAAATTTCAGAACATGGGTTTCTTCCTTTCCCTCTTCAAAATTTCAACTTGTGCACACAAAATAAATTATTGGCACTGAAAAGTGCCTTTTCATAAGCATGATGATGTGCAGTCGACAAATGCATACAAATCTGCTCTTTTTAATATTTTAAGATATAATCAATATCTTCAGACATGTTTACAAACTGCTTTTAAACAGTTTTTATACATCCATGTATGTGCTTGCAAGCATTTGTTATATTTGTGGATTAAGCCTATAGGATTGTGCGTGAAGATATTGGAAGTCAATCCGTTTTAGGATTAAGATATTTGCTTAGGTTTTATATCTGATAAATATTCTCAAATGAGAAATTTGTAGCTATTAAATGTAAATTTGATAACTCTTGGCATTTTAATTAACAATCCTCATCGCTGTACTCTATTGATTTTTTAATTGTGGGTTTTTGTCTTAAACAGTGTCATTCAGTTTTACTAACGGAATATTTTGTCACATATATGCCAGTTCTAAAGTTGATTTTTTTTACTGTATTTTGTTTCTTTTGTTTCAGAAATGGGTTCCGTGAAGGAGGAAAGCCTGCTCCTCGCAAAGTAGCTGGATCGTAAACTGGAGTTATTTAATTGTTTATGTATTGCTACAAAAACAATTCAATAAAATAATATAATACTTTCTATATAACTCATGTCTCTTAAGTTTATAACTACCTAATAGGCCTAGTACATTCTTGTTCATAAATGTGTTACTGGTACGTACTTACACATGTATTATGATTGTCCCTGCCATGACAGTCTAATGGCTAGAGTGCAGGACAATCCTGTGAAGCTGGGTTTGATCCCCAGTATACCCCTCCCCCTGCCCCTGATTTATAACGTGTGTTGGGTAAGTCCGTGTTTCAGGTAGCACAATGGTTTTCTCCGAAAGCTTTGGTTCTCCTGTGGCATCCCAACAAATCTCTATCTCATCTTATTGTGGGTGTAGCGTAGATCAGCCTCCTATGGTGCACCCTTGTAAGCGACTGCCGTCAAATTCATATGTCGCACCCTGGGAAACAACTCTGTCGTTAAATTGATCTACATAACTGGTTTCATATGGATGAATAACGAACATTCAAGTACTCGCCATTAGGGGGGGGGGGGAATATATATATATTGCCATTGTTGTGTTTAGTCTGCTTACTCATTTGATCCCCAGACACCTTCCTTTGAAAAGCATCATGGCAGTTCGTCTTCCTCGCTTCTTGCTTAGTAATGGCAAACAGCACGTGCGTGTGGATAAATTGTTACCACATCTTCCACGGTTTATAACAGCCCTGGCACAACGGGGAGGTATAAACTCGGAAACCCCCACCCATGTTCCTTTTGCTTACACTGCCCTATAAACAAACACACAGTAGGCACTGCATCAGTGATGGATTTCAGGCGACAAACGAGAGCCGAAAATTCGTAAAAGTCCTACACAATCCGTCATTGAGCAAGGTTTACCTTCCTATGTACTCGTCTCAGCCTGGGGAGGTGGCTTGAGGAGTTATGGAGAAATCTGCAGTATCTCAATTGAGTTATTAGTGTCTAGACCTAGTTTATAGGATAAAGAAAGAATTGTTGCAGTATAGAGACGAAATAAAGTTTATTTTGATTGATTAATATGAATATCCTGTAATTAACTTCATACACATTCACATCGTATAAGTAACCAAAATGCACTGCTAATTTTGTAACATTGCTCTTTAGGTGACATTCTAACAATAGAACCTTAACACTTAATTATACCCAAGCCATTATAATTGTGCACTTTGGACAGTTGTGACAAGGAAAATCTACTGTATAGATATTAAAAAGTTGAGGTGATAAAACTGCACGTTGAACACTTGCATTTATTGTTTTTTAGGAAGAGAATGTGTTAATGATTTTCACTTTGCAGGTTCTTTTTGTTAGACAAGTGTTAGTAATTGTACATTGGTATCTGGTAGGTCAGATGTTATTAATTTTATAAGTAAACCATAGAGTGTTGATTGCTGTTCATTAGGTATGCAACATTTTTGTTGTGAAATAAGTTTTAAAATGATTCTTTCCAGGATTTTACTCATCGTATTGAAAAATGTGATTGGTATTAAATTTTCCGGATATAATGGGCTCTGGTTTTGGGAGTGCAATAACTCCTTTTTTTCAATTCATAGAAGAAATAATTTAATCGAAGACTAGAGTTGAAAATTTTTGTGAGATGTGTTATAGCTGATAAAGGAAGATTTTATAATAATTGATTATGAACATGATCAGGACCAGGTGATTTCGTAGGATTTAGCCTTTTATTGTGTTTCTTACTTCTGAAGGACAAATAATTTGTGGTGAACTTCCTTGACATTTACTGAAATAATTTTCAGATATGAATTCTACATCACGAGTGAAATTATCATTGTATTTTGCAAGATTGTTTGAAACTTTGTAAATCTCTGGCAATAATATCTGCTTTGTCTTGATCACTATACACTACTGTTCCATCACAGTTCTTCAGTGCATGGTTTTCAGGTCTGGTTCTTTTCCCTGTCACGGCATGACTAATTTTCCACAGTTTCGAAAGCTCTGATTCACAAATAAGTTTCTCATCAAAATTATCCTGTCTGAGTTCCATAAGTAAGTTCCTAACTTCTTTTTGAATTTTGTTCAGTGCAGTTTTATCTGCACAAATCTTGTATTTCTGCCATCTTCTGAGTGCCCTTTTACAGCTTAGAAGTCATTCAAGTTCTGTATTTTTATATTGCACTTATGTGTCTTGTAATTAGTAACTCTTTCGAAGGCATCTTTAGTTGTACCTGTGTATATTTGAATAGCTGTATGTATGGCGTGTCCTCAGGTTGCGGATCGAGGAGACGGCCTCCAGATATGGAGGGTAGCTGTGAATATATTGAATAAGCAGTCGCGGACAGCCGATGAGGGTTGGGCGAAGGGCTAACAACCCATCATAAAACAGTTATATTACCGGTTCTTTATGGTTGTGAAACTTTGACTCTCACGTTGAGAGAGGAACATAGATTAAGGGTGTTTGAGAATAAGGTTCTCAGGAAAATATTTGGGGCTAAGAGGGATGAAGTTACAGGAGAATAGAGAAAGTTACACAACATAGAACTGCACGCATTGTATTCTTCACCTGACATAATTAGGAACATTAAATCCAGACATTTGAGATGGGCAGGGCATGTAGCACATATGGGCGAATCCAGAAATGTATATAGAGTGTTAGTTGGGAAGCCGGAGGGAAGAAGACCTTTAGGGAGGCCGAGACGTAGATGGGAAGATAATATAAAAATGGATTTGAGGGAGGTGGGATATGATGATAGAGAATGGATTAATCTTGCTCAGGATAGGGACCGATGGTGGGCTTATGTGAGGGCAGCAATGAACCTCCGGGTTCCTTAAAAGCCAGTAAGTATGTCACTTTTAGTTTGAATTGTTGGATTTCCAGGGATATTGGTAAGAATTTCTTTGTATAAATCCCAATCTGTAATTCTTTCACGCTTTGTGAAAAGTGTGTGACCTTCACTCGAAACAGTGGTTATAGTACAGGATTGTGATCTAAATTTAAGTCAGCTGTTGTAACAGACTATGTTTGCAGTATGATGACATAGAGCTATATCTAGAATATTGGGTGCAGATCTAGCATTATGAGGGTAACACGTTGGGATGTCTGGAGTTACAATTGCATAAATATTTTGAACACTGAATCTAAGACTTTTCCTCTTGAGTTCTGAGTTAAGGAGGTCCAATTTGGTTAGCATTTAAATCTCCTAAAATAATGAAATTTTTTGTGGTATGTATGAGTTTGTCCAAGTCTGATAAGAGTAAAGGTTTTGCAGGGGCGTATTTTGCTGGCTACCGAGGCTACTGGCGGTAGCCCAAGGAAATTACAAAAGAAAAAGTTTATAATATAACATAATGTAATAATTTTGTATTATTAGTTTTACCATAGTAATTAAAATTAAAGTAATTGTTAGATATATTTTGTGTAATAATAGGGTCAGTGGTAGCCCAAACCCTTTAACCAGTATACGCCTCTGAGGTTTTGTAGGTTTTACACAGCTGCTATTGTTTCACGATGATTGAGCAATACAATTACGGCAGTACATTCAACATTTTCCCTGTTCGATATTTTAATAGGATTGTGAGAATGGTTTTCTTAATTAGTATTACAGTTCCATTCCACCTGGTTTATTTTCCCTATCAGTTCTGGAGGTTTTTGTAATTTTTAACTTTTTGTATTGTCTATACGATTTAAATGTGTTTCATTTACACAAGCAATGTCAACAGTGTTGTCTTGGCACATTATGACGCACACAAATTCAAAATCAAAATAAATGTTGCAATTAAACAAGATAAACATAATTAAATTAGAGGCTTATAAATTCCCATCCTCGTTTACGACAATGTCATAATTTTATTGTCAATCTTTTGGACATGTATTCTAATAGTTTATTTTTCAATCCCTTTGCATTGAAGTTTAAAATAATAAGTGGTTTTGAAATTACTGATTTAGAGTGTGCAGTCATCTACAGTTGAGAAGGTCAGTGCACTTTCTACTAGAATAATTTTAGACCATGTGTCCTTACATTGTCCAAGCTTTTGTGAAACTTCGCTTTCTCTCTCTCTTGTACAGAGGAGGGACTCTTAAGGCTTACACTGCAGCCTGAGGCTTATTGTGCTTATCCTATTCTTGTGTATGATTGGTTAGCCGAACAGCTGCACTCTTGTACAAGTACAGCATGCTACACTGTGAACTTCACTTATTTTTTTTTATTTAATTTGTTGGAGGTTTATGTTTTTGAAAATATTCAGAATAGATTTCAAATTCTCCATGGAGGACGAATTATTTGATGTGTATATTTGTTTGCTTTGAGGGAACCTTCTCTTTGGTAGAGGAAATTATTAAGTGTAGGCGGCATTGATTGTTGTACAGGCTTACTTGATAATCTGATATTAAAAAGGTTAATATGCTTTTTAGAAACTGGATATTGTAGTTTGAGATATGCTCTCCCTGGCAATTGCACATTTAGGGGTATAATTAGGTCCTTTGAATGGACATTATGCTATTGAATGTATGTATCCAATGCATACCCACTTCACTTTATGTGATTCGGGTTCTACATATTGCGGATAAATGGCAGAACTATGACCCATTTTCTGCTTGTACACCACTAAGGTGGGCCATACTGTACATGATGTGATCTGTGGAGAGTTAGGGTCAGTGAAATAGTAGTAGTAGTAATTTATTTACCATAAAGATTTTTACATTAATGACTTCGTCAATCTTATTTCTAGGTCTTGATCTAGTTTCTGATTATACTATAGGCATTTTATGAATTTGTAACATTGTTATTACAAGACATTTGCTGACACGATTTAAGAAGAATTGCATCTAAGATAGTATAAAAATAATACTAATAATAATAATAACAATAGTGAATAATTTCGAGGGAAAAATTGTTCCGGAGCCGGGTATCGAACCCGGGAGTTATACCTGAAATCTTGATTTGAATAATAATGTTCTTAATAGCAATAACAACCTATATGCCTTCACAATTACATATTAGTACTTTCATGCAGGGTGTAAAGACAAATTCCTCTACAGTATATGGCATATGATGCAGCAATAACCTGTTGACTAGTATGCTTTTAAACTTCTTTTGTTTACTACTTATGGAGCTTGGAATTTTACTATACATGTTTATGCCTCTATGTAAAATACTTTTAAGACTTGTGGTAATTCTATGAGTGAACAAATGGATATGACTTGATGTTCTTGTTTGATACATGTGGTAGTCTGAATTAAATTAAATTTTGCTTTGTATTTATGTATGAAAGACACTGTTTCTAGAATATATACACAAGGCATGGGCAGAATTTTGAGTTCTTTAAAAATTGCTTTACTTTGCGACCTTATAGGTACTTGTTTTATAATTTTTACAATTTTCATCTGTAGCTTAAAAATTTCCGTAATTTTGCATGTTGCGCCCCATAATGGTATGCCACACTGAATCTGGGAATGTATATAGCTAAAATGCATAGATATGAGAACTTCAGTGGCACCTTATTCTCGTTTATAACCAGCAAATACATGTCCATAAGATTGACAATAAAATTATGACATTGTCGTAAACGAGGATGGGAATTTATAAGCCTCTAATTTAATTATGTTTGTCCTGTTTAATTGCAATATTTATTTTGATTTTAGATTTGTGTGCGTCATAATGTGCCACTACAGTGGCTGTATGTATGTGCCACGAGTTTAAACTGCAATCAACTGGACACTTTTGTAACTATGAGATCAGTTGTACTGAGAGTGTTCAACAGATGTCGTTAGTGTTTAGTTTTTACGGTTACCTGAGTATCTTCACAGCAGAACGTCACTTATTGCATAGTCCGAATTATATTAAAAAAAAGAGTAGTGGAAGGGGAAGTTACCTGTCTGCTACAGAGGCGAGCGTATTCTGCTGCAAGGCAGTTAGGATGCTGGATTGTGGAGAGCAGCTTACGTGTAAGTGAACTTTGGAGTGACTTTTATTGTTCATGGAATAGGAAAGGATACCTTTGAAACACAAGACGCGATAACGTTAAAACCAGATAAGATTTTATATCATATCTATTAAATTCGCATCTAGGTACCAAAGTAGTGCATCACAATTTATCACGTCTGAATATAACTGAACTTGAATGGATGTGTGCAGTGAAAAGTTGTGACTGAAAAGTGTTCGATAAAGCGGCAAAAATGTCCCTTTTCAAAAAGCGCACCGCTAAGAAAGAGAGCAATCCTGTACCAGAAACGAATGGAGATGTTAGTGATCCAAGACATCATCAAAACGGTACCAGGCCGGTGCCAGATAGAGCCCCGGATTCATCAGTTGGACGACCGAAGTTAGTTTTTCACTGTCAACAGGCTCATGGCAGTCCCACAGGGTTAATTTCAGGATTTTCAAATGTCCGAGAGCTCTACCAGAAGATTGCAGAATGCTACGAATTTCCCGCGGATGACGTGAGTAATCAGTAATGACTTCATTATAGCTATTTGGAGAAAAATTCTACAGTTTTAAAGCAAGTATGTTAAATAGGTATAAAGTCTGTTCACATTTTCAAAAGAAACAACAAAAAGTGGGTTTTTATACCAAATACACATACAGTATATGTGAAATTGTTCCATTCATTGTTGGGAGATAGTCTTTTGTTATCATACATAGTGCTTGAAACCCAGTTTCTCTACAGTAGTTTTAGGGCAGCTAGAGGTATATATGCGAACACCAACATGGAATTACTCTTTTCCGGTATCTCATCTTGCATGCGTAAAAAGTACGAATCTTGTCAAGTAGCACATAAACAAAAGGAACGGGAAATGAATGCAATCTCTGTCGTTGAAATAGCTTATTTCTCATACCACGAGAAAAAATAACAGTACAAGTTACATCTAGATTACAGGGAATGGGAATGTCCGTTTTTCGAAAACTTATTTACAGCGGTTCTTGAATTCGATTCCAGATAGGCGTTCTTTTTTATTAGTATTTCCTAATGATCTCGATGGCTCAATCCGCCCTTTTCGTAGTGGATATTGGAGCGGAATAAATGTTAAAGTGCCTGAGATTTAAATGAAAATAGCGGTTCTCAGTTTCATTTCTGTGCATGAATCATCATAGAGCTCATAAAGGCATCAGAGACGTGGTGCAATCTCCCCTGAAAACTGTTTAGGCTATATGAATTCCCCTGGCGTTTTCTGATTTTTAGTTCTGTCATTCAATACCAGAAATATACGGGTTTAGAGATTTTAGATATAAGCCATGTAAACTTATTGTGTTAGCTTTTATTTTAACATCAAATTATGGTAGCCTATGATGAGGTGTAGAATGGTCTTTTTCCATTGTTTGTGATCAAGAAGGAACTCACGTTTTCAAGATTGCCCCTATCTTCGTCTTCATTAACAACAATGAAAAAAGACCTGTTCCAAACAATTCACCATTGCTTTCTCCCTCATTTAAATGGACATCGAATTGCCAATAATAATAATAATAATAATAATAATAATAATAATAATAATAATAATCCACACCTGTGGAGTAACGATTAGCGCGTCTGGCCGCGAAACCAGGTGGCCCTGGTTCGATTCCCGGTCTGTGCAAGTTACCTCGTTGTGGTTTTTTCCGTGGTTTTCCCTCAACTCAATATGAGCAAATGCTAGGTAACTTTCGGTGCTGGACCCTGGACTCATTTCACCGACATTATCACCTTCATCTCATTTAGACGCTAAATAACCTAAGATGTTGATACAGCGTCGTAAAATAACCTACTTAAAATAATAATAATAATAATAATAATAATAATAATAATAATAATAATAATAATAATAATAAATATCTAACTCGCAGTTATTGTACTGTTTTATTACAGAATGACCTTTTCTTTTTCATTTACAACCTATGAAATGATCCGCAAAAGTTTCCATGCGATTAATCTTTCGACTTATAGGGGGGACTTGAACGTAATCGCATGGAAAAATCCTTACGGTATAAATTTCCTAATATTTAAAGTCCAGATGCACACAAAATTTAGCCATAATTTGATGTAATTTTTACAGCGTTATAATGACATATTTTAAGCGATAAAACAACTTTTAGGTGCTACATAGGCTATATGGAGAGATATTTTTAAATTTGTTTGTTGTTTGAGTGTAAACATCTAAAAAACAAATTATGTAAAAAGTTCATAGCTACCGGCGTAACTTTGACGGTAGCGCGTTTTCCTGCTGATCCGGAGTTGCGCTCGGGCGTGGGTTTGATTCCCGCTTGGGCTGATTACCTGGTTGGGTTTCTTCCGAGATTTTCCCAACCGTAAGGCGAATGTCAGATAATCTATGGTGAATCCTCGGCCTCATCTCGCTATCACCAATTCCATCGACGCTGTATAACTCAGTAGTTGATATAACATCGTTAAATAACCAAGAATAAAAAGTTCTTAATAAGATAGACCTAATCTTCAAAATAGAATATTATAATAATGTTTCTGTTATTAGTACGTTGATTTTTTTATTTGATGAAATTAATAATGTCTTTGAGTTCCAAATTCTTACATCAATACCATAACAATAGCCTATTTGTTTTACCATATTTAAGTTCTGAAAATCTACACATTATTTCAGCTTTGTAACTTAATTTCGTATTTACAATACGTATACACTGTGTTCTGTGATGGAAGTCTCCAGCAAAATGTGCCCACCATTTTCCTCTCACATTGAACTTAGACACTGAATAAGCTCTGTAATTGAAAACGTCGTTAAATAAAACACTATTACTACTGCTACTATTAGTACTATTATTACTATTACCGGTACTACTGCTACTACGGTAAAACCTTGTATAGAACCTAAATATTGAGACTGCACATCACATCACGGGGATCCTACCACGTGCCTGAGGTGTAGGGGCCTAATATAATATAAATCACCTCGATAGTTCAGGGTAAAATAAAAAAGAGAAGAAGAAATCAAGGAATATGTTTGATGGTCTTCATTTACTTCCAGTTTTATGTAGAATTTGACCTTAGATATTAAATAAAGAACATAATTGTATTACATAATAATAATAATAATAATAATAATAATAATAATAATAATAATAATAATAATAACTTAATTACAAATCGTTTTTCATATTACATAATAGGCCTAATTTTAAAAATGTTAATTTCATTTTTAGCCTCTTAATTAACTCAATTAATAATATGTTAATCCTCTGATTGAGGTTCCAGCTGATATGTACCTACATCTATTAGCAGGCAGTACATCTCACTTGACGATATGTATGAGAGGAAGAACAATTGTTTGTATGCATCTGAAGTCTGACTAGTGTATTATGTAGCTAGTCGGCGATGTATACAATGGAGGGGGAAAGGAACTGACCACCCTACCGCATTATCTCCTGGCCTTGTTGCCTCATAAGTGGTGCCTTGTTGGTAACACTTGCGAGGTTCAGACCTAACTTCGGACAGATGACTAAACAACAATAATACGTTACTGCTGCATTTCATTCACAAATTGGTGACTACTTCTAAAATGTCCATTTTAAATAATATGGGAATTGTTTATTAATAATTATAAAGGTTGTAAAATATTTTTGTTATAATTTACATCGTACTTAGTTTTATACAATTACTGACAAATAAAATTACTTCATCGTTACGTAGGCTCCTATATTCTAGAATCAACGTAACTTTAAAAGTAATCTCCCTGTACCGTAGTTGGACCGAATTCTTTAATTATTGGGAGTGGAGGGGCTTAAAATGATGATACTGTTATTGGTGGTAGTGTACGTTTCATGTAGGCCTAAGCCGTAAACCCTTTATATTGCTTGTGTAGGAGTAACGATATTTTATGGGATGATGCCGATTTCTGGTCAAACATAAGCAAAATATTGTGAATTGAACCTATTTCATTGCAGAGCTGAAAAGAATTTTTTAAATTTTACATAGAATGTAAGGTTGCAGCAACATGCAATATAACTGCATTTATGAAATGCTATGACAGGTATAATATCGCAGTTCATTGACTGTTTACAGAGTACAGTTGGAATTTCCGGTAGGGTGTTATTACAATGACCACTCCCGTAAATGTGTGGAATTCATTTTTTACTTCCAACAAGTACAGAAAAGTTTAAGTCATTACAGATCAATCGGTGTTCAACATTTTAAGTTTACTGTAAATTCTTATTTAATTATGTCCAGTTAGAATGAATTATATTTAATTTAAAATTCAGCTGTTTTCCTTCCTTATAGCTAAGCGCACATTCATTGTCCGCAGCTACTCTACTAGCTTCCGTCATGCGGCCTGCAAGATATCTCAGAATCATGTCTTGAACAGTCATTTATTATTACCACAAATTATTATTATTTAAAATTCCAGCAGAATTAATTAATATAAGAGATTGGAAGCGCATTATCTAGCGAAATTTATAAGCTTGTACTTGATATCTGGGAAAAGGAAATTGTACTGGAATACATAATTGTACTTATCTTTAAGATGGGAGAAAAGACTAACTATAGTATCTTTCGAGGAATACCTATATCTTTTGTTGACGTCATACAATATTTTGTCCAATATACTTTTGAGAAGATTAACTCCAAATATAGATGAAATTATTGGGGATAATCAGTGCAGTTGTAGGCGTAATAGATCGACTATTGATGAGACTTTTTGTATACGACAGATATTGAAAAAAAATGGGAGTAGGCTATAAGAGTACAGTACATCAGTTATTCATAGATTTCAAAAAGGCGTATGACTCCGTTAAGAGAGAAGCTTTGTATAATATTCTTATCGAATTTGGTATTCCAAGAAACTAGTTCAATTGGGCTAAAGCAAGGAATAACTTTGCTCTAGAATAAGCCATTAGGAAAGTCCAGGATAACAGAGAGAGTTTGGAATTGAACGAGTTACATCAGCTGCTTGTCTATGCGGATGACATGAATATGTTAGGAGAAAATTCACAAACTATTAGGGAAAACACGGGAATTTTACTTGAAGCAAGTAAAGAGATAGGATTAGAAATAAATGCCGAAAAGACAAAGTGTATGATTATGTCTCGTGATCAGAACATAATTATTACGAAATTAAAATATAACAATTGGAAATTTATCCTTTGACAAGGTAGAAAAGTTAAAATATGTTGAAGAAACAGTAACAAATATAAATAAAATTGGAAAGAAATTAAACTCAAAATAAATGTGGGAAATGCCTGTTATAATTCGGTTGAGAAGCTTTTGTCATCCAGTCTGCTCTCAAAAAATCTGAAAGTTAGAATTTATAAAACAGTTATATTACCAGTTGTTCTTTATGGTTGTGAAACTTGGACTCTCACTTTGAGAGAGGAGCAGAGGCTAAGAGTGTTCGAGAATGACGTGCTTAGGAAAATATTTGGGGCTGAGAGGGATGAAGTTACAGGCTAATGGAGAAAGTTACACAACGTAGAACTGCACGCATGTATTCTTTACCTGATATAATTAGGAACATTAAATCCAGACGTTTGAGATGGGCAGGATATGTAGCACGTATGGGCGAATCCAGAAATGCATATAGAGTGTTAGTTGGGTGGCCGGAGGGAAAAAACCTTTGGGGAGCTGAAACGTAGATGGAAGGATAATATAAAAATGAATTTGAGGAAGATGGGGTATGATGCTAGGGACTGGATTAATCTTGTTCAGGACAGGGACCGATGGCGAACTTATATGAGGGCGGCAATGAACCTCCGGTTTCCTTCGTCTTACTCGCACAAACCCCTCCGACGACCCAATCAAAATTCGAAGTCAGCGAAAGAAGAATCATCGACCAAATTACTCACCTACTAAGTTGCACCTTAATAAGAAAATGTAACCTGACACACGAAATCAAATGTTGGAAAGGACACGTATACGACTCGGAAGGAAAAACACTCTCGGGCCTTCCGATCAAAAGTTGAAATCCCACAGGACAGTGTCGTATCCCCCACCCCATACGACATACATGTGACAGATATTCCCCTCCCCAATAATCCACCAGTAAAAGTGACACAATACGCTGGTGACGTCGCCTATTGGATCACCTATACCTGGTATCCCTCCTCTAGGAAACTGCTAAACGCAATACTCAGGCTATATAAAAAATGGACCAATATGTAGCGAATCACAGTCAACACGAAAAAAAAGACATATCAAGGAATACTCCTCTAGCAGTAATCTATCAAAGTGGCACCTCCAAAACACCTCTCCACCAAAACAAAGCACTGATTCGATCTCTATGCATACACCCCTACGTCTTTCTCATCCAAATCCCTCCCGCGACCCAATTAGAATTCGAAATCAGCCAAATTCCCCACCTACCGAGACGCACCTGGAACAGGAAAATGTAACCTATCATACGAAATGACATACTGTAAAGGACAGGTACTGTAAGGCTCGGAAGGAAAAAACTTTCTCGGATGTTTCGAACAGAAGCTGGAATCCCATAGTGCAGTGTCATATCCTCCACCTCATATAATATGTGGTAGGTATTTCCCTCCCCAATAATCCGCCTGCAAGACTGACACAACACGCTGGGGACGTCGCCTATTGGACCACCTATATCTGACACTCCTCCGCTAGGAAACTGTTAAACGCAATACTCAGGCTATATAAAAAATTGACCAATAAGTAGCGAATCACAGTCAACACGGAAAAAAAACATATCAAGGAATACTCCTCTAGCATTAAGCTCTAAGTGGCACCTCCAATTAAACAAAGCACTGATTCGATCTCTATGCAAACACCCCTTCGTTTTACTCAACAAACTCCTCCCGCGATCCAATCAAGTCAGCGAAAGAAGGATTCTTGGCGAAATTCCTCACCTACCAAGACGCACCTGGGACAGGAAAATTTACGCTATGAAAACAGGCCACTCTTCATAATACTAAACCACATCAATTTCCCCCTTTATAGCCTGCACCCCTAAGAACAAAGTGTTTCTTCCGTGGGAACCGCATGACTTCAGCGAGAGCCACGAATGTCTCTGAAACAGACTGTCTGATAATTGTGCTGCATCATCATCATCATCATCATCATCATCATCATCATCATATTTTTCTCTTTCTCGTTCTCTTTATTTTTCTAGTCCCACTTCTTCCTGTTTATCCCATATATATATATATATATATATATATATATATATATATATATATATATATATATATATACTAACATGAAAATACTCCCTATTACTACTAACGTAAGGAGGTGCACAACCCCATCAGATTATAATGTTATTTTGGAGGATATATCCACTTAATTGAAATTAATATTTTATTTATTGCAAAAACACATAATTTGCTTTAGTTTTGCGAAAAAAATAACAATAATAATAACAATATTATTTGTAACGTGGAGAACATTTTGAAGTACGTATTATGTAGGGGTATACAAATCATTTATGGCATGCTACATAATGTCATGCTAGATTGTCTGCAGTGAAGGATGCTGGATTGTGAAGAGCAGCTTACGTATAAGTAAACTTTGGAGTGACTTTTATTGTTCATGGACTAGGGAATGATATCTTTGAAACACAAGACACGATAACGCTAAAACCAGATAAGATTTTATATCATATCTATTCAATTCACATCTAGGTGCCAAAGTAGTGCATCATTTACAAGTTATCACGTCTGAATATAAGTGAACTTGAATCGATGTGTGCGGTGAAGAGTTGTGACTGAAAAGTGTTCGATAAAGTGGCAAAAATGTCCCTTTTCAAAAAGCGCACCGCTAAGAAAGAGAGCAATCCTGTACCAGAAACGAAGGATGTTAGTGATTCAAGACATCATCAAAACGATACCAGGCCGGTGCCAGATAGAGCCCCGGATTCAACAATCGGACGACCGCAGTTAGTTTTTCGCTGTCAACAAGCTCGTGGCAGTCCTATTGGGTTAATTTCGGGATTTTCAAATGTCCGAGAGCTCTACCAGAAGATAGCAGAATGCTACGATTTTCCCGCGGATGACGTAAGTAATCAGTAGTAACTTCATTATATTCGGAGAAAAATTGTACTGAAACAAGTATGTAAAGTAGGTATAAATTCTGTTCACATTTTTAAAGGAAATAACAAAATTAAGGTTGTTTTTTTTTTTTTTTTTTTTTTTTTTTTTTTTTTTTTTTTTTTTTTTTACGAAATGCACAGATCTATGTGAAATTGTTCCATTCATTGTTGGGAGATAGTCTTTTGTTAGTCATACATAGCGCTTGAAACCCAGTTTCTCTACAATATATCACAATAGTTTTAGGGCAGCTAGAGGTATATAGCCTATAGCAAGCAACAACATGGAATTACTCTTTTCCGCGTATCTCATCCTGCATGCGTAGAAAGTACGAATCATGTCAAGTAGCACTTAAACAAAAGGAACGGGAAATGGATGCAATCTCTGTCGTTAAAATAGCTTATTTTTCATACCACGAGAAAAAATAACAGTAGGCTACAAGTTACACCTAGCTTATAGGGAATGGAGATGTTCCTTTCTCGACAACTTATTTACAGTGGAAAGTTCTTGGATTCGATTCCAGATACGCGTTCTTATTTTTTTATTAGTATTTCCTAATGATCTCGATGGCTCAATCCGCCCTTTTCGTAGTGGATATTGGAGCGGAATAAATTTTAAAGTGTCTGAGATTTAAATGAAAATAGCGGTTCTCAGTTTCATTTCTGTGTATGAATCATAGAGCTGATAAACGCATCAGAGACGTGGTGCAATCTCCCGAATACTCTTTAGGCTTTCCCCTGGTGTTTTCAAGATTTCTAGTCTCGTCATTCAATACCAGAAATATGCGGGTTTAGATATTTTCTATATAAACCATGTAAACTTATTGTGTAAGCTTTTTATTTTAACATCGAATTAATGGTAGCCTACTAGGGGAGGTGTAGTATGGTCTTTTTCCATTGTTGCTGATCAAGAAAGAAATCACATTTTCAAGATTGCCCCTCTCTTCGTCTTTATTAACAACAATGGAAAAAGACCAATCTGGACCTGGTACAAACAATTCACCACTGCTTTCCTCCTCATGTACGAATAGATGGACACGGAATTGACAATAATAATAATAATAATAATAATAATAATAATAATAATAATAATAATAATAATAATAATAATTTAATTACAATCGCTTTTCATATTTTTATAATAATTTAAAGAAATGTTAATCTCATTTTTAGCCTCTAAATGAACTAAATTAATAATACGTTACTGCTGCATTTCGTTGACAAATTGGTGACTATTTCTAAAATGTCCATTTTAAACAATTTGAGAATTATTATTAAATAATTATAAAGGTTGTAAAATATTTTGTTATAATTTACATCGTAGTTTTATACAATTACTGACAAATAAAATTACTTCATCGTTACGTAGGCTCCTATATTTTAGAATCAACGTAACTTTAAAAGTAATCTCCCTGTACCGTAGTTGGACCGAATTCTTTAATTGTTGGGAGTGGAGGGCTTAAAATGATGATAGTGATATTGGTGGTAGTGTACGTTTCATGTAGGCCTAGGCCATAAACCCTTTATATTGCTTGTGTAGAAGTAACCATATTTTATGGGATGATGAAGATATCTGGTCAAACATTGTGAATTGGACCTATCTCATTGCAGAGCTGAAACGAATTTTAAATTTTACCTAGAATGTAAGGTTGCAGCAACATGCAATATAACTGCGTTATGAAATAGTATGACAGGTACAATACCGCAGTTCACTGACTGATTACATAGGAGAGTTTGAATTTCCGGTAGGGTGTTATTACAATGACCACGCCCGTAAATGTGTGGAATTCATTTTTTACTTCCAACAAGTACAGAAAAGTTTAAGTCATTATAGACAATCGATGTTCAACATTTTAAGTTTACTGTAAATTCTTATTTAATTATGTCAAGTTAGAATTAATTATATTTCAATTTAAAATTCAGCTGTTTTCCTTCCTTATAGCTAAGCGCACATTCATTGTCCGCAGCTACTCTGCTGGCTTCCGGCGTGCGACCTGCAAGATATTTCAAAATTACGTCTTGAACAGTAATTTATTATTACCACTAATTGTTATTACGTTAAAACTAAAAATAAATTGTATATCTTTATTTAAAAACGTTCTATACGGGGTATTATATCATTTAGGGCAGTTATTCCCAATTACTTCAGAGTTGTGGACCCCCTTTTTATTTTTAAGACAAGCTACGACCACACACCTTTGAATTTTGGTATCTGCGTAGAAGTAGAAGTTGAGATGTAGGTACCAATATTAACAACAATTAAATTGGACATACAGTATAATTATATTAATACCTGAATCTAGATATCACGGGAAAAATCACACCTCTTTTTGTTCGGACAATTCTTTCCACATCTGGTTCAATATTTTCTACTTTTAGCCTTAAATCAGGTTTAAAAAACGAGATGATTTCTATGTTTGTTTTTCAGGAAACAAAGCATTGAAAATGTTTGTTCACAAAGATATGTGCTACAAAATGGAACTAGGTGTTTCAATGCCTTTTCACCTATTTTCTTATACTCAGAAAATACCGTCCACAAAAACTGATCAAGTGTACCTTCTTTGAAAAAATATTTTAAATGAGTCATTACAAGTAACGTCAAGTTCATCTTGCTCCTCGACGCCCCTGGCTGAATACGTTGAGGAGTAGAAAGTGACTTACTCCTCCCCAAAGTCGGTGCTACCGGTATTTTATTTTCGGAGGAGGAGGTTTAGGGTTTTCTAGGTGTAGCCTAAACATGTTGGCCTGGATGGCGGAGTCGGCAGAGTGGTGGCAGAGGTTGTGGGTTCGATCCCGGACCAGGTAGATGGTATTTAAGTGTGGTTAAATGCGGCAGGTTCATGTCAGTAGATTTACTGGCATGCAAAAGAACTCCTTACTTACTGGCTTTTAAGGAGGTTCATTGCTGTCCTCACATAAGCCCGCCATTGGTCCCTATCCTGAGCAAGATTAATCCATATTTGAAGGATTCGTAACAAGCTGTTTTTTACGGTGATGGGTTGTTAGCCCTTCGCCCAACCCCCAAACTGGAGAACCACCCCTCATCGACTGTCCGCGACTGCTTATTCAATATATTCACAGCTACCCTCCATATCTGGAGGCCGTCTCCTCGATCCGCAACCTGAGGACGCGCCATGCCGTGGTGATAGGGACACACAATACATGCAAAAGAACTCCTACGAGACAAAATTCCGGCACACTGGCGACGCTGTTGTAACCTCGCCAGTTGCAAGCGTCGTTAAATAACACAATGTTAAAAAAGTGTAAACATGTTGCCGCCTCCTACGCTTTCTGTATTGTACACTTCCATCTTCTCTCGATTTTCTAACAAGATAATGCACTGTAGAACGACCAAGAACTTTGACACCTAGAAAATTCTTTGCAAACAATCTTTGTACTTGGACAGAGTTAGTGACTAGGCCTATGTGAGAAACATAAACACTTGCTAATGTATAGTAAACCGTAAAATATCCATTCAAATTACACGATCACCACAAAAGAAATCCTCGGTCGTACTAACTGCCAGCAGAAAATTAACTCCCTTCCATAGGTACTGTGTGAGTCCAGTAGTCTTGTGTTTTATCCTGCGTTATCATATTGTTACGCGTAGACAACGTGAGACGTTTAGGGAACCTTATTAAAGCTGCAGGAGTTAGTGCCACTTAGCAATGGAGGAATAAAACAGGCGCACTGTACCAGGCCAAAACATATTTATTTTTTAACGTGGAACATTTAAGTACACAGCTGTTCGTGAAAAATGTCTGTTACCATTTCTGTAATAATTTATGCGCATTTTTTTTTCTTGAGACAAAAGGAAGCGCGTCAATGCAACTCGCAACATATTATTATTGCTCCTTAGCAGCAGCGAGCCAATGCAACCCACAGCACAACTACAAATAAAATAACTTTTAATAATGCAACATATAATTCATTCAAAGTTTTCTGCCCAAGGGCAGGTCTCCCACTGCAAACCCAGCATTCTCCAATCTTTCCTATTTCTGCCCTCTTCTTAATCTCCGCATATGATCCATGTATCTTAATATCGTTTACCGTCTGCTATCTTTTTTTTTCTCATAATTAGTATTTATTTATTTAGTATTTATTTATTTAACCTGGTAGAGATAAGGCCGTCAGGCCTTCTCTGCCCCTCTACCAGGGGATTACAACTATAACATGAACAATAATATTACAATTAATCTTCTTCTGCCCCCAACTTTTTTCCCGTTCACCATTCCTTCCAGTGCATCCTTCAGTAGGCTGTTTCTTCTTAGTCAGTGACACAGCCAACTTCTTTTTATTTTATTATTTTTTAAAACACTGTTTCTAGCACAGCTTCATTTCTCATTCTGTCTGTCCATTTCACACATTCCATTCTTCTCCATGTCCACATTTTAAATGCTTCCAGTTGTTTCTCTTTACTTCGTTATTTCATAATAGGCTATATCATAGTTATTTATTATTTCTAAGTTTCGGGTTCAGTTTTGGAGTGGTTCAGTAGCTATTTTATAGGCTACAAGAGTTACACGTTACCATTATAGAAGTAACTTATTTGGAGTTGATAGTGCCAAAAGTTTATAAATCGTTTAGTTTTTTCCTTTCCGTGTTACATTGCGGCCATTCAGTTTTCTGATCTAATCAAACCATTCCATCTTAATTTAGGTCTACGTTCTCCTGTCTTAAGTCTCTCTATATTTTAGCCAGGCTTGAGCTACTTTTGTAGTTATGTTCTTGCATTACATTCATCTGTTGTTTACGAAGTTTTTGACAACTCCAGTTCTTTAATTTAGCATTCTTACTTAATATAATAGCTTTGAGCTTTTTCCTTGAATGATTTATGAGAATTATCTTTGTAGTATTTTCATTTCCTTGAATTAATATATTTTATCAGTGTTACTACATTTCAAAAGAATATGTCTTGACGCAACTATATTAAAAGAAAAAACACAACGAGAGAAGAAAGATGCATAAGCTTACAAACGTAACATTTATGATACGTAACTTAATTCTGCTTGGAATTTCTTGCGATTTTTATAATCTAGTTTACTCCATATCTATAAAGTAGTTTACTCCAATATTGTATCATATCTATAAAGAACGATGGAAATACCGGTAGTCTCACTTTCACCAAATAAAAATGTCATGTTTATGTAGAGAATTCCGTTCTTAAGTGACATCAGACTTAGGTTTTCTTTCCTTGATATATTGGAGCAAGAACAATGGCATCTCATCACGCACTATGGTTCCTCGTGTTTTCACTTCCTATTACAATATCTGTAACAACATTCCTGTGTTATCTTACCAACATTTTACAATACAATATAAAGAGAAAATTTCATAAAAACGTGACCATAAAATCTCTCCTTTTTTGATCAGGCGAGTCTATATTTTAGTTTTCTTCGTAACATTCTAATTGAAGATTCTACTTTATCTCGACAAGCTAATCGAGTTGCGAGGTCGGATGGTGATAACGAAACTAGATAAAAGCTTTAGAAAAATAACTTTCGCCACGTTCACGATTGGGTGGAGTGGTTACCGTGTGTTCCATTAGATCGAACGCTTGTGGTTCCAAATACGTCGAATGAGATTCATTTTTAGGGCGTTGAAGTACTTAATATGTTTTCTTTCAGAAGGGGACTAAAATCAGAAGCCCGTCTCGTAAATTAACGTCCTATCCTAAATAAGAATGGTCCAGAAAAAAATAGTGGTCATTGCACATCATTCTTGTCTGTCATATTATTATCGAGAGTAATAAATTTCTCTTACAGGTGTACTCATTTCAGAATTCAAATTCAATTTGGCTGTCGGAATCTAGACTTTCTTTCATTAAAAAATCTGCTGGAAATGGAAATACATCACCAACCTAACTAATAATAATAATAACAATAATAATAATAATAATAATATTAATAATAATAATAATAATAATAATAATAAATTGATTTTTATTTATTTATTTAATCTTTCGGAGCTAAGGCCAGCAGGTCTATTCTTCCGCCCAGTCAGATTCTAATTTGATACAATAGCCTTACATTGGAATAATAATATTACAATAATAACTAGAACGTACAGCAATACTATGATTGTGAGTAATAATAGTAAATGATAAGAGTAAAATTAAATAATGACAGACATGTAGTATTATTGAAACAATTATAAAATATTGATAGTTGTAATAATATTATAACCCTAATATTAGGGTCTGTTATATGCACAAGCATTGCAACAACTACTATTTGTAACAAGAATTAATTGATAAATGCTTCCCTAATTTATTATTAAATTCGTTTGATGTCTAGCATTCTTTGACATTACTCAGTAGGTAATTCCAAAGTGAAGGAAGAGTTAAAGTGAAAGAAGATGAGTATGAGGATGTTTTGTGGGAGGGTATGGATGATATAGATTATGGTGGGTGGATAAATTTTTAAAGTGAAACGCGAGATAGGAATGAAGAAATGCGCTACATGAAAAGGTAGGGAAAGACAGTGGATTTTTCTACTGTCTTCTAAATGGAGTCAGGACAACATTTCGAGGGATAGTTTTACATGGTCACCCCATAAAGTGGAAGAAGATGAGTATGAGGATGTTTTGTGGGAGGGTATGGATTGTCTAGATTATGGTGGGTGGATAAATTTTGAAAGCGAGACGCGAGATAGGAATGGAGAAATGCGCTACATGAAAGGGTAGGGAAAGACAGTGGATTTTTCTACTGTCTTCTAAATGGAGTCAGGACAACATTTCGAGGGATGGTTTTACACGGTCACCCCATAAAGTGAAAGATGATGAGTATGAGGATGTTTTGTGGGAGGGTATGGATTGTATATATTATGGTGGGTGGATAAATTTTGAAAGCGAGACGCGAGATAGGTGTGGAGAAATACACTACATGAAAAGATAGGGAAAGACAGTGGATTTTTCTACGATCTTCTAAATGGAGTCAGGAAAACATTTCGAGGGAAAGTTTTACATGGTCACCCCATAAAGTGAAAGAAGATGAGTATGAGGATGTTTGGTGGGAGGGTATGAATGGTTTTGTGATGGTGTGTGTAGATTATGGTGGGTAAATAAATTTTGAAAGCGAGACGCGAAATAGGAATGGAGAAATGCACTATATGAAAAAGTAGGGGAAGACAGTGGATTTTTCTACGGTCTTTTGAATGGAGTCAAGACAACATTTCGAGGGAAAGTTTTACATGGTCACCCCATAAAGTGAAAGAAGATGAGTATGAGGATGTTTGGTGGGAGGGTATGAATGGTTTTGTGATGGTGTGTCTAGATTATGGTGGGTAAATAAATTTTGAAAGCTAGACGCGAGATAGGAATGGAGAAATGCACTACATGAAAGTGAAGGAAAAGACCGTGGTTTTTTCTATAGTCTTTTAAGCGGAGCCAGGACATTTCGAGGGGAAATTTTATATGGCCACTCCATGGAATATTACAGACGAAACGGAAGCATATATTATGAACACGTTGCAGTCTCTACACCAAAGTATCGCTTAGTTCAGAAAACAGAATATCACAGTAATCGACGTGAGACATCACGAATGTTTGCACTAAGCAATGTTATCGAATTCTCACCAAAGATGGATGGTGAATTTCTATTCTGAACTACTGAACACAGAAGTTATACTCGATGATGTGAAGTGTTCGGCCAGTTGAAGGGAGGAAGTTGCCACAGTCACTGAATTTTTTTACGGGTGGGGATTGAAAAGAGAAACAAGGAAATCCGGATCAGAATATTATTCGACGGCGTTTCCAACTCTACCGTAGAGTCACGTCACTGGATTGAGGGATTCCACGACTTCGCTTATAATTCAAAGCAAACGTAGATATGGAGGCGGCGACTGATAGGCGCCTTAATCCTTTCGAGTTGAAACTCTGATAATACAAGATTATACATCATGCAATATGGATGATTGAGCTACGCTATATAAAGCGCTTACGACTGTTGCACTCGTTTTAATACATTGTCTTAATAAACGTAGATACTCTCTTCAACAACTTGTTTATACCAACGTTAGAAAAGAAAGACAAAGAAAGATAAAAAAGCGCAAAAATTAATTAGAAAACAATAAATGATAGAGATAGATAGAAAGTTTATAAAAAAACGAACTACAAATAAAGGGAGAATGTGTGATGTAAAGTAATGAAAAAAGAAATGAAATAGATGGTGCATGAGTAAAGAAATATAAATTGATATGAGCATGGCTTCTTAGTAGGAAGCCGTGATATGAGGCTTCCCATGAAATTTCAATATTACATATTTCGTTTTGTGACGTTTACTGCTTTATCACGTTACTTAGAAATTTCAAATCTCTTGTTCCATATAAATTGTAAGATCAGGAAATCGGCTACATTCTGTGGCCGGGAGGAAAAGTCTTAAGTAACAATTTTATACTTTTCAGGAGAGCAGTAGAAAGATTGAAATTGGTGTCAATTAAAGATTTTTTTAATTAAGAGGTTTTTCCTGGATATTATTTGTTTATACTTCTTCTAAAATAGGTAATGTTGCTCATTTAACAATTTTCTTGATTATTTCCAAAAATAGCCGCACTTAAGCCCTTTTAAGACTAGGACTCAAACCGAGTAGAAGGGACTATGTAAACATTAGACCTTTTTCATGACAAAATAAATGAGAAATGTAAATTATTAGGAATGAAAAATTGGTCTTATAGGACTGTTTACCTGCTGCTTAAAGTTTTAAAAGGAAAGGGCATCAGTATGTGATAAAATGGCTAAAATACAAGTTAGACCTTTTTAATAGGGAAGCATGGAAAGTAAACATGTGATGGTTTGTAAGGAATAAAGTATTAAATATTCTTAAGTCCTTTATTCTGTGTGTGCTCGATTCAAAAAGTACTTAAGACATTTGGTAACGCTCTACAAATCCGGCCAGGAGTCTTATTTGACTTTAACTGTTTTACCAGATTGTAGAGATTTGTTTCCGCTTTCAGAATATATAAAAATCTCATTTTCACCAAAAAATTGACTTAAGACCTTTTCCCTCCCGGCCTTAATGGATGTGTTAATGTGTAGATTTTAGCCACTTCTTTGATACAAAGTTTTATATAGAATCTCTAAAAAGAAGACAAGATATATTTCATACATAAACAGTGTTTAATTAAGTAACACTTTTGTTGTACACGTTCTATAAATTCTCAACATATGTCCTATTTTGAGGCGAGAAAATACTTAACAGAGTTGGTTCCTTAATTTGTAACGACTGTTAAAAATTAATATTGCATTTGTGGAACGGGATTGTAATAATAGTGTTTGCTAATGAAAATATCCTGCGTTAATTAATTTATCATTTCCTTCAGCAGAATTCGTCTGTTAGTAGAGAAACTGTTGTGAAGTTTATTTGATCTAAATCACCGATTCAAAAGTTACATTGTTTTCCATATAAATTTTGGTATCCGATTGCTGATAGGCTACTATTATTTCGACTAATACTAGTGATATTATAGTCAATCTAAATATTGAGTATTTAACTCATTATGAGGAATTAGCCACGAAATTTGGCACACTCAGACAGAAATGGTTCACATCTCTGATAAATAATTCTCGAAATTTGTACACTGACCAGTTTAAAGGGTAAAACAAAGCGCTCCGAAGTAAAATACAAGGTAATTTCTTTATAATTAAAAATAGGATCATTCGTGTATCTTCTCCCCCTGTAGCTCAAGAGACAGTGTTCTAGCTACAAACTCAGTAGATTTTGCTTCGATTCAGAAATGGCTCATATCTTTATTTGTTCAACGCTATTGACGAAAGTATTTGACGATTACAGAAATGGTTTACATCTTCGATAAACAATATTGAACATTGCATTATGTTAAGCCTATACCTTCCCCTTCTCTGGCTCAAGAGGTAGTGTTCTAGCTGCAGACTCAACAAACTGACCGCATGGCCAGCGATTGCCGCTACTTGTGTCTAGCGATATTTACAGTCATAAGCTTAATGAGAAAGGAGTTGAATAGTGTTGACTCTTTAAGTCCAGTTCTTGAAAGTAAATTAATTTATAAAATTGTTATAATTTTTCTTGCCTTTACGAACCATAACTGCACTGAATGTACAGAAACTTAATTTCGTAGATGACTTCAGAACGTATCACTTATTTTGATAATAACTTTATATTTATTCTTTTGGCACAATTAATTGTACATTTCGTTTTATTCAATCTTATCTTTCTCCTTACTTATCCTTTCACTTTCTTTCCTTACTGTCTTTACTATCTCTTTCATTTCCTTTTTCTTCACTGTCTGCAATTCTTTCTTTAACTTGCTTTGATGTTTTTGTGTATCTTATTTAACGTTCTTTTCTTCATTCCATTTTCATTTCTATTTGTCACTCATTTCCTTTTACTTTTCCCTTTCATTTATAACTGGTTTTTTATATATGTTAATATATTTATTTATTCTTTTTCGTCTTTCTGCATTCATATGTTTAGTAATTATTCTCATTTCTTAAATATGAAGATAAGTTTTTTTAAATTTAAATAATTTGTAAAACTGGAGTGCTCTTTAGTTACGCACCTTTAAGTCAGCTTTATATATATCTTATTTTATTTTTGGGTATTCCATTCTCAAAATGGTTCAACTCTTTCTGGATAACCCTGTATATCAAAGAAGTTGCTTCAATATATACACACTAAATGCATTTTTGTAATTGTATTATGTACGGCAAACAAGAGATTTTAAACTTATATGTAATGTGATAATCAGATAGAGTAATTAACCTCACGAAACAAAACGCGCAACCTTTAAACTTGGTGGGAATCAAGAATCCTCATATCATTGTTCATCGCTATTTACGAAAATATTTCACACTCTTGGAGAAACACGAGGAGATCTCTGAAATAATTAGAGGTAGTATAAAAATATTTGTCTCGTAAACAGCTTTAAAGTACAGACATACGTATATAACACGCTAGACGGCTCCTTCTGTCTGAAACCATAACCGACATCACCTCTCTTTTGCATCATCATGTGGCGTGCTACCAGCGCAGTTTCATTGAGAGGAAGTAAATGTGACAGTGGCATAAGGAACACAAATGAGGGAAGACTTGAATGTTCTAAATTGAACTGTTTTTGTTATTGTCATTTATGAACAAAGCGAAAGATCAATATTGCACGAGTCTGGTCTTTGTGAAGTAAAATACTGCAAACAAAGTCTAGTCAAGTACGAAAAATATAGAACACCACATCATCATCATTATGGTCATCGTCATCAATATAAGTTACGAGCAAATGCTGGACCCTGGACTCATTTCACCGGCATTATCACCTTCATTTCATTTAGACGCTAAATAACCTGAGACTTTGATACAGCGTCGTAAAATAACCCAATAAAATAAAAATAAAATCAATATAAGTAGTCAGAATATATAAAGTGCAAGGTCTGCACAATATTATAGAACATAGGCTGTAATATACTGTGTGACACAGAAGTCAGTTGACAAACGAGAAACGTTACTATAGTCCCGTCACTCTAATTTCCGGCAGCCAATCACGTTGCAGGTCGGCTACATTTAAACGTGTGCGTCTTGTGAATCGCTGATGAAGACGTTATGCATTTCCTAAGGCTCGATAAATACTTAATATAATCGCCCGCCATTTTGGCTCTTTCGTTGGGTTTCGCAGAAAGCACACGAGGACATTATTTGCCGCTCAATTATTTGCTGAGTTACAGTGCGTTTGATTTATTATCATAGGAGCTACGACATGATAATGTTTAACGGTGTGGCAAATAGATTCTTCGTCTGGTAGCTCGGTAACGAAAGAACAAAAATGGCGAACGATAATACCTATCTAGAATTTATAGAGCCTTCACTTCCTAAGACGTAAGCAAAGAGGAGGAGTCACGCCGGGAATAACAGCGTCGCGACTTTAATTGTAATACTGACATAATTATTCTACAAAGTAACATAATATCTTGTTCACTCCAAGATGTCCTTAATCTGAGTGACCTTTTCCATTTGTACCGTTAGGTTGGCAGTACATATTCCCCTTTTGTACCGCTAGAATACTCCAACTTTCTTCCCAAATCTGCTGCTGACGGACAGCATTCAGTAGACTTGATTGCGAAGATGATGGTCAGCCCTAAAAGGTCAGTGCGCTATGTGGCTCTAGAAAGTGATACAGTAGAGAATCTGTTCGCAGAATATTGAAATCTGCACGTTTTCAACTCTACAAATTACAGCATTTACATACAATGCAAGAAGAGAATCCACTCAAGAGCCGAACATATTGCAACTGGATCACACAGCGTTTGCGTACTGATCGATCCTTCCTTCAGCATATTCTCTTCAGTGACGAATGCTTATTCTTTCTGGACGGGCACGCTCATACACAAAATGCACGATACTGGTCCAAAGAAAACCCAAGGTGGATACGTGAAGCTAACAACCCTGGTGCTCCAAAAGTTATGGTGTGGTGTGAAGTACTAGATGATATCGTTCCAAAGTCAGGTCTTTCAATGCAAACTCAGTATTCTCCCATTTTTCCTATTTTCTTCCTTCCTCTTAGTCTCCGCATGCGATTCATATAGGCCTATCTTAATGTCGTCATCATCTGATATCTTCTTCTGCCCTGAACTTTTCTTCGGTTCACCAATCCTTATAGTGCATCCTTCAGTAGACAATTTCTTCTCAGCCAGTTTCCCAACCAATTCCCTTTCCTCTTCCTGATCAGTTTCAACATGATTCTTTCTTTACCCACTCTTTCCAACACAACTTCATTTCTTATTCTGTCTGTCCATTTCACACGCTTAATTATTTTCCAAATCCCTTTTGCAAATGCTTCTAGTCGCTTCTCTTCACTTCGTCGTAATGTCCATGTTTCTGCCCCATACAATGCTCACTCCTTACAAGGAACTTCACTAGTCTCTTCCTTACTTCGTTTTCCAGAGGTTCGTAAAAGATGCTCCTTTTTCTATTAAAAGCTTCTTTTGCCATTTCTATCCTCCTATTGACTTCCTGGCAGCATCTCATGTTATGCTTATAGTACACCCCTACTATTTTAAGCTGTCCACTTGTTCTACTGCCTCATATAGAATTCACAAGTTTACCTTCTTTATTTTTCTTGCGACAACCATGGTCTTCGTCTTGTTTGCATTTATCTTCATTCCATACTGCTTACAGCTGTCATTTAGCTCCAGCAGCGTATCCCTTAGTATCGTCTCTTCTGCTAACAACGCAATAATCTTTAATTTTCTCAATGGCGTTATGGCTTATGACGTCAAAGAACAGGACGGGACTATCCCTTAAGCATTGCAGCTATTTATCTGTTTTAAGTGATTTTTTTGCATCTTATGCTCAAAATTTCACAATGAAATAATTTTTTTTTTTTTTTCAAATATTTAATTTTATAACATTTAAGAATCTTGAATATATGCAACATTTTGCACCTCCTTCCGGAAAATGAATCATACAGTGACAAAAATACACTTCAATCTGTCCTCAACGAAGTCAACTTTTTTAAAATTTGTTTTAACCTCATTTTTATCGACTTTTCTAAGCAAGTGCTGTGTTTATTGCTCAAAATCAAAATTAAACAAACAACCTATAAAATGATTTAAAAATATAAATTTCAAACTGAAAATATAATACGAGTTAAACAATAACAAAACGGATTGCTTGTAATAGAGATTCGCAAAATTAAGGAATTGTTATGTAATTGCCAAAATAATACCATTATTATGAAACGTACAATGAAGGAAAAGTAAGAATAATAATAATAATAATAATAATAATAATAATAATAATAATAATAATAATAATAATAATAATTATAATGTCAATACACCTATCCTCTTTGTTTCTGTAATTTCTTTTATTTCATATTAATATAAGATTTTATATTGCATTACTCTATTCCATATCGAATTCCACATCATACCACGTGAAGATAAACATATTACAATACAAAACATAACATTATCTTAATATACCACCTTATGTCATATCACATTAACTAAATAAATCAAATCATATCACTTCATGCTACTGTAAATATATGACATATCACATCGCATTAACCAAAATACATCACTTTATACGACATTGTATTAATCTAAATACATCACAATATGTAACATAACAATAACCTCATTACATCACATTATAATCATATCATATTATTCTAAATACATCACATGATATCGCATTGCATTATCCTAAATATAGCATACTATGTTACATCGCAATTAACCCGAAAACTTCTCAATGTAATACTGTACATCGCTGTGACCTAAATGAATCAAATAGTCTAATCATATCGCGTTATACCAAATGCTTCGTGACGAGAGCATCATACCAAATGGGCGTATCAACAAATTCAGTGTCATCGAAATATTTTAATACAACCTATTTATGTTTGAAAACAAACTTTTTAAAATTACAATGAACATGAGAAAGAATCAAAGAAAATACCTTGTTATGTAAACAAGGATAGGAGAAACTATTCTGTATGTAAATGGCTCTAATGTAAAGTTGCAGTTTTGTTGATACGCCCTTCTGGCATGATGCCCATAATATCACGTAGCATATTAACCTAAATCATCACATTAAGTTATATCATAACTAACCTAGATACATTACAACTTATTACATCTTATTAACCTAATTAATTACCTACATCACATTATACATTACATTAATCCTAATTATACGTAACACTACATTATAAAGCTTTACAATGTTATTCTATCACATCACGTTAGCATAAATGCAACATTTATCACATTAGCCTGTAACACATATTAACCTAATACAGCAACTGAAAGAAAATATGTCCTTGAAAAACAAAACAACACAAGAAACGATCATTCATCAGTTCATCACACTTGGAATTTCACTCCTAGTATATTTATGTGTGTATCGCTTTCAAGAAAGTGACATTAAAAAATTACGATGTGTACTGTACGAAATGTTAGTTAATAGGCACGTGTATTCTATCTTGTTTACAACACAGCACGTTATCAATTCTTTATTAGTTTGACGGAGGAAAGTGATAAGATGAGCAGGTACCGTACACACTCCACGTTGTGAAACTGACAATGCTCTACGTTTGTCTTCGGAGTTTTGCGGTTATCATCTTAGCCGTTGGCTCTGAGATTCATGGCTGAAATCCTTAGTATGGCAGCATGGCTTCCTCTAGGAAGGAAATAAAGTTGGGAGATCCAAATTGTAGATTTACAACACCTTAAAGAACCCTATCAGTGATAGAAAGCTCCAACAAAATTCGACGGTCATTTCTCGTTCACGTTGAATTTGAATCCTGGATAATCTTTGCAGTTAAAAGCGTCGTTAAATAAAATATTATTACCTTACTACTGCTACTATTACTACTACTACTACTACTACTACTACTACTACTACTAGGTACTACTACAGATATTCTCATAAGTAACGTCGATTTTGGAGCAAAATTTTACTTGGAGTATGTTGTGACAGGAAATTATATTCTATGGTCTTGAGCCATCTTTCAATGAGCTTTGTTATCCTGTGATGCTGTCAGTTTCTAGTTTTTGATGCGAAGAATTCGGTGATAACCTTCCTATTTCAACAGCTTCCAAATTACGGAAATTTCTTTCACGCAGGAAGTCGGCCATGGGTTGAACAAGATGGTAATGTGAAGACGCAAGATCAGGACTGTATGACGAGTTTAGTAACGGATCTATTCCTCCCAATTCCTGCATTTTTTCCATGGCTGTTTGAGCGATATGGAGCCTCGCATTGCCCTCTTGCAAGATAATCAAGTTATAATGTATTTCGATTAACTGATATCGGGCACGTCTCTCTCAAAACGTCACAATCTCATTCTAGCTTTTGAGAATAAAGATCCGCATCGATTGCACTTCCATATGAAACAAACTGCCAGCGAATCTCACCTTCAAAATTCCACCTGACACGTAACCGATTTTGTGTCCACCGCTGAGGAGTAACGGTTAGCATGCCTGTCCGTGAAACTAGCGGGTCCGGGTTCAATTCCTGTTTGGGACAAGTTACCTGGTTGAGGTTTTTTCCAAAGTTTTCTCTCAATCCAGTAAAAGCAAATGCTGGGTAACTTTCGGCTCTGGACTCTTTTCGCTGGTATTATCACCTTCATCTAATTCAAACGCTAGATAACCTCAGCAGTTGATGAATCGTCGTAAAATAACCAATGAAAATAAAAACGATTTTGTTTAACGGCAACTTTGGCAGGTTGGCGGGAATCGAGCTACTCTTTTGAGGTGTCAGGTTTACGACAATACCGATTTTTCATCATATGTAACAATTCTCTTGATAAATTTATCATCCATGGGATTATTAGCGATAGGCTAAGTGACGACAGATATCAACTCTGCGTTGAGCCTGTTCATGTGTCAAATAATGAGATTCAGGTCTACAATTTCTGTATGATTTTCTAGGCATCTTTATGTGGCGATGTATTGTGCCTTCTGACAACCTACGAGTATTTTTTGTGGGTTTTCTTCCAAAACTCTGCGTGTATTCTCAGTATTCCATACCTTAGATCTTGCAGGATGTTATAAATCTTTAATGTCTCTTGCTTCATTATTGAAATGCTGGAGCCGTCCTTGGGCTACACGCTCACTAACGGCACCTTCACCCTCGACTTTACATATTATTCTTCGAGTCGCGGTGTTTTTGAAGGACTCTATTCTCAAACTCTATCACCTCCTTTTTGTATACTTTGTATTAACAATTTACGATTGCCACATGCTCACAATATGCAATAATAACCATAGCGTCCTATAAATTGTATTGCCCAATTGAAGAAAATCGTTAAAATCTTACAGACAGCCAAACTTTAAAAACCGACATTCTTATGACACGACCTAATACTGGCGTACTGCTTGTGCAGAGGAGACTAGCAACTCGTGTTGCGTTGAAGCCAAGTCGTGAATCCGATTCCCGCCTAGGGCAGGAATGTTTGTCCAATGTCAGTGCAATATCCTTTGTTGCAGCCCAGCGTCAGACTCTTGCCCTGTCACAGGAATCTCGTCACGTGCCTGTCTAATGTGTGAGGGTGAATGTATCTGAAAGAACAAACAGTTAACGCTGATAACATTGAAGAAAGAAGGGTGCACCGGTTAGACCTAAATTTCGATGTTTACCTAAGGATAGGCTCACACTGTCTCAAACAAACTGTTTCAGGCTGCTCGAAACAAAATGTTTGTTGCTGTTTCGAACGTATTCAATACACACTGCAGTAAACATGTCATTTGACTAGTTAACAAACACACAGTTCTTGTGATCCTTCAAGTTAAAATTCTTTGGTCGGCGGGAAAGGGCACATAAAAAAAAATTCAGGAGAGACTTTCTTTTTAATTTACTCTTAACTGAATATAAGTCATCATCATCATCATCATCATCATCATCATCATCATCATCATCATCATCATCATCATCATCAGTTAGCGCAACAACCCGGAGTGGGTTTTGGCCTCCTTAACAACAGCCTCCCATCTTACTCTGTCCTTTACCATGTTAGTCATCCTCTCACTCCCATAATTTCAAGATCTTTGGATACCCCATCCATCCACCTTAACTTTGGTCTACCCTTTCTCCTCCTGTTATATAGTCTATCCTTTAACATTTTAATAGGAGTGCGTGTTTCAGGCATCCTGTTTACATGGCCTAGCCATCTCAGTCTTTGAGCTTTCATAAATTTTACAACATCTTGATCACCTATCAGGTTAAGAAGTTCACTGCTGGAGTCTATCCTCCATACTTGATGATCATACTGAATATAAGTATAATAATGAAATTCATGTATGTTGGTTAAAGTAAGACCCTTTTCAATTTAAAATACAAGAAATTTTATTGTTTAAAAAATTAGAAAAAATACTAGACTTACGTGATTAGGTACAACAGAAAAATTGACTTTTTTTACTTCTGTGCCTTTTCCCGCCGACCAAAGAATTGTAAATAGCCGGACGTTTATCTGTTCACGCAAGAAGCTTCTCAGCATCACACTTCATATAAAAATTAATTTAATTTACTTTACATAAAAAAGCTCAATTTTTTCAAGTATGTATCTGATAACAATAACTTTTGTTCCTATACATTAATATAATAATTGTATTATATTAGTCTATGATATATTTAGAAATATATGTTTTAAAGTCTATAATTATGTGTGTATGGGTACTTGTATTTGTGTATACCTATGGATGCATGCGTTGTGACAATCCACAGACGAGTATTAACCACCTTGTTTCGAATAGTTGTCTGTATAGAAAGTAGATTTTGCTAGGAGGCTGGGTGGGCCGCTGAACATAAAAAAAATTCACCATATCGAACCCACGACTTTCAGACAACAGCTAGTCGCTCAAGCAGTACATTAACACGCCTCTTAAATGACTGCGTCCTACTTGTAAAAAAGACAAAGATGTAATATTCATCAATATTTATTTTATAGCTTTGACACATCCTCCAATAATGTTTAATTACGGATAATTATTGTCAACTATGAACATGCGAGTATAATGCAAAATGTGACACGCCCTTTAATATGCGACCATTGTTCTCGAGAATGTTTTTAATGCAGTGATTTACAAAGTATGCTAGGTGAGCGTGAATAATTCGCGAGAAGTCAACTAACGTTTGTTCGTTTGTGAAGAGGAGTACAGAATTTATAAAACAGGTTCATTAATCACTTAATAATAAACGACGTATACAGTCATTATTATTATTATTATTATTATTATTATTATTATTATTAGGCTATTATTACTATCATTATTACAAGATTTATGAATTTATGTGTTATCAAAGATCCTACATAATCAATGCAAATTGGAAAAAATGTCTGTTTTACTATGACTATTACACTCTTACTACGTCATACTACTTTTGACCAATAAAACGGTACGAAAGGACGTATTTCAACCAATCATGGCTGCTTATCGCACAATTTTATCGCGTCCCTAGCATTTATTTAATTTTATCGCGTCCCTAGCATTTGTTTAATTTTATCGCGTCCCTAGCATTTGTTTCTTTGTTTGCCAACATTTGAAACTGCGTTGGTCTGGACGTCAAAAATATATATAAAATTACAAACCACTCCAGTCGATGCACAGCAGTTTCAAATATGACTCGCATTGGCATTCAAGAACAAGAATTAATAAAAATCACTGATCATACCTATGCATCTTCTGAAATCCGATTTACAAATAAATGAAGAGCACCATTCGGAAATCCTGAATAAGTTGAATACACCATGTAGGCCTAAATCAACGAGTTCCACTTCTATTATGCACACGTCCAATATAACATCAATTGAACCACCAACCACATTCAAATTTGAAAATTGTACATTCAATAATTATTCCTTTTAAAATTATTCATTCGGAAATTCTGAATAAGTTGAATACACGATGTAGGCCTAAATCAACGAGTTCCACTTCTATTACGCACACGTCCAATATAACATCAATTGAACCACCAACCACATTCAAATTTGAAAATTGTACATTCAATAATTATTCCTTTTAAAATTATTCATGTTTATTTTTTATGTAATCGTCGTTAATTAAAACTTTTCTAACACTTGTGTATATTAGTTAGGTTATGTTATAGCTTCTGCTCTGAGAGGATTTTAAAAACTTCTGCTATATGATATTATGGATAGTCACGTATCAGAGATTGTTTAATATTAAGATTTATTGAATAGTAATCATTACAGTGTCTGTATAAAGACACTACTGCCATCTAGCATGCATCTAGCGTAATATTTGTAATGTTGAGATGGTACAATAATACATTTGAAGACAGTTGTATTTTCGTAAGTCAATTAATATTTTATTGTATTGGAGTACTTCGTTACTTCTAATCTTTATATACTTTCTTCTAATCGTGTAATAGCCAATTAAATCCCACTCGAGTTTTGATTTTCTCTAGATAAATCAAAACGTCTAGTGAGATTACTGTTGATAAACCACAACTAATAATTTATAGTAGATAATAACATGAATAATAATAATAATAATAATAATAATAATAATAATAAAAACAATAATAATACTTACTTATAAATGGCTTTTAAGGAACCCGAAGGTTCATTGCCGCCCTCACATAAGCCCGCCATCGGTCCCTATCCTGTGCAAGATTAATCCACTCTCTATCATCATATCCCATCTCCCTCAAATCCATTTTAATATTATTCTCCCATCTACGTCTCGGCTTCCCCAAAGGTCTTTTTCCCTCCGACCTCCCAACTAACACTCTATATGCATTTCTGGATTCAACCATACGTGCTACATGCCCTGCCCATCTCAAACGTCTGAATTTAATGTTCCTACTTATGTCAGGTGAAGAATACAATGCGTGAAGTAATAATAATAATAATAATAATAATAATAATAATAATAATAATAATAATATTTAATTATATTTAGTTACAATTAATACATTAAGTGTGAAGTGTTTTCATTAATTTTTATAGTTTCAAAATATATCGTGTTTTCATTGTTTTAAATAAATTTTACTCTTTAAATTATATTTGTGTTTTCCAAATGTATTATATGTTTTTCAGTGTATCTGTGACGAAGTCTATTACTGTATGTCTAATGGCCTAATAAATTGAATTGAATATTATTTGTATATTAATAAATATAGACCTAGTTATCTACAATCTCAACATACTCCGCGCTGGTGTAACGGGATGATTATAGCTGTTATTCGAATAACTTTTGGAATGGTTATCTATATAGGAGACTCGAATTCCTTTTCCGGTACGACCATGTTAGAATTAGCGATGAAGACGTTTTCTTGAGTATTGCCATTGTTATCGTCTGCTTTATTCCATTTCTCATATCTGCATCATTATCTCTCCTTCACGAAATACACTTCCAGATAACAGCAACATTTCCTCCAATATTATAGCAGGATATTACTTCTTACCTCACCAGCTATTTTTAGCTGAGGGGGACAAGCGGTAGTGTAAGGCTGTACGTCGATTCTTGATGGGTCATAGATTTTTTCCAATTCACCTAATCCAGAGATGGGCATAACGGATGGGAGATAAATGTGATCCAGTTCACCCCTTCCACAATATTTCTGACGTGTTTACATCTCATGAACTTGGCTTCTCTTCCGCTTAGAGCTGTATAAAACTAATTCGGTATATTATTACATTAAACATTTCAAATGAAGCAAATTATGTAATATAGCCTAGGCATTTGTATAGTCAGTATGGCTTAGCATTCATTATAAATAAGTACTTACAAGCTCTAAATCGTCTATACTGTTTGGTTAGGACGAGTCTGTTTATGTTACGATAAATACTACAAAAACATAAAGAAGTTACGAGACGATAGCTGTTAGACGTATACAGACAATATTTTTCATCAGGTTCATTTTAGAACAAAAATGTTCGCAGACATTATATGGATTCAAAGATTGCCAGCATCTTAGCTGCGAAATTACGCAAGTTAGGAGACTTGTCATTAGGTAATAATTCGTACTTGCTGGTTTTACCTGGCATTGATAAAGGGTATTTTTCTCTATGACTCGCCTATATGTTTGAAATGCGATAAATTGATCGGACTGCATTTTCAACTAGTGGTGATTATGGGTTAGCAAATTATTTCTGTAGAATCTTGAAAACTGTCTCACTATTTCAACCTGTGCAACAAATTACATTAAAATAACACATTGCTTTATCGCATGTAACAAATATTTTATTAATATAAATCAATTTAAGAATCCTATTTTAAACTCTTACTATAAATTAATTTTTGCCAAAATCCTTCTTATGTTCAAGATCGAAGTGCCGTCTGATATTATTTGTTGTATAAATCTCAACTGAACAGTTGAGGCATTGAGCTTTACCGTTATTCATAATAGCACAATAGTCTTGATCCCACGTTTCTTGGAAATTAAAACGAAATCTACAATTTATTCGCCATATTCCACCACTTTACACATCCCTGATTAGAACGCTATGGTACCGAGTTCAACCTTTACTTACTGTACGTACACGCAAATAGGTAGAATATTTGTGGAGGGAGAAATGAAGGGGTAGTGTATACAGTGCCCGCGCGGGAACATAGTGCACATCCTTGACCTAATACCTCCGAATGCATTATGGCTCTGGGGCAATATAAATTAGTATCAGGGAGCTTTCCTTTGATGTAAAGGCTTCAAGTGTGTATTGTTACCAATGGCGATTGTCTGCTAAGATGGGAGTCCTAACTTCCCGCCTACCTTATGGGCCTTCATGGTCTATGATAACTAAGGTTGGGATAGAGTAGCTGTATCAGGATAGGCATCCTTGGTCCGTGCGTTTTGTTTACAGACATTAACTATGGTCCGTCCCTGGAATCTGTAGAGTAGAAAGACGAAACAAGACCTCTGCACAAGTGGTATGTGGGAGGGCTAGGACCAATGATCGGTCTGGGGGGAAGCATTGCTTGAACAGAGCATCGCTTGCTGCAGGAAGGAGACAATTTCTATCTTAATTCTACTCTACCTTCTACCATGAGCATCTTACCCCTTAGCGGACTCGAGCTGATGCTGCCCGCAATACACTCCAGCGCAGATAAACTCCGCCCCCATATGCCCGAAGTTACTCTACAGATTCTCGAGACGGTCCCCCAGTGATAATAGCGACGACGTATATTCAGTTCCAATCGGCTGTCTGTCCATTCACTGATGTTTTAGCTAGGGAATGGAAACTACTCTTTCCAGCAGGTAGAGTTCTAGCTAGTGGAAGGGGGTAGTGTTTACTAAGTCTGAAGCAATTCAGGACCTATCCTATACAACTGTAGAGCCTATCCTGATACAGCTACTTTATCCGAACCTTAATAACAACCTTATCTTTAACTCTTTAACAATATATAAGTAAGGTTGCCTGGCTTTTCGAAGATCCATTGAACGCCATATATATAATTATTATTCCTGTCCGGTAGATGACTCAGGTGGTGTTCTTACTGACACGTGGGCCATCCTGCCTCAGCTCTGACAGTATAGATCCCGTCTCCACATGGGTACCTGATAAACCCTACAGCCCACAGCCCCAAGTCCTTTCTATAAATATAGACCTACGCATAATGCAGTAAGATGAAAGTAAATGTCAGTAGATCATTATTAGCACTCTTTCTAACTTTTTCTTAACATATTTCTCAGATATTTGACTTTGGTTTTTGATACTATGGATCTGTTGCATAATTTCCATGCATTTAGTTCATAAATACGAACGTAATGCAGTTCACGACAAGTGCCCTGCTGCAGGTCAGACAAAAACTGGCTCCCAACCAGCCTGCAATCTGACTTGGAAGGCCATTATTTTTATACTTTCGGTTGTATTAAGCCACAGTGCATACAGCTGTAAGCGGTTTGTCATAATAAAATATGTGGCTTTCACTTCGCTTTCCCCCTTATTATGAAATGTATTGAATAATTGCAATATTTTTTGGCTCCACTTCATCGACTAACCAGACATTTTTATATAATATCCATTTTGTTGTAGAGACGTAAAATTACTCTTTAATTGGTTCAGTAGTAACTGCTGTTTTAATGAAAGGTTCCCTAATTTATCTTGCGGTTTGTCATGGTCTTGCGCACGGAATCTCTGTAACATTCCGCTCAGATATAAAGCAACTTTCGCACGTTGTTAGAAGAAATAATTAAGATTTCTTGTTTATTTACTGAGAGGACTTCGCCATTAAAAGAATTATTTCTTCGAAAGGGAAGTAAATGTGGTCGTCCCTTGTCGTAGACTTAATTTAATTTAAAAGAACTGGACTGGGGACAAAATTTATCGGCGGTTTCTCGCCGCGTTAAAAAATCGTACTTACGTCCATTATCAGTTTGTGTGTCTGAGTGATGAGTCCACTTCGTGAGGAGGAATTTACCTGATGTGCGTCTGATATGTAGGTCAAACGACATGTTGAAACCTGGAACACGCAAGATAAGAAAGAACAGAAGATTAAATGCAAGTAAATAAACCGTCATATATTTTAACGTACACCTAAGTGATCCTCGGAATTGAATGGACAGGGATATATATTACAAACTTCTTTGTCGGATAACTCAGGCAAGTCCAAGGAAGTTAATGACAGAACAAAATAAACCTGTTTTGCAGCCAATGAGGAAGTAATGAAGATTTCTATTAAATACGTAGAGAAGTATTACGCTAAATGCGCGTGCTAAAATGATCAAATGAGTGCAACGACTATGGGAAAAAATTATCCTGAAAAATTAAAGAACGAGTTTATGTTTAAAATATAGCAAATCCAAATCAATATAATTTTTTTGCGATAGTACTTTAACTATGACATGGATTATATTTGAGACGAAATTAAGAGCAGAGTTATTTGCTGTATTTCGCATAAAGATGTTGTTAGAACAATTTTTATTGGCGCAGTTTCAATTCCCCTGTTGTAATTCCACAAAATTCTCCATTATCAACTAGCATATATTAGAGATATTGTATCTACTTCAGCTACAACATCAGAACATATGTTGAAAAAAGTGTCGAGAGATTTGAGGAAATCCCTATATTTTTGTGCACCATACAATTCATGGAAACCAAAGTGTAAACAAAATATTATTTTGGAATGGAATGGAATTTAAGAGATGGATGGCCCAGCACTGCGACCTGTTGAGATCTATTGCGCTAACCCTCGATATGGAATGAGTTGCATGCCACAGATCCCCTACGCGCACCAACCCAACCACATGACTCCCAAACGACCGGTCCCTGCAGCCAACAGAAATCCATATACCATTCCTGCTTCGGAAACTTCCCCCAAAGCCCCCCCCCTTTCGGTCCGAGGCGAAACTCCTCCCCCGAGTAGGTCCGCCTCGGGTGCTCGTTGCAGAAGCCATCCAACATCGCTTAACTACATTCCACGGAGGCCGGTCGAGAGAGCCAGTAGTTCCGGGAGACCAGAAAAGTAAGCTAAATAAAGCTAATGGGTTCATACCCCATTTATATAGGAAATTCTGTCTTCTCTAATGAGCAACAATTCAACAAAAATCCTCTTATTAATAACTCTAATAAGAGGTATATTAATTCCAATAACATCTAATTCATGATTAGGGGCATGAATAGGACTAGAAATTAATTTATTGTCATTTATTCCTCTAATATAAACCAAAAAAATGCGTATGCAATAGAAGCCTCAATAAAGTACTTTATTGTACAATCTTTGGCATCATCAACTCTACTATTCCTAATTATTAGAAAATCAGTAATGAAGAATTATACACAATACCTAATAATTATTTAACATCAATAATTGTTAATACACCCTTACTGCTAAAAAATGGTGCTACCCCCTTCCATTGATGATTTCCAAGCATTATGGAAGGATTGAGATGAAATAATTGTTTCATCATAATAACTATTCAAAAAATTGCACCCCTGACATTAATTTCATACTCACTAACCATAAGTATATTCATGTTAACTATTATTTTAATATCAGTTATTATTTGATCTTTTTTTAGTAGGTTATTTTACGACGCTTTATCAACATCTTCGGTTATTTAGCGTCTGAATGAGATGAAGGTGATAATGCCGGTGAAATGAATCCGGGGTCCAGCACCGAAAGTTACCCAGCATTTGCTCAAATGAGTTGAGGGAAAACCCCGGAAAAAACCTCAACCAGGTAACTTGTCCCAACCGGGAATCGAACCCGGGCCATTTGGTTTCGCGGCCAGATGCCCTGGCCGCTACTCCATAGGTGTGGACTTTATTTGATCTATTGGTGGATTAAATCAAATCTCAATTCGAAAAATCCTAACATATTCTTCAATTTTATTCTTTATGACAGACTTCCCTGTTTTATATGTAGGCTACTATGTATTGTAAAACAAGTTTATTTCTATCCTAAGTATATTTTTTCTATCTTATCTTTGTTACTATATCAACATAACCTGTACTAATTATACTACTAATAATAAGTTTATATTAATCTATCACCAATCTCAACATCGTCTCTTTTTTCACTCAGTTATTACTATTATTATCATTACTAACTTTATTATTATCATCTCTATGTGACCTTTTTTCTTAAGTATTTCGTCTATATTTATGTATGTTTCTATCTACTCTTCTTAATGAATGTGATCTTAGTGCAAGAATTTTAAATTTTATTTTAGAAACAGTAGAGATTTCTACTTTTGTGAATTACCGGTATGTATAATCTGTGTAATCAGAATCTTAAATTTTAATTCAGAAAACATAGGTCTGTTTGGTGAACAATGTAAAATTGTATGTCATTTTCAAGTCTTTCTATCAAAACGGAACTGTCCCCGAACACGAGCTTTGCTCTTTCGGAGTACGTTCATGTAGCGTTTTTTATGTATATGCCATTATTAAATAAATATAAATCTAAATTAATCATATAGATTGAATATATTAGTCGCCATAAATATTGGAGAAAATAATGAATTATTTATTTTCTGATTTACTCAATATTAACTTTAACAATTATTGCGTGTGCATAATTAAATTTTATTTGTATATAGGTTACTTATTCCAAATTCGAAATTTTCTCCTCCTTTACATTAACAGCCACTTAAAATATTTTGTCTTTTATGATTTATAAGACAGATTAATAAAAGGGATAATAATAAAACCGATCGGTTTTTTTCTTCTTCGTTAATGAATGGGAGCTTTTCTTATATGTCGGAGTTTCATCAGTACATTAATTAGTAATTACATACTGAAGAGTTACGTCTTCTAAAACTTTATATTATTTCAATGTACCGAAGTACATATGATATTTCCATGCAGATATTCTGCGTCATCATACGATGAAAAAGTAATGGAACGGAGAAAAATTCTCTCAGGCGCCGGGACTTGAACCCGGGTTTTTAGCTCTACGTGCTGATGCTTTATCCACTAAGCCACACCGAATACAACCCCGGCGCCGAACAGAATTGTCTCTGACTGAGTTCCAATACTTGGGTTCCCTCTAGTGGCCGCCCTCTGCACTACGTCATAGATGTCTATGAACATGGGACCGAAGTCGGATCCCGGCCAACTAGTCACTCATAACGAGTGCACCTCAGCACATGTGTGGACTTCGGTCCTATGTTCATAGACATCTATGACGTAGTGCAGAGGGCGGCCACTAGAGGGAACCCAAGAGTTGGAACTCAATCAGAGACAATTCTGTCCGACGTCGGGGTTGTATCCGGTGTGGCTTAGTGGATAAAGCATCAGCACGTAGAGCTGAAAACCCGGGTTCAAGTCCCGACGCCGGAGAGAATTTTTCTCCGTTCCATTACTCTTTCATCGTTCTAAAACTTTGTTTATGCTCTGTCTCTCATTCCCGCTTCCTTTCTATCTCTAATGCAGTAAAGGACAGACTTCTGCACTGCGTGCATGCTGTGTGTATGCACAGTGCAAGACTAAAAAGGCGTGTACGTATATTTCATGCACGCAGAACAAGTTCTCAACCGAAGCGGTTGAGGATGTTGAAAGATGAACGAGTTATTCGATTGTGCAATCAAAGTGAAATAAATCATACAAATTTATCATTACGAAGATCATTCAGAAGGGCTCCAGACGTAATCCTACAGCATCTCCATACTGACTAATTTGGTAGGTATTATAATGACGCTTTAAATGGAAATTTTAAACAGTAGTACAGTAATAGCTTTCCCACAAACTGAATACTATGCTCCATTTTCTACCTCCGAAAAACAAAAATAGACACTTTCCCACAGGGCGTCGTTTAATATTACTCGTGGTAGCCATATTGCAACTGACTCACAAAAGCTCTGTTTGTATACAACATTTATTGATTACCTGTTTTAGTTCGCTTTTTAAGTGCTCACTATTATAGTGATCACTAACAATAGCGAGGCAAGAAAATCTAGAGAGTCTGGAGGTTAGGCAAACTTCATAACAGTTAAAATGTATCTATTCATGCTTACCTATTTTTTAATCGCTTACATATATTTATTGCGACTCTGTGAAGCCATTGGCGACTGATAATACCAATTCCTTATTTATTTCTTGAAAATGATTTCCTTTGAATACTATTTGATAATGTATTATACACATATTTTATGTACTATATTATACATATACTTATTTACCTATCTGACGACATTGTAAACGCAGAGATTCAGCATCTGTGCATGAATTAATGTTGTTAAATGATTAATGGTAAGGAATTTGTTAGAAAATATCACTCTTTTATCTTCTTGTTCAAGCATTTTCTAGAAAGAATTTCGAAAACCACCGAAATAACCTATATCGAGCCTTCCGATTATGAACCCACACGCTACAATACCGATTCTGAATTGACTTATTCATAAATACCGAGGCTCTCTGGCCATGTGGTCGGCGTGGCGCGACGGCACTGCTTAAAAATAACATACTACACACACACACACACACAGACACACACACACACACACACACACATATATATATATATATATATATATATATATACCCATATAAGACAAGGAACACAAATGCAGTTCTTGTCGAAAGGAATTTAATTTCTAGTTTCTTGTCGCGATTCGATCTGGTAATGTTAATGAAGGTATTGTATGTACAGTAGTGGCAAAAAAAACCGGACCGATCCTTGTAACTGATTTCAGAGCCTTGTTCACTCCAGAGCACGATAAACTGGTAACTAAGACTTTCGTGGTTCGAATCCTGCCTGGGAAGGAAACTTTTTTTTTGTTCCTTATTTAAATTTATTCTCAACACTTTTCGATTGCTGGTAAAATTTATGTTCTGGGAATAATAAGTTAATTAAGTGGTAAAATATCGCTGCAATCGAAAAGTATTGGGAATAAATTTGAATAAGGAACAAAAAAAGGTTTCCTTCCCAGGCAGGATTCGAACCACGAAAGTCTTAGTTACCAGTCTATCGTGCTCTGGAGTGAACAAGGCTCTGAAATCAGCTACAAGGGTCGGTCCGGTTTTTTTTGCCACTACTGTAGACTCATGAATGGAAACTATGTATTTCCAAATTTCTAAATCCTCTACTAAATTAATTTGCTTGAATTTGCGGAGCGTTTTCTTTTAAAAAATAAGTTTCTAATAATTTTCGCTATTGTTCACGGACGTATAAACTTCCATGCAACAAAATACAGCTTAAAATTTATTCAATATTCTGTTCTTAGAAATTCCGCTCTTGTGAAACTATGACGTTTTTCTTTTGCCCCTTAGGCGATTTTAATCTTGATCTGGTTGTAGCGAGCGGGACTCATACTCCTGAACTGTGCTCACGTATGGGTTCGAATCCCGCTTGGGTCGATTACATGACTCTCTATTTCCCGAAATGTTCCACAATATAAGGTGAATGTCAGACAATCTCATTGCAAATCCAAGGACACAACTTGCCAAATCATCATTTTGCTGTAACCAGTTTCTTCGACGTTAGATAATAGTACAGTTGATGCAGAGTCGTTAAATAATCATTTCAAAGAAAGATTTTAGAGATATAAAAATTAACAACGACGAACATTCATACCAGAACCCACGTCAACAGGGACGTCGCTAGGGGGGTGCGAAAGGGTGCGCAAGCACCCCATAAAAATCGGAGCACCCCTTTCCGCACCCCAAAGGGCAATTTATTAACAAAATATTAGGCATAAGTTATTTTGAAGAACAAAAGCAAACAAACAATTTCTTGGATGTGAAAAAACTACGTCCCATAGTGTATCGTAATGGATGTGATGAGCAATAATAATAATAATAATAATAATAATAATAATAATAATAATAATAATAATAATAATAATATTATTATTAATAATAGTATGCGCGCAAGTGCATGAAAGGACATTTTGGATTTTTTTATGTACCACATTTTTACAGCTCGCACCCCATTTTTAAATCTCGCACCCCATCCGCACCCCCCTTGCTCTGATCCTGGCGACGTCACTGCACGTCAACATGGAGTATGGATCGTTGCGCCATGTAAATGTCATTTTAAAAGGAATTACTAATCATACAGTAAGCTGTGTTTGCTACCTTATAACATTTATGCACAAAATACAAAGGAAAACAAAGGCAGGGTGAAACACAACAGGAAGCACGCTACTCCGTATTGTTGGGGGACAGGAAAGAGAAAAAGGGAATGAGTTTTATTTGTACCATATGTGGGCGGTGGGGGAGGGGCAATTTACAATAACCCCGACTCCCTACCAATACCTAAATCTATATGCTAACGAAAGCTTCCTTCCCCCCATCCCCTCCCTCTTACAACTCCATGTTGCTCTGCAACAGAGCTAGTGCGTAATGCGGTTTCAGGGCCACAGTTTGTGTCATTTGCAATTCTGCAATGCTACGGACTGGGACTAGAGCGTGCCCGATGAACAATAGAATGCAAACAGATCCATGGTCATACGATTCTGTGACAACAAAAATAACTTAGTCTACTGTACTCCAACCAGGAGAAAGTCTCAGGGGAATGAGACGCAGCGGGGTTATGCTATGAATGAATGTTGATGTCATAAGGTCACACACGTGGGTACACGCATCTCCATTGGCCAACTCTCAAAGTACAAACGATAACACTGATACACACATATTTATACAGGGACATCATTTTATTTTTACTAACATTTTTAATATTAACCTGGCTATACCTTTAGAAAACGGGAAACACCGTTTGCTACCCCTTCCACGACTGGAGTTCGATGATACTGACGTAAAACACAAACAAATCACTTTAGTAGGTATAGGAGGGAAGAAAAGTAGTTCATCCATTTATGTAAACTAGGAAATATCGCGATTTTGAGTTCGATAATTTTCATTAGGTTTTTGTTTAATAAAAATATAGTAATGTATTAACAATAAGTGTTTTTACTCACGAACTGAGTTATCCAGCGAACGTATTCATTATGCAGTGTATATTATACTGTCTACAGCACATTAGCGTACAATATAGAGAATGAAGTTGAATTGAAAAATAATCATAATATGGATATTTAAACACATTTTTTTAATAGTGGCCGTTCATTTCGATACAGGCTTCAGTTCTTTTGTGCATATTATCGCGCTATAGACTATTGCATCTAATTCCAATTACCAGTTTCGTCCTTCGTACTAGTAACTCATGTTCAAATAATTCTGTACCTACTCTATAAAAGAGTACCTTACGTACTGTAAATTCAATCTTCACTTCTGCCCGACCCGCACAGATAAAATTACTCAGACATGCTATCTACTCTCCGTCCAAGTGGTTATGTCGCAGGATCGTAGAAAGGGGGGAAATCACGTGACAATTATTTAACGAGGCCCTTTTATTTAAGCTATTTTAAACAGTTGTATAATATTACGTAGGCGTCCAATTCCTAACAGAAATTAATGTTTTCAGAAAAGAGCTAAGACAGCCCAGCTTTTACAGAGGGGAGAGCAGAAGCAGGTGGGGGAGATCGGGATGCGACGTAGGCAAACGGACAGTACCTGTGCGAAAATATGATTCAATATTGAAAGCTCTTTCGTCACTGGAAAACGCGAACATATTTCTGGAACATACTATACTCACTAACTCAGTGCTGTTTACTATATGCGGTCTTGGTTCTGTGTGGACGACAGTTGGAACTTCATTAGTAGAAGGGGTGGGAGTGAAGTACATTAAAAAACTCAGGTACAATAAAAATTGAAGTAAAAATAAAATGATGTCCCTGTAGTTACAAAATTACATCACGGTTAATTTCCTGGTCTTTTAATCCCTCCATACAGGAAATAACATATGCAGGAAAGCGCATGTTTTTTAAACTGATGTTATAACGGTAATATTATCTATCTACTTCGCTCCAATAGATGATGCAATAGTAAGCACATTCCTTTCACGGTTAATCTCCTGGTTGGAGAACAGTACTAGTAATGTGCACTGACTATACACAACGATTACACATCAACTTCTCTCGGAGATCAAGCGTTTAGAATTGTAGCGAATGCCTATTGACTCCAAAGACCCGACATTTGATTAAATGTTATCTAGCTTTACAAGGAACTTGTTATTGATAAGATAGTAAGTTCTGCCAACTTAACATATTGTTCACAGACATAATGATGAATATCTGCATTCTTCTTCACCTTTACTCTGGACCAGCGGCCTATTCATTCATTGGGAACCAGCATATAAGGCCCAGCTTTCCGTTAACGTTTTTTGTATGGTTATCCAATTCACATCCTCCTACTTTCACTAACTTTGCAATATTGGTTTTCGTCCTTAACTCTTAATTTCTAGGAATTTCTAGGCAGTTAAAATCTTGTGCATGTGTAATACAAGTATTCGATCAACTAAACACTGGATACAGCCAGTGACGACTATTGAAAAATATTTTTGGTAGCCCGAGTGAAAATTAAAACTTAACTATTTACTTTGTACCGAACCGAACATGAGTACCTAGCTAACTTCACGTCATAATCGAGTAAGAATGTTATAATTAGTTAAATTCAATAAATCGTCATTTTTACAAAGTGAGAAAAGAGTTTATTCTAGATTTATAGAAAAACTAATTAAAAAGTACGTAAATTCGCGAGAAGATGAGATCATGTAGGTCTACCGGTACTTCTGAGAAAATAGAGGAAAAAATATCAATGTGAAGAAACAAGAAGTGTCTGCCTGTCCAACTCTATTCTTCGAAAACGATGACTTCGCTAATAACTAGAGTCAGGCAAGATGGAATAAAATGTAATATTCTAAACCAGGCCTGGGCGTCAATATCTCAATTGAGGTACTGCAGACTACCCCTTAACTCCCCACTCCATATTCTCCGGCAGAGACAGTTATGTATCGCACTGATACGAGGCATGCATTGCTGAGTGACGGACTGTATAAAGCATCACAGCTTTCGGCTCTCGCTGGTCGCCTAAAATCCATCACTGATGCACAGTGCGTTACTATGTGTTAGTTTCTAAAGAGGTGGAGCGTAAAGGACATGGGAGGGGTATTTCCTTTCCTTTTCCCTTCCCCTTTATGCCCAGGGCTGTTCTAAACCGTTCCTTCTAGCGGTATGGGAACAAGGTTTTTTCACGACTCACGATGTGTTGAATGCAATTAACGGCAAAAATTATCATATTTAATAGTATTTTGATGAAATTTTCATATTTCATAATATTTTGATAAATTATTTATGTATCATAATATTTTGATAACATTTTCATATTTTATAATATTTTGATAACATTTTCATATTTCATAATGTTTTGGTAAAATTATTATATTTCATAATATTTTGATAAAATTTTCATATTTCACAATATTTTGGTAAAATTTTCATATTTCATAATATTTTGGTAAACTTTTCATATTTCATAATATTTTGTAAAATTGTCACATTTCATAATATTTTGATACAATTTTCATATTTCATAATACTGTATTTTGATAAAATTTTCATATTTCATTATATTTTGATAAAATTTTCATATTTCATATCATCTTTATAAAATTTTCATATTTCATTATATTTTGATAAAATTTTCATATTTCATATCTTTATAAAATTGTCATATTTCATAATATTTTGATACAGTTGTCACATTTCATAATATCTTAATAAAATTTTCATATTTCATAATATTTTGATAAAATTTTCATATTTCATAATATTTTGATAAATTATTTATATATCATAATATTTTGATAACATTTTCATATTTTATAATATTTTGATAACATTTTCATATTTCGTAATGTTTTGGTAAAATTATTATATTTCATAATATTTTGATAAAATTTTCATATTTCACAATATTTTGGTAAAATTTTCATATTTCATAATATTTTGGTAAAATTGTCACATTTCATAATATTTTGACACAATTTTCATATTTCATAATACTGTATTTTGATAAAATTTTCATATTTCATTATATTTTGATAAAATGTTCATATTTCATAGTATCTTTATAAAATTTTCATATCTCATTATATTTTGATAAAATTTTCATATTTCATATCTTTATAAAATTGTCATATTTCATAATATTTTGATACAGTTGTCACATTTCATAATATCTTAATAAAATTTTCATATTTCATAATATTTTGATAAAATTTTCATATTTCATAATATTTTGATAAAATTTTCATATTTCATAACATCTTTATAAAATTGTCATATTTCATAATAATTGATACAATTTTCATATTTCATAATATTTTGATAAAATTTTTGTATTTCATATTTTGATAAAGTTTTCTTAGTTCATAATACTATAATAAAATTGTCATATTTCATAATATTTTGATAAAATTTTCATATTTCATAAAATCTTTCACTTTTTTTACACAATTTGTTCTCCTTCTGTTAGTATTCCTATAACTACCACTGAACTGAGCTTTCCAGATATTGCGATACAATAAAAATATTTTCCAGGGTAACACTTGAAAAAACCAAAACTATCCATTCCACCAGCATTCCGATATACCCAAAGCCAAGTGAAATATAGAAATTCACCTTTAAAATCATTGAGCTTGTAGCGCCAATGAACTCGCGAAACCAAACAAAATGAGAGGTTCTGTTCCACCTTTACTCAGTGAAAGTGTTTTCAATATTGCTATGGTTACTTTCAGATGTGTAAATTAATGTTCTGAATGAGTTTCAAACAAATTTTGCTACCTACTTAATTCCTGCCTTTTTCTTTTTTTCAACATAATGGATTTTTCATCGTGCGAAACAGTATTAACTGACAGAAGATGCAATCTTTTGTCAGAAAATATAGAAAAGTTACATTGTAACAAGTGTTTAGTCCAGCCAATGTAAGATTATTCTTTGCTGTTAAAACTAAGTGTAAAAATGTGAGTTATCTAGTTCTTGCATTCAGATAAGGAATATTGATAATGCTGAAAACTGCTTAATTATGCAGATTCGATGTATTTTATTTTGTGAATAATGATTTAAACCTGCTCCAAATTGTTTAGGAACGAAAATATTTTAGCATTAAAATATTTGTTTCATATTTCACCAAAATAACATTTATATTTTGGCAAAAATTTGCTTCATATTTTACCGGTCTTCACTAATAACATTAGAAACTCAGAGAAAAAAAGCGATCGGCAGAATAAGACTGATGTCCTCGTTGCCAGACGACGCTGCGGCCCAAATCAAGCCTTGGCCACCTTGATGCGTCGCCTCCAGAAATCCTTTTCTTTTCTTTGCCTTAACATTTTATTAGTCCAATATCTTCTGTCAATCTCACAGAGTTTTCTGGAAATCGCATCTGTCTCCCAAATGAGAATCGTCTTCTGACTTAGTGACAACTTCACTCTATTTTAAGTTTAAAGACTTTTTTGTATCTTTAAATATTTACACTCTATGGATGACCTATTCCTCGCGTGTCTTGCAGTATGGCAAGCGTGCGTGAAAATATTTCCGGAAACGAAAGAAAAGGGGCATGAACTTACATACTTAGACTGGTTTATGCGGAATTTTAATAAGTTAAGAATGTGATATGACATTTAAACTCCAATCATTCCACGTTGTCCCAAGCACTGTTACTGATTATTTCCCGTGGTCGTACAAATATCCGTCACTGCTCGTGCGTCACTCCTGTATGCATTACGGCCATTCCTAACGTTGTGCAGTTATCACTTGCAGCAGCAATTTAACAGTAAAACTTGGAATGTCTGCAGAAATTCGTAATGGAAGAACAATATTTATGACTTAGTTCAACAAAAGATTGTACATTCAAATGAGGTAAGACTGAGAGTACTATTATCGGAGTGACTAAAGATCCACATTTCCATCTCAGAGACCGAACTTCGAATCTCGACAGAGGAATTTATGATAAACGAGAACAGTACTGGGATAATTTCAAGGGAAAAATTGTTCCGGAGCCGGATATCGATCCCGGGACGTTTGGCTTAGCGCACCAACGCTCTACAAAAAGATATGCAAACAGCGAAAATAAAATTTCGAATCGTAAAATAAATGTTACAAACAAACACAATAAAGAATAAGGAAGTTGGAAATGAGTTTGTCGTAAGTTCTATAAATAAATTTATGCCATCCTAGCATTATAAACAGGTTGTTACTACATCCAATATCGTGCGTAATGATCTTATTATGGCACGCGTGCCAATAATAGCAATGACGTAATACCGGACCGCTTGGGTGGGGATACATGCAACTCATCTGTCTATCTTGCTTATCGCTTCTACGCGCCACGTAACAAGAAATGAAATGCAGGACAGAAGGTAACGTATCATTTATTTCCATTCTTTAACAATTTTGTGTCACTTTTGTAATATCAGATAAAACAGTTCTATGGTTCAGAGAAACTATATTAACAAAATAAAGGAACATTTGTAACATAAAATTTGATATAACTAGAATTTGTAATACCTGCACGGTCATCCATTTCTCTTCATTCAATGTCAATGCCAGGTACAGCTAATCTATACGATCAATACGAACATAATATTAACACTTATGTCAGCTATGGATGCCGAATTATTTCATAATTATATTTCCTACAATAATAATGCTAAGATGCCATGTTAGTGCGACAAACATTCACTCATGCCATAATCATCAAGATTACTTGTTGCATAAATAACTATAATCTAGGGAAAGATTGCATGCTACAAGAAATACCTAAATTAATACTGCAAGTATCAACCAATAGGTACGAGAATCATAGATCGAACGAAATTAATATGGATTTGATATCGAAATAGGTCGAGAGACTGAAACGTGAAACAAAAGAAATTGTAGACTAGGCGGTGAAGGAGTGAACTGACTTACGATCTGGCCAGTCAGATGATGTGATTGCTCGTCATGGAAGAGCCAAAATCGAAGGACGGACTATAGTGGAGAAGTGAAGCCACCTCATGCATAGGACTGCAGTCTGCTTCCTGCAGAACAAGTTTAGCGAGAAATCGGGTGTGATCGGGTCAGGGATGTACACACTCTCTCGTCGCGACATTATTTAGTCTCATCTTTAACTATTCTATTAGTTATGACTCAGGCGGTGGCCTTTTAACTACAAATCTAGAAAGTCCGGGTTCGGCTCCTGGCAGGGAAGTGAAATTTAGGGACTGGGTACGTTTTCCTCCAAGTCGTGTTTGTTCTGAACTCAATAGCAGCCTGCCTTCATGCTAGTTGGGAATGCTAGTTTAAAATTATTACAACACTGGGTATAGTAGAGAAAAGTAGATTATAAATACAAATTACATTTAAGTAATATAATTACATACTATAAATTAAAAAACGAATTGCAAGAGAAAATTTTTTAAACTTAGTATGACAAATGATTATAACATACCGGAGCTTGGAGTTACTTTGCTCCATTTTTTGTGATATTTTAATTAAATGGACTTAGAAAATGACATTTTTACGCAATTATTATTTTTTAAAATAATTTTATTAACTAATTTTTGTTAAATAGAAGGTATTGGTACTATTGTGTTCATCAATAAAAATTCTTAGGTTTCTCCTATTACATCTTTTATAAAAAGTGGATCAAATTTACCTATATGGTGGGGAAACTTTGAACCAGCCGTCAAAACCAACACTTAGAGATGTAATTTTTGTTATGGAGCATTGTATGACTTCTATTAAGATAAAATATACATTATTTATCAAAATTAAAACAAATTTTAACAGAAATTTTGTAAAATATTTTTATTTAAGTCACCATATTCTTAATTGTTTAGGATTAGTCTATATCCCACAGTGATACATCAGCTTATTTGAAAGCTAGACACTGATGAAACTTTTTATCTAAGTAGAGCAGTGTATGATTCAAGGAGCAAAGTAACCCCAAGTTACGGTAGCTGTATCCAAACATACAATAAAAGTTATAACATTCGTTGGCGGTGAAGCTGTTAAAAATAAAATAATAATAAAAAAATGTATAGTGGAACAAGTCGGCTGCTTCACATATTTGAAATATGAAGTCTCGTTCATAGATAATAATAATAACAATAATAATAATAATAATAATAATAATAATAATAATAATAATAATAATGTTAGTACAAAATAAATAGGTTCAGACAAATCTGTGGAACACTGAAAATAATATTATTGAACAAAGTCAAATGTTAAACGTTTCTTAAAGGAACAACGTGGTGAAATTTAAATTTTATGAACTATTTACTAGAGATATGGAAATTTGTACATATAGCCTCCTGAGTCCTGAGGGTATAGTATACTATACTATACTTCATACATGATTATGATGTAAGATGTATGTGCAGAGACCCGAAGTATAGTATAATATACCTGCATTTGTGCACTAACTGTAACCTGCAGAAATTTTTTCCACATTATTCTTCATATCAGTGACTTTTTTTTTTCTTTGAAGTGTAGAATTATATTGAACTTTAAAAATAAAACAACAAATGACTCTGGACTGAGAACGTTATCATGCTGCATATAAATAGTCTCTGTACAAAGTTTCATTAATTTGGTTAAAAATGTAAGATTTATTAACATTTTTGTAAATTTAAATGACGTTTTAAAAAAATTGCCGATCTTTCTACAAATTTCAGAATTATTGTCTGAAATTTTGTCTAGACGCCTGCCAAACTCTCAGAAAGAAAGCTTGCTGGCAACGGTTTCTATTCCATTTATTCAAATAATAAGAAAAAAAATATTTAATGCTTTTGAGTATAAAAATTGCCAACAAATTTGCAAGTATACATATATATATGACACATGCAATTTTTTCTAATTATAACAGGTTATTGGAGATCTCTATTGGCATGAAAATTACGAAATACGAAAAGCCTGAAATCCCATAAGGGCAACGGCCTCCTACAGGAGAGTATAGGGTGAGCTGAAGGTCTACTATACTTGGGGAGCCAGTCCAAGAGAGCTTACACTTTACACTTACAAGCTAAACACATAAACAAATTATACTAACTAAACACGAAAAACCATACAGACTAAACACATAAATTATGCAAACTAAACATCCACAAAAAATATGCAAACTAAACACATAAATTATGATCTGAACACAACTGTCCACACTAAACACACGATAAAAAAAAAGAAAAAAATTTACACAAACTGAACACATACATAGTCTTAACTCACACACAAACTAAATACACAAAAACCCATTCCAATTGCACACATAAATTGTACAGCCTAAACACACAAACTATCTAAACTATACGCACAAAAACGATACAATTGAACACAAAAATTATACTAGCTAAATACATGAACTGTACCACTATACACGGAGTCAAACTATTCAAACTAAAACACACAAAACCATACAATTGAACACAAAAATTATACTAACTAAATACATGAACTATACCAACTACACACGGAGTCAAACTATCCAAACTAAAACACAGAAAACCATACAATTGAACACAAAAATTATACTAACTAAATACATGAACTATACCAACTATACACGGAATCAAACTAACCAAACTGACACACACAAAAATAACTATATAAACAATACACAACTATACACAGTTTACATGGTGTTCATAATTTCTTCCAGTCTTTTCCATGCCTGCCTGTCCCTCGCTGTTCTCGTCCACTGCGCTCCAGTCTCTCTCCGGAACACGTCCGACCACCTTCTCCTTGGACGTCTTCTGCTTCTTTTCCCAATGCGTGGGTCCCACATGGTCGAGGCGTACGTCCACCTGCTGCAGTCCATCAATGAAAATTAGTGAAGGGTTATTTTTAATAGACTAATAAAAACATAAATCATTTTTGACCAAAAATGACAAAATTTCACCTCAGTGTTAGTGTATCTTTAAATTTAAACGTTATGTCCATCTCATCTTTACTATACGGGTGTGATAATTGGAGTCTAAGTGAGGACTATTTAAGAAGAATAGAAGTGGCAGAGATGTTCTTGAGAGCAGTGGCGGGATACAGGATGTTGGGTAGAATGAGAAACAACGGAGTAAGGAATGAAGTAAATGTTCACAGCCTGTATATCATAATTCAGAAATGCAGACAAAATTTGAAGTGTCTTTTACCGATCGACTGCTAAAAATAACAAAAGAATACCGCCTGAGAGAACATAGAAGACCAGAATTGCGTTAGCTTGATCAATCCAACTGGAGACGGAACAGGCCAGTGAGGCCTAATCCTTGAAATTGATGATGATGGTGATTTAAAATATAACAGTTAATTAAGTTATTATCTACTGTTGCAGTTTTAGTTTTGAAAATGGTGAAGTTAGTTTTAAAAGTTTGGAGTCGAGTTTTTACTCGTAAAATTAACATGAGCATAATTTACAAATAGTTCTGCATAGGCTATGAGCATTACACCCTTCCTAGAAATAGTAAAGTAAATCAACAACACAGGTAAAATGCACGCACAGTACCGCGATGTAAACAGCCAATAGAAAGTTTCAATTTACGACCCAAAACAACGAAAGTCGGCTTGAGATGTTTTCTACAGTGAAAATATTCCTTCTGCGTCCAAAGATGTATACACGTGTTAAGAAGCAACACCGAACAAAGATAACAGTATAATAGTTCATGTAATTATGGGTTCAGCATTTAATATCATAACATCAAACAGTCACTCTTAACGAGTGCACCTCAGCACATGTGTGGACTTCGGTCCTATGTTCATAGACATCTATGACGTAGTGCAGAGGGCGGCCACTAGAGGGAACTCAAGAGTTGGAACTCAATCAGAGACAATTCTGTCCGACGTCGGGGTTGTATCCGGTGTGGCTTAGTGGATAAAGTATCAGCACGTAGAACCCGGGTTCAAATCCCGGCGCCGGAGAGAATTTTTCTCCGTTCCATTACTCTTTCATCGTATGATGACGCAGAATATCTGCATGGAAATATCATATGTACTTCGGTACATTGAAATAATATATCAAAAGGCCTTTATGCACTTATATATTTTACTCTAAAATTATAACGCTTTTTGAGATTAAGCAATGAAGGATTAAAATCCTTAATATCATAAGACGTTAAAGAAACGACAAAGGGTTTAGGGGGATAGTTAGTAGGCTAGAAGTGTAGATATAGGATATTAGGAAAAACACCAAACGGAGATAATAGTACGATAGTTCATGTGATTATGTATTCGTCATTTAATAATTTATATAACACAGGAAAGTCCATGCACCTAGTAGGTACAATATTAGGCTTTACAATTTCAATGTTTTTGAGATTAAGAAATCAAGGATTAGCATCCTTAATATTATGCGACCTCAAAGAAATGGCAATGATTGTAGGGCTAAATTTTACATGACTGAGCCGTTCTCCTTAACTGCCCAATCACCGCATAATTAAACCTTTTAATTCTACTGAGCCGTTAGGGGCTTGGGAACATTATTTTTGCATTAGTTACAACCTCTGTAGTACTGTCGTGTTCTTTATTAACATTGTGTATATTACAGAGACGAAAATATAACAAGGATAACACTTTTATGTAGGCATGAAGCAGTAAAATTATTTCTCTCTGGATGAAACAGAATTCCTAGTTCTATTAAAGTAAAAATTGAAAGCAATCAATTAAGATTTTCAAATAAATATACAATATTCAAAATATAATGTAAGTTATTGGCAGACTGATTTTTTTGAAGAAAATATAAATAAATAGAATTAAATTATTTTTTTTTTGTAGGAAATAGAAACATGTTTATGAAAATATTATTCTATACTCGTATGTATTTATGTACAATAAAACTTTACAAAGATCCTCGACTAAGTTGACTGAAACATAAACTCTAGGTTTCAGGATGTTTTTGTAATATGAAATTTGCATACAAATCAGAACGAATTCATAGTAAGCAGCAAGCTGCAGTTTTTTAGTTTACGATAGCAATTCCGACAGGTAATAATTTATGACAATGCTTGTAATTTCCCAATACATCACTTCACGTGGCTGACTACGGTGGCTAATAAATTATCATTACACAGCAAACTGATGTTACTGGTTACTATATTAATAGCATCAGAACATGTAACTTATTAACCACATTGTTATAGCTTATAAGTTATTATGTGTGTTTACTACTACACACTTCACTCTTCTCCAACGTATAGAAATATACTGGCTGTTACTTACCTTGTGTTTGCCCTATATTGTTTTAACGGTGGCCTTCCATTATGTTAGAGTTGGTCACGTGACCATGACTAAGAAATTCCAGTGCCTTTGAACGTGTTTTAAGTCCGAGATCTTTACAACGTGCAATCCTAGTGGCATACCGATGGAGAGATTTAAAGTTAAGACTCCCTAAAGGCAAAAAAAAAAAAAAAAAGTATGGCGTTAAGTTCAGTCATCTTCATCACAGGTAAATGACCCTTAAAAACTTAATGATTACCTCAGTCTGATATTTGTGGTATTCTTTCTGTCATACACAGTTCTTGCTTCATGAGTAATAAACATTTTTGTTCTCGTGTATCATAGCAATATTATAATCAGAAGTTTTAAATATATGTTACGTGTTGCCGTCCATATTATTTCAGTCTAATAGTTATTGTTTCAATCATTCACATCAATTAGATATATAGACCTACAGTGTTTCAAAACCTGTGGCATTATTTTGTGTAATTTGTTTGAAAAGTATATGTATTAAAATATTCTTCATGAAAGCGAATGTTCAATTTATTTTTGTCTTTAAAAATAATATTCTCCTCCATAAATATTAGTAATAAGACAACATAAAAGTAAAATCTAGAAAAGAAAAATGTCATAGTAAGAATGTAAGGTCTTGGTTAACATATATATAAATATATCCTCGTCTGTCCTTCGGTATCATATACGATACACCTTAGAAATTTATTCATGTCATTCATTATGCTCTTATATAGGTACGTGGCCTGAGGTATTTTATTCTATACCATCTGCACTTTCTGGTTATCATTCAAGTTTCTTCTATTTAATTGTCACTAGATGCTTCCAGTTGATTGAATTTATCATTCCGTCTAGTCAGCATCATGGCTGAGAAAAGCAAATATAATTGCCGATTTGTTATATGTTAAATGAAATAATATTAACTGTTGATACATTCTTACACATTACCTATTCACGTAATAATAATAGAAACATTGTTTGGATTCTCATACAGGCGTACAACACTACATTGGCGATACCTTTGGTCACTAGTATGACTTTTCATAAATCACATTACTATAGTTTTCTATAATTAGTAGAATAAATAAAATTGTATAAATCTGATGGCTGTTATTTCATGCTCGCTTCATTTTCATATAATCAAAATATTCTTTACAATATAATACGCTTCACTAAAAAGTGACACTGATATGAAGAATAAAGTTAGGGGTAGTTACAGCAAGTGGTGAGAAAAGACGACAAACTAGCTTCCATTTTTATGTCATCGACTGAATTCGGTATGGAACTAGTAGAAGACTATAAGTGCTGGTCAAAAAAAGAATACTGTGCCCGTGTATTGTACAGTACTCCAATAGATGGACAGTTTAGTAACAAATTGTGGGCAGAAACAATTCATATAAGTCAGTGGCTGGAATAGAAATTGTGTGAAACTGCCAATCAAATTTGAGCTCTGTGCCAGCACCTAGAGTGAACTACTGTCGAGATGGATTAGGGACCTTGAAACGGTATAGGCTTTGGTTTAGGGCGGGGTTCGTCTGTACAGCCACAGGGAACATTTTGCAATATTTTGTAAAATGTATGTTACTATATATATATATATATATATATGTCACGTAGTGTTGTTTCTATTATTCTTCAGATTTTTTTACCGGTAGTATAGTTCCTGGTACAGAGCATCTTTACAGATCATCTTTTTTTCCACGAAAAAATATATTTTCTATATAATGTATATATTTAACGGGAGTGTTATATTTGTATGCAATTGTATGCATTTTTGTACATGCCTAACTATAGAACACTATTAAAAGGGTGGCATTATTCACATACAGATGGATAAAATAACAACATTTGTGAGGCGGAAAGCGAAAAGGGACCTCTTGTCGCAAGTTTAAGATCAGAGTTTATGTTATTTTCAAATTCAGCATTAAATTCTGAAAAATGTCATACCAAATTTAGATTTCTAAATAATAAATTGAGTGAGTTATGGCAGTTTGAATATTTGTTGCGGAAATGAGGTGTTTTGAGAAAACAAGCCTTAAAGTTTTACATTGTTACCGTCAATATAATGGTACACATTTAAGAAACTTTTAAATCGATATGAGCTTGAGCAGGACAAACTAAACTGTAACATTCGACAGAATATCGAATTCAATATTTTCGACCCTAACCATCCATTTTGCTTGTACTGAAAATTGTACTTTTCCGACAAGAGGTCCCGTTTCGTTTTCCGCCTCACATTTTACGTGATATCTATTGTGATTATATTATACAGTATATCCATTCATTCATAGTTTTCTGCCTAAGGGCAGGTCATTCACTGCAAACTCAGCATTCTCCAGTATTTTCTATTTTCTGCCTTCCTTTTAGTCTCCGTATACGATTCATATATCTTAATGTCTTCTATCATCTGATATCTTCTTTGCTCCGAACTTTTTCTCCCGTTCACCATTCCTTTCAATGCATCCTTCAGTAGGCAGTTTCTTCTCAGCCAGTACCCAGCCAATTCCTTTTTCCTTCCTGATCAGTTTCAGCATTTTTCTTTCTTCACCCACTCTTCAGGCCTATAGCACAGCTTAATTTCTTATTCTGTCTGTCCATTTCATATGCTCCATAATATTGTTAATTTATTATCTGTTGCTCAAAAACCACTCCTTACTTGTCCTCTTAATGGTGCAACGTTTCAATGCATTATTATTATTATTATTATTATTATTATTATTATTATTATTATTATTATTATTATTATTATTATTATTATTGGTGTTTCAGAATAAGGTTCTTAGGAAAATATGTGGGGCTAAGAGGGATGAAGTTACAGGAGAATGGAGAAAGTTACACAACGCAGAACTTCACGCATTGTATTCTTCACTTGACATAATTAGGAACATTAAATCCAGATTTTGAGATGGGCAGGGCATGTAGCACGTATGGGGGAATCCAGAAATACATATAGAGTGTTAGTTGGGAGGCCGGAGGGAAAAAGACCTTTGGGGGAGACCGAGACGTAGATGGGAGGATAATGTTAAAATGGATTTGAGGGAGGTGGGATATGATGATAAAGAGTGGATTAATCTTGAATAGGATAGGGACCGATGGCGGGCTTATGTGAGGGCGGCAATGAACCTTCGGGTTCCTTAAAAGCCATTTGTAAGTAAATTTTTTTATTATTATTATTATTATTATTATTATTATTATTATTATTATTATTATTGATTCATAGCTTATTTCATTCCATTCATTAGACATCTTTAAATCTTACAGCACATTGTATTTATTTATCTTAGTTCTATTACCATAATTCTTGTACTGTGCTCCAACCACGAGAAAGTCTCTGCCGGATGAGACGGAGGGGGATAATGCTGTGAATGAATGTTCATGTCATAAGATGTCATAAGGTCACACACGTGGGTACTCTTATCTCTATTGGCTAGCTCTCACAGCACAAACCATAACAATTGATACAGACATATTGATACTACCCTAGTTACAAAATTAGATCACAGTTAATCTCCTGGTCTTTTAATCTCTTCATATAGGAAGTAACAAATGCAGGAGAGCGCATGTTTTTAAACTGGCATTATAACGGTAATATTATTTATCTACTTCGTTCCAATAGATGAGGCAATAGTAAGCACATTCCTTTCACGGTTGATCTCCTGGTTGGAGAACAGTATATAAGCTTCACGCAAACATTGGGATTTCCTCAAATCCCCTGTCACATTTTTCAGTTAGGTATCAATTACTTTCTAGGATTAATAATAATAAGACATAAATGTGATACCTTTAAGAATGGTAGCAAATATTCATCGTTGAAACGTTAGTAGAATTGCTAAAGAAGAGCAGACGAACTCCGCTTTACAAAATACAGAAAGCTAAAAGAAAAGGGAAGAGTTCGCGGGAAAAACGATGAATGTCACAGTTTTCTTAAGGTTTATGTCATTATCTAATTCAATGGATCACTGCGAAATTTAATGTTGTTCTTATGAAAAATGGTAAGAAAGAGAATGATCACCACGAATACAGTAATCCTTTCCTTTATTTATAATAGAAACAGCACTACATCTTGCAGTTATAGGCTCAATTAGATCATTATCTAATCCTTAACAGAAATGTGACATTCATCGTTTTTCCCGCGAACTCTTCAGTCTGATACTTTTCAATTTCTTCACCGAGAATTAAATCAGGACCGCTTAGTTTATAGCCTTGGGTCAATGTGGAGGACCAGGTGCTCCGACTTCAGCAAGCAAATTGTTCCAGTACCAAGCTACGGTTAGCAGAAGACAGGGAAGTCGTAAACAAAACTGATTGGCATCCTGCGATGTAGCTATAGCTCGAAGAATAACCTGCAGCGCCACGGGCAGTACACGGCATTGAGACGCTCGCTCAAGGATGCGGTCTGAACGTCAAGACGAACAAAATGAATGACTGCCAGTGTAATTATATACATGCTTTTGTAGTCTGTTATCGTCGCTGTTTATTAGCCACAGTAAATTCAACATAGTTCCCGGAGTAATGAGTTTTGCCTGTCGTTATGCTGTCGTCTCATGCAAGTACCATAATAAGGAAGTTGCCACAACGCCTGTCCCATATGCATAACTCAAGATCTTCTTGCTCACTGAGCATGAACTTAACGTGCCTTTATTCAAAATTCTTTTCAATTCTCTTCAGCGTGGTCCTATTCTAAGAGAACGCTAATGGCAGTGGTTTGTCTTCTTCTAATCTAACGACCGTGAAAATGTTTCCACAACTATTCATAATGCTTTGTTTGATTTTACTATCATGTATCATCACCATTATCTCCTTACTGGTGTGCATGTTTATCCACTTTGTTTGTAAAGCTGCTTGTACACGATCAAATTTTCATCAAATTCAGCGCTTCACCAGACTTTTCAAGACTTGCCAATACTTTACAAGTTTATTGTCAAATCATTGACAATACTGTACAAGTTTTTGATTGTCTTGAAAGTACATAAGAACATCCTCTAATCTGTCAAAGACTTGACAGTTCTTTGAAGGAATTGGCCAAAAAGATTCGAAAACATTATGGTGCCAAGAATCATGAAAATGTGGCGTCCTGGCGGAGAGAAGTTGCTTGCGAGTTAATTCATTAATATATGAATTAAATCTGTGGCTGTACGCCTTGAGTTCTGTGGAATACCACGCTCAAATGAAGAGAAATAATGAGTATGAGGAAACTGCAAGGCAGATATATCTATTAAGATATTAATACATTCGATTTTTTTAATGAACAAGATTCTAACCTACTAAATATAGTGGAAGCTCTTAAGTTCGACAGAAAACAAGTTCGACATCCTATAGTTTGACTGCTTACGTAGGAGAATTAGACACGCCCCTATACGGCACTAAAAAATGGGTTTGCCATTTGAATGGGAATTGGTTCTGTGTCTTGTAGTGATACTTTTGTTAAAGGAAAACAGATTATTTTATTGATTAGTACATCCATATTTAATCACTGGTTTTAAATTAATGAACTCTTCTTTTTCTATTTGAGACAGAGACTCTCCACCTTCATCACGTTTTAGGATATTTAATTTTTCCTTTAACGTACAATATTTATTCCATCCACTACAGGAGGCAGACTGTATTGTGCTGTTTGTGAGACGGAACTGTCGAAACCCACTGTGGTACTAGAAGCGCATACACAAGTCTCGGGGAGGACAGGAAATGCAAGTATAGTACTGTATTCGTTTATGAATAACCAATAACAATTTGTATTCATTTCACCTGTCACACCCACTACCCTCGCAGTTGCGAGATGTCTAGTGTACGATCTAAAGAATCTCCCTCACCTATCCGCAATGATGTGAATTCGGATGAAGGTGGGGGTTAAACAGAATAAGAAAAAAGAAAGAAAGACAAGCAGCTTTACAGTTTCGAAGCTGCCCACGCAACATTTTCCGTGGTTTTCCCAGCAGCGGCCGGTGATCCAAATCCTCGATGAGGCCAGATGCAACTAGTTTAAGTGCCTCCGATAGAAAATGTTTATTTATGATATTAATTATTATTGTTGTTATATTATTAATATCATTATTACTGTATTATTATTATTATTGTTATTATTATTATTACTAGTAATGAAAAATAATAATTTCACTCACCAAATAAGCTGTTATGCTGCGAGTTTCAGTGATTGTTTCAGTGTGATGAAGCAACCCATATTATGTGTTGAAATTCCCCTTTCTTTCTTTTCTTTTTATTTTTTTCCCTTGACAGCAACGAACAAGGCCAACAGAGAAGTTTATCTTGCACCTCATTACCACTTAACCATTTATGTTGCCCATACCAGGATGCAATAGAAACTCGCGTTTTAAGATTATCTGTAGAAAAATTGTCAGCGATGTCGTAGGTATCTCGGTCGGCTCTCTCTTTATTTAAAACTTCCTTTCTTTCAATATTATTTCTTCTCGAAAGAGGACACTCTAACGATGAATTAACTACACCAGCATTATTTCTCGCATTTGTTTCTGTTTATATTTTCCCGAAATACATAACAACATTGGCCCAGATTCACTACACGAAGTAAAAGAGTACAACGCCCTCGCTTAAGTCATAAACTGAGATATAAGAGGAGAGAATAGTGTGGGTCTCTGCCTGCCAAAGAGCTGGAATGTTTGTTATTTATGGCCTATTTAGGAAGACAAGTCACCCTTTCCCACCCCACTCTACCCTTGAGGCCGGCCCATGGTTGAGAGGAGTGAAACCTGACCAGGCCAGACGAATTGTGCCTCAGTTACAACATTTAAAGCGCAACGTCTAAAGCCCGCGAAGACAAACGAAAATCCAGAAGCAGACCCGGCACGAACGATCCTGGCCTCATGAATAAATTTCACTGCAAAACAGGTCTATATACATCACAAGCCAGACCCGGCATGAGCAATCCTGGCCTCAGGAACAAATTTTACCGCAAAACAGGTCTATCTACATCACAAAGTTTTCAAATGCTTCTACAGCGATATATGCTTCATTCAAATAACTAATACATTACATAAAAGCAAAATTTGATTTCAATTAAGCCAAGTGACTGAGGCCCGGCCTCACTTGCCTCAGTCAATCAGCCGCCACTGGGTTTTCCAAGTTCTTGCTTCTCCATTCTTCTTACTATTACAGCACGCATTGGTTTAATTCTCAGCATTTATACATGCCATTTTATACTGCAGTTGTCCATTGCTTCCAAATTACAGGATACTTCATTCCTAGACACAGTCAAAATTCTTGAATAAAAGGGGCTAAAATGGTTGTTTAAAAAGAATAAAAATTCTTGAGTGAAATCGAAAATTTCTTGAGTAAACCTGAAGTTTTCACCCTGTTTTATATATTCAAAGTTTTACGTTGACAAAAAACTTGGGGTGCTATTCATAGACATTTCGCAGCACGCACTATGAGCGTACTAAGTTAGCCCCGGCTATCCACTGGTTACTAGTACAGAATTAAAATCATATCCTATCGCTAATACTGGTTTATGAATACGAAAAACGCTGATCATCCACCGGAAGCCCGCGCTAAAAATGTCTATAAATACGGCCCTAAGATACTTAACATTATTTAACATTCAAAATTGTACGCAGACAACGGTTGTAAGTTTGTCATTGTAGGGTTTCTTCTTCTATTTGTTAGCACACACGAGAACTATGAAAAAAACGTTCATATTGCAAACTGGAACCCATATAGCTTGGAGTGCTCCGTCCACAAAGTCACTGTAATCTTCACGTAACGACAGCAGACCTTCTCTCACTGAAAGTACAGGACTGTTTTTAACTATGTTCTTCAGTTCACTGTATGCATGTACAGCTACATCAGGTGATAGATTCTTTAAGGTTGGTACCTGATCAAAGAGAGGTTTCAAACTGCTTTCAGTTGTATCAAACCGTTTACGACCCATTTCAGCTCACACCATCTAGCGCCAGCATTCCAAACCTTGTGCATTTTTCAAACAGAACTTCTAAAATTTCCAAATTTAGATAATGTACTTAATAAATGCTGAAAAATGGCGTCTTTTCGTGAATAACGACAGAAAATACGCTAAATTCGCAAGTCATATGATTTTTGCGATATTTCGCGAGTGTTTCACGAGTTGAAACGTGTAATTATATGATATTCTTTATGTGTACCATGTTTTAAACTATGTTTATTTGGTTTTTAGGTTTTTCGCGATTTCGCGAGTCACGAATTTTGACTGTCTCTATTCATTCCCAACTGCCCCTCACTACTCGTTTACCGCCAACAAACGCTGTATGAACCTGTTCCTTGCACCGTCATATTAACAAGTTATTTACGTGGCATGCATGTACTTCCTTTCAGATTTCCTTCAACATTTTTATAACTACAATCGTACTGTCCATACACCACAATACGCTGATCCAAGATGTAACGAACCAGAATAAAACAAAAAGGAACTCACTACCTACAGCTAACGTTCACGAAACACCCACTGACTAATGAAGCAATGAGTCATCGTCCGGAACACAACCAAGCAAGTGACGAAGATCGATGTGTTTGTTAAAAATGAGGAACTTCGTCTTCATCATTTCTAGTCCTGTTGTATATACTAAATTTCTGTGATATCTTGCAGGCTACTTTATAAACTGACAACCAGTGGGCTTTCACCTACTTCCGAAGTTCTCGAAACTGAACATTATACATACACAACTGTAGGACTCCCGTAACGTGAGGTCATCATGACGTCGGGCTTCGCCTGAAAGAACACAAGACATGGCATTAACAACGGACAAACATATAATTTCCTAGGCGGGATTCGAACCCGCATTCTTAGCCTTTTCTTGCAACGCCAAAACTGCGTGTGTCAACCGCTGTGATTACCACGATCGGCTGGCAAAAATATTAGTAATATTTATAACGTAATTTTAGAAGTCTTACTCCTTTACCCGTTGTTTTAATGTAGGCCTATAGTTTACAGCTTTGGACAAAATCATTGTGACAAGAACCTTAACTTCTTTTCTTCTTTCACCTATAAAATAATAACCACATTGTGATACGGTTTTATGACATTTTTTTGAAGATCTAACCAGAAACCTCATTCCTTTTCAGCGATAGTTCAAAATTTTATATAGTCTCATAATCATCATCCTTATCATAATCTTCATTATTGTCTTTATCGTTTAGATCTGGTGATGTTAAATTGTAATTTAAATCAATTTTTTTGTATTGTATCATTCACAATTCTAAGAATGTGATAGCCTAGCTTAGGCAGTAGCGCCTTTGCCTACTGTTCCGGAGTTGCGCTTGGTCGTGGGTTCAATTGCCGCTTGGGATGATTACCTGGTTGGAATTTTTCCGAGGTTTTCTCAAATTGTAAGGCCTAAATGCAAGAATTCATCCCGAATTCAACCCTCGTGAAATCAATCACTCAATTATATCAATTCCATTTTGCTTAATTATTTACTTATATACTATTTAAAGAAATATTATATAATAAAATTAGTTATTTCATGCAAAAACTAAATAAGGGAGAAATAAGAGAAATGCCATACAATATTTTACATGAGATTACAATTTTATTTTGGTACTTCAGCGATGTTTTATAACCAAATGAATCAGGTTGGCTTGTGAGATCACATGATTGATCGTGCGCAGAAGCCTTCTTATTCGGAAAGCCTATGTAATTGACTAGCCCAGTGTTACCAACTGGACGGAAATTCCGTCAAAACTGATGGAATTTCAACGTAACGGACGGGAAAAGAATGCCTTTGACGGGTGACAGATTTTATGACGGAAATTACGATTTACATCGTCTTTTGACTTTTTTAGCTGCTGTCATTTTTAATTGCTTAATTTTTGGGGAAACGCAGACCAACCCAGCACATCAACTGCAGAAATAGCGGCAGATGATGTGGATGAATTATTATTTCAATCAAGATTGATAAGTAAGTTGTGTTAAAATTTGCTTTTTATTTGTACATAGATATGAGTGGGTATTTTTTTTTTATTTTAACGGATTCTGACGGATTTTCAGGTGTCGGGGATGCAATTTATGTGTTGGCAACTGTTGACGGCCAGTATAATTCCGTGCAGATTCAGACTCTCGTCTCAGCTGTGTGTACAGTGTTGCGGAATAGACAATACGATCACAGTTGAAGACGAAGTAGATACTAATAATATTAAGCGAAAAATTTCTGGAATTTCTTGAAGTAATATTCTAAAAAAAATGCAGGCTATTTTTCTCGACAAGCCTCGGAGATAACAATCTTGCTCTGCGACTCCAATACTTTAGAACCTTATCAATAGTGTTGCACTTGTAATGTATGAAAAATCGATTGATATTCTCTTTTCAACGATAAGGAGTCCAACTTCACATATTACAAGAACTTTCAATTAATATAGAACGTTCACATTAAATATATTTTATAACATATACAAAAGCGATATTCCTTGACAGTATTGTAGGCATATATGGTTCGAAGGTGAAAAATGGTATACATTATTTCATATTCCTAAACGAAATGCATACTTCTACGGATATTTAACTTGTTACGTCTTCAATTTATTAGAGAAAGACGTTTTGTTTTATGATAATGGTTAGTGAAGGAAGAATCGCGCTCATTGTACGTAGTATTTGGAACTTAACGCACATTTGACAAAGCAACTGCCGGTAACACAGTTTTACAGTGACAGATGTAGACGTTTCAACGAGGAAATTTCTAGACTGACTTTCATTATTGCAACAGGGAATAAGATAAACTAGCATGATGTGTATTAATTCATGATACTACAGTGTGATCGAGAAGTCTCTCCGCAGTGCTTGTGTAGCCGAAAATCCACTAGACAGAGAATTCAAGTGGCAGAACTGGCCGCTAAGCATTGGACTGGGGATGTGAGGTTGTCAAACCGGAATGAATGGTGGAGTGCCAACTTTCTATGGGATTATATTCTAGGGTTACTGGAACTAAAAGAGCTGCGGAGGGAATTTTCGATCGCACTGTACTACTACTACTACTACTACTACTACTACTACTACTACTACTACTACTACTACTACTACTACTACTAATTTTTATTACCGGTATATCGGTTTATAACGTCTGTCGACATTACCGATTTTCCTTTTCTATTCATTTCGATCCAGCTACATTCCCTGTTGTAAACCTCGGTCATGCATAGCTTCCTGAATTCCATCCTGCGAAGCCAACTCTTCCTTGAACGTCTTCTTCTTCTTCTTCTTCTTCTTCTTCTTCTTCTTCTTCTTCTTCTTCTTCTTCTTCTTCTTCTTCTTCCTGGGCGGATCCAGTTCAGTCTTGTTAATATAATCTTTGTGTCACATCCTATGAACATGACCATACCATGCAAATTGTTTTGTGCTGATATCTATAATTAGTGTATTCTCAACTTCCATTTTTTGTCTTTGTCTTATAATAGTGTTATGTACTTGATCTAATTTGCCAAGTTACTAATTCCTGTCCGTTTCCGGTGCAAGAATTTTTGTATTATTTTATTCGGATATCTGCCATACTTCACAGCCATACGTTGTGATACTTTTAACAATGGCAATATAATTGAGATTTTTTCGGTTTCGAGGTTTTTTTTCACATAAAATGGGCTCCAATTCTCTGATAACATTGTGATCAGGAGAAATTCTATGGACTATTTCTCTACCATGTTTGCAATTCAATGTAATATCCAAGATAAGAACATTCCGAACAGGCCAATAATAGGCCGAAACATGTTAACCAGGTAGGGAAAAATTTAACACGAGAAAGACATAGGCTACATATTCCGAAGTGATATAGTGTGAAAAGTTGTGTAATCAAGATGTATAATTTTTCATAATCTTGCAAATATCCAACTATAAATCTTGTTCTTTAGGTCCTATACACAATTATTCGGTTTTAGAGACGTTGACCTCCAAGTTCCATTTAACTTACCATTTCTTCAACAGGTTTTCTGGTCGTATATTCTGTGTCTCCAAGATCCTGTGCAATATTCACTTGATCATAGGCAAAATGTAATGAGTAGATGTCTTACATTTTTTTACTTGTTTATTTAACGACGCTGTATCAACTACTAGGTTATTTAGCGTCGATGGAATTGGTGATAGCGAGATGGTATTTAGCAAGATGAGGCCGAGGATTTGCAATAGATTACCTGACATTCTCCTTACGGTTGGGGAATATCTCGGAAAAAACGCAACCAGGTAATCAGCCCAAGCGGGAATCGAACCCGCATGTCTGATCTTGTGAAGGTACTCTCATACCATAAAATTTCTCATTCCATGTCTTCAGAGATTTTTTAAATATATTTTAAAAAGGATTGGAGATATGAGACAACCTTGTCAAAACCCTTTGCTAATTTTAAAATGTAGTATATTGTTCCCAATTTTAATTTGAGGGACATTAACTTTATTAATTTTTTAAAGCCTGTATTAATGCAGAATTTAATTGTAATAGTATGTCTTTTAATGTTTATCAAAGTTTATTAATTGCAATACTGGAGTGTGTATCCTTTATATAGAGTTCGATCAACACTGTGTGAAGAAATTGATTTTTAGATACCTACTATTTTGTCAATTAGTTGTGCCAAACAAAATAGATAGTACAATAATATTAATAATAATTGTTATTATTATTACCATTATCCTAAAAAAGGGCTTGACCGTTGGTCCGATTCGTTCTCATTACGTACCAATGCCAGATATCATAAACTAGCGGAATTCCCAGATCATGTTGTCGACATGGAGCAAGGCACTCACATAATAAAACAAAAGACAAACACAAAACAAAGGAAACACACCTAATCCACCCAAGGATAGAAACCGCGCATTCATTTTGCATGCAAGTTACGACGAGTGAAAAATTCCATGTCATTGTCCGCGATCGAACCCGATCCTTTTCCAGGCCACAGTCAGTCATTTTACCGGCTGAAACATCTCGACTTCGCTTTCTCTGTTGTGTAGGTAGACAGTGATATTAAGAAGTTTATAAACAAAGAAACTATCTGTAATACTTATCATGGTTATAGAATGTAGGCTATATATTCAAGTTAATAGTGTACGCGATGTAACTGCTGTTATTCAGTAAGAGAAAGAACATAATTTTATCTAGTAGGTTATGTTGTAATACAGGTCTCCTGACATGGCATAACACCACTTCCAAGGTTCCTACCTATTGCAGTTTCGTAATACACGTTCGTAAGCTGCTGTACTGTACATGAATGTTCTATTCAAACATTTACATCTCATAGCTCACTCTTCTCACAAACTTTCAAATGAAAATGAATTTGAAAACATTGAAATATTGCTTCTTTACTAAACGGAGGTCATAAACCGTCAATTCTAGTAGTTGCTACACTAAGGCACTAGTATGTTTTGTCATGTGAAACAAAAGAAGTCATGCAATTAATAACAAACAGGAGAGCCGACGCTTTTATGTGTGAACTAGAACAAAAAATGCCATTTGGACCACCCTGAGCAGTGGCTCTTTCAGTTGATGTCCAGCCTACACAGGAAAAGTCGTTGAACTCTGAAAGTGAAAACCTGTCATGCACTTCAGCTCGACAGTTTAATAATAAGCAATGGGTCTCCATCAACATTTTCGCTTTATTTTGCACAAAAAGAACCACGAACATATTAATTGAATATTAAGTTAACAGCAAATGCATCAAATACGCGGTATTGTTTGCACCGTATTGTTTCACAATATCTAATGTACTATATTATATTCCCAATGCGTATTAGCTACTTATAATACGTAGCTCTTTGCGGTTTTCAGGCAAGTTTTTCATCGCACCACAAAATAAATATGTATTATACTACACACTACTTTCCACTTACCGCATTTGAACCAGTCTGTGGCTACAATACTAGCGCGCTGCAGGTGGCCCGGGTTCGATTCCCGGTCAGTTTGGGGGAATTTGTGGTGGACAAAACAAATGTTGGAATAAAATGGAATTTTCGGGAGGAGACACTGTGGCCCAGTACTGCGATCTGTTACTGTCTATTGCGCTAACCCTCAAGCTAGGCGCATTCCCAAACCCACACCGGCTGACTACACTAAGGTTCGCTGCGTACCCAGGTTTCGAGCAGACAACCTCCCTCGTCCCTAGGCCAGCACCCTCCTTGCGTCGCCAGTCGGCGATCGGGGAATGCTATGGAATGATGACGAAATGGAGAAATGTTGACGAAATGATGTAGATGCCTAATATGGGAAAACTGGAGAACCCCGAGAAAAACCCCAACTGTGACCTTGTCCGTCACAAGTGTTACTATGGATTTTGCAATGAAAAATCCCAGGCTTGACCGGGACTCGAACCCGGATCGTCTGACAAACTGAAGGTCTGACCACTCGGCAACTGCAGGCGTCAAATGTTGAAGGGGATTTTTCTGGCGATATTCCAGTTCCTTTCTTCCATTCCACAAACACTCTTCTCATTTCATCTCTTATCTATGATAGTGTCCACACCTGTGGAGTAACGGTCAGCGCGTCTGGCTGCGAAACCAGGTGGCCCGGGTTCGAATCCCGGTTGGGGCAAGTTACCTGGTTGAGGTTTTTCCGGGGTTTTCCCTCAACCCAATACGAGCAAATGCTGGGTAGCTTTCGGTGCTGGACACCGGACTCATTTCACAGGCATTATCACCTTCATCTCATTCAGACGCTAAATAACCTAGATGTTGATACAGCTTCGTAAAATAACCCACTAAAAAATCTATGAAAGTAAAAATAGACCTGAGTGATGTCTAGGGGTAGTACAAATGTAGAATTAAAAAATGGACCGAGTCTTGGTAGCAGTCCTCCTCAATGTAGGCAACAAGCTTCGCAAGAGTGTCCAAGTAGCATACATTTAGGCGTCCTTGTTTACTGCACATGCGCAATGCTTTGTATCTGGAACTTAGCAAAATTAGGTGGCCCAAATTTTGTTTCTGGGTCTGTACAAGTTTCCGTTCCTGATCTAGGTTCAAAGGGCTTGGGGCTCCGGGCTCTGAGTTAGGCCTCGTCAGTAGCCGATGGAACTTACCTACAGAGTCCAGGAAGAATGGACATGGCATAGTTGCGCCCTGAAGAAATCAGGTAGCAGAATGGTCATGGCATAGTTGCGCCCCGTTGTGATTGTCATAAAATAAACAAATTACTTAAAAATATTATAGTGGTAGCTATATTTTTAAGAACATCTGTCTATTTTACCGCTTCTGAATTCCTCGATCACGTGGTTTAAAAAATGGAGCCTATCGATATCGGTAGGCTATCGATAATCACTGCATAAACAGTAGAAAACAATAAAGTACTGTTCATTTTAATGGCAGGCTATCGATAGTCACTGCATAAACAGTACAAAAACAGTCAATAAAGTACTGCCAACTTCATGGTCTTCATTTTAACGATAGGCTGTGGATAATAACTGCATAAACAGTAGAAAAACAATTAATAAAGTACTGCCAACTTCATGATGTTCATTTTAATGGTAGGATATCAATAATCACTGCATAAACAGTAGAAGAACAGTCAATAAAGTACTGCTAACTTCATGGTGTTCGTTTTAACGGTAGGCTATCGATAGACCTAATAACTGCATAAACAGCAGAAAAACAGTTAATAAAGTACTGCCAACTTCATGGTGTTCATTTTAACGGTATCGAAAATGAATATTAAATCGAATAAGAAATCAATAAGGTTGGTTGATTACGAGGTTCAATTTTCCGTAATGTCTTTTTCTCTACCTATTTCATCGGGGCGCAACTATGCCATGCCCCTTTTTTCTACCTCATGGGAACGGAGCGCAAGTATGCCCACAACACAGGGGCCCTTTTTTATCTGCTGCATTTTATTGACAGGCGCAACCATGCCCTGTCCGCATTCGCAGGCAAGCGCTTCAGTCGACTGAGCTAAGCCGGTGGCTATGGTGATGTTATAATGATGGAGCTGTGGAATTGATTGTGTTAGCATTTAGACTATTATTAGAATAATAATCATAGTACATGATATTAATAATCATAGTGGTATTTTATTTAACGCTTTTAGCTGTAGGAGCTATTCAGTGTCGAAATTCAAATGTGAACGATAAATAGCAGACAAATTTTGCTTGGAATCCTCTATCCGGGTAGGTTCCTTTACATACGGTAAATGTACGACACGGACTTCCCAGCTTCAGTTTCTTTCTGGAGGAAACCATGCCAAGAATTTTATCGCTATTTCAAATCGATCCCCATCGGGCGAATCCAACGGCCAGCATGATAACAGTTATACTACATCACTACCATTAGACAGTGAGGTGACAACGACGACGACGACGACGACAACAACAACAGCAGCAGCCAGATGGCCTAGTGGCTAGAACACTGAACTTATAATCCAGTGGGCTTGTTTCGATCCCTGGCGTACCCTATATTTATAACTTGTGTTGGGCAAGCCCGTGATCTAGGTAAGACAGGGAGCTCCGGCTTCCCTCCCTATGGGGTCCCAACAAACCTCCATCATCTCATCTGAGCGCGGGTGTAACGCAAACTAGCCTCCTATGGCGTACTCTGGCAACGAGTCTGTTGGTAAATTGTTCTATACAACTGGCTTTATACGGGTGAATGACGAACAATCAGCAAGTATACCCGTCATTAGTAAAAGAAAAAAAAAACGATGACAAAGATTGAAACCATGATGCAAGGACAGATAGGAAGAGAAGAGGGTGTGGAACACGACAAAGATCTAGAAGAGGACGAAAAGCAAGACTGCAAGAGACGACTACGACAAAAATGAAATGTCTCTTTACCGGCTTGTATTTTACGGTAATGCTTCATAAGCCACTAATATGAACCCAAAGCTTCAATTATTTTCTTTTATTCTTCTCGTGTTCACCAAAGTGTAAAATATTTTGCCCACATGTTGCATGTTTTTTTTTCTATCAACTCTTACTCCATTCCCTGAACCTTTAGGTTTCCTTTCATCACGGATGTGGACTGTTTATGACAGTAGCCGGTACACACTTGTACCTCGGTTTCGTGTTTTTCTTATGCAATGTATTCCTGGCTACATAATATCACGTAAATACTGAAAGCACTACAAGCGGAAAGCAGGTGTTTAGATTTTGGTTCAAAGAATGAAAAACTGTAATTTTACAGCACAAATTCTGGTCATTTCATTACTTCCGAAGACTTAACACCCTAACACCCTAACGAGCCAACTTCGTATGTATTCGGAAGAATCATTCTTCGATTGTTCTAGCCTCGATCATAGCTTCCACCAGAGGCATATTCAGACTTTATCGCAAGTGGGTTTATGGCGACTAGATCTTTTCTGTTTCTTTTTTAAGTAATTTAGGAAAATGTGTACGCATTTAAAAAGTATCTGAATAACCTTATTGGTACCGGTATATTAGAAAAACAAGCTAATAATAATAATAATAATAATAATAATAATAATAATAATAATAATAATAATACATATAATACATTAATTGTTGTGCGTATAAATCACGGAAATGACTTTCTCCTGATATTATTCAACATAACACACGAAGCAAAAAAGAAAAAGTAACAGGGTACCCATAGGGTCCCTGTAATTGCGTAACACGGTTATGCTCTCTGTTGGGTGATTTTTAAGGACTTAAAAAAAACAGAACAATTTATTTATATGCATTAAAAAGACACATTAAGAAACTTTTAGGTATATACATAAAACAGAAATATAAATTAAGGAATTTACCCCGTATGAAGAAACGCTCGTGGTCGGGAGTAAACTGAACTGTAGATAAGCAGAAAGAAGAAGAAGACAAAATAAACAATTAATGTAAGCAATAAAATAGCACAGATTACAAAAATAAGCGCCTATATGGTAAAGAACAATCACAATTTAAAGTGTTTATAACCAATATTCACAAGTATAATAATATAAGATTAATATTTACCAATTAATTATCTAACCCTATATTAAGTTCCCTTAATAATTTCTTTAATTTTCAGTTTAAATTTAATCATACTTAAGTTAGCTAAAACAGGCTACTGAGATAGTAATATGCGTTACAAGAGCGGTATGTTGAAGTTTTCATGTTCGAGGAAAAGTTTGAAAAAGCGAAACGTAGTTGAGCTTTTTTAATTCCCGAGAATTGAAAGAAAACGTATCGCTCGTATATCGTACATTATTTTGTGCGAAGATCGTTTATTACATACCTGAAAGAGAAATTTCTAATTAGTTGCAATGAAATCTCCATCTTGGTTTCTGTTCAATGACGGCAAATTTGCAAAACAAAAATATCTATCTTCAACATTGTTGCTTTAAAATGTTTGCTGTGTTTACTATACTCCAGCAGGCCGTGATATACGTCTGTCTTTTTTTTTTCCCCAGTCTGTGATGAGTCTGGAATCTTGTTGATTTTTTCACGGCTTCCTTAATGTTACTTACATCACGAATGCAGTAACTTTAGTGGAGTTGTAGAGTTTACTTAATTTTTGCAAATATTTAAAAACAATAATTAACAGTGCAATTTAGGTAAAATTGCAGTGGTGAGTTTCCAATTTATAATTATTACTATATTGAACGTCTCTAAAAATAATATGTTAAAAGCCTAAAGCAATAAAATCAATATGTCACTTAAGCGGTAAGAAGAGGGAAATATTGTTATGTGTGTTAGGTTGGGAATACTGAATGTGGAATTTTAGACTTTCCGCGGATTGGTTTTGTGCGGAAACCAAGCAAATACGCACGATCTGGCACAAAATTAATTACTGACTTGGTTCTTATTTATAAGGATTCTGATTATAGTTTACAGTGAAATAAATTTAATGCAATTTATGCGTTTTATAATTAACTATTATTTTCCTCTTATTTCTTTATATACCAAGTATTTACAACGAAATTATTGTGTTTAATCTGAATTGATTTGTTGGAGAGCTGTCAGCATGGATCTATGATAAGAGAAATAAGAAATGTACAATACAGTAATTTATGCAAGAAAGCAAGTATATTTCTGCAAACAGCATAACAATGCGAGAGTTTCATCCGCTGCTAAGCAAGTAACGGCAGAATAGAGTGACATAATTCATTACCGTTGCTAAGCAAGTGACGTCAGATGTTGAAATTTTCCTAACATTTTATTCATTTGACACTGAAGCATAAATATAAAAAAGTGAAAATTAATGTACTGTATGTACTAAAATTATGCATATAATTCTTACAAAAATTGCAATCTATTAAAATCAAATGTCTACCCGAATTAAAAAAAATAAATAAATAAATGTATAAAAAATTAAAATTCATGAAGTATACAAAAAGGTAAAAAGTGTTAATCTAATGAAAATTCAAATATAATTAAATAGAATAGAGATAATTACAACATTGCGTAATAAGCTAAATTCTGAGATATGAAAGTTAACAAAATTAGCAAATAAATTTAAACTAAACTTATAAATACGTGTACATATTAAAATTATATTTTTGTTTAATATCTAGTTTTTGAATGAAATGATAGCCTACATATCTCCTGCACCTCTTAATTATGCAGATCTGTATAAACACAACATCAATCAAAACATCTGAGTTTGCGTGAGCAGCTAAATGAAGGTAAATAACAACAAAAAACAAATTTTGTACCGTTACGGTGGACTCTAAACAATACTGTTTTAATAAAATGAAGAGGAAATGTTTTCCATCAAGACAGTTGGCATCAGTGATCGTGACGAGTTCTATCACGTTTTATATTATAGGTTTCTTTATATTGCTTGGGCGGGATCGGAAGTCTCCTCGTCTTCTTGGCGATGGGAGTGATGAACATAGATTAAATACGCATGATTGGCAAAATAATACGTTACGACCAACATGTGTCCAATTTAAGCTGTTTTGGGTTTTCATTAACTGAACCATAAAGCAAGAAGTGATCTAATATTTCAGAGATATTGAGGAAATCGGTACGAGAGATAAAATTCCTTGTCATTGAAGTTTGAACCAATCAGATTTGTATTCATGCATACTGCAAGATAGCTTGGGGCTGCTGCGTCCGTGATCATGGACTCGTGGATCGGTGAATGACGGATCTGCCGGCTAACGGAGTGTTGATAGCGGTATAACGAGTCAGGCAGAGATTTAACGGGCAGGCTGAGATGTCCAGCAGCGGGAGTTCCGCATCATGTCGCTTGTTCTTCAGTCCTCAATGCTTCGTTATGTACGAGTAGTAGTAGTAGTAGTAGTAGTAGTAGTAGTAGTAGTAGTAGTAGTAATAGTAGTAGTAGTAGTGGTAGTAGTGGTAGTAGTAGTGGTGGTAGTAGTAGTAGTGGTAATAGTAGTAGTAGTGGTAATAGTAGTAGTAGTGGTAATAATAGTAGTAGTAGTGGTAGTAGTAGTAGTGGTAGTAGTAGTGGTAGTAATAGTAGTAGTAGTAGTAATAGTAGTAGTAGTGGTAATAGTAGTAGTGGTAGTTATAGTAGTAGTATTAGTAGTAGTATTAGTAGTAATAGTAATAGTAGTGGTAGTAGTAGTATTAGTAATAGTAATAATAGTAATAGTAGTAATAGTAGTATTAGTAGTAAAAGTAATAGTAGTAGTAATAGTAGTAGTATTAGTAGTAGTAGTAGTAATAATAGTAGTAATAATAGTAGTAGTAATAGTAGTAGTATTAGTAGTAGTAGTAATAATAATAGTAGTAGTAGTAGTAGTAGTAGTAGTAGTAGTAGGGGAGAGTCGGGTAGTATCGGACATCGGGTAATATCGGACAGTGCGTTTCTTTCATCTACCACCCTATGGTAGTACCTGAATGACATGGTTACGTTTCTCTATGCGACATCACAGAAACGTAACCATGTCAATCAGGTACTGTCATAGTGTGGTAGATGAAAGAAACTCACTGTCCGATATTACCCGATGTCCGATACTACCCGACTCTCCCCTAATAGTAGTAGTAGTATTAGTCGCAATAGTAGTAGTATTAATAGTAGTAGTATTAGTAGTAATAGTAGTAGTAGTATTAGTAGTAATAGTAGTAGTAATAGTAATAGTAGTAGTAGTAATAGTAGTAGTATTAGTAGCCTAGTAGTAGACTAGTATTTGTAGTAGTAGTATTAGTAATAGTAGTAGTAGTAATAGTAGTAGTAGTAATAGTAATAGTAGTAATATTCGTAGTAGTAGTAATAGTAATAGTAGTAGTATTAGTAGTAGTAATAGTAGTAGTAGTAATAATAGTAGTAATAATAGTAATAGTATTAGTAGTAATAATAGTAGTAGTGGTATTGGCATTAGTAGTAGTAATAGTAGTAGTAGTAACAGTAGTAGTAATAGTAGTAGTAATAGTAGTAGTAATATTAGTAGTAGTAGTAAGTAATAGTAGTAGTATTAGTAGTAGTAATAGTAGTAGTAGTAGTAGTAGTAGTAGTAACATGAAATGTTAAATCAAGAAAATCTGTTTCATAATCAAGAAGGACTCGATGTTTTCTAATTCATACTCATTTGTACGAGTATGTCTTGACACTGACTGGACGCATAGGATAGAAATCATTTGCAGCAAAGCTGTACTATATTTATTTTTCTACGTAGACCAGTGGTTATCAAAGTGAGGGTCGCGACCCCCTATGGGGATGTCGTGTAAAGAACTGAGGGGGTTGCGAAATAATTTGCAAAATAAAACAAATGCCTTATTAACATAACACGTTGTATATCTACGACACAGGCCTTCCAGTTTTACTTCTCTCCCGAAGAAAGCAGTGCTAAAGATTTTATCGCTCTCTAAAATCCATCGCCCTCGAGCGGGTTTGAATTCGTCAACCTCAGATCCAACGGCCAGAATGGTAACCGCGGACCGTCGAGGACGAATGATGGTGATGATGATGATGACTGAAACGTCATGTTCGTAAATCCACTACTGGTCCAACTTGTTCAAACTTATTTAAAGATGATGTGGACCATACCGAGATAGAAACAATCTGATGATTTCCCGCTGTGTCAGTACGGTTCAGCGAACAAGATGTATAAGCCACTTAAAACCAATTGTGTTTGTTACATAGCATGTCCGACAATGGGGTTACACAACGTGGCTTGAATAATGTCGGAACCGCATTGCTTCTGTTAGCAGCATCCACAAAATTGTCTTAATATCATGCACAAGCTTCAAATCGCTGACATATATTCAGAACTTGCACAAGCAGTATAAGAAATTATGATGAAACAGAAGTAAGAAAGTTGTTTATTTCATACTGTAAAATTATAATAAATATTTTGATCATTATTATTATCTTCGTCATTTTCTTCTTCTTTTAGTACTAATCAAAACATTCATAATTTTAATACAATACACAAATCGGATCTTCGTCTACCATCTGTTAGTCTAAGTTGCCTTAAAAAGTGTTCAGTATTCATGTAATACGGTCGACGACGTATGCAGTGGAGAGGCAAAGGAACTGGCCACTCTTTTCCATTATCTTCTGGCTTAGTGTCTTGTTGGTATAATTTGTGAGGTCGGCAAAGGCTCTTGTCTACTGATATGGAGCTGCACTCGGGTGTGGATTTGATTCCCGTTTGGGATGATTACCTGATTGTGTTTTTTCCAAGGTTTTTCCCAACCGTAAAACAAATGTTAGGTCATCTATGCCGAATCCTCGGCCAAATCTCATCTCATAACTCTTGACTTGTTTCTCAACTTAAAAGTTTCAGTGCTGGTGTAAGAACTATGGAATGTAATAAAAGAATTGAATTAAATATGTATTTTAGTATGTTTTCAGTTAAGACATCATCAGGGAAATGGGACTGTCAGGGTATATCTTTCAAACAAAGTATTAATACCATTTCTCAGTTTCTTGTTCTACATTTAAATTTATTTTCTTCTCTTCAAGTATTAGGCTTTACTGCTTGTTACGATCTCAGTTAATAGTTATAATTTCATTCCTTCAATAAACGAATCAGGGATCTTTATCCTTGTGTATGATATTTCAGTACAGCTTTGGAAAGTCTGTGATTATCAGTCAATTAGTCCACTGCGAAATGTCCACTGCAAAAACGTCCATCATCATTAATGTCCAATATCAAAAGTGTCCCCAATTATCAAATGTCCAGTATAAAAATATCCCCAATTATCAAATGTCCAATATAAAAAATATCCCCAATTATCAAATGTCCAGTATCAAAAACGTCCCAATTATCAAATGTCAGGTATCAAAAATGTCCCCAATTATCAAATGTCCAGTATCAAAAACGTCCCCAATTATCAAATGTCCAGTACCAAAAACGTCTCCAATTATCAAATGTCCAGTATCGAAAATGTCCCCAATTATCAAATGTCCAGTATCAAAAACGTCCCCAATCATCAAATGTCCGGCATCAAAAATGTCCCCAATTATCAAATGTCCAGTATGAAAAATGTCCCCAATTATCAAATGTCCAGTATCAAAAACGACCGCAATTATCAAATTTCCGGTATCAAAAACGTCCCCAATTATCAAATGTCCGGTATCAAAAATGTCCCCAATTATCAAATGGCCGGTATCAAAAATGTCCCCAATTATCAAATGTCCAGTATCAAAAGCGTCCCCAATTATCAAATGTCCAGTATCAAAAACGTTCCCAATTATCAAATGTCCGGTATAAAAAATGTCCCCAATTATGAAATGTCCAGTATCAAAAATGTTCCCAATTATCAAATGTCCAGTATCAAAAACGTCCCAATTATCAAATGTCCAGTATCAAAAACGTCCCCAATTATCAAATGTCCAGTATCAAAAATGTTCCCAATTATCAAATGTCCAGTATCAAAAAGTCCCCAATTATCAAATGTCCAGTATCAAAAACGTCCCCAATTATCAAATGTCCCGTATCAAAAACGTTCCCAATTATCAAATGCCCGGTATCAAAAATGTCCCCAATTATCAATGTCCAGTATCAAAAACGTTCCCAATTATCAAATGTCCGGTATCAAAAATGACCCCAATTATCAAATGTCCAGTATCAAAAATGTTCCCAATTATCAAATTTCCAGTATCAAAAACGTCCCCAATTATCACCTTTCCAGTATCAAAAACGTCCCCAATTATCAAATGTCCAGTATCAAAAATGTCCCCAATTATCAAATGTCCAGTATCAAAAATGTTCCCAATTATCAAATTTCCAGTATCAAAAACGTCCCCAATTATCACCTTTCCAGTACCAAAAACGTCCCCAATTATCAAATGTCCGGTATCAAAAATGTCCCCAATTATCAAATGTCCAGTATCAAAAATGTTCCCAATTATCAAATTTCCAGTATCAAAAACGTCCCCAATTATCACCTTTCCAGTATCAAAAACGTCCCCAATTATCAAATGTCCGGTATCAAAAATGTCCCCAATTATCAAATGTCCAGTATCAAAAATGTTCCCAATTATCAAATTTCCAGTATCAAAAACGTCCCCAATTATCACCTTTCCAGTATTAAAAACGTCCCCAATTATCAAATGTCCGGTATCTAAAATGTCCCCAATTATCAAATGTCCAGTATCAAAAATGTTCCCAATTATCAAATTGCCAGTATCTAAAACGTCCCCAATTATCACCTTTCCAGTATCAAAAACGTCCCCAATTATCAAATGTCCGGTATCTAAAATGTCCCCAATTATCAAATGTCCAGTATAAAAAATGTTCCCAATTATCAAATTTCCAGTATCAAAAACGTCCCCAATTATCACCTTTCCAGTATCAAAAGCGTCCACAGTCATTATAAGGCCACTACCGGTATAAAAAATATCCCGAGTTATTACATGTCATTAATGTCCAGAAGAATATTTATCAATTGTAAATGAATAATTAAACAATGAAATGTGAGCTAAATTTACAATATTCTGTAACTAATTTTCTAATATTTTGAGGTCAGCATGCGGCTTCATATGATGTGAAAGTGCCCGCAAATATTGCTTCACATTATTCTTATTATTGATTGTGTCGCTGTATAATCCCTTCAATTCGCCGTTGATTTGTAATACATTTCTTGTAGAGAGTGTCTTGAGTCTTATGTGATCATAGTGAATTTGGATTAGGGTGTTCTCTCTAGCATTCTATTCTTGTATTACGTTTCCTACAAATCTCCAAATAGTGACACGTTGTCCAGCAACCATTTTTTTAAATCTAGAGTGAAGACCTGCCACTACATTATTGGTTCTATGACCGCCTTGCAACGTTATTTCCTAGGAATTCCACGTAGGAGGTGGAAATCGTGGCGATGTAGCCCTCCGAAAAAGAATGTTAAATAATCCATTGTATACATACCATATATTGCACATTTTTGTATATTGGACATTTTGATTTGTGGACATTTCTACATTGACCATATTGATTTGACTACATTTGACTAGTGGCCTTATTTTATTTGACGTTTTGGTTGTGGACATTTTTTTTTTAGTGGACTTTTTGTATAGTTGACTTCGTGCTATGGACGAATTGATCTGGAATGAACTCTCTAGTTCTTTCTTTGTTGATGTGTTTTCTTTAATTTAATTGATAAGAAATGTGACTTAAAAGTATTCTTCAATTTCGTTTTGGTTAATTTTCATATCTGACTTCGCATAGTCAGCTGTTTCTCTCATAATTTTATTTCATAAGCTAATGATCTATTAGTATTCCATTTCCTAGTTGTCCAAGCTCCACTTTTATAACACAATATAAATATGATACAGCCTGGTCGACAGAATAACATGTTTAACAGTGAAAGAATTTAATATGAAACTCGTGCAGAAATTAATAGAATATTACTTTGTTTGTTCCACTGAATATCCGCAATTTGTCATCACTATGTATCAACTCACATCCTCAGAACTTTTGATTAAAAAAAAAACAGCTTCTCATGTTTGGCAGAAATAACGTAAAAAGTTGTAAATTGTCTTGCCCGCTTGTTTTTGCACTGCACTTCCTCTTGTATATACTTCCTGTACCTGACTTGTCAGTTGTAACTTTGTAAAAATTATTGCAGTCATAAGACTGTAATTTGCGTGATAGGAAATTAGTAACATTTCAGATTGTCTAACCGGATATTATAATGGACATGTGTGAACTGAATGTGCGAAAATAACAAATCAAGGTAATATTATTTCCTCCGACCGTCACGTTTTCGTTCAACTGTTTTTTTACATCAGATTGTTATACAGGGTGATTCACGAGGATTTACCGTCACTTACGGAGCTTATTTCCAAAGACATTCTAAGCAAAAAAGTCATATAAACATTTGTGCTAATCTCAATATTTTCTAAGTTACACTAATTTGAAGTTGTTTATAAAATACATTTTTTCTTTAGTTTTAAGGGTAAAAGAATATTACAAATAGAGAATGAACTGTTCAGAAGTATCATTTATTTAATTGGCTAGTGTTCTGAAGCTAAAAATATGTTGTTAATATGACCTAAATAGCATTATTAAGAAATTCTTCTGTAAGAGTAAATAGAGATGAAAATCGTTAGAACCAACTTAGAGAAAACCGTCATTTCATGCTGTTCAAGCAAAGGTTTGAGATTTTACTGTAATACAAATGTAGTACTCATTTTCTCAAGAAAAAGTTAAGTATGACACAAAACATGTCGAATCATTTTCTTAACTGAAAACTGTAATTTTACATTATTATAAAATTGTTTTAGAAGTTCTTACAACATATATAGCAACATGTATTTATTTATTATTTTGCTAATAATTGTAACATAAAATATAATATATAGAGAAAAACTTTAGCTCGCCCCTGAAAGAGGAGAACTCGTGCTCAGGGGCGGATTCCTGAATTGAAATTAGTAATTATACAATACAGTTTCTCTTATGTCTACTATGCAATTATAGTATATAAATTTAAATTTACAGTCTTTCAATTTTTATAAAATCCATACATAACTTTTTAAATTTAATTTAATTTAATTTAATTTAATGTTTTCAATGTTTTAATTATTTAATTCATTTGCTCTTATAAAAGTGATACTCATAATTTTTCATTTGGTATGAACATTAAAATGGAATCAGCAGGGAAAGAAGTGTGGGACATCCGTCAATGCCTAAACTAACTGAATCGTATGAAAATATATAAATTTATTTAACTACTGAAGAACATACGAGTATGAATCTAGATAACTGGAGAAAGGGAAAAACGTCTTTAGATTGATATTATTATTATTATTATTATTATTATTATTATTATCATCATCATCATCATCATCATCATCATCATCATCATCATCATCATCATCATCATCATCATCATCATCATCATCAGGAGGTTGTGTTTGGAATAAAAAAGGCTCATTTGGCATATTTCACCCCATCTTTTGCTTCCTTCATGTTGGGAACATCTAATTTAGTTATCTGCATAGTCATTAAGGTCAGGTTAAAAGCTGGTATCCCACTCTCTGTTTCTCTCTAAGTGGTATCTACGATTTGCAAACAAGTCTAAGTTAATCATAGTTTAAGTGTCAAGCTATGCCATCACGAACTTCAATGTTTGTGTAGCTCGACCCAGCAGTGGGATAGTCTGTAGCTGCTGTGACCTCTGGGACAAGTAGCGGTACACACAGTTGAAGCTACTTATACAATTACGATCATTACGCAATTTCTTTTTACTTACGCGAAGTTACGTAGGTCTACTTCGATATCATAACTCAGCTTTAAGGTTAATAGAAACTCCTCACTAAACCATTACAGGAATTATTATTATTGTTATTATTATTATTATTATTATTATTATTATTTATTTTTTTCTTTTATAAAATTACAATACGATGAGATCTTCCCGGGCCCAAATTTTAATGTTATAGCCCAGGCCTGCACAAGGTTTGCGCTCTCCGAGCCGGCTCACAGCTCATGAGCGGAATGCAGATATTAGCTGCGCTCAGTATAGGGTGGGCTGGAAGAAGGGGTGATCTCGTACAAAATGTAGGCCTACACAAAAGGAAGTACTATTACGAGTGTATATGAAATGAATTCCCGTTAAATGTTTGCAAAACTATCTTGGACTATTATTGATTAATAAAGAAATATTTATTTTACTGAAATAATAGAAATCCTATAGCTACTTAAATGTACAATATCAATTTGTTATATTTTTATTTATCAGTACATCAAAACGAGGTTTTATGCTGTTGGCAGCTGAAAGGAACAGTAGCCTACTGATCGTAATGAAACATCAGTTACAGATGTTCGATGTTTGCCTTTATTAAAGTTGATTATAGAAAACAGTTGGTCACAAATATAAATGTTGAGCCAAAGATAGCAATCATTTTCACAGCCTGGCTGTGTAGTCGTGGATATTATTGCTAATGTTTAGTCTTGTAAAACTCAACCAGGCTAGTAGTATTATTCAAACGACCTTTAGCCCTTAGGTCACATTGAAGATCAATAAGTTCGAGCTGTAAATCGTTAAATGTTATGTTCCGTCTTTTAGGTTCCTCCATACTGTACTGTAGCAGTAGGTAAGCAACGTGAAACAGTTACTGAGAATAGGCCTACACACTGCACTCCACTAGATAACTGAGTGGTCGTTTCCCTCTCCTCTACTTATAGCAAGTCTATGTCATTCTGACGTATCTTTCTCTCCGTTTCGGCGAGCGGTAAACACCGCTCTCCCGCTCCGAAGGAGCGCGCGCGCTCGTTGAGCGCTGTTTGTGCAGGTATGTTATAGCCGTTTTCTACCTTTTCTTGTCGGTGCTGTAAGATATTCAATCTCAGCAAGTTCTATAATGGATCTTTTGCTCGTATCTCGAGCAGGGAGATAATTGGAAGCAAAAATAAATAATAACAGATGTTTATGTTCAGTATAGTCGTCTGTTCAGTTTAACTACGGTTCTGAGAACATATTAACATTTAATTGCTTTTATAGCTTCTACTTCGTAGGTGATGCAATTTATTTCAAGTAATTTCGTTCTAAACAACAGATTTAATAGTTAATATTTATAATTATACATCGTAATATGCTTTTATTATATTAAATAATTACTTGAAGTGCTGTGAACCTATTATTTTAACCGTATATTTGTAAAATGTTTAACTCGTTCATGATGTAATCTAAGCAATTATCTTCCTGCAAATAAATTAATGCCCTACCCACGCCACGTAATATGGATGACATCGGAGATATACTGTATAAAGACAGTTTAAAGACGAGCGATCTTATTTATTGTGAACCAGCCTTTGGTCTTTGGCCGCAGATTTACTTCTTGTAAAAGAACTCTGCCTCTGATAGATAGTGTTTCAAAATCTGTCGGTCATTTCTCACTCACACTTCGACGCTGAATAATCTCTACAATATTGAAAGTGTAATCAAATAAAATACTACTACTACTGCTACTACTACTACTACTACTACTACTACTACTACTACTACTACTACTACTACTACTACCCCTTTTTGGTCCATAAATGCCAAAGATACCCATAAAAATAAACATATACTGTAAATCGACTATGATATGATATGACAGCGGTGACCAAAACTCGAACGGCAGTGATTACACGCGAGAGACAGTATAAGATGTAAGGAGACGGGGGAGAGGTAAATGGCATGAAAACTACAACCAGTGGTGGTTCGTGCACTAATATTGATTTCTTCATCAACCCCGCGAATAAAAACAGCAAGCTTTGCTGTATCAGTAATGTCACTACTGTCATCAATAATCATAAAAAAATATATACAAATTTTCTTGCTTTTTTTTTTTTAATATTCCTCAATGAACACAATCAGAAATTTCCTGAATCCTCTTCTGGATATTTAGTCGAGAAATGCGCAGTTTTTCAAAATTAATTAACGACTTTCATTGGACAAATTATTTCAGCCACCTTGATCATTACGTTTTTATAAAACTCTCTTTTGTTGGCAGGCTTAAGAGAACGAGCTATTTCGTTCGCCACTGGCTTCCTTACATTTATTTATGTCATCTTTCTCTTCATGACGATGATTGAAGGCTAACTTCAGTTCTTGGAGTTTAATAGCTCACTTCATTACTACACTAGCACGTAACATTCAATCAGTTTATATTATTAGGCCTACTATTATTATTATTATTATTATCATTATCATTATTATCATTATTATTATCATTATTATTATTATTATTATTATTATTATTATTATTATTATTATTATTAAATCAATGGCATGCAACAACTGATAATAGTAATCAAAAGATTAAAAAAAGAAATTAAAATGGAGATAAAGCGTAGTAATTATTTTATCAGGAAGATGTAGGCCTATATATTGAGGCACGTATATAAGAATTATGGTTATACTTGCTGATAAATAATTAATAATAATAACAACAATAATAATAATACCTGTGTATTCAGCGTAATGCTCTGTAATGTCGCTTCTGTATACTACTACTAATTGAACCGTTGAGCAAAGCAACATATTACATTTTCTCCGACAGAACAGCGAATAAATTCCTCTTCCCATTCTGTACGAAACCTTCTGTTCCTGCTCGTAGAGACAGAGGGTTTGTAGAGCGACATAGTACCGCAGTCTAGTATATACAGTCACGAATCTTTTGTTTATGAGAGTACTAGGAACAATAGACTGTGCAGGTACTATTTCGCATTGTCTGTAATGAGGCGATAGTAGCGATCCTAGTGGTTAGCAACTATCTATGGATGCATATTTACTACGTATTGAGCTTCGTGACTTATATACTAGACTGTGACATTATCATATTGTATTATTGATCCTATTTCTTTTATAAATGCGCCAGATAATTTATTTCTGGTGGCATTTGTTTTATTATTTTATTGTTTCTTTTTAGATACTAGCTAGGGTCTGAGAACTGCTCAGTTTTATCTTTTTTATGCATTACCTTGTTGAAACTGCATTTGTGAACCTCGTTTTAATCGTGACAACGCTTTTTAGTTCTTTTAAGTATTCTGGTTATTGTATTATGTTTCTGTTTAGTGAAGGATTTTAGATAAGGGCGCAAATAGCCATAGTAGCTGACGCGCCCTTTTTAAACCCCACTAACTAACTATCCTATTTGTTCTTTGTCCTTTTCTCGTATCTTTCTCTAATATTCATTCACTGTTACGATGTTCAAATGTTAGTACTAATTTTACGCTGCCACTTATTCACTTATTTTAACACTTTTTTACTATAATTATTCACTCTTTCTGTTTGTGCTCCTCACTTTCACTTCCTCACTACTCTACTTACACCTAATCATTTCTCACTATTCTCACTTCCTATAAATACTTATAATACTTTTATCTCTACGCATCTGATTATACACTTCTTCTCTCCCCTATACTTCACGATCTTTTTACTTGCACTTTTTGATCACATTCTCACATTTTTAATCGCATCTATCACCTCTGGAACTACAGTATAATATCCATATCCTTAGCTGTCGCAGATTCCGACCTTCCTTTACTTTTCAACTCAGTCATATACAAGTGCTGTAAATCGAATAACGGAAATACACCTTTGGGACGGAAGAGGAAGCATAAAGAAAACTTTCGAACTGTTGTAATTACAATAAACTAATAAAGCACCCTTGGCGCCTATATGTATCCCACATATTGTAGGTTGTCTGTTACGTCTAATTCTCAGAGGTCAAAATCCTGTTGAGGGCGCATCTGACCCAACCATTCCTGCTATCGAATGTTACAAGCCATTGCTCTGGTCAGTTGAGCACAGCTGTTACTTCCATTTACACGCAAACACGTCTATCGCATTTGCAGTTCTTTACAAAGCCAACATTTTCCTTGCTGCTGCGTCGAATCATTCCGCGTGTCTGGAAGCGAATGGACTAAGGAATTTAATGCGTGTACAAAAAAATGTTTCTTATACTTCTTACTTATACCATGTCGAAAGTTTGATCATGTATTTGCGATAGATAGATAGATAGATAGATAGATAGATAGATAGATAGATAGATAGATAGATAGATAGATAGATAGATAGATAGATAGATAGATAGATAGATAGATAGATAGGTAGGTAGGTAGGTAGGTAGGTAGGTAGGTAGGTAGGTAGGTAGGTAGGTAGGTAGGTAGGTAGGTAGGTAGGTAGGTAGGTAGGTAGGTAGGTAGGTAGGTAGGTAGGTAGGTAGGTAGGTAGGTAGGTAGGTAGGTAGATAGATAGATAGATAGATAGATAGATAGATAGATAGATAGATAGATAGATAGATAGATAGATAGATAGATAGATAGATAGATAGATAGATAGATAGATAGATAGATAGATAGATAGATAGATAGATAGATAGATAGATAGATGGGTAGGGAGACAGACAGACAGACAGCTGGGTGGGTGGATGGATGGATGGATGGATGGATGGGTGAATGGGTGGGTGGATGGATGGATGGTGGGTGGGTGGGTAGGTAGATAGATACAAGTAAATAATTAATTAAATAAATGATTGAGTGAATGAATGAATGAATGAATGAATGAATGAATGAATATACATAGTCGTTCTCAGTGGTCTAATGCAGCGTTTCTCAACCATCGATTCACAGAAAATGCATGGATTCAATATTATTGTAGTTATTATTGCGTTTGGTACATTTTGAAGAAAGTCAAAAATAAAAAAATAAAAACACAGCAGAAATTTTGGACCCAAAGTATATAATGCATTAATTAGAGCTTACCCTGAGCTAAGTACACTTAACACACATAGTTTCAAGAAATAAATCAGATTAATTATTTCATTGTTTAAGCTAGTTGAGTTAAAATTGATACTCTAATATTCATGTACTTTTGTATTTTCTATTTGTATACAGACCCTTTTATTACATGCTGTATTTATTTTACCATTTATTAATGTTATTGTGTTCAATGAACTCTCTTAATTTTGTGATATATTTTGTATAACTGATCTGAACTGCGCCCGAGCACGAGCTTCTGCTCTTTTGGGCTGCAATGCTTAATGTAGCCCAAGTGTAAAGTATTAAATAAATAAATTCAAATTCAAAATAAATTCAAATTCAAAATAAAATGGAACTCTCAGCTCCAGATTAAAAGCAAGTTACTGTATCATTTCTGGGTATTTGTGAATAAAGAATACCCTAAGCTCTGCAGAAAATCTTTAAACTTATTGGTAACTTTTTCAATTACATACACATGTGAAACAAGTTTTTAAGCCATCTCTGCAATTAATACAAAATACAGAACCCGAATGTAAATTGGTACCTCACTACATCTTGTAGTATCAAACTTGGAATCACGAGTCTAAGAGATTTTGGCAAATAAAGAGTGGCTTTGTGAGAAGGATAAGTAACAAACCATTTGCTTATGTGAGTTCGAATTTAAATATTGTAAATTGTAATAATTGAGGTTAAAAATAAACATTAATAGACAACTTGATGTAAAATTTTACCTATCTTATTCCGATCCGTGAGTATCAAAAGGTCGAAAAGCTCTGGTCCAATATTTGCTTCAGTATTTAAGTATCACGAGTTTAAACTCGACCAGGGATGTTAGATTACCAGATCGAACAAGTTCGAAGTACAAATTCACCAGTTGCGAAAGTAAAGCTCCTGCTGACCTGATACAGTAAATTTGATCGTCATCATCATCATCATCATCATCATCATAATCATCATCATCATCATCATCTGTCGACCTGGTTGGCGAGTTGGTATAGCGCTGGCCTTCTATGCCCAAGGTTGCGGGTTCGATCCCGGCATTTAACTGTGCTTAAATTCGACAGGCTCATGTCAGTAGATTTACTGGCATATAAAAGAACTCCTGCGGGACAAAATTCCGGCACATCAGGCGACGCTGATATAACCTCTGCAATTGCGAGCGTCGTTAAATAAAACATAACATTAACATTATCATCATCATCATCATCAGCATCATCATCATCATCACCACACGATGCTTTATTCTCTTTGGACCTTAGCATTCCTCTGAATCTCTCGCAAGACTTCCTCGTGTTTTGCAAGGACCTCCCGAGTAAATTCACTCAATAGTTCTGTATCTTTAATTATTCCATCTACTCATCAGAGCTTAGGTTTTGCTTTTGCTTCTTTGTCTTCTACTGTTTTAATCAATTATTTAACGACGCTGCATCAACTATGTGGTTATCTGGCGTCGATGAAATTGGTGCTAGAGAAGTGACATTTTGGTCTAATGAGACCAAGCATTCGCCATGGATTACCAGACATCGACCTTCCACTTGGGAAGCAACCTCGAAAAAACTAATCAAGCAATGAGCCCGAATAGACCCTAACTACTCACTCCCGAACGCAACCTACGACAAGGAGACCCCTCAACAATTGCAGTTAGAATACCTCTGATGGGTAAATGATCATCTGACCTTATCGCATGTCCGGCATATTAATCGTATAAATTATACAGGGTGATTCAAAAGGCAAGGTCAATCGGTGAGGAGATGATTCAGAGCGAGGAAAATCCTTGATCAGTTTTATTTATTTGCAACAGGCCAAGCAGTTAATTCACATCTCATGATACAATAAATACTCATTTACCGTCAGTTATTTTGATTTACAAAGCATTGATGGAATGACAATGCAACACACGCCGTGAAATGTTGTGATTGGCCAGCACGGTCTCCCGACTTAACGCCATCTGGACATCTTTGTATAGGGTTTTATGAAAGAAATGGTGTATGCTACGGAGATTACAGACAGAGATCATCTCCTCCAGGAATTAATGCAGCTGTAACAGACATCAGACTACGAAACATCTGTTAGATCTTGTGCACAGGGCAGTAAGAAAATACGCCAAGGCATGTTTGCGTGTAAACGGAAGACATTTTGAGCAGCTGTTTCAATAAAGTACTATAAAATAGTAATTATTGTAAGTCACCTTAGTTGTGAGTAAATATTTGACCTGTTGTAACTCTGAAACGGTTGCAAATAAATAAAACTGACAGAGTACTTTCCTGCTCTGAATGTCGACATGAATCATTTCCTCACTGGTTGACGTTACCATTTGAATAACCTTGTAGGATGCGGTAAATTTGCTGAGCGTAAAATGTACCTTTTTAAATAGATTATTTAACGAAGCTGTGTCAATTACAAGGTTATCTAGCGTTAATAGAATTGGTGATATCGAGATGGCATTTGGACGAATTGAATCCGAGGAATCCGGTTATTTATGCAAAAACAGCCTATGAATCCTGAATTATGCAAAATTGTAAATAAATTTAATTCCGTAGATTTGTAGCTGGAAACGTTGCTGTTTGGGTCATAGAACAATGAAACAAAACCACATTATTCAAGTCCATGCAAAAACATCTTCCTAGCTGTTACCATGATATTCGTTGAATCTGAGTAGGATTCGGGGTTAAAACCCGACGGAGGGTGATGAATTTTAAAGGATGATGTCCTTAGCATGGCTCCCTCTCAAGGAATGTAAAGTTGAGTGTTTCGTGTTATGTATTTACGGCACATAAAAGAACCTTAACCCTGATGAAGGACTTGTGACAATATTTGTCGGCCATTTCTTGCCCACGTTTAATTTCGACCTCAATAATCTCTGAAGTCGGAAACGTCGTTAAGCAAAATACTGCTACAGAATTAATATTGATTAAAACAACTGAGCAAAAGTCTACAAGTGTTACAAGTGAGACTATTGCAGAAAAGAGATTATCGTACGAGATTATTTTGATCTGTCAAGATAATTGGATGTCCAGTTCTGTGTGATGTGTATAATTGTTTCAAATAATACCTCTTTTAATCAGTATGATAAAATTAGATAAGGGAAAAAGCATTTGAGCCCTGTCGTCAGGGAATAACTTCAATTAAAACTGAGCAGCAAACAGCTGTTGTAAGACGTGCAGTTTATAACCCGAGTATTTATTGCATTACCTGACTGTTCAAGTTGACGACATATTTCAGACACACACGGTATATATTATCTGTAATTATTTGGAGATGGCAGTCCATTTGCTACTGAAAGGAACAATAATACAGTAATAATGTTATTAATATTACTGTATTAATTATTATAGCCTGGTTATTTATACAAAAACAGTTTATGAAATACATACGTATGAATATATGCACAACAGTTTACTAAAATTTGTTTCTAAAGTATAATACTTAATAATTGATATAAAATATATTTCCTCGCACCTCATGAGTATAGACGTGCTTATCAGGAGCATTCTTAAGCACTTCAGCCCAAAGATGCTTTTTGTGTGGCCGTGATGGAATGACTTGCGTGCCCACTGTAGCCTGTCCAGCTATTGCCTCACCCCGTCCGCCACACTACTTACTCATTCGCGTACTATATACAGAATGAACCAAAACTCTACCGACAAACTTTCACAGGTTCAGGATGTTGGCTTAGTGTTTTGATATGAGGAACATCTGGTCTCCGGTGGCTTATTATATTATATTGTATTATATTGTATTATATTATATTATATTATATTATATTATATTATATTGTGTTATATTGTATTGTATTGTATTATATTATATTATATTATATTATATTATATTATATTATATTATATTATATTATATTATACAGTGCGATCGAAAAGTCCCTCCGCAACTCTATTAGTACTAGTAACTCCAGAATACAACCCTGTAGAAAGTTGGCACTCCCCGATTCATACCGGTTTGACAACCTCACACTCCCAGTCCATCATATTAGTGGCCAGTGCTGCCACTTGAATTCTCCACCAAATACACTTGAATTCTCTGCCTAGTGGATTCTCGGCCACACAAGTAGTGCGGAGAGACTTCTGGATCGTACTGTATTATATTATATTATACTTATATACAGTTGAACCGTAAGTAATGTCATTAATTTCAGGAGGTTATTCTTTGAGATATCTATTTCAAACAAAAATGTTTAATACAGTTTTGCTCTTTTTCGCTTACTTTCCGAGGTAAAAATCGTTATATGTGAAACATTTCATAGTGCATGTTCGAAAAGCCATTGATTTAATTCCCAATATGCTCGATCAAGTTAAGAGAGCAGTGTATTATGATGACTATTACACTCTTACTACGTCATACTACTTTTGACCAATAAAACGGTACGAAAGGACGTATTTCAACCAATCATGATTGCTTATCGCACAATTTTATCGCGTCCCTAGCATTTGTTTAATTTTATCGCGTCCCTAGCATTTGTTTCTTTGTTTGCCAACATTTGAAACTGCGCTGGTCTGGACGTCAAAAAAATATATATAAAATTACAAACCACTCCAGTCGATGCACAGCAGTTTCAAATATGACTCGCATTGGCATTCAAGAACAAGAATTAATAAAAATCACTGATCATACCTATGCATATTCTGAAATCCGATTTACAAATAAATGAAGAGCACCATTCGGAAATCCTGAATAAGTTGAATACACCATGTAGGCCTAAATCAATTAGTTCCACTTCTATTACGCACACGTCCAATATAACATCAATTGAACCACCAACCACATTCAAATTTGAAAATTGTACATTCAATAATTATTCCTTTTAAAATTATTCATGTTTATTTTTTATGTCATCGTCGTTAATTAAAACTTTTCTAACACTTGTGTACTAGTATATTAGTTAGGTTATGTTATAGCTTCTGCTATATGATATTATGGATAGTCACGTATCAGAGATTGTTTAATATTAAGATTTATTGAAAATCATCTGTCAAGTGACGTTGATTACTGGGATTCGGATAATTGAAGTGGAATGTTGCATTTTACTAAAAATGAAACTGAATCAACAAAGCCTTCTTGACTAGTAACATTGCCATCGTGTATAATAGATCGAGAACTTCTCGACGAGAAGGCATTGTTCACTACTGCCATCTAGCATGCATCTAGCGTAATATTTGTAATGTTGAGATGGTACAATAATACATTTGAAGACAGTTGTATTTTCGTAAGTCAATTAATATTTTATTGTATTGGAGTACTTCGTTACTTCTAATCTTTATATACTTTCTTCTAATCGTGTAATAGTCAATTAAATCCCACTCGAGTTTTGATTTTCTCTAGATAAATCAAAACGTCTAGTGAGATTACTGTTGATAAATGATGTCTTTTAAAAATGCAGAAATTTTATCGGAACAAATGTAACATTTTAAAACTTTTTTTAGAACGAAAAGTTATATTTTTTCATATATATATATATATATATATATATATATATATATATATATATATATATATATTCGTTAATTAGGTTACTTTAACTATTATTATTAATTGCAATTATTGTGTGTAATTAAGTTGTGTTTTCTCACTTGTAGTGTAAATGACTACATAAATTATTCCCATTTGGCAGTGACACATCTGGAAGGGGAGGCCTCGGTGCCTCTTATACAAATCTGTAAATCGTATAGAACTCACCATCATCATCATAATCTACCAATATTTTGTACAAATCGCATGGAACGTCCGACACTACAGATGTTCCACATACGTTTTAAATACTCATATTACATCACGCTTTTGACTCATCATTCTGGACTTCTATTTGTTGCAGCTCAGTTGGTTAAAGTTAATGTTATGTACGGCTAATGAAACACTTTAGCGTTGTGATTATTTGATTTACACTTGCATAAAAACAAATGGCGCCCAAGTGTAGTGAACATGAAACAGTTATTGCCTTTCAGTAGAACGCAGACCCACATCTGGCTTTTTACAGGACTTTTAACCAGTCGTTATCCTGAAAATCACATTATAGTGAAATAATAAAATATGTTTTGTTTCTGTGAAGCCTTTGCATCAGTGAGATATTATACATAGACCCTCATATAATGTTGGGCCTTGACAATAACAATTTTTTTAAATTTTAGTAGGTTATTTTACGACACTTTATCAACATCTTAGGTTATTTAGCTTCTGAATGAGATGAAAGTGATAATGCCGGTGAAATGGGTCCGGAGTCCAGCATCGAAAGTTACCCAGCATTTGCTCATATAGGGTTGAGGGAAAACCCCAGAAAAAACCTCAACCAGGTAACTTGCCTCCATAACTTTAAAACCAAAATACTTTAACAAGCTCCGTCATTTTAGTATACGATTTTCACACTTAAGTATTGTTGGATGCCTATAACTAAGGCAAACTTTATATTATCTTGGTTTCCTCTCTTACTCTCCTGGGTTCTGAGAGTATATATATATATATATATATATATATATATATATATATATATATATTAGTAGTTTATTTTACGACGCTTTATCAACATCTTAGGTTATTTAGCGTGTGAATGAGACGAAAGTGATAATGCCAGTGAAATGAGTCCGGGGTCCAGCACCGAAAGTTACCCAGCATTTGCTCATATTGGGTTGAGGGAAAACCCCGGAAAAAACCTCAATTAGGTAACTTGCCCCGACCGGGAATCGAACCCGGGCCACCTGGTTTCGCGGCGAGACGCGCTAGCCGTTACTCCACAGGTGTGGAGAGAGTATAGTATACTAGATCATACTTCATACATGATTATGTTGTAAGATGTGTGTGCAGAGACACGAAGTATAGTATAATATATCTGCATTTGTGCTCTAACTGTAACCTACAGGATTTTTTCAACATTTTCCCTCATTTCAGTGACTTTTTTGAAGTGTAAAATTATATTGAACGTTAAAAATAAAACAACAAATGTCTCAGGATTCAGGGGGTTAAGTTCTAACATTGCGAGACGTTAGTGTGTATGTGTGTGACATTTAGATATCTCCTGGAATGTATGCAAAACACCATTCTCTTTGAATTTAATTTTGTAAGCATTTAAATGTATTCTTTCTGTTACGAATTATTGCTTTGTAGTATTAGTGTTTTGTCATGATTAAAACGTATTATTATCAAAGCTCGGAACTTGGGGACTTGTGTCCTTGCACGCGGCTAAACGACCGGACTTCAATGTCAACAAACTCCCGCTTCCCGCACGTAGGTACTGTCAGGTCTGCTAGAAAAGTGGTTACTGGCTGCAACAACATATTGATAGTATTATGGTAGGTCGAAACACGTAATTTTATAGCATGTATAATAAAAATAAACATCAGCAATATATCAAATTTACTGTTCTGCTCTGTATATTTTATTACAGTGTATGACTACGAACATTCGAAGATTTTCGAACCCATAACTTCTTCGCCTTTTAGTTAAACATGATTTGAAACGAGAAAAACTTATTTCCACGTCACATGAAATGATGGGAGCAAACTTAAAATAAATGTTTTAACTGTCACTGTTTTTTGTTCGATTTTCAGCAGTTGCTAGCTGATCTCATATCTGAGAAAGATAAGTATATCCTAAATTTTTCTCGAAAATAGTTTTCAATTTGTGTGTCACTACTAAGGCAGGTCCCTCGATGATTTGATCCATGGCTATGGACAAATTTTCCACCAATTTAAGGGACTGCAATGTCTTTCAATGAATGCCGTTTCCAGCCTTTAGTTTGTGTGTGGCACAACTTACAAGCTATAAGCTCTCCATTCGAAGAAAATAATGTATCTCCTCCGAATTCCTCCACGAAATTCAGTACCTAAAATTTAAAAAATATATTTTCAAACTTTTATAATACCCATTCGAATAACACGTATTTTCTAATTCCTCTAACAGACCATTTATTTGTAATTCTCTGATTGTCATTGGCTTCAACATGACACAGTTTCCTCGTCCGTATATGTGACCACTTTCTTAGTACATACGACTGTCCTTGAGCGCTTACAGCGTGAGCTTTGTGTACGTTGTACCTGTAACCTTACCATGTACACGACACACAAGTCCCCAAGTTCCGAGCTTTGATTATTATGTGGATCTACGAAAGAGCTGTTAGATGTACAGATGAACTGAATGTGTAACAGCATGCACCCGTCATTCCCATGCCATGCTATTGGACTCTACACCGTAAGGTTGAAAGTGCTCCATTTACAGTGTGGGGCCTGTATACTGTATAGCAGTGAATTGAACGGAAGACGATAAGCTGCACAATCAATAATAGAAGGAATTTCGATAACGTGAAGCCAGTTAACGATAACGGAAACCTTAGAACCGTAGCTAAAGATTTAAGAAGAATGACGTTTTATATCTTGTTATGAGAGCTGCTTAGTATCTGTCATATATTTGTACAGTCCTGACTCGCTTACGGAATTCATGCTGATATAAAATATCCCATTATTAACCCAGATATGCCTACTGTCCTATTAAAAGGACAGTGGTCAATGTTTCAAATTACCCTCCCTACAGTTAACGCATTTGATTTTTCACAGGTGTCACTATTACTGGTCTTAATTAGAGGCTTGCTAGGTGTGGTAAGACTGGTAATTAGAGTTCTGGTCATCGTTGAGTTTGAGATATGGACGTGAGAATTGTTCGTTTATTTCAGCTATGGCATCCGAGACGCAAATCAAATAAGAATGTTAAATATTTTTACAATTCGGAATTATTTTAGAAATTGTTGTAGATCAAATGACTACTAATAAACATAAATATAACGTGAAACTTCAATGCGTTCGAAATATCTATTCATTGCGACATGACAATGACGAAAACTTATGTGTCCTTTTAAAAGGACAGTAGGCATATCCCCATATATTTTGAAATTGTTTCGCTATTTCAATTTTAGTGGATTTTTCCTGCATGAAATGCTATCTACGTTTGAAAATTATGCTACGGGCGAAATTTCATCTCAAATACAGACATATCACTATAATGCAGCTTACAAATGCCACAGAGTTCGTGTTCACACAAAATTGGGTTTCTGGCGTCTTGTCAGCCCACTGAGGTGTGTGAATATGAATGGAAAAGTTGAGACAGTGTCGGGTGTAGTTGTTCGGTAGTTAGTCGGCAGAGCGTTGGTTCGCTAAGCTAAAGATCCCGGGATCGATTCGCGGCTCCCGAACAATTTTTCCTTTGAAATTATTCAAGTCTGCTTCACAGGGATATATACCTGAAAGCCAGATTTGTACAGCAAGATCTGTTTACAAGTGGAGGACTGGTGACGTTCTGGAGGGAGGTATTGAACGGACATAAGTTTCTATTGTTTTTCATTTAGTATTTTTGGAAGAGGTCTTATTTTCTTTCTAAATTGTCATTGTCATAACAATGTAGATTTTAGAAAATGAACTGAAACCTGTCTTTCGACATTGCCACAGCAACTGCTTCATTATATGTATCGTCACTTCTCTCCCAATATAACCTCCTCCTCGAAACTTCAACACACTTTTCGCCTATTACTTATTTTTACGCATCAATAGCAATACGGTACTATTCAGTGACGAAAGTATTCTAGAGTTAAAACGAATTTAGCAACAATGCATCATTCTTCAGAATAATATTAGTAGTAATAATAAGGAAACTATAATAAAATAATAACGTAATGATTTGTTAATAATAATAATAATAATAATAATAATAATAATAATAATAATAATAATAATAATAATAATAATAATAATAATAATATTAATAATTGTAAATTACAACAATTACATTGTTTCCTTTCATGTAAGCATAGTATACAATTATTCCTCAAAATGTATGCTCATATGCCTACTGTCCTTTTAAAAGGACACCTGTTTCTAGCCGATCCAGTTACAACCAGAATGTTTCGACACCATACAAATAATTCAGTTATATACTGCATTAAATGAGATTTGAAAAATACACAAAAATTGCAACAAAAAATTTCAGGCATATCTGGGTTAATTGAGGACCTCCCCGAAATAAGGGCGTAACCTACAAATTTATGACTCACGTTTCAGGAGAAAGGGCAATAATTTCAGGAGCATATTTCGTTAGGCCTATATTTACTAGCAGAACCATTTGACTAATCAAAGATATACGTTTCTTCAGCTATTGAATTTAATAATTATTTTTTTATAAATGAATGCTTCAAAATTACTTTTTTGCTCGATCGTGTTTCTTGTATTTACAGCTATTGTTGTTAGGCCTTGAAAGTTAGAATTCCCATACAGAAACTTGTTGCTAGGGAAACCATTCTTCATAACATAAAACTACATTAAAATAGATCCATTACAGTGCACTTGTTACTTAGTTATCATTACAATGTAGTTTTGAGAAGGATTTGGAATAATATTGCTCTAAATTTTCATTGCAAAATATATTGTATTTGCAATTTTAAAAATATTATCTTGCAAAAAGTGTTGTACAATACACGTTTGTGAAGTGCATTACAAAATCTTGTATCATAATATAGTATTTCCACCTAAGTTACATATTTCATTAATTTGATGTTACATCTTTCTTCCGGGGAGGTGTTCAATTGTAAAAACCTACAGTAAAATAAATGACATGTACCTTAAGTATTATAATTATTAACTTAACATTTATTGAGCAAATTAAAATTTCCTGCTTCACTTAAAATCAGAACAATGGTTTGCTTGTTTTAAACACTGCCTACTCTATCTAATTTATTACTTCATTTTATTGTTTTTACCATTCAGTGAATTCTTGTGAATTCACCGTTGTGGAGTAACGGTTAGTATATCTGACCGTGAAACGAGCGGGTCCGGGTTCAAATCCTAGTTGGACAAGTTACTTGGTTTAGATTTTTTCCAGGGTTTTCCATAAACTCATTAAGAGCAAATGCTGGGCAGCTTTCGGCTGTGGATCCTGGACTCATTTCGCTAGCATTATCACCTTCATCTCATTCAGATGCTAGATAACAATAGCAGTTGATAAAGCGTCGTAAAATAACTAATTATAAAAAAAGAATTCTCTTTCGACGCTACACTGTAGAGACATTTGCAGTATAAAATTAAACGTTGGCCTACATGGGTATTATATCTGCGAGAAAAGCACGGAACTAGGTGAGACAAAATACAGCCGATAATTTTTGCTGGGTCAAAATTTCATTGTATAGCCTACTCTAAATCTATGTGGAATCTTTAAGTTTACTTCTTTTCAGAAGGAAGCAATGCTAAGAAAATTAATCGCCTCTTAAAAATTAATTTTCCCCAGCCGCATGTGGATCGCGATATTAGGTCTAGGAGTAATGACCAAGGAGGTTTAACTCTTATGATGCAATGTATATCCTCATAGAAATTCCTTAATTTTCCACTTTATGGGCAGAGTGTGTTAGCTGTGTTCCTATGGTAATGATGGGAAGAAATTGGTTATAAGTGTTGTCAATCAATTTAAATATACTCGTATATTATGAATAGGTACCCATTATCTACAGAATTTTTCAGTTTTATAACATCGATAATATTGTTGAACTATAAAATAGTATTTTTGTGTAGCCGAGTTACAATTCCAGTCAGAGACAATGTATCCATATTAGCCAAATTTGTTCAATTGGTTAGTTTAATAATGTGGCATATTATGGACGATTTTGACTAAAGATAAAGACTGTTTATAATGCTGATGTACAAAAAATTAATTATGTATCGTTACTTAAACCGAGCAATGTATAAATAATGTCAAATATCTTACTTTTGAGATTATAAAGTACGGTGTGTATTTTTTTAGCATTCCATAAAGCGAAAGTACATCCTTTTGTTTGGGTGCATATTGGATTAATTTATATGTCTCTTCTGAATAACAGTTAAACAATAAACTCTAAACAGTAACATCATTCGCCACATGATAAAGGGGCTGAATTATTGGGGAGCGCGTGAAGCGTGCAATGAGAAAGTAACTTCAACAATGAGACACTGATTTTTTTCAGTACCGGTATGCCAAATGCAGTTTTTGATCACTACTATTCTCTGAAACGTAGGACAACATCCTAGTCAAATAGTACCTGTGGCCATATAAATGTCTGTTTTATGCGGAGAATGAGGAATATTTGTAAAGTTCCTGTTGTAAAATGAGAAAGTTGGAAGCGTTGGTCTGGAGAATTGAGGGAATTTGAGGAAGAGTGGGGGAAGTTGCCGGAGAATCACTTGACCAGAACCGACACATGTTAATGATAATGACTGTTACATGTAACCAAGGACAAAGAGTTCAACCACTTTTTACAGGTTGAAATAATAAAAACGTGTCTGTCCTCTCTTGCAACAAGATTGAATTATATTTACAATCAAATATAACAAGTTGAAGATTAGTAGATCCATCTAACGAAAGTGTTCTCAGTTTCCTGAATGACGGAGTAGTTATGAAATATTTTCATATTATTCTACTTAATTACTTCAAACGAGCTGTGCCAATACAAATTAGATATATGAGTAAGCCTATACATTTTATACGATAACTAAGATAGCTAATTGTTGTTTATGTAAGTTGTCAAATTGTGGAGACTGTATTCTTCCTTATTGCTCTGTGTTTGCAATTTTCTTTCTCGATGAAAAAAATTAATTAGTTGAAATTATATATATATATATATATATATATATATATATATAGTTTTCATATTTTAATTGTATCTATGATGTCGCTAATTAATTATACCTACATAAAGAAAAATACCATTCATGTGGACAAGAAAAGCGCTGTGGCGAGCAATTTAATTATAATTTTCATAGAAATTATTACTGATATATATTTGTTATACAGGGTGGACCGTAAGTAATGTCATTAATTTCAGGGGGTTATTCCTTGAGATATTTCAAACAAAAAAGTTTAATTCAATTTTGCTCGTTTTTGCTTTCTTTTCGAGAAAAAAATGTTTTCTTAGTAAACATTTCATAACGTGTTTTGGGAAAGCTATTGATTGAATTCCCAATATGCTCAGTCAATTTAAGGGAGCAGTGTATTATGATAAAGAATGAATGAAAGAATTTTAGTTGTGTCCTTTACATGTGCAGAAATTTGATCCGAACAAATAATATAACACTTTAAAATTTCTTCACACAACGAAAAGTTGTAAATTTTATAGAGGGTCTTGTTCTCTGCTTATTGATTGATTGTTTCGATTATTGATATTACACTTTTTATATGAAATTATATTTCTCATCTATATGCAGTGGCGGCTCGTGAATTTGTGGATTGGGGGAGCTGCAGTAGATTTTGGTACATACAAATTTCACTTATTGATATCATTACTAATGAGTATAGGACAAAAATAAATGCACTACATATCGAAAAATCAAAACTTCCTGACTTAGTTGGCAGATGTCTGTGGCATCATTTGCCATAATCGCTAAAAAAAACTAATACCATCGATTTCAGTCTGAATTTCAGATCGGCAGACACTCAACATGCAATCTATCAGTTCATTCTGAATTGTTTTAGAACTATCTTTAAACAGTGGCATGTTTCAAATGATTTTTTAGAAGCTCGTTTAGATTACTCACGAACTATAGCAACCCACGAAATACACCAGGGTTCTTCGAATCGTTTTTTCATCATGTCCCCTAAAGGGAAGTTCATATTGGCCACAAAATCAATATTTTAAAAACAATTTCACTATTTTTTCTCATTTCTTGATTATGTTTGAGAATGTTTGTTCTGTTCGCTTCACTTAGTTGCGCAGCAATATTAGTTTTGCCTAACATTGCCAATGAAACAACATTTTTCAGGTGAGACAGCGAAGATTCGTGATTTTTAATTTTTAGGAGCAAATGTCCTAAATCTATCACACCACTCCTAGTCTATGCAGTATCACCACCGAAGAGGAGGCAAGGAAAACAAAATACAGAATTTTTTTTTGTTCACATCCACATAACCACAAATGTTTAGCGTAAATTTCATTGTTATACTTCCTTACATATATGCACTATTTCGGCTGGATGAAGCTTGAATAAGATTTAAGTCGGGTAACGGACGACCACTTTATTTCACTTCATTACATCAATCTTCTCCGCAAGGGAAAGTTGAGAAAAATAAAATTAATATTCTGTAATTCACACACACTCATGCTTGCACATTTGCACTGGTTAAGTTACGGTACTAAGACGTCACACCAAAGCAACACTCAGATATACTGATGGTCAACAATGTTCTAAAAGTGGAAAAGAAGTCTCTTTCGTATTTTACATCCTATATTAAAAGGATTCTACTCGTGCAATCATTTTGAGTTAAGGCAAATATTAGGTTCTGCTGGAGGCTGGGTATATACGTAATAATAAGGCAAAAGAGAATATTAATTTCGTTATATTAACTCGATAAGATTCTACAACAATAAGTAGCCTATGTGAAGAGAAAATAAAAATTTTGTCATTAAGTTTCAAGGGAATAGAGAATCCATTTGACGTAGCATTACAATAGCGGTGTGGGAAGGGAGGAAAGAAATCTTCCCTTGTGGCCTGGCTCTGCAAGCCACTGCAGCGAAATATGGGTTTTAAACAGCGGCAGTTTCCCTCTGCTTCCCTTCACCTCTCTACCCCCTGACCTTCAAGAGACACTCTCTATGAGCTGTCCCACCCTGCAGATCCCAGGACGACTTTGAATGTCGTGTCAATTCCATTACAGTCGACGCGCAAAAAGATTATGCATAAGATAATAGTACATATTCCCGGCCACATGAAATATAAAGCAATTTACCAATAAAAGCTGTAACAATTCTTGTACAAATTAAAATAAATATTATTTTTATTTTCCTGTTAAAGCAGGGAGTGCTGCAGCTCCGCAGCTCTTATGGACGGGCCGCCCCTGTCTATATGTATGCGGAACCCGAATCACATAAAGTGAAGTGGGTAGGCATTAGACACACACACACATATTTTTTTCATATACAGAACTTTAGGTGGAGTCAGAGGACTTCTTACCAAAGGGAATCGGTTCGATTCTGGGATGTTCTTGTAAAATGGCGACGGAAAAGCGGTCGTGGGCTATTGTCTTTCTCCAAATATATCTGTTTTCGCGTTAATCATTTCAACACTGCGCCATTATTGCATTATTATCAACTTATTGTCTCTGAATCTACATAGTTTAAAGGATTTATAAATAAAAATGTAGATTACAAATTTTTAAGAGATAAAAACTGATAACGGCGTCCTAATAGCTCGGACGCTAAGTCTTCTGTGTATTCTGCAGAAGAGAGTGGGTTCGATTCTTAGTCCATACCAACCATTTTTAAGGCCTGGGTAGCGTAGTCGGTATAGCACTGGCCTTCTGTGCTCGAGGTTGCGGTTTCGATCCCGGCTCAGGTCGATGGCATTTAAGTGTGTTTAAATGCGTCAGGCTCATGTCAGTAGATTTACTGGCGTGTAAAAGAACTCCTGCAGGACAGAATTCCGGCACACCAGCGACGCTGATATAACCTCTGCAGTTGCGAGCGTAGTTAAATAAACCATAATTTAAGAAAACTGATAACATAAAATCCTCAACTTCTAATGTCTCCTAGTAAATATTCATTTTCCTTCGTTGGCGTTTGTTTTGTTTAACATTCAACAAATTATTGCCTATCTAACACTTCAGTTAGTTAAACGTCGTCCTCCTCTATTGTATCCACCAAAGCTCTTTATCTGTCTTTCCACAAGTGTTGGATTAAAATGTTTTAATTGCGAAGTTATAATATTAATATTGTTGGAATAGGCAGGGAAGTTTCATTAATAGAAAGCATAACAATATTAGCAATACTGTTGGAAATGTTGAAAGTGGTATTCTGTTCTGAACATTCAGTTATGAAGATATAAGTGAAAGCAAAGGTAATACTTTTACCAGGAAACTGAGATACATACAACGTCATGAAATTATATGCCATCATTATAGTGACAATTAACTTTCAAAGTACATATGGCAAATGAAGGTGATTTCACAATAGAAATTTCTAATATTAGATGCAAGAACATGTTTAAACAATGATAAAATCAGACAGAATTAAAGAAGTTAGATACAAAAACTTTAAATTAGTATTATTGTCAATAGGTAGACTGCAAAAACTTGTACAGAGCCACAAATAAAATTTGGGCCACCTAATTTTACCAAGTTCCAGATACAACGCATTGCGCATGTGCAGTAAACAAGGGCGCCTAAATGTATGCTACTTGTGGATAGTCTTGCGAAGATTGTTGCCTACATGGAGGAAGACTGCTACCAAGACTCGGCCAATTTTTTAATTCCGTATCCGTACAGTGATCGAAATAAACTAACAACATATATGAAATAAAATTTCTAAGTACTAAACTATTAGGGAAAACACGGAAATTTTACATGAAGCAAATAAAGAGATAGGTTTGGAAGTAAATCCCGAAAAGATAAATTATACGATTATGTCTCATGACCAGAATATTGTACGAAATTGAAATATAAAAATAGGAAATTTATCCTTTGAAGAGGCAGAAAAATTCAAATATCTTGAAGCAACAGTACAAATAGGTATATATGACACTCGGGAGGAAATTAAACGCAGAATAAATATAGGAAATGCCTGTTATTATCCGGTTGAGAAGCTTTTGTCATCTAGTCTGTTGTCAAAAAATCTAAAAGTTAGAATTTATAAAACAGTAGTATTACCGGTTTTTCTGTATGGTTCTGAAACTTGGACTCTCACTTTGAGAGAGGAACAGAGATTAAGGGTGTTTGAGAATAAGGTGCTTAGGAAAATATTTGGGGCTCAGAGGGATGAAGTTACAGGAGAATGAAGGAAGTTACCCAATACAGAACTGCACGCATTGTATTCTTCACCTGACATAATTAGGAGCATTAAATCCAGACGTTTGAGATAGGCAGGGCATGTAGTACGTATGGACAAATCCAGAAATGCATATAGGATGTTAATTGGGAGGCTGGAGGGAAAAAAACCTTTGGGGAGGCCGAGAGTAGATGGGAGGATAATATTAAAATGGATTAGAGGGAGGTGGGATATGATGGTAGAGACTGGATTAATCTTGCTCAGGATAGGAAGCGATGGCGGGCTTATGTGAGGGCGGCAATGAACCTCCGGGATCCTTAAAAGCCATAAGAAAATAGGCCTACTATTCAAGAATTTTTTTATAATTTGAAAACTCGTTTTAAGTCAAACTGAGTATAGTTTATGTAAAAATATTTAAGTTTTTTGGCAGAATAAAATAATGTTTAGTATGATCTAATCTGGTATTCATGATATTCATATTTACAGTAAATTGTATTAGAGTTTTGTGCTACCCTGTTTTAACTTGATCTACTTTATTAAATTCCTTCTCTTTTGCTTCACTAATATTTTCATTAGGGGAGAGTCGGGTAGTATCGGACATCGGGTAATATCGGACAGTGAGTTTCTTTCATCTACCACACGATGATAGTACCTGATTGACATGGTTACGTTTCTGTGATGTCGCATAGAGAAACGTAACCATGTCATTCAGGTACTACCATATGATGGTAGATGAAAAAAACGCACTGTCCGATACTACCCGATGTCCGATACTACCCGACTCTCCCCTAAATGTGTGATTAATTGCCGCCTAAGTAATGTTAATGGTAATTTAATTCTTTCATTATTTCTTTCCAGATTTTGTTCTGCACATTGAACACACACAAAGTCGATATGACCAAACTTTTAGGAGGACAAATCGGTCTGGATGATTTTATATTTGTACACAGAAAAGGTGAGTAAGAAGTACAGACATTCGAATGGGCTAAAATGCAGCTCTCTTTTTATGATGAAATTTTTAATTAACAATTAAGACAACGCTGTGTCAGAAATAGAAATTTGCTTTATACTAATGCCAAGCATGTAACATGCTTTCAAAATGGAGTTCACTATTACAGTGTAACAGTTTTCAATGCCTTTACGATTCGTACTTGGTAACCTTACAATTACGTACCATACTGACCATAGCATCCATAGTTCGTGGATTCAAACCCAGCTGAGGACGATGAATTTTAAATTATGATAAAATCCTTCGTTTGGCTTATTCCGGACAGGAAATAAATCCGTCATAGATTTCCAGTAGGCCTATGTAAAAGAACCATTTTTTTCCGGATAGAGGGTTACAGGAAAAAAAAACTTCAGACATTTCTCGCCTAGATTGAATTTCGATGCTGAATAACTTTTGCAGTTGGAAGCGCTGTTAAAATTTAATAAGATATTACTAATACTACTACTACTACTGCTGTTGCTGCTATTTCTACTGCCAACCCTATGCTTCACCAAAATAAATCAAATGACATTTTTTGTTAGTGTTTTTGCTCGAGAGTCAAATGGATAAAAAGTTACAAAAATTTCAAAATCTGACATTACTTGCTTAGCATCGGATAAGGCTGTTACATTGATATTTGCTAGGGGGATGAACTTACTTTCTTGTATGAATCATATTAATTTATTTCTCTTATCACAGACCAATGCTAACGGTTCTTCAACAAACCAATTCCATTGTCACTTTTATAAAGATATACCATATATATGAAGAAATAAAGAAAACATAATCATTAATAATAAAACACATGCTGATAAATTGAGTTTAATAATTATTTTTTCAATCTCAATCACATTTACAATTCTTATAAACAAGAACCAATTTCTTCAAATTTAAATATCATAATAAAACTCAACTTCACGTAATTACAAGGATCCTATGAATGTCACGTATTATATAAAATTAGGTTAATAATAATGATAATAATAATAATAATAATAATAATAATAATAATAGTGATCATCATCATTGTAATCATCAATGTCAATATAAATAATTGATTAAATTGCGATCTTACTCGTGTTAATTATGTAAGCATGTGCGGGTTACAGCTGTTTCGGTGCTACTTCACACCATCCTCAGAGCCTTCTGAGGATGGTGTGAAGTAGCACCGAAACAGCTGTAAGCCGCACATGCTTACATAATTAACACGAGTAAGATCGCAATTTAATCAATTATTTATATTCAAGTGTTAAAAGTAGTGTACGAAAGATTCAACATGCAATGTCAATAATTAAAATGATATTTAAAACACTTTATCCATTGTCAAAACAATTATTCTTAAGTAGGTATGTTCATATAAGAAAATAGATAAGGCGTTTCACACGGATTTATACTTCCAATCTACAACAGTTATATTATTCGAAATTTATAAAATATTATGGAGTTATTTTATATCTCAGACTCAGATGATTTGTTGTGAAATCTATGAAAAATGAATGAAAGAAATATTATTTATATATTGTAATATGCTGCTGCATTTTAGGATCTTGAAATCAAATTCTGCAATGTAGAAGGATCAAACTTGTCAATAGTATAGAGACAGACTACATAATGAAGTTACGTTCTTCAGTTTCTGCTAGACTATCTCCATTAGGTCTACTGGTAATAGAAAATTGTAGTTTTTACAGGATGGATGGAAAGTGTTACTGACGTGTTATTTTTCACGCAGGGGCGCGGGCAGGAGGGTCAGTAGAGTCAACCGCCCCTATTCAGAAGTGAGACTTTTTACTTTTTAATGTATTATGTATTTAAAACATATTGTGTTTATGACTATGTATACTGGTTTCGTTACCATTATCGGGAGAGAGATAATCAGCAAAGAATGTTAGTCTTAAAAATTATTAACACTATGGGTAGGTTGTGGAGGAATTGTTTTGCCTCTACCAAGATGAAAATCTGCGGGCGCTCCTGAGTAAAAGCCTTTATAATTGTGATACTTCTTGGTAATGAACATCTGAAGTTGTGGAAAATGGTGGTGCGAGATCTTTAGATATTAATTGTACTGTGTCATAGATGTAGAAAAATTAAACGATTCAGAGGTACATTTCGGTTCCATCATCAGTAAAAACAGGGAAAAGGAAACGAGAATTTATCGTCCATTATTGGTGAAGGATCCAACAGATAAATTTCAACGTTTCCCTTTCCCGATGGTGGAGCCGGTATGTAGTTCCAAAGCGCTGCATAGGCTACCTTTACATCAGTGACACGGTGGAAATACCCAGAAACCTCGCATTACGCTAATCGCCATGAAAATTTCAAATCTACTTACTGAAAATGATTTATTCATTCAGTGCTTCTGTTGTTTGTGTGGGAACATTACTAATATAGGTACTTATTATTACAATATACTGATATTACGTTGAGGAAGACTTTCTCTTTACACGATATTTTATTGTAGCCTACTTTCTTTTTTGAGTTTATTAAGTAATTATTAAATATTCTTATTAATAGGTCGACCCAAAGAAATTGAGATCACAAAAATAGAAGATGCTCTGGGACTGACTATTACTGACAACGGTGCAGGATATGCTTTCATCAAGAGGATCAAAGAAGGCAGCGTTATTGATTCGATCAAACACATTCAGGTCAGACAAAAATGGAATCTGTTCGATTGTAGTGCATGAGTAAGTATATGACACCATATAAATGACACACGCTCTTTCATTATAAATAAACGCAGTGTACGTTAAGCAACCAGTTTACGGAAATTCAAACCACATGAATTGTGTGAATATTGATAAAAAGGACTCCTGATAAGATAGGTCTACTAACACCGTAAGTATCTTCTGATGCCTTGCCATCTGTGTTAGATGACACGTGTAAAATTTTACTTAGGACAATCTACGGTCTTACACATAAATTCTTTCTGTATCCCTTATACTGACTTTTTCATTCATTTTGCCAATGTAATTTACATATGTACACTTTTTCTTTCTTTAAAAAGTCTTTGCCTGAAGTTTTTCATTTGACAATTATTTCAGTAAACAATATAATTCATGTTCACAATCGAATATTATGTATTTTGAAGGCAATGTACTTTTATATTTTAGATATACTATCGGTACTTTTACGCATAAAAAATCAAGAAAAGGAAAATTATTACCTAGGGCTACTTCAAGTAAATTGACTTGTATTGTTAACATATCGGTACTTAATGTCTCATCAGTGCTTGGAATACTGGTATCTACATCTATTATTCCGATCGTAACTTCAGCTGCTTTGAAAGGATCAATTGAGGACCGTTTTTGCAAAACTTGCTAACTGAAAAAACTAAATTTTACAGGAGAGACAAAACACTATAGTAAGCAAGTTTTGCTGTATGTCTTACTTATAGCAGAAAGCAAGTTTTGAAAAAACGATCACACTTTGACACACTACAATGAAGAGAAATAACCCAATTTTACTAAGACGCTTTGAACATCATGTAGAGGCCTGCCTTATGTTAACGAATCCATCAAATTCTCAATTTTGCAGTTAGCAAGTTTTGCAAAAACGGTCCTCAATTGCTCTACTAAAATTCGAATTGAAACTAAGTTAATTACCGGTAGCTCTTTTGCTTTTTCGTAATACTTATCTTGATCAAAAACTGGTATATTTCTACTAATCTAAATATATATTTGCAGCTCCGTATTTGTAGGAGTTTAATTTTTCAAAACAAAATTATTGCTTCACTAAACTTGTAATCATATTTATATGCTTGAAGTACTCTTTGTCCTTTGTGTCAGCTCACAAATGTGATGAGAAGATTCTAAAATAATAAATATTTCTTATTAGCCTACATCTGCTGCATATGAAAATTGACAATTTTATTCTGAACAATAAGTATGGTACAATTTATTGTTTTCCTTCAGTAAACATTAAGTACCAGTAATTAATTTAAATTATGTAATGAACGCACATCAACGGACGTGCATACGTCACCAAACATCGTAAGATGAAGATTAGATTAAATTATGTATTCTAGAATTATGTATTTCCTTAAGCTATAATATGCATTCATGTTTTTAGGTTGGTGATCATATTGAAAAGATTAATTCTGAGAATCTGGTGGGAAGACGACACTTTGAAGTCGCAAAACTGCTCAAGGAAATCCCGAAAGACAGCACGTTTACAATCCGACTTGTGGAACCACTTAAGGATGGCTTCAGTAAGTGTCATCATTATTACAATATACCCGTAGTGTTAGAAATCGTGTCCGGACAACTTGTGCCAGGCAATTCGTACTATGATAGCTCGTCCCAAGTTAGAAATTTGTCCCACAATAACTTGATTCACAATTAAATCTGTCTCGCAACAACTCATACCAGAGTTAAATGATGCCTTAACAGTTTGTACCATATAATTCATTAGATTGTTGCATTAAATTGTCTTATGTTGTTGTGTAAACAAAGGCACTGTTGCCGGGATACATAGAGTACCAAATTAAAATACAAAGACTTTTTGTACACTACACATCATACTAGAGAAAAAAAGACAGAATGACATGTGAACAAAGAAATGAATGTTCGGCACTGGTCCATTTTGCTCCATCTCGCTGTTGATACCGAGGAGGTAAATATAAGCATGGTGTCGATTGAGGTAAGTGTAATGTCTCAGAGGTGGGGGTATGATGGTAGGGTCTCGATTAATCTTGCTCAGGATAGGGACTGATGGTGGGCTTATGTGAGGGTGGCAATGAACCTCCGGGTTCCTTAGAAGCCATTTGTAAGTAAGTGATGCCACAGAGATAATGGCACGAATAAAAGGAAACAGCGCAAACATCCATTGAGCATCTACTTCCATCATCAATAGGTATGTCAGTACAATTTTAAGTGAAGCATACAGGGCCGCCGACAGGATTTATGGGCCCCTGTACAATATTGTGTTCGGCCCCATTGAAAAAAAAAGTTAAAAATGACAAGTTACCAATTATTCTGACCATAATAATTATTTGTAAAATAAATAAAACATAACCCCATACAGAGATACGAATCTAAAAATATACACTTTTTGAAAACTTTTAGCAAAACTTCATATTAGCACAATATAATATATTCATCGCGCTTCTTTTTCAATTGGGCCTACATAGTATGCTTCGTGATGAAACTTTCGTCTTTTCGTTGTCGTTTGTTTCGTTTCGTTTTCATAAAACATTATTCTTAAATAGCAGTAATTTCTGACTTGCAGGCTAACATCAACAAACAAATCTCCTTGGCTTCATTGATGCAAAATCATCAATTATATCATCAAAATTTAAAGACCTAGCAAGATCGCTCTCCAGACTAAGGAGGACAAGGTTACTCACACATTGTTACTCTGCATACATTTTTATTTCCTTCGTTTTGTTTGAAGTTGGTGTAAAATTGAGTGTTGCTAGTGAAGGTGCAGAAAATAAACCAATCTCAAGCCCGTCTGTTCAGGTTGTCAAAAATGAAGACAGTTCATACTTAGAAGTGAACACTGATGGTTGTGGCTGTTGATGGTTGTGGCTGTCTAGAAAAAAATTCTGATAACAGTAGTATTGAATCAGAACAAGCAAACAATAGTAAAAATGCTATGTTAATATGTGCAAGTGAAACAAATTTACCCACACCAGTTCCTAACTCTGAGTCATGGCAAGTAACATGCGACCTTGGAAAAGTAAGAAGTGACAGACAAATTATAAGTGTCACTGAATGTGTTCTTCGAAAAAGTAACCCCAACCTGCCTATAGTAATAATCTTCCAAGTGACGGAACAAGAGCCTTTCCAGTATTATTTTCAAAACTCAAGAATGAAGAATGTGCATCTTAATTACACAACTTTTAACACTTCAGAATATGTATTATATGTCTTTCACGTGTAAAATTCTATCGTACCTCGTTAACAGGCCGAAACATGTTAACCAGGTACGATAGAATTTAACACGAGAAAGACATATAATACATATTTCGAAATGAAGAATGTGTTCCCAGAGACTGGCTAGTGTGGAGTGAAACAAATCGGTCACTGTACTATTTTCCCTGATTTGTTTCATTCCACACTAGCCAGTCTCTGGGAACACATTCTCCATTCTTGAATTTTGAAAATACTGTAATACTGTTTTTGGAAAGGTCTTGTTTTCGAACAACACATTCAATGACGCAATTTGTCTGCTGCTTTTAGTTTTCCAAGGTCGCTCAATTTCACACCAACTTCAAACAGCGTTCTACTCCCTTCCTTAATATTCTTACAATTTTTCTGTCTCTCCTTGCGTTTCTCAGCTCCCGACTTATGCTTCTACTTGTCAATTGTCCATTGGTAATGAACAAAATTTACTAGAAAAACAACAACGAAAAGACGAAAGTTTCGTCACGGAACGTAATGTAGGCCCTACTGAAAAGGAAATGTAATCCTCCGGCTTGGATTTGGGAGAATCCACTAGCATATTGCAGTGAGCCGGCAGGGGTTGGTAGTTAAGAGGACGAGCCAATTGAACGTGTTTGGTACAAGCGACGGGAACATATTTCAGGCAAATCCCGGAACCCTCAAGTGTCGTGTCGATTATTGCTAATGTGGGAAACCGATATTCTATTAAATAATACATACACAATGGTCCACACCTGTGGAGTAATGGTCAGAGCGTCTGGCCGCGAAACCAGGTGGCCTGGGTTCGAATCCCGGTCGGGGAAAGTTACCTGGTTGAGATTTTTTCCGGGGTTTTCCCTCAACCCAATACGAGCAAATGCTGGGTAACTTTCGGTGCTGGACCCCGGACTCATTTCACCGGCATTATCACCTTCATTTCATTCAGATCCTAAATAACCTAGATGTTGGTACAGCGTCGTAAAATAACCCAATAAAAAAAAACATGCATAATGAAGTGGTAATTTGTATTAATTCTACAATTGTTGGTTAATATGTCAGATTCATGTAACAAATGTTCTTACAAAATTTTATAGTACTGGTATGTATCTGTGAATAATTATTCGTGATGATAAAAAGTAATCTGACGGGCCCTTACTGCTCACAGGCCCATATGCAATTGCCCCCTTTGCCCCCCCCCCTTCTCGGCGGCCCTGGAAACATATGAAGCTTTCCAAAAGACAGCGTGAAAAAGACTACCCAGTGCATAAGGACACAGAACTTTCCACCAAATCTGAAAACGTTTGAAGTTCTAGACTTTATACCAGATAGATATACATTGGATAAGGATGGGAGTCAGTGGCTGATGTTCTTTGCAGGTGATTCACTATTGTTGTTTTCCAAGCAGTATGGAAGGTTTAAGATGAAATAATTTTTTTTATCCTAATAAATATCCAAATAATTTCTGAATGTTGGATTTGTGGGAAACTTTTGGCCTGCTTCTAATTTTCAATAAATAATTTATGGGAGAAACTATTTTGTTTAATTAGCTGAGGCAAGCGAAATTCAGGGACATGTACTAATATTGCAATCTGGGACAAATGGAATAGAACTAGTTAGAATCTGGGACCAAATGAAAAAGGAATCTAAACTGGATCGGGACAAATATGGATTGTTCAGGGGACAAGTAGACCAAGTCCAGCATGTCATGTCTGGAGAAATATGATGTTAAAGTTATTAATCCATAATTAATTCTAGAGAGTATTTGAAAACTCTCTTTATTATTGTAATTACATTTTAGATTTAATCTTAAACTATGATCATGGTGAGATGTAGTTAGAATTATTTTAACATTAGTTTTTTTCATGAAATAGCACAGTTTGTGGACTAGGTCTACTTGTGCTCTGAAAATTTAGAGCTTCTGATTCACAGCACTAACAAAACAAATCAAACATAAACAACAGTAGTACCGTATACATGTAATTATTATTGCTTTATTACTAACATTTTAATTGTTATCTTTATTTCACAATAGCCATAAAATAGAAACACACAGAAGGAAAGAATTTTTATGAAATTCTAAACATAAACATTCATCTGTTTCATCTTCGTAGTCAGGTGTAGAAGCACATGATGACCTTGTACTTTGTGACACACATGAAAGGTGTTTTAAAAGCTGTGGAATATAGGCGGAATATAGGGCAATAAATCCAGCATAATATCCTTCTTTTTTGCCTCTGTTACATCGCATCTTCTGGGATAGATTGCACTTTGCTTAACATTGTGTAATTAGCCAGTGGGCGACCAGGAAATTTCTTCTCCAAATTTACAGACTGGAATCCAGCGTTGTTTTAAATTTAAACATTAATGGACAATCTCTTTCGAATCGTAGCCATCTAATCAATAACCAGATGAAGTTACTACCCTCAGTGGTTTTTTTCCTGTTTGTCACTGAATCCTTAAGTTATTTAGTCGATAAGAAGTCTTCTTTTTTCATGATGATTACTGGTACTGGTACTTCAAATGCTGATGCTTTGCGTTTTGATAATCTCACTAGGGACCTATGTCAAACCATTCTTGTGGTGAGTAAAAGAACTTATTTTACTTACTGTTTTTCAATAATAGCAAAATCGCCATCATTTAGGAGATTAAGAATGCCCAGACAACAAAAACTTGTAATCAATGGTTTTTACTGCCATGTCAGGATCTTATGTCAACTTCATGAGTGATAGAGCCATTTTTACATTCAGATTTTGGCCTGTACATGAGTCTGAATACAGAATAATATTTTCATAAGTTGAAGCATGGTTTTTCAAATGTTTTATTAAACTTGATGCTAAACGAACTGTAGTATCCATATTTCCGTACCTACATTTAAATAAATGTAACCTGTCTATTAAATTAAGAATAACAGTGCACAACTTATCAATAATGGACTTGTTTTTCTTGTGCTCTGAAAATAATTGAGAGTTGACTCCAAGGATACAACCAATGCTGCCGTAAGTGACTATAATATGAACTATGGACTTGGTCTCTTGTAGCTCTGAAAAGTTTTCATTTTTATATAAAGTACTGCATGCAGATTCATAAAATGTCAAAAAGTGGACTTGGTCTACTTGTGTTATGAACCATCCATATATCAGAACGAATTTCTTTGGGACCAATCATCGGAACTTCACTGCAAATGCAGTATATACGATTCTTCAATCATAAAGTTATGAACATAATTTTGATAACTTTATGAAAAAAATTAAAGATTCAATATCTCATGTACTTAAGAGTGTTTACAATATAAATTTACATAAATACTATTATTTTTTAAATTACTCTTGTGTTTAATTGTAACATTTATTTGTTTGCAGTTAATGTGGCACCCAAAGGTGATTCCCGTAAAGGAAAAAAGGCAAACTATGGAACTGGGAAAGAGACCCTAAGGTTCAGAGCTAATGGAGAAGCACAAATTGAGGAACAAGTCAGTATCTTATAAAAATAGTTGCAATTTGCAAAGTTTTGTATATGTTGTGTATTATATTACTGTACTGCAGTGCAGCGCATAACACACTCATACTATACTAATATTAATACTAATAAGTATGCTATATTATATTATTATCATTTTATTACAATTTTGTTTCAGCCTAATGACGAGCAAAAGATTGCAATTGACAAAATAAATAATCTACTGGAAAATTTTATGGGCATAAATGATTCAGAACTTGGTAAGAGAGATTATGCATTCATATCTTATTAGACATATTTTGAATGGATTTATTTGATGGCATTATTGCTATATTCATATTGAAATGTTTGTGGTAGGTATTTTTGATCAAAAGTTTTAAAAGGTGTTAATAACAGATAGAATAATAATAGATCCATTTCCAAGGGTACTGGTACCACTTAACACGAGGTGCCTATGTATATTCTGCCTGTATCCCTTCTACCATTAACAGATATGAGATGTCAGAGGAGAAAACGTGTTCAATTTTTCTTCTGAATCTGAATATATTTGAACTTTGCTTTAAATTAATTACAGCAAGAAGCTCAGGAAATATACAAGAACTTTAACGGCTAAGGCAATATACCATGGCTATGTATTATGATATGCTACAGGCACCAAAACGTTTCAAGGAAAGTAATAATATTGGTGAAGATTGAAATTAAAAAAAAAATACATCATAAGAAATGTGTAGAATTTGGAAATATTTTACACTTACCTTACGAATAGTATGCCCAGAAAACAATACATACACCAAAAAATAAAAATATCTCTTGACAGAAATATAAGTTAAAGTAGCTAAGCTGATGGAAAGAGTTTCTACATTGGACAGACAGGCAGATCATTACAAACTCGATACAAAGAACACATTAAAGCAATAACCAGAGGACACAATACATCTACATATGCCGAACACATAACTAATGCTAACCACACATACAATAACATAAATACAGACATGGAAATCCTACACATACAACCCAAAAACCAAAAACTCAACACACTAGAACAATATGAAATATACAGACACACTAAAACACACCCTGATCAAATTCTCAACACACAGATCAATTTAAGAACACACACACTATTTGGCACCACATTTCAACACTTTTCAACAATCGAACACACCCACACAACAGGCAGCGAAGTTCGAGATGACGCCGAGATATAGTAGGCTCTGAGGATGGTGTGAAGAAGCACCGAAACAGCTGTAAGCCGCACATGCTTACACAATTAACACGAGTAAGATCGCCATTTAATCAATTATTAGTAATATTTTACTACCAAATGCAATCAGTATATTAAAACAAATCTCATATCACTGGCCAAGTAGCCTAATTATATATTTTTCAATTCCTTTATTTCGTTTTATAATTGCAACATATATATAGGCTACTATCAACTCTAACCAGAAGTTTTTTTCTTTGTATATCTTTATGCACCGTAATACAGTATTTATAAAGAAAATATGTTCAGGAAAATTCATTGATTGTATTAATTAAAAATAATATATTTATTCTCTATATATTTACAGATTTGTCCTTCTAATTTTCATGTCTTGTCTTGTAACTCACTATTTAATATATTTATAAATATGAACTGTCATAACAATGAAACATTAAACATTTTATTTCTTAAGCAAAGATTTCACCTCAGTTGTACAGTATGTATTGTATTTCTTTCAGCAACACTCATCTGGGAACAAGCACAAGGCAAATCGAATAGTATGGATTTTGCAGAAGCCATAGACAACTCAGAACTGGAAGAATTTGGTTTTACTGATGATTTCATTATTGAACTGTGGGGCGTGATTACAGATGCACGATCTGGAAGACTCAAATAAACTGGAAAGAGAAGTAATCAGTATGTTCGTTACGTATGTTCGTGTTGTGATGGAGAACATTGCAATAAATAGACTGGAAATTTTATGTTCATAAGTATTGTATTGCAAGTAATCCTTGTTGAAACAAAGTTAATTGAAGGATTTTTTAAGATTCAAAATATTTTAAAGATTTATTATAAATAAATTATAGGTGATACTATTGTAAGTAAATAAAATGTAAGAATTTGTACCATTTGTTACTATTAATCCTTTTCCTTCAGGCATGTCCATTAAATATTAACTGAGAATAATCTAAGAATTGGTAATATTATAAAAGTACGTAAGAGATTAAATACTGGTATCACATTAATTTCTAATCCTGACACGAAATCAAACTAAAGTCAGTCTAACGAGATAATAAAGTGATGGAAATACATGTTACACATGGTTTTGAGATCCGTGAATAATTGTCAGTGTTTGTTACCCTGCCATGTGAACACATATGTTGGTGTTCTATTGCTTCGCTGGACAGAGAATATGTACAACTGTGTATATTATTGTATGATAACCTTTCTAATTTGATATATATAGAGATTAGATTAGATTAGATCTTTATTAGTCCATAGAATTATCGTACAAGCATTCATGGAGTCGTCAGTACACAAGAAAAATGACATAACATACAATATAATACAAATAAACTTAATTCTAAATAAGGTTCGCATGCAAAACAACAATTATTTTAAATATAGCTATATTGAAAGTGAAAAACAGTATAGATTATACAAGGTAGTATTTATTACAGTATAACTTAATACTAAATGACTTAAATATATAGGGTAAGCTCGATCTTCAGCCTCCACTGTTCCATCCAGTCTCTTCTCTGTTTATTTTCCTTATCTTGTCTTCAACCCTGGGTTATCTGTATCAAGAGCAGTATCAAGGAGTGAACATTCACTAAAATTAAAAAAAAAAAAAACATATTGTATGTCTTTCACATGTTAAATTTTATGTAACCTTGTTAACATGTTTTGGCCTCCTACTGGCCATCATTAGAACTGGTTGTTGCTGGTCTTGGCGCCTTTGTCTTGTTTCCTGTGGGGGTGTAGTGTAATGTGGAGTCAAAGAGTGTGTGTTCTGAAATTGAGTTGTGTGTTGAGAATTTCATTTGTATGTGTATTTGTGTGTTTGTATATTTCATATTGTTCTAATGTCTTTAGTTTCTGGCTTTTTGGTTGGATGTGTAGAATTTCCATGTCTGTGTTGATGTCTCTGCATGTGTGGTTAGCATTTGTGATGTGTTCTGCATATGTGGGAGTGTTTTGTAATTTTGTTATGGCTGTGATGTGTTCTTTGTAATGTGTTTGAAATGATCTGCCTGTCTGTCCTATGTAGCAGTTGTTGCAGGTGTTACATTTGAGTTTGTGTACGCCTGTGTGGTTGTATTTGTTTGTTTGTGTTGTATGTGTGTTGAGATGTTTTTGGAGAGTATTACCGGTATTTGTTCTGTATGCGATGTTGTAATTTAATTTTTTGAATGAGGTTGCAATCTTGTGTGTGTTTTTGTTTTCTTATGTTAGTGTGATGTGTTTTTTGTGTTCTTGTGTTTGTGTTGTATTCTTATGTTTTTTTGTGATTATGTTTTGTCTTTCGTATTACGTTGTCTATTATGTTGGGGTTGTATCCGTTTTCTTGTGCTATGTATTTGATTGTGTTTATCATGTTGGATCATTGGTATGTTGAGTAGTTTGTGTACCATTGCTCGGAATGCAGCTTGTTTGTGTTGTGTTGGGTGATTGGATGTGTTGTGTATGTGTGATGTTGTTGTTGTTGTTTTTCTGTAGACTTTGAATGTGTGTTTGTTGTCGACTTTTGTTTTTGTGATGTCTAGAAAATTTATGGATTTGTTGTTTTCAATTTCTAATGTGTAGTAAAATTTAACACGTGGAAGACATATAATACGTTTTCCAAAGTGATATAGTGTTAAAAGTTGTGTAATCAAGATGTATAACATTTTAAATGTAGATATTCATTTGTGCAAAATGGCATACATGTTAATAAAATGTTCCTTACCTCTTTTTTTCTTTGTTAATTTTCATACGTTAAGTTCTTTGATTTTTGAGGAAGTTTATTATATAAATTGCTGTCTCTATGTGATATGCTGTTAAGACTTCTGGTAAGCCTGGGGTAATTCAAATGTATGTTTTGGAATGCTCTGGTGTTATACTCATGATAGGTTGAATTTGTTTTAAAGGAATCTATGTTTTGATGAATAAAGCACACTATTTCTAAAATATACTGTATATGCAGGGTACAGGTAAGATTTTTAGTTCTCTGAAAATTGTTATACTTTCAGTCTGAATAGGAACTTGTTTAATATATATATATATATATATATATATCAGGGGCGTATACTGGTTAAAGGGTTTGGGCTACCGCTGACCCTATTATTACACAAAATATATCTAACAATTACTTTAATTTTAATTACTATGGTAAAACTAATAATACAAAATTATTACATTATGTTAATTATAAACTTTTTCTTTTGTAATTTCCTTGGGGTACCGCCGGTAGCCCCGGTAGCCCGCAAAATACGCCCCTGAGATATATATATATATATAAGAAGCTTGATGCTCGTACTATCAATCTGTTGTTGTTGTTGTTCAAATGCCTAGACGTTTGGCAATGAAGCCATTAGTCTTCTTGCACTCCAGTATTTTTGAGATAGTCTATACTGTAATTCTATATAGGTTACACAAGAAAATGCATCTAAACATATCTGCTTCTCCTCCTCATCCTTCTTCTTCTTCTTCTTCTTCTTCTTCTTCTTCTTCTTCTTCTTCTTCTCCTTCTTCTTCTTCATTATTATCATGAACAACAACAACTTAGATGTTCTTATGTTCCTCATCTCCTTCAGGGTCTTCCAGTGTGTTGTTATGCATTAAGTTTGTAGTGAATGTAGAGCTCCCAGCAATTTTTAGTCTATTGTTATATATTGTTCATGCTATCAACATGTTGAAGCTAGTTTTGATATTTATGTATATTTTCTATTACCTGTATGAGTTCTGCATTAAGTTTTTCTCGTATGTTGGTATTTTTATGATCATGAAAACTTGTTAATTCTAAAAGCGTTCTCTAAAAGAATAATAATAATTAGATCAGATTCTATTTGCTTACACTCTTTTTTTTGTTTCAAGTCTAAGTCTCACTTCCATAATGAAAAATTGCTTTGGACAAAATGTTATAGCTATATATTTTTGCTGGTCAATATCTGTTTAAAATTTCATTTCATATTTCCATTTACTTTGTTATGGTATCTTTGTATTTTGAATGAAATGATGAATGAAATGAAATGCGCACAATGTGCATAGGATTTGTAGGTTAGTCTTTGCAGAAGTTTGTGAGCGAGGTTTTCCTTTCTCGGCAGTTTTCAACGTGATATCGTCCACATGGCTTCTGACACAGTTCACACACACATTCGTCGTTGGGTTCGTGGTATCTCTTGGTGGTACAGATCTTATGGTGAAAATCATGTACTGCGTAACGGGTCACTATGTGTCTCAGTTCGTAGTTTGTGTTTGCCCAGTCTCTGGTTGTCATGGCGTCTGTTATGTAGAACTTGCTCCAGATGGCGTTCTTCTTTCCTCTGAGTACTTCCAGGGCTTTCTCGTATGCTGGGGTGTTCGGCATGCAGAGTTGTGTTCTAATATCTTCGATGAAGAAGCGTTCCTTCATTAGTTCGTATGTTAGTCTCGAGAGAGTTGTTCTTCCTACTCCTAGTACTCTTTTCATGAAGGATGATTTGACTCCAATTTTTCCCATGTCGCTGACTGTTAAGTTTCCCCATATGATATTTAGTCCGTAGGTTGCTATTGGTGCTATAGCTGACCTACATAAGGTCATTGCCGTTTTTGTTTCTAGTTGTTGCAGATTCTTAATATTGTACATAGCTTTTATTGCAGCGGCTGCTCTTTCTTGAATGTGGATTCTGTATGATTTTAGTGTTGTTTGAAGTGTTACTCCTAAATATTTAAATTTTTGCACTACCTCAAGTGGCTCGTTCTGCAGTGTCAGGGTGTCTTTTTTTCTTTGTTTGCCGCCGTTTCTGAAGTTCATTTGTTTTGTTTTCTGGTGGTTTATCTGTAGGCTGTATCTTTGTATTTTGACATCGGGATCAGAAATATGACTTACTTACTGACAAATGACTTTTAAGGAACCTGGAGGTTCATTGCCGCCCTCACATATGCCCGCCATCAGTCCCTATCCTGAGCAAGATTAATCCAGTCCCTATCATCATATCCCACCTCTCTCAAATCTATTTTAATATTATCCTTCCATCTACGCCTTGGCCTCACCGAAAGTTCAGAAATACAACTTATTCCAAAAATATTATTCTTACATTATTCGATTACCGGTATATGTTTTTGAATTTTAATGATATCAGTGGATTCATCCCACACATAGCCGTTACTTTTATTTTGATTGTAGATATTTTCACATGTAGGCCTAGTATCGTTTCAGACTTTCACTTTACCCATTGCGGTTCAAAAACTTTTTGGATTTTTGCACTATCTCATAAATGTAGAGACATCCAACATTTTGGAGTTACATACAGGTTCCATTATTGTAGAAAGGAGGGAAGTGGAAATCTATCTGTTGTATGCATCGATATTATTATCATTATCATCATCATCATCATCATCATCATTATTATTATTATTATTATTATTATTATTATTATTATTATAAACCTTTCTTATGGCCGTTTTTTTACTCCACCTTTAATTTATCTTCCCTCGGAAAAGTAGTCCAAAATCATCACTGATAGGCTACGTTGTATGTACAGTGAGATAAGGTGAAAAGAAATTGGTAGACATCAATGCCATATTAACGAATATTTGTGTAATGTATTAAATACTGCAAACTTGAAGATTATGCGTACATGTATTGAAACATTTTTAAGTTTTTATAATGTGAGTTTTAGCTCTATGTTTCATACCTCTGGTTTTAAGTCTTTAGGCCTATAGTAGTGATACTAGTAAGGCTTATGGTTTACCATCTCAGAGCAACGGAGATTTCTTTGTATTGGTACTGCAAAGTTATCTATTAGGTATTTTGGTATACCCTACCATTCCCAGATTTTCTCATAACTTTCGTGTAACAAAGTAACTTGGGTCGAATTGCATTGAATTTCAGTTTCACTTTTCACTCGAAGATCATAGACGATATTGAATGATTCATGATTAAAATAAAGGGATCAGAGCTGTTCCTGTCCATCTCAAAATCAATTAAATGTGTCATATAATTAGAGTGTAAATTAGAGCCTATGTAGATAAAATAGAAATAAGTAGGTAAACTTTCCACATTTAAAAATTAAAAATACCTACCAGTAATACAGTTTCGTGAATTAGCACAACTTAAATACTTAAGGAGTAAAAACGTAAAATATCTACTCATGTTTACAATCACGACTGATTGATTGGTTTATATGTCCATATTTTGACAGCCACAGCCAGACACAGAAGACAAGATGATTATCGGTACTAGTTCCCAGTGGCGTAGCATGAAATTTTGAGCAGGGGAAGCTAACTCAAGTTGTCTTTCGTGTACATATGAGAAAATGTATTACAAAAATATAGTCTTAAAATAAATGGTAGTCAATGTCAAATCAGCAGTCCTAAGATTGGTTGGAACCTCGTAAGTAACACCAATAAGGCATGACCTCAAATGGTAAAATATGATTTCATGGTTTACATATATCTCTAACAAATAGACAAGGTCATTTGTCTTTTAAATCGCACTTTTGTTCGTAAGTCAGTCTTGATAATAAAATTGTCCTAAAAATTCAAGTAAATCGGTGTCAGGAACTGTTATTTCACTCATTATTTATTATTTCAGCCGCAATGCACACTAACCTTCAACTGAACACAACTGACGAAAAGGAATAACTCGGAAACTTTCAATGTAAAAGCTAGCTTCTTCTGTGCCTTGCGAGCAGGTTAGTTACAAAGGGATGGAAAATCTGCGGGGTGGGTTACACAGAAGAATGAGTGAAAGAAACCAGTCTGCTTGGAAGCTGGTGTGTGCAGGCTTCTTGTTTACTGCTGCATCACAAATCATCCTGAGCTGCCGCATCACAATATTTAACGCATAAATATAAACTCTATTAAAATTAATAAATAATTTTGTTCATAAACTGCAGGTTTATTATGAAATTATTATTAACTGGGGAAGCTGAGCTTTTTAGCTTACATTGACGCTACGCCACTGCCAGTTCCTCTCCTGTTAGTGACACATATTGTAACTGTTAGAAGATGGAGTAATTTTCTGACGCTATACTCTGTCATGAATAGGGCTGTAGTAAATTACTGGTATACACATTGATTTACAGGTTAGGAGCTAGTCATACTATAGAAGGATATGATTCAGAGGCACTGACATTATTATACAACGAAAAAAGTTAAGTGGGGTGAAAATTTAGTACCGATATTCAATATTAATTGATTACCAGTACCTGCCAGTATATTTGTATACAAGTTTCTGACATTGTCAATACCTTAAAGTTACATAAAATCTTAAAATTATAAATTAGTAGATTAAAATTATACATAAAACAAAAGTAATGACATTCTGGGGGAAAAAAACATGTATTAGATTAAAGATACCAGTAGTAATTGATAACATACCTCTGGAACAAGTGACATTTCATTTCATTTTATTTTATTTATTGTATTCCATAGATCTTAACATTAGCATTCAAACATTTATGATGTGGAACAAGTCAAAATTTTGCAAGATTACAAATTTTTGGTGAGATGAAGTGAGGTGAGGCTGAGGAAATAAAATTAAAGTAATATATTATATAAATAATTGATTAACTAGCGGACTTACTCGTGTTAATTATGTAAGTCTGTGCGGCTTACAGCTATTTCGGTGCTTCATCACACTAAAACACACCCCGATAAAATTCTAAACACACAGATCAATTTCAGTACATACAACTATTTGACTCCACTTTTCAACACTTTTCAACAATCAAACGCACCCACACAACAGGCAGAGAAGTATGAGATGATGTAATGAAGCACCGAAACAGATGTAAGCCGCACAGACTTACATAATTAACACTATTAAGTCCACTAGTTAATTACTTATATTAAAGTGTTAAAAGTAGTGTATGAAAGATTCAAAATGGAATATTATATAAACTGGTATCGTGCTAGTGTTCTTGAAATTGTTGTTTTTAATTAGGACTTGTTTCAGACAGTAAAAGGAAATATTGACTGTGAAAATCGTAAAACCATATTCTTGTCATACCATTTTAATATCTCAGTGTTACAAATCATATTGAAGAATGCCGACAAGGTGGTTACACTTACTTGTTAGTGCCAATCTAGAATTTTGCCATAGGTTACACAGCTAAGACAAGGCTAATTTGTGTAAAGTATTCCATAATCTTGCCAATCTCTTTCATATTAGTTTGCTTTGAAATCGTGATGCACTATGTTATCCTAAAATGATGAAAAACTGCACTTACACCGAAATTATTTTCAATAAAAGTGTAAGTAGAAAGCAATGGCATAATTAAGAAATCATGAACCTCCTTCCAGGAGCACTAAAGGTGCCCTTCCCCATTCTTTCTACCATCCCCAATGGTGCCTACATGACATGAATGTTCATAGTGTGATGGAGAATGAAAACTTACCAATGAAGTAGGGATCCTGCTCTCAGCTCTCTGTAATGGCGATTGTAGGACAAAACTACTTTGCCTATATCAATACTCCTACTTTCTTTTTCATTTTTGATGTTCAATACAGCAAAAAAAAAAAAAAAAATTCAATCTCGTCTGTGACATCGAGCTACAAAAAATTTGTATACTTTTCAGCTTGCTGGGGTGTTAATATAATCACTGGCAAAGTGATACACCACGTGAGTAAAAAGTATGGAACACTGCTTATAATTTTCCAATTTTTTAATTTTATGAAGCTACTCTATACGTACAGGCCTAAAAAAGTTATAGGCAGTGAAAGGAAGAAATATTTTGAACATATCTGTTCATTGATTTCTAAGTCAGTTTTACTATGTTGGTATCTTTATTTAGTTTGTTGCTTTCTGGAAGATGTTACCATCCGCATGGCAAAAGATCTCTAGGTCGTCCGAAGAAGAGATGGACTGAAAATTCTAGTTTGAGACTGTAACAGGCCACTCGGCCTAAGGAAGATGACGACACTTTCTGGAAGATGGTCCTTGTTATGACTATGTCCTGTTGGTTGCATATTGTACAGTACCTACTTCTGTATGCTTGTCAAAGAAATTTTTTTTTTTAATGAACCAGTATTATACTTATTTTTACATTTTTGGATTATTCAGGTCTCAAAACATACAAAATCAATTCTTTTTTTTTTACAATTTATAAACTACCGGTATTGTTTTGTAAAAACTGCCTCAAATTTATGAATTGAACGTATACATACATCCCAAAGAGAAATAATAATAATAATAATAATAATAATAATAATAATAGTCCTGCGCCATGGCGTCATGGTCTAAGGCATCCTGCCTAGGACTCACGTTACGGAATGCAAGCTGGTTCGAGTCCTCATGAGGGAAGAAATTTTCTCATGAAATTTCGGCCAGTGTATGGGACCAGTGCCCACCCAGCATTGTGATGCACTTGGGTAGCTACGATAGGTAGCCAAATTCTGGTTTCGCACACCAGCTATAACGGCTGGGGGGATCATCGTGCTAACCACATGATACCTCCATTCTGGTTGGATGATCGTCCACCTCTGCTTCGGCTTGTGGACGTGAGGCCAGCAGTCGGCCTTTTTGAGACCTTTAGAATCCAAAAATGGAAAAACAAATATATGGTGTCATTAAAAAAGACTCTTTGGCATATCCTTTACAAACGAAAAACATAGTTTCTGAAAACAAGTTTAAAATATTCCTTCTTCATCCTCTATAGCAGCAGTCATCAGCGTCTGACTCTGAAAGAAAATACGCGATGATTGTGAATTTCATATTCAATTTTGTGAAGATAAACATTGGTGGAACATTCTATAAAGATTCTGGAAATGATCCGGATGCATGTTCAATTCTTTCATTACATCGAATATGCCAAAAGCTACTTCCTTCCCTTTTCAACCACAAAGAATGCACCCAAAATCTTCTCTGTTTCTTAATATTAGCCAGTTGTGCGAAAGCCAGGACATCCTCATCATCTGAAGAAGACATTACGAAAGCTATGCGACGCAGAAGTGTCGCAAGGGATGTTTACTCTTCAGTATGCTCTGTCCACGTCATGTCTCCGCCCGACGTCTCAGCCATGCCCTGTCTACGTCTTCTCTGTATGAATTGCGTCTTAGAGTTCGAAGGATAAATTGTACTACTCACTCCCAATAGCGACTGTTCTGATGGAAGATTTTTGCAATTTTATTCTAACTGTTCGAATTAATATAACAATAATTATATACGAAAATAAATAGGATCTCTATAGTTTCAACTCTGTTAATGTTCACAAAATCATTACAACTTGCTTACCTAACTAACGTATAACTATCGTTAAATGAATAAGTTTACGCATGAAAATAATGCCAAGAGTTGAAGTTCTGTCTATACTAAGATATACAGGTGTGAGGGGTATAAGTGTCGTCCTTTTCACAGTCGTCGGAAACAGTCTACAGGATCAAAAAATGTTCATACAACATAGGGTCAAAACTTTATAGTTTTCCCTGAAAAAAATTTCTTTTCTTATTTTATTTGTGTTATACTGCTTAGCCTATGTCGTTAGTAAAATTACGAAAACATTTACATCAGTAGGTATATCTAGCAAAGAGTTAATATTAGTTTAAATAAATATTTGTGTGTTCTATTATGTTTTGTGAAATTAAGGGTACACTGATGTGAAATTTGAAATTTCTAAACTATTCTATGTAGATCTCTGAAATTTTGTACAGTTGTCGTACTGTATACAAATAGTCTGTGTACAAAGTTTCGTCTCATTTGATGCAGAAATATATGAATTATTAATAATTTTGTAATTTTAAATTGTGTAAATTTAGTTTTTAAAAAATTGCTACTCCTCCCACAAATTCAAATATTTTGGCCTGAAATTTTGTCTACATACTTGTCAGACCCTCGAAAATAAAACTTACTATACAATTTTTCCTTTTATTCTACTAAAAACAAAAAAAAAAAATATATATATATATTTTATGCACTAAAGTGTAAAAATGGAAAAAAAAATCAACTCGAGCATAAAGAAAAATTAATATTAAATAAAATATGAATGTTGGGTATAATCCTGATAGTAAGTTTTGTTAAGAACACATTCAGAAACCGCTACAAAAAAAATCATGCATGTAGTACAAAATTTGTAGGAAGGGTAGCATTTTTAGCAATGCAAAATGTACAAAAACTGAAAGTGGAGAAAATTGACTTCAAAGTTTGGGATGATAATAATAAATAAGAACTCAATCTTTTTTATTTTCTAGGCATTTTGAGATATATAGGCCTTGCTTATTATACGCAGAACTTACTCTTATATACACTACTATGCAGTGCACACCTAACTGCACTAGTAAATAAAGATGACGACTGAAAAAAAAAAAAACATGTAAACTTATGAAAACAAATCACTATAGACTGTAGACACTATTATAACACTAACAATAAAATTGTTAGAAACTTGCAAATATTTCTTGTATAACAAAACAAAAACCAAGCATGGAAAACACGTTGTTATGGCTACTTGCAACAAATGGAATTTTGCTTTAGACAAGAGTTGTGGTCTCCTTGGTAACTGAATATTTTTCAAAGGAAAGCATCCTTTGAAGTGACATCTGTTGGATCCTATGAAGAAATATTTCGAGAAGTCGAGAAGCTACACTGTCTGAATTAGAAATCTAATATACACAAATGTTTGTGGAAATTGCAACACCAAGAAAGATACATGTGACTGAAATGAAATTGATACCTCAGATTAGGTACGTAACAATATACAAAGGATTAGAATTACAGAATTGTACCTGATCTGTGACCGTGAGATTTCAGTATGGTGTGAAGCTTCCATGCGCTGCAATCAGAGCTTCTAAGCGTCGTGGCATGGAATCAAAGAGAGACTGGATATGTTCCTGGGGAATCTCCCTTCACGCAGTTTGTATGCGAATCCACAAAGAGTTAAGGGTCGGTGCTGGAGGACCATGACGAACAAATTGCCAACCAACTATTTCCCAGACATGTTCAATGAGCGACATGTCTGGCGAACGTGCAGGCCAGGGAAGAGGATACCCGTCGTTCTTCAAAGAAGGCTTGCACAATCCTCGCCACATGTTGCCGGTCATTGTCCTGCTGAAATATGGCATGTGGAGTTGCCTGAAGGAGAGGCAGTACTTCGGGCTCTAAAACCTCCCTAATGTAGCGATTGCTGTTCAGATTGCCCTGAATACGTAGAAGGCGAGATCGCATATTGTATCCAATGGCGCCCCAAACTATCACACTAGCGTTTCTCTGCTATGCTGCTCAACAGTGCAGGCTCTCAAATTATGTTCACCATGGTAGGGTCTAACATGTATTCAATCATCATTGTAGGACAAGTAGGACTAGCATGACTTGTCCGAAAACACTACATTTTGCTACTCAGCACGCCAGTCACGGTGTTCACGTGCCCATTATAAGACTATAATGTGGTGGTTTCTGGACAATGGAAGCCGACGCAACGGCATGCGAGCCACTAGTCCATCCCTCAAAAGACAGCGACGAACGATGGCAAATAGATCAACACACGATGCACTACTCCAACGTCGATTCAACATTGTGGATGAAGCTGTGCGGTCCATCACGGCCAAGAGGGTAAGATGCGGTCATCCCGTGCTGTGGTCACATTACGTGGTCCAGTATCCGCTCGTCTCTGTGTACGACCCTCTTCTATCCACTGGTTCCACTCACGAATCACTGTCATAGCAGCATGCCCTGTACGAGCCGAAATGTCACGGTATGACAAACCTGCTTACTGGAGAACAATCATTCCCCCCGAACTCATTCACGTGCTGATATTGCGGCGTTCCTCGTTGACGAGGCATACCTACACTAGATTCACGTTTCCACTTCCTTTGGAAGCTCTGCACTGACTGAGCAAGTCATAACATTGACCTTGCTGGTGAAACAAAAGACGTCACTGTTTGGCCTGTGTGTACGCCATTTCTATGAAAATGTAATCAATTATTGATGGTACACTGTTCTACACATCTCCCGAGATTGGAGTCGTTCGGGCCATTCTTTCTGGGTGTTGTCTTTTCACAAACAGTAGTGTAATAAATAATATATTAAATACAGCGTAATTTCCACAATCGTCGCAGAATTCAGAGTTGAGGGCGTGGACGGGGAATTTACATTACCAGTCAGAGCGTGCAACCTTTTCGAAATGTGGCCCTAAACAGCTGATAGACCGATCGTATGGCCATGAAAATTGGCAGAGGACATCTCTACACCATGAACAATTTTTTAAAGATAAAAACAAAAAAATCAATATTTTTGACCAAAAATGACAAAATTTCACATCAGTGTATCCTTAAATAATAATGCATACTTAAATTTGTTAATATTCTGGCGTGAGAGACGTGGCAACTTCAGCAGGATTCATGCAGCTGACGTACTCTCCTCATACGATCCATATATCTTAATGTCGTCTATCATCTGATATCTTCTTCTGCCCCAAACTCTTCTTCCGTTCACTATTCCTTCCAGTGCATCCTTCAGTAGGTAGTTTCTTCTCAGTGACAGGAATATCATGATATGTTATTAAATTATGGAGACCGTCGTCGTAATTCAAGTGCGGCAAAAAGGATTTACCGCTAACGTTTTCCGCAAAGAAGTTACCTAATCGGCGAAATTTTGTAGCAGTTTCTCAACGATTATTAGAAACTGGGAGTCTGGGAAAATCACATAACCAGAAATTTCTTTAAAAATGATACTGCTTTACGGAAACGGGAGAGATTAAAATTTTGAATTAGGATAAAAGTTCGTGTGATTTTGTGCAGTAAATCATTATTGTTTCTTTTTAGACGTACAATAAAAAATGGAGCAATATTGTTAAATAAAATGGAAATTTACCATTATATTCTATTAATGAGATTGAAAGTTTGTATTTGCTGCTCGTTTTATGTAAACAACAGTTGTCCTGGTCCGCTCCTGCATTAGAACAGAGCATTTGTTCTGTACCTGTATGTCTGTACCCGCTTGAGCTGTATAGCTACTGTACAGTGTAGTACTTGTAAACTCCCTCCTTCCCATCCAGCAATGTTGTCAAACGTCTAATATTGTAAACTTTAATAATTAGTTAAATATTGCAATTATAAAAAAATTGTAAGGACATTTTTTCTTCCTTATGACATAAATAATCATCAGTTATTAAAATAAGGACACTTATACCCCTTACACTCTGTATACGTTACCCAGCAATGCTGTCGATTGGAGCTTAAATGCATTCTTATAGGATATAAAGCGGATGAAAACTAATGCATATGGAATTAGTCACAAAGAGCATAGAGTTAGGCCTACCCTACGGAAAATATCTCAGCCTAGGAACTCAACCTATAACTCAACCTTGGTAAGTGTAGCGAAAGGTGATTCCAATAGAGTAAGCATTAAGAGCTTTTCTGTCGAGGGGCGAATGGGATATTTAATCGCGAAAACAATACATGCTTCTGCCAGAGGGAAAGAGATCTCTGTGATAGCCAAGTTGGTGAAATTTGTATATTAGGCGTAGATTATTCCATATAAGTACAGAACGGTTAGTAGCGTTCAGGCCGTCAGAGAGCGACTTCTTTCAGATTTAGGTCTAATCGCGGAATGAAATAGACGCCAACAGGCGCTGAGCGACGCCAGTCGGTTTAGTTTAGAGTATGTTAATGAGTTGGCGCATTACTGAGTTATACGTTAAAATTGTTATCGTCGTGCATTTGGTTTAGATTAACTGTTTCTTTCAATGTGAAAGGGTTTCGCTTACACCATTAAATTAATAAATTCAGTGAAATTTGTCTGAACACAATGTGCTTTTATAATACGAGTTTTTCAACGTGTCCAAGTTTATTGCGACTCCCTTCGAGACATCATTTGCATCATCAGTGTTCAGTCCAATGCATCGTTGTCAACAAGCTTCTCACCAGAAAGGTAAGTAATCAGGGATGTAGTCGTAAATAAAATAGTACCAGGGCGCACTGCGAAACGAGTTTATTATTATTATTATTATTATTATTATTATTATTATTATTATTATCATCATTATTCAAACATCTGGGAGCAACAGTAACAAATATAAATGATACTCGGGAGGAAATTAAACACAGAATAAATATGGGAAATGCCTGTTATTATTCGGTTGAGAAACTTTTATCATCCAGTCTGCTGTCGAAAAATCTGAAAGTTAGAATTTATAAAACAGTTATATTACCGGTTGTTCTGTATGGTTGTGAAACTTGGACTCTCACTTTGAGAGAGGAACAGAGACTACGGGTGTTTGAGAATAAGATTCTTAGGAAAATATATTTGGGGCTAAGAGGGATGAAGTTACAGGAGAGTGGAGAAAGTTACACAACACAGAACTGCACGCATTGTATTCTTCTCCTGACATAATTAGGAACATTAAATCCAGACGTTTGAGATGGGCAGGACATGTAGCACGTATGGGCGAATCCAGAAATGCATATAGAGTGTTAGTTGGGAGGCCGGAGGGAAAAAGACCTTTAGGGAGGCCGAGACGTAGATGGGAAGATAATATTAAAATGGATTTGAGGGAGGTGGGATATGATGATAGAGAATGGATTAATTTTGCTCAGGATAGGGACCAATGGCGGGCTTATGTGAGGGCGGCAATGAACCTCCGGGTTCCTTAAAAGCCAGTAAGTTAGTAAGTATTATTATTATTATTATTATTATTATTATTATTATTACTATTATAGGATAAACCCCGACAAGAGATTCTTGAAGAAACCGCGTGTAAACCGCGTATAATTTACGGTTAGTGCGTAGTAAACGGGTATTCTAATTTTGACATAATTATACCGTATCTATTATCATTTTCTTGTTGAATTATAGTTTTCATGAACAGTACATACAGTATTAAGCTTACCCCATTATATAATATGTCAAAGACATTACAGTACCGGTATGTACTTATTGTTATTATTATTATTATTATTATTATTATTATTATTATTATTATTATTATTAAAAAATTATTTTTTGTTGTTTTCCTGGTATGTGAACTTTACCATGAATAAACACATTTTAAAGACAATTTAAATATGAATTTACACAGAATGACATATAATTAGAACAAGAGCTTTCCGTTTAACCCTTATTGTAATCAGAATCACAGTCACAGACACTTCAATGAAACCAAAGAAAGTAAACTAACCAGCAAACATTTCCAGAATTACGGCCGACTGAGGAGAGTTGAGAAGGAGAACGTAGGAAAAGAGTGAGATATTGCAACTACTGTATATGTAAGCTTAATTGCGCCGATAAAAGTTATTATTATTATTATTATTATTATTATTATTATTATTATTATTATTAGGCTCCGTATTCCAGCTACCTAAAGACTGAAGTTAAAGACATATTGGGTATATAGTACGCCGAACACAGGTAATGCAACAGATAAGGATATAAACAAACTGGTCGTCGCTGCGTGTTCGTGGAGTATAGTCAACTCCCGACATTCTGAAGCTATACTAGTGAACACATGCTTTAGCCGTGATGTACATTTTCGTCGTGATTTTTGCAGTGAATGATTTTATATTGCAAGAAATTCTTTCAGTAGCACATGACGCTATTGGTGCATGATGTAGTGCAAGATATTCCTATTGTGTGACATTTTTTCGTGTTTCATTAGGATATTTCATATGTCATCCATCACGGAAAACCACTAATTTTCGATGTAGGCCTACTTTTCTAGAAATTCCCTGAAATGTAGATTAATTAATTTATTAATTATTGGGATGTTGGCAATGAATATCATAGTAGACTACACAAATCCATGCTAAACGTCTAGTTAATATTCATAATTTTCAGATTATGATGGTACTGGTTCTTTTGGATTACGTTCAACAGAGTTTCTGCTCCTTTTGGTATTTCCGTGTCTTTCACTGCACTGTTTTTGTCACTTTTACGTTTATTTTATACAATTTATATGTAATGTCTATATTGACAGTGAAAATATACGTTCAAATATCCTCAACTCTACCCTGCAATATTACACGCTTGAGCGTCTTACCTACGGCACTTTACCTCTGAAATGAACCTTCAATCAGCCACAAAGATGTAGTTATTTAAATAATACGACTAGTAAGAGCAGTGATCGATAAAACTACTCACTATGACTGCGTCCGGAAGAGGGCAGAGATGCGTAACTATTTTATATATGAACGTACCTGTACCAGCGCTGTGACGTCACATATACTTTGAATCAGGCAACTCATTCCAGCTTATAGGTAGCTGGAATACGAAGCTTAATTATTATTATTATTATTATTATTATTATTATTATTATTATTATTATTATTATTATTATTATTGGTGGTGGTAGTGGTAGAGTTTGTTTGTTTGTTTGTTAACTTGTTACTTTGTTTGTTAATTTGTTTGTTTGGTAGTAGTACCGCTGCTATTGTACGTACTACTAATCCATATCTACAAAATACAAAGTTGAGTAAGAAGCAAGTAAGACAATTATTGTTTTAAAAAGTAATAATAAAGAATCATGGCTCTCCAAGGTTGCAGAAAAAAAGTACCGGGGCGGCGCCCTGGCACGACCACACCCCCGTCAGTAATATCTGACTTCAGAATTTGTATCCTACTTTGTATTACATTCTTGAAGATAGTAGGAAACGTTAATGACAACCGTTTAAGTTACGTGAGTGTCATGTTTTTTTTTTTTTTCAGCACAGCGGTAGCCTACTTGCTTATGAATGAATTATTGCGTTGAATAAGTGTTAACATAGTTTCAGCATGTATTATTAGATTTATTATATAATTATCTGCATTTTGACGTGGAGCGTCTTTGTGTGATGTGCAAAATGTTTATACTCTGACGCACTTATGTTACCATGGAAACAGAAGAAGTATAGGCTAAGGGCTTCTCACGTAATCTGCCTCGCTTCATTAATTATTTTATGTGCCTCGAAGTTTTACAAACAATAGTCGTGGAAATATTGGATAGGCCAATATGGGTTATGTGCTATACAGAGTGTGGGATTTAAAACAGGCCACCTAAATATCGCGGCCATTTGTAGTGATAGAAGACAAATCTTTAGACAAAAGTTGTTTGGCGTGAAGAGGGACATATTGTAGTATACATTTTTGTTTGAGAGGTGCAGGTGTAGACAAGATATGGAAGCCAACTTAATTATTTTAAATGGATTGATATGATTTATTATTTATAATTTAATAGTGCGTTTGAAGACCTTGAGCACAGAAGGCCAGCGCTATACCGACTACGCTACCCAGGCCGACAGGCGGATTATACCCCGACCATGTATGAACTTGCGTACTCCCGCCCTCAGACTGAGGCAAGTGACGTAAGTGGCAGTGCTAAATTATGTGTGTGCCTACGCACGCACGCACGCACTTACACAATATGTATGCATTTAGGCCTACACCATTTATGAACGGTAGAAATAGATTTTCTACGTAAATTAATCTACTGTATTTCAATCAGCGTAGATATGTATTTAGCGCAATTATTTAATCATATCGTAAAAATACCATAAATCTCATCTTATTCTACTTCAGTAGAGTCCAACTTTTTATATATATTTTAGATTTATATATATATATTTTTTCTCCCTGTAACATAATTCTAGTAAGCTTATATTAAATTAATTTTCTTCATTTTACTATCTCAAATCTCAAATTAATTATAATTGATTGAATTAAATTAGCTCATAAATTAAGTTTCTACTTTACCTTATATGTTTATCTAAATTAAAACAAATATGTAGTCTACTAGTCGTTAAAACTTAACTGAAGAATATTGCTGGAGAACATTTTAAGTGTAGTGTAAATATTCGTAATTTAAATATGTATTGTATTGATTAAGGCTGGTTGAGTGAAAGAGAAGGCCTTATGGCCTTAATTCTGCCAACGAAAATAAAACATTATTATTATTATTATTATTATTATTATTATTATTATTATTATTATTATTATTATTATTATTATTAACTTCTTTTACATGGGCAACTAATTTTCGTGTCACCGTATTTATATAAGAATTAGACAAGAGGGAAATGTTTTTGCACCGAATGTTTACCATTTATGTTTTTTTATTATTCGCCATGGAAAATCTTTAAATATTTTTAAGTTATGGTCATTAGTAATTGTATTGCATTTAAAAGTTTGAGACAAGTGGTGTGATATATTTGTTGGCAATTTTATCGACACACAGCAGCTGCCTGTAGCGTACAAGGAGAACTTGTCCTAGTCCCTAGTAGATGGCAGCACAATGACAATTTGTATGAACCGCAGTTGACAGCTCTGTATCCAGATGACAGAAGGCGAACGGTTCAAAACCACAAGCCTGATGTCATTGGAAAATTGTAAAAACAAGGAAATAAAGCTCAGGTGAAGGAACTAGGATGAGGAAGGGTGTGATGTACACTATCTACAGACACATAGGGCCGTATTCATAGACATTTTTAGCGCGGATTTCCGGTGGATGATCAGCGTTTTTCGTATTCATAAACCAGTGTTAGCGATAGGATATGATTTGAATTCTGTACAAGTAACCAGTGGATAGCCGGGGGTAGCTTAGTACGCTCGTAGCGCGTGTTGCGAAATGTCTATGAATAGCACCCTAAAGGTTTGTTCGAATTAAAGAAAATAATATAAAAAATGAAAATAGAATGACCAAATCAAAATGTTCAAAAGCAGGACATTTTGAAAAAAAGCCTGACAACACATTAAATTCCTTTTCATTCACTGAGAACAATACAAAAAATAGGCAAACACAGTATCAAAGCTATTCATTGTTATTAATCTTACAATTTCATTGTTAATGCTCCAGTGAAGAGGCAATGTCCTTCAGTAGCTTGGGGATTTCAATAAGTAGAGTGAAATTCTTTACATGTAAAATGCTTCAAATTATATTGGACTGTTACAATAGCATTTATTGCTTGTACTGATAGTCTGTTCCTTTCATCTGACCATTGGGTGTTGATTAGTGAAATCATCTTTTCAACATAGCATTTTGTGCAATTGTTGAAAGAAAGAATTTACATATATACAGCAAAGTTTGGAAACGCTTAACATTCACAACCTGTTCCAAAAATGTACTCCACTGACAATTATATTGTACTGTTACAATACCCTTTACTGCTTCTACTGATAGTCTCTTCCTTTCATCTGACTATTGGGTGTTGATTAGTGAAAATATCCTTTCAACATAACATTTTGTGCAATTATTGAAAAAAAGAATTGACATAGCTATATACAGCAAAGTTTGGAAACACTTAAAATTCACAACCTGTTCCAAAAATGTACTCCACTGAAAATCTATTTTTTCCAAGAAAAATGCTTCATCTTGCTTCAAAACAAATTTTTTTTAGAGCAAAGAATTCATAAAATGCATATTTTTCATATAACGACAGAAACACATAATTTTGACCTCAGATTTTATCTTATATAGGCACTACTGTATTTAAATATTTGGTACATTATGTTGTTGAATGGGAGAAGGCCGGACATTTTGGCTTTATCGTAAAAAGCCGACCGGATGCCCGCAGAATACTAAAAAAGCAGGACATGTCCGGCGAAATTCGGACGTCTGGTCACTCTGTATGCAGACCGACATTTTTAAAATTTTCATTTCGTTGAAAATCTCTCCACTTTTCAGCGGTTGACTGTTTTGTCTCCACAGATGGCGATCCATCCAATATTCTTTCCTCATTCCCTGCCAGGGACGTCATTTCAGTTTTTGCTTGGGGGGGGGGGGTTGGTAAAATGTTTTTAAGGAAGACCTTATAGCATGGCGTATTCCCTCCGTTTTCTCTGAAATGAATTATTTTCCAAGCCGTAAAATGGGGTAAACTTCACTATGTAAAAAAGATTTAATCTATGTTATCAGATGTACTCAACATATATACTATTTTGAAGTTTATTTTTTCTCTCCATTTATCATATTTAGTCACAAATAGGGCTGATATCCTGCTATTTGCTTTTTTTCGTCGGTTAAGTATTTATTATTATATTTAGTCACAAATAGGGCTGATATCATGGTTTATTATTTTTTATGGTCAAGTTTACCCCATTTTCACACATAAGGGCTAGGCCTAATTTTTAACTCCTTATCCTACTTTCATTATACATAATTTACATGCATTTTCTATCAATATGACATAGACCTAGGTAGGTGCAAACAAATGAACACAAAATTTAATTAAGAGGACGCTTCTGTGAGTTTTAAATCTTTTAAAATTTTCATCCAAAATTTACGAATTTTAAACTACGTAAACATGCCTACAGTACTATCATCTATACGAAATGTGGTGCCACTAGGGCTAATAGTTTTGAAATGAAAAATCAATCACGATTCGACAATATGTATATTGGACTAAATTTTTGTGGACTAAAAAATTTCTGGACGAAATTTACTCTTGGACGAAAATTTTATGGACTTATTCCACTGGACTTAAATTTATTGGTAATAGAAATTTGGACGAAATGTTGTATTGGACGAAAATGTTTGGACAAACATTCCTGAAATCCACTTGACGATATGTGTCAGGGGAAGAACAATTGTTTGTATGTATCTGAAGTCTGACTAGTGTAATATGTAACTAGTTGGCGATGTATGCAATGGAGGGGGAAAGGAACTGCCACCCTACCCCATTATCTCCTGATCTGGTTGCCTCATAAGTGATGCCTTTTTGGTATCACTTGTGAGGTTAAGACCTGTCTTCGAACAATTGACTAAACAACAATAACAACAACCATTTACGGAACCCAAAAATCACTAATTTTTAAATAAACACTGAACTCAGAGAGACTACTAAAAAAATTTGTTTTAAAAAAGTTACAATTAAAACATTGTTCTGGTGATACCGAACTTGAATTCCTCCGCACTAATAAATCTGAACGACTTGTCTACAGTCCAGAGTATGTTCAGGTTGAACAGGTTCTCCTACATAAATTCTGCAGTGCTTGGGAAAAGTGACATAAGTCAGTTTCCACAAACCTTTTTTGATAATTTATTGACAACTTACACTGGTTTATGTCGATTTGATTTTTCTCTGTATGAATTATTGTAATGGGAGAAATACTTACGTATTTCTTTCCAAGCGAGCAGATGTTCTGTAAGTTGTCAATAAATTATTATCAAAAAAGGTTTGTGGAAACAGACTTGTGTCACTTTTCCCAAGAACTGCAGAATTGATAAACCAATTTCTTTTTAAATATAAGTAGCAGTGATATGATATTCACCAGGTATGACGGCATTTAAAATACTTTTTATGACGTAATTTCGTGTTTAAATATTATTAAGTTGAGTTATAAATAATCTTTAAATAGACTAGAATGTAAGTTTGAATATTGAATTAGTGAGGTTTGTTTCCTTAAAAGCAGATATCCTTGTATTTATCAGATAGCGCTAAGTTTTCATACAGACTGTCATAATAGAAAACTACTGGACATTTGCAAATAGTGCACTCAGAGTTCTGAGTAAGGTTTTAAAATGTTTTCAGTTTAAGTATGGAACAACCAAATTGGAAGCTATTCAAGCTATTTCAGCTTGAATGTTGAAAAAGAAGAAAGTTAGCGGAATCGAAACCCAATACTATGTCCTTACAAGCTAAAACTCGACTCATTCTCCGAAACGGTACGCTACAGATTTATAGGCCTATTTCTGAAAAGAGGAGCAGTTTGGAATGTTTGCATTGCTGTCATGTTATTAATTTTAATCCATGTTCGTGTAAAATTATACGTAGTGGACTATATGGCTAGCAATTTTCCTTATACTTTATTTATACCATACATAGAATAAATTCAAGAGTAGAGAGAACAGGAATGGCATGGTGGAGATTAGGTATCTGGAGGATCAAGAGAGGCAACGTAGATAAAGATAAATGTCCCTTATGCGGAAAACTGAAGACGCAAACCATATAGCTTTAAATTGTTCGGCAACATATGATAATTGTTCGGCAACACTGTGAAACGAGATGGTCCGGGTTAAAATCCTGATCAGGAGATTATAGAGAACTTTTCAGCGAGCTGATTCAGAACTGTAATGTGATGGGATGTAATATATCTCTCAAAATAACTTCTTGGATTCTCGTCTAATTTTTATGTCCTGAAAATCTTGGGATAGTAAGCGACGAACGTGGGAAGCGTTTTTATTACGATTTTTCTGAAATGGAAAGGCGATAGGCCTATCAGAAAAAATGGAGACCAAGTATTCTGGCAGACTACTGCTAGAGTCCATACCTGTGGAGTAACGGCTAGCGCGTCTGGCCGCGAAACCAGGTGGCCCGGGTTCGATTCCCTGTCGGGGCAAGGCACCTAGTTGAGGTTTTTTCTGGGGTTTTACCTCAACCCAATATGAGCAAATTCTGGGTAACTTTCGGTGCTGGACCCCGGACTCATTTCACCGACATTATCATCTTCATCTCATTAAGACGCTAAATAAACTAAGATGTTGATAAAGCGTCGTAAAATAACCTACTAAAAATTTAAAAAAATCTACTGGACACTTAAAAAGATGTTTCTCAAGCCAAGTATAGCCTAAAATGTATATAAGAAAATATTATTCCAGGTAAAATGTTACAAGGGATCAATATTAGAAAAGTTTGAACTATATTTCATGTAATTACTCAAAAAACCCTGGATGATAGAAAAAATTTTGAAAATAAATTTGAAATTAGCACGAAAAATACTATAAGAATCACCCATTATTTACCTTTTAATAAAATTTATGTTCAATTTTGTTGACCAGTGAATTATTACCTATCAGTTTCATGACACGGAAACATAAGTCCCGTCTGTTACACAAACTCGAGGAAAGGTAGCGATAACAGTAGGTTACGTTTACAGTTAAGCGATAAAAGCCAAGACTGATACTTTGAATATCAGAGTTTAGTTTACCTTCGTTGTAGAATTTTCCTATGTATGCCATGTCCCTGATTTGAAATTGAACGGGTTACATCACCTGCTTATTTATGCGGATGACGTAAATATTTTAGGCGAAAATCCACAAAATATTAAGGAAAGCACGATAATTTTACTTGAAGCAAGTAAAGAGATAGATTTGGAAGTAGGCTAAATCCCGAAAAGACAAAGTATGTGATTATGTCTCGTGACCAGAACATAGTACGAAATGGAAATATAAAAATAGGAAATTTATTCTTTGAAAAGGTGGAAAAATTGAAATATCTTGAAGCAACAATAATGCATGTGAATGGCATTCGAGAGGAAATTAAACGCAAAATAAATAGAGAAATACCTGTTATTATTCGGTTGAGAAGCTTTTATTATCTATTCTGCTCTCAAAAAAGTGAAAGTTACATTAATTTATAAAACAGTTATATTACCGGTTGTCCTGTATGATTGTGAAACTTTTAACTCTCACTTTGAGAGAGGAACAGAGGTTAAAGATGTTCGAGAATAAGGTGCTCAGGAAAATATTTGGGGCTAAGAGGGATGAAGTTACAGGAAAATAGAGAAAGTTACACAACCCAAAACTGCACGCATTGTATTCTTCACCTAACATTTAGGAACATTAAATCAGATATTTGAGGGCGGTAGTGAACCTCCGGGTTCTTTAAAAGCCATTTGTAAGTAAGTAATTAAATAAGTATGCCATGTCCCTTTCCAAAGACAGACAACAAAAACAATACAAACTTAAACGCTACCATATTGTGACGTGTACAGTAGTGGCAAAAAAACCGGACCGACCCTTATAGCTGATTTCAGAGCCTTGTTCACTCCAGATTGGTAACTAAGACTTTCGTGGTTGGAATCCTGCCCGGGAAGGAAACTTTTTTTTGTTCCTTATTCAAATTTATTCCCAATACTATACTAGACTGTGAACCCACCCCGCAGGTTTTCCATCCCTCTCTAACTAAACCTACCCTGGCCGCAAGGCTCGCAAGAAGCTAGCTTTAACATTGAATTTAGTTTCCGAGTTATCCCTTTTCGTGAGCTGTGTTCAGTTGAAGTGTTTGTGTGCATTGTGACTGATATAATAAATAATGAGTGAAATAACAGTTCCTGACACTAATTTACTTGCATTTTTTAGGACAATTCCATTACCAAGACTGACTTACGAACAAAAGTGTGATTTAAAAAACAAATGACCGACTGTCTTGCGTGTCTATTTGTTAGAGATATGTGTAAACCGTGAAATCATATTTTACTACCTACCATACTATTTATTTTAAGACTATATTTTTGTAATACATTTTCTCATATGTACATGAAAGATAACTTAAGTTAGCTTCCACTGCTCAAAATTTCATACTACTCCACTGAAAATAGGGATAATATGTAAGTTCCTACAATATCAGAGAAATGAGGATATGTTAATTCCTACAATTTTGTAGGTTGGTAAATTTGTTGGTCTACTAACATGCAGTCACGGACTACCCTCAACACTGTACACAGTCAATAGGCAATAGTCGCTGTCTACCCTCAACGCCGTACACAGTCAGCAGTCCACCGCGCCGGGACGTACACTCCTTCATCACCAGGAAGCGTATTGTATGCAGAGAGAGAAGAATAAGCTTCTGCTCGTGGTGAATGGGTTTAAATTTTGTAAACATTGCATGCCTGTAAAGAACAAATCCACATGGCGCTAAAGTATACACTGATGGGGTGAGTACAAACATTCTCGATACAGACAAATGCGAATTCGTACACAATCATGATGTAGATAAGAACTTGAATAGACAAGAAGTGAGCAAAGCTTGTAAGAGGAAAGCTTTGGAAAGTATTTCTGAAAGGCCTTCAAAAACAGTTAGAATTAAAATTGCAAAACAAGAAAAAGAAAATGAACTGACGTCATCAGATCTAGTACTTATAGGACGTAATATGTAGTATGCTAGATCAAGCTTTTACCCGTTGTGTGTAAGTCTAGACAAGCAGTACAAGAAATATTGAATACAATTGAATAAAGACCAATGGAGGCGAAAATTTCGTTGTTAAAAATGATACAGAAAGCGAGATAGTAGTTTTCAAATGCGTAACAAATTTAACAAACCTAAAAAAACTCAACAACTGTTTGTATGGACGGAACATTCCAGTATTACGACCGACACTTTTGCCAATTTTACACCTTCCATGATCTCATAAATAATAATTACGTACCATTGATCTTCGCACTTATGCCAGATACGAGATATGAAACTTATACGAGACTTCTTAATATTATGAAAAATTTGGAGTAGTTTCTTCTTTGTAATCGATTTTGAAATTGCTATAAAAAGAGCGGTCAATGTAGAGTATCCACCGCCCACTGAACGAATATTGGTTAAACGTGCGTTGAGCGACTTCCGCCAATTTTGCAATAGACACCGACGCACTTAGGTTAGGTTAGGTTAGGTTAGTTTAGGTTTTTATTATCCCGTCAAGATGTTTAGGATTAGTGTAAAACTGGCCTGTCTCCTATAGTGGGCGGGACATAAGTAACATTCACCAAAAGAGCAATTGAATCAGTATTTCCAGAGAACGAAATACAAGGTTGTACTTTTCATTTAGGCTAGGCTTGGTACATGAAAATGCAACAATTAGGGCTTGCCAAAGAATAGGGCTATGTTACTGGTGAGAGTGAAATAGGGAAGTGGTTGACGTACTTGTTTGGACTGTCGTCTCTTGATCAAGGAGACGTAAGTGAATGCTTTGTTGAGGACTTGATGTCTGTGAAGCCAGAACAAAATATTAGACGAATTTTGTGATTATATTATACTCACATGTCAGCGAAGATAGTGCTTTCCCACCACAGATGTGGTCATCTTTTTCTTCACACTCCCTTCATACTAACAATGCCTGTGACGCTTTTCATGCAGACTTAAATGATAATTTTTATCATCACCATCCCCATGTATTCACATTTTTAGAGGTTCTGAAGACAATCCAAACAAATCACTTCGCAGTGCAGCAATTAATATCTCGCTTAGAAAAAAGAAGGCGCTGAAGAAAGAAGCATTTATGCAAGAGGCCGTCCAGGAATATTCAAGTCAGCGCATCACAAGATTTGATTACATTAAGTACTTGACATATTTCTTTCAAATAAGGTTTTGACCAAGGACTTTATGCCTAGTTGTTTCACAATTGTATTAGGTCAATGTACAGTATCCACCGCCCACTGAACGAATATCGGTTAAACGAGCGTTGAGCGACTTCCGCCGATTTTGGAATAGACACCGACGCGGTTAGGTTAGGTTAGTTTATATATAGGGGAGAGTTGCCGAATTTGGACCGTTGCCTAAATTGGACCGCAGTTGTATTTCCATATATAGAAGTATTTCAAACAGTTCAGATGGCACCACTGCTTGCTGACGCTGCCTAAGGTACTCATCTTGAAGTTCAGTGAGCTGTAACCATCTTAGCGAATAGGATTGCCGTTAATGTGTTTTGGTGTTTTCTCTTACAATTTTTACGCTACGGATCTTAAGCTTCTGTATACAGTGGGAGTAAGTAATAACAATTTCTATACTATACGTTACAAGTATTTTTCATTAGCTACTATCTGCGTGTATTAAAACTAGTTTTTAATTTCATGCGTTTGTTTAGTGTCGTCTGATTGCATAAGTGAACAAGTTTCCTAGGTTGGACCTCTGCGCGTTACCTGGATTGGACTGGCCCAATTTAGGAAACTGTTAGTATTTTTTTTAACATGAATATAAAGCATTATATTACGGTCAACGTTAAGAAAAAGTAGTATATTGGGGGATTCTGTGTCTTTATGTTTCCAAGATATCAAAAAGGGGAACCTACCAGAAATAAAATGATACTTTGAAGATGGCGGTAGCAGCATAAAGGAATGGTGACTATGGACTCAACGAGTGTGCTCGCGTATATGGAGTGCCATAGACTACAGCAAAGATATATTCTGATTGCAAAAACGCTTTCCAATGAAGTCCTTCGGAAGGCAAGCAACCTTCAATTGAGATATGGAAAAAAATTATTGCCGATCACATTCTCTTGTTTGAAGAAAGGTTTTATGGGTTGACAGTCAAAGATATGCATAAGCTTGCATTTGATGTCGTAGGAAAATATGATGCTCCCTACACTTTTAACAAGGAAAAAAAAAATGACCGGAAAGAAGTGGTTCTGTGCTTCTATGAAGCGAAACTCAAAACTTTCTTTCCGTCACCCAGAAGGAGCATAAATGGTCCGAGCTAAGGGGTTCAATAGGGACAGTGTTATCCAGTTTTCCGACCTGCTGAAAAAAAAAACTGTCGATGAGAATGGAATTATAGCAAATATTGTGTTCAGCGTTGACGAATCTGAATTTACAACGGTGCAAAAGAGGCAACAGAAAGTTATAGCTCAGAAAGAGAAACACCAAGTTGGAGCTGTAAGTGGTGAAAGAGGTATAAACACCACAGAAGTCTGTGTTGTCAATGCGGCAGGGTTTTTTATACTGCCACTGGTAACTTTCAAACGCAAGAGGAAATTATGTCACCTTTTTATTTTTTATGTCTACGTTTCCTTAATCACAGAAGTTTCCTAGCCAATCAGGGACTTTCCAATTCTATGTAACATTTTTGCATTTTTTTTTTTTACTTTTCTATGAGTCTTCCTCTAATTTTGAAGTAGGCTATGTAACCGAGACAAGCAACTAATATAAAACTAATTCAGTGCAAAGAGAACTATTCTGAGTGTAACAATCAGCTTGAATGCAATAGTGTTTCTGTAATTAATTTATCTTGTTTTTCTTTAATTTTTCCATCAAACTTCAGAGAATTGTGTAACTTCTTTCACCAACTGTTAATATCTGATACATTTTTAACGTAAAATTTGGTGAATTAAAGATATTTATAATAAATACCCTTCTTCTACTTATTTGTTTACTATTACTAATGTATTTTGGCGAGGTCCAAATTGGGACACTATGAGTCCAAATTAGGCAACCGGTTTCCCAATTTGGACCATTTCCATGATTTTGGTTTTACTTTTTTATATATATTAGGAATTGTGTAATTTAAAATATAACATTATAGGATGAAAGTACATAGAATGTAGAATGTACTAGAACATATATTGATTTAATTTAATCATTATTAAAGACATGGGATTAAAAAACAAAAAACTGGTCCAATATAGGCAACCTTCCCCTATTATTATAATGTACCGAAGTACATATGATAATTCCATGCAGATATTCTGCGTCATAATTCGATGAAAGAGTAATGGAACGGAGAAAAATTCTCTCCGGCGCCGGGATTTGAACCCGGGTTTTCAGCTCTACGTGCTGACGCTTTATCCACTAAGCCACACCGGATTCCACCCCGCCGTCGGAGAGAATTTTTCTCCGTTCCATTACCCTTTCATCGTATGATGACGCAGAATATCTGCATGGAAATATCATATGTACTTCGGTACATTATAATAATATATATGATATGCGTAAATCACTTTGTGATTTAAGACGGCGCTTATTCCGTCGGATCCCGGCCAACTAGTCACTCATTACGAGTGCACCTCAGCACATATGTGGACTTCGGTCCTAGGTTCATAGATATCTATGACGTAGTGCAGAGGGCGGCCACTAGAGGGAACCCAAGAGTTGGAACTTAAAACTGAGACGATTCTTCCGACAGCAGGGTGGAATCCGGTGTGGCTTAGTGGATAAAGCGTCAGCACGTAGAGCTGAAAACCCGGGTTCAAATCCCGGCGCCGGAGATAATTTTTCTCCGTTCCATTGCTCTTTCATCGTAGGTTAGTTTAGTTTAGGCTTTTATTATCCTGTCAAGATGAAGGTGAAAGCGATTGAGTGTGATTTTTTGTTTTCTATGTTGGCAGTTCAAGTGCCTCGGTGTCTATTCCAAAATCGGCGGAAGTCGCTCAACGCTCGTTTCACCCGAATATTTCACACTTTTATCACTGCCAATGTTGCGCTATAAACCAATTTTCGCAAATCTAATGTAAAAGACTGCCTACACAAGCAACAAGTTATAATAAATGTTTAGGATTAGTGTAAAACTGGCATATGTCTCCTATAGTGGGAGGGACGTAAGTAACATTCACCCAAAGTGGGAGGGAAAATTTTGTCTTGTCATTTTTATGTATATTTGTAGGAATTCACATATCACTTCGTAGGAATTCACATATCTAAATTCTGCTAACCGCGACTTCGTAGGAATTCACCATCCCCGATGGATTTGTTCGTACACCGGCGTGTGACCACTCGTCGCCCGTCAACAAATTTTATTAGGCAGAGGTTGGAGTGGTACTGGTCTGCATAGGAACTCTCTGTTTTTGCAGAGAGGTAGGGTGATCTTACTTTTTATGTTTTGGGGAATCAGGCGACTAGAAATTTTGAGAAGCTCTAGTTTAAACTTTCAAGTTATTCTATTAGTTTGAACTAGGTCGCCAGTATATGTTGTGCTGTTGTTCGCTAGAAATGTAAGTTAAGTTTTTTTAAATTTGTAGTTATTTTGTTTATTTTGGTTGGAATTTCAGTATTAGTGAGATAAGTTCGAAGAAACATAAGATAGAAAAAGGAAATTGAATATCACACTGAACGGCTATTCCTCTGGGTCGGGGAAACACGTTTGCGAAATTTAACTAGGAAAAACAGCCTATTTGCGAAAAAATACACAATCTGTTTGCGAAGAGATTCTATTGGTTTTGTGAATCCGTTTCCGAAAGCCGTAAGACGATTTTCTTTCTCAATTTTGAAGAGCTCAGTGGTGTACACGGAATGGTTAATAGGCCTATTATTTCACTTTCTTAGAAGCCGAGGTCGGAATCTGCAACAGCGGCTCTTCGATCTTGCACTTTTTTTAAAATCATTATTTTTTTTTAGCTGAACTATTAATGAGGCACTATCAACTTCTAAGTTATTTAGTACCGATGGAATTGATGATGGTGAGATAAGGTCGAGGATTCTCAATGTGATTACCTGATATTCAGCTTTTAGTTGGGAAATACTTCGCAAAGAAACCCAACCAGATAATCAACTTAAGAGGGAATCAAAACCATGCCGAAGCGCAGCTCCTGATCAGCACGCAGACGCGTATACATTGGTGACATCACTTTAATAGGTCTAACATGTAGTACAATGAGGAACATACAGCTCATGCATTTTGTCAAGACACTCGCGATGCGCAGTAGGGGAACAACGTTTCTGTGGAGGGGATAGGAGTAGAAGGGAAGGTCGGGCGTGTGTCTACAGAATTCAAGGCAAATACTAAACCATTCCCCTATAATTCGTAAGCAGACTCATCCGATCTCGTGCGCAGCTCTGTAGGAAGAGTGGGGGAGTGTCTGGACATAATGCATGAGCTGTACTAGTTGAGCGACTCGAGTTGTTTTTTTAACTCAAAGAATCAGAACCTGTGTTGGGACTATCTTCAAGACCAATTAAGCAGGTCATCAGGATTGGGCTCACAGACGACATATTAGTTACTGGAACTCAATTAAGGGCTGTAATCACAGCAAGGCCCTTATCAAAGGTCTTGCAAGGACAAAATCGAATGAGCTGCTGATACTTAGCAAAAAGCAGCTCTCTTGGGCAACAGGATTTCATACAGGACACTGTGCCCTGAAGAAAAACTTATACAGGATGGGACTTATTACTGACCCACTGTGTATAAGATGTTCACAAGGAGATGAGTCAGTAACTCATCTGCTGTGCGTTTGCAATGCGCTTGCGCAACAAAGATCTCTCTTTTTTGGGAATCACTTTCCAAAACTTGAAGAGATCTCAAAGGTCCCAGTCCAAAGTTTGATACAGTTCATCAAGAACTTGAAACTTTTGGACTGAAAGGGATGAACGACGGGGATGCGCAATAGATCTTATAGGTCGCAGTGCTTGGGCAGGAAGGAACACCCCTGTTAAATCTAATCTAAACTCAAAGAATGCCACACTGTGCATGCTACGAGCCGAAAGTTTTCGGTCATATGTTGACGAGATATTCGTTTCTCTTTTCTGTTTAAATATTACATACAGTATACTGTACATCTACGCTGAGGAGGAATTAAAACTATAGCCTCATATGAACCGCACTACAGATCTTGAAACATTTTCGTCTGCTTACCAACATGTCCCTTACAGCGTATTCCGAATCACACCGGTCCGGTGGGATCAATGACGTCACGTTGCAACGAAAATAAGGAACAAAACTGCTGGAAGAATCGATGCTGTCATGGCGACCGTGTAAGTGGTTATCTGTGCTACGCTAGCAAAATTTTGCGAAATTTTCGTACTGCCATCTCGTTCAAAGAAAAGAGATCATAAACAACTTATTTCTTGAACCGGTAGTAATAATTGGTCCGTTGACATGTTCGCGCATAAGCCATTAACATATTGTTTTTACTTTGTGCTCATTACAAATAATGCAGCAGAACTAAAGCAGAACACACCGCCATGACACAACAGTGCACGATGTCATTCGTCTGCTAAATCCCGCCCTATACAAGAACCAATCAGATTCACTGATGGCGGCTGATGGAGACTGCCACCACCTCTGCAAGCTGATTGCACCGGTGCGACACCGGTGGAGCATCAATGACGTCATCGGTGGAATTCGGAACACCGTGATGCCATCGGATTGCTCATCGGTGAGATTCGGAATACGCTCTTACCGTACAGTACATCGTCGTCAGCTTTCCTCTTTGCCGCAGTTCTACCTGTTTCTGAAACAAATTTGTCGTCATTCACTTGTCAGAGGAGAAAAATGATGTGGAAAATGTTTAATTTATATCACTTCACCAACGAATTAATTTGGAATCCCAAAAGCTTGACAACACTTACTTGTACAATAAAACGTACATTACATTTTTTTAAATTATACATTTTCTAATTTTGTACTTTCTCATAATAGAAGGGTTCAGAACCATAGTGGACCAAGCGCCATTTACTAAAACCGTAGAAAACAAGGGTTAAAATGAAGTTATCACCATAATTCAATGGAAACATGTAGCAAAAAGTATACACATTGAAACTAAATGATATGTCAATATAGCCACCGGCGTGGCTCAGTCCGTTAAGGCGCTTGCCTGCCGGTCTGAAGTTGCGCTCGGGCGCGGGTTCGATCCCCGTTTGGGCTGATTACCTGGTCGAGTTTTTTCCGAGGTTTTCCCCAACCGTAAGGTGAATGCCAGGTAATCTATGGCGAATCCTCGGCCTCAACTCGCTATCACCAATCTCATCGACGCTAAATAACCTCGTAGTTGATACAGCGTCGTTAAATAATTAACTAACTTCATTAAACTATGGTATTCACTTAACTTTAACACTTGCTTTCTCCGTTTTTAATAAATGGAGCTTGGCCCACTTTGGCTCTGAACCCTTCAATTACAAAAGTAAATAGTTTGTTCTAATTATTCTTTTTTTTTTGGTTCGTGTAGGCTGTGCACCGATTCAGTCCGCTCCCATCGAAAATATGAGCACGTAAAAGCAATTAACATTCATGCACTGATATTTGAATATAATTAGGATTTATAATGTCATACGCATAGTATCACTACCCTTAGAATTCATTTTGCAAGGAAATAGAATTACTTCTATGGATATCCTTAAAGGCTTTTAAATCCTGAAAGTGCTTTTCAGTTTCGCAGATGGGTCCTGAACTTCTTTCGCAAACGTACTGTGCCTTAATGAGTAGTTGACCTTTCGCAAACGTGCCGTCTTGTCTGCATATGTTATTTATTTCTGAAATCCAGGTTTTCCTTGTTTCATAAGCAATAAAATAGCATTTTCCATTAAAATCAACAGGATATCACTGTTTCACTTATTGGTAAATGTTTACGATCCTCAAACAACTTGTAAGGTACCGGGGGGTATTAAGGCCCAGCATGTTATAAGGCCCACTACCTAGTGGTAGTGGGCTATAGAAAAACTAGGTAGTGGCCTTATAACATGCTACCTTAATTGGATACCGGAGTTATAAACTGATCTCTGAATACAAAGACAGAAATAAAACTTAATTGCAACAACGGATTTGAAACAGACAGCGAGAGCTCTCTCCCAGAATGTGTGGCTATGTTTAGTATTGGATGTTAACATTCCTTCTTCATTTACGAAGAAACTTCCCTCCACGGCTTAATCAGTCAGTTATGACTATTGTGGTAATCATTAGTTCGTGACTAGAGTGCAAGATTTCACGGTCAAGTGTAATTGTTCTGTTGACAATAGCTCAATGAGTTGTTCAAATAGGCATCGAGAATGTCTTCTTTACATAACAGAAAGATTATTTTGATCCAAAAAAATATGCAGGCTATATATATATATTTAAAAATGACGTAGTGTGCCTTGTGTACTGTATATGTTGCTTATATTTGAAAATGAGGATCTTATGACTTAAGGTTTTCACGTTGTTCAGCGTGACGCAAGGTTTGTGTGTGTATAGGTTACTACGTAGGCCTATATTATACTCGTATGAATATGTATTAGGCTGTATACCTTTATTATTAATCTGTTATTTAGTGATGCTATGTAAATTACGCCGTTACATAGCGTCGGTATAATTGGTAAGAGGGATGTAATATTTGGTATATTCGTCATGGAATTGCCAGACCGTCGTCTTAAGGTTGGGAAAAACCTCTGAAAACCCCAACTATGTAATAAGCCCAAGCGAGATTCCAACCCAAACCCCAACGAAATTTTGAATACGAGTCGAGCTTGCTGATGGCTACAAGAATTTTAATTTAATTTTTTGCACCGTGTCATAGATGCAGAAATATATGTTAATTTGAACTCCATCCGGAATGGAGAAAGTAATGGGAAATATATTTAACTTCGAAAGAAATTTTCTCAGTATTATAAAGTTCAGGAAATTACTGCCATTCTTCTTAGCACAGCAATGCATTTGTAAGCTTTTGTCTGGTCTGTGCACATGATTTGAAATTGGAAAGAGATTTCTCTGATTAAATTCCTTGACGTCTTCTGTTTTATTTTCCAGCTGTATAATATTATTAATGACTAATTTGTAAAATATTAATATATAACGTCGCTGTTAAGGCGTTGCGCTGCAAGCCGGAAGGTAATCGGTTTTCTTCATTCACCTAATCATTTTGGCCGCTTGGCTTATTCACAAGACAGCCTCTAACAGAAAAGCGTATCGGTACTATAAGTATTTTGGTGGGGGGGGGGCAAAGACGGATAGTACGGACGACTGACATCCTACTATTACGTATTGTTGTGGATGCTACTCTATTTTATTTATAGTAGCTATTTTTAATGTGCAGGATTTAATCCCAAAACGCTAGTGCAAATATGTAACTTAAGTGCATAACCTTTCTTTATCCATCAGTAATTTCTCATACGACACATAATTCGAACTCGGATATCCAGCGTGGAAGGCAGACGCTCTAAGCCAGTGATGTCAAAGCAAGCGCATTTTTCTGACCTTGACGTCTTGCGCGGGCAGCAAGCGCTAAATATGGAAAGAGGAAGGGTTGTGTATATGAATAAGCAACCTGTTGGATTAAGAAAACAGTGGTGCACAAACTTCAAACGGAACGTGAAATTTTATGTCGTTATTTTTATATGGCTTCTTTCTGTTTAATATCATCTACGAGGCGCATCCAGAAAGTAAGTTTCCCGACTTTTTCCCCTTGAAAGTAAACGTAATTAGCCGTGTCAATTGCGCATGCGTAACAGATCTATGACGTATCAATCATAAGCCAGCCGGACAGGTCCCGCCTGGTGCCAGTAGCGTGGCAGCAGTGGTTCGAAATGGAAGCTCTTATTCCTTCTCCCACCGCCTGCGAGATTCGATCGGTGATAAAGTTCTCTAATGCACAAAGCATTGCACCAATTGAAATTCATCGGCAGACCTGTCAGGTCTATGGGCAGAACATCATGAGTAAGCAGATGGTGCGTTGCTGGTGTAGGCAGTTTTCTGAAGGTCGTCAAAGTGTCCATGATGAAGAGCGCAGTGGGCGACCGTCCCTCATCAATGATGATCGTGTTGAGCTGGTGCGGCAGTGCATCATGGAGAACCGTCGCTTCACGATTACGGAGCTGAGCAGCCATTTTCCGCAGATATCGCGATCCTTGTTGCATGAGATTTTCACTAAGCATCTGCTGTTCAAAAAAGTTTGTGCCAGGTGGGTGCCGAAAAACCTGACACCCGAACACAAAATGCAACGTTTAGGAGCAGCACTGACATTTCTGCAACGGTATCACGATGACGGCGACGAGTTCCTCGACAGGATCGTCACGGACGATGAGACTTGGATTTCGCACTTCACCCCGGAAACCAAGCAGCAGTCAATGCATTGGCGGCATAGTGGATCTCCGGTCAGGACGAAATTCAAACAGACGCTGTCGGTACGGAAAGTGATGTGCACGGTGTTCTGGAACAGGAAGGGCATTCTGCTCATTGACTTCCTTCCAAGAGGTGAAACAGTGAACGCTGACCGTTACTGTGAAACACTGAGAAAATTGAGACGTGCCATTCAAAACAAGAGGCGTGGAATGCTTACTGCAGATGTTGTGCTCCTCCATGACAATGCTCGTCCACATACGGCTCGGCGCACAGCAGCTGTTTTGACGGAATTTGGCTGGGAGTTGTTTGATCAGCCACCCTACAGTCCTGATTGCTCCCAGCGATTTTCACGTTTTCTTGCACCTCAAGAAATTCCTGTCCTCCGGTGAGCGTTTTGGCAATGACGAATAGGTGAAGACGTCTGTTACACGCTGGTTCCATTCACAGGTGGCAGAGTTCTTCGACAGAGTGATACAAAAGTTGATCCCAAGATACGACAAGTGTCTCAATTCTGATGGTGGCTATGTTGAAAAATAGCTGAAACATTGCTGTACCTGTTGCCAATAAATGTTTTCCTGAAAGTGTGTATTCTTTTTTTTTTTAAATAGGGAAACTTACTTTCTGGATGCGCCTCGTATATTGTCTGTAAAACAAAAGTACTAACACTGATTTCTTAATATTGCACTTGTGTTTTAAATCTTAATAACATAATAGAGAGTTACGAAGGAATATTCACTTAAGTTCCATAGTAGTATAATATTATACTGTATTAAGTGGATGAAACACATCATTCATAAAGAAAGTGATATTCCAAAGAAAGAGATTGAGTATGACATGATAAGTTGGAATTTTTATTGATGGTATCTTTAGCCTTACAAAAGTAATCAATGAACTAATCAAAACAATATTACAGTACAAAGCAAAGTTACCTGGGTACTGTATCTGTTTTAAGTGTAACTAATATTACGTAACAAAACTCTTATCGCATTCTGCTTTTAAGGTGATATTTGTGAGCAACTTCCTATCATCAGAATATTAAATTATTTTCTCGAAATCTGCTGAAGCTATAGAGCTGACAGTTTTACAACACATGGGCACGTATCTTTTGCTTATGATGTAACAGTAGTTGCTTTATTAATTCATTTCCTTATAAACAATTTCCATGCGAATATTTTCAAAATTATCAATACACTATCTTCAGTAATACGTATATACGGTATATTAGATTTACGAAAACATTCTGTAAGGCTACTAAATAAATAGGCCTATATTCTACCTGAAAATTTCACTTTTCTATACGAAAAGTTGAGAAAATATTTATTTTGAATAAAAAATCAAACTTGTGAAAAATGAGCATTAAAATTAAAACTTACATTCTTATAATGCACTTATACTTCTCAGGCAAATCTAAAAATTAACATGGATACAGTTTTAATAAGTTCTCTTCCCTTCATCTATTGAATCAGTGCTGGCCATCCCTGAATATAGCTCGACCAAGCGGCATATACCATCTCTTTCGTCTGACTCTTTCCTTTCCGCTGTAAAGCGCTCAGGCTCTCCTGGGTTCTAAAGCGCGCGCTTGCTCCTATGGGCATCAGTTGACATGCCTGCTCTAAGCCGTCCTAAGCCATCTAAGTGTGTCTACGTATATGTATACGCTTATACTGTACAATTACCAGTTCATAAAAATTGAGTTTGCGTAATTTTAGTAACAGGTACAAGCGAGTTTTATTGACCTATAGCTTGGAACAGAGAGAGAGAGAGACATTGTACCGAAATCTTAAGAAAGGGAAAGTGATTGGCTGTAACTTAATTCACTTGGAAATGACTGCTTGCCACCGCAGGCTAGCAAGTCCTGAGTTTTTTTCCTGTGAAGTAGCGAAATTTATTTTCATGCAGACTCTGGTTAATTGTGGGCCAACGTATCAACGGTGGCTAAGGCGTAGTTTTGATGCTTCATAAAAATCATAATCAAACTCCACGTACAGCATAAATGTTAGTCCATTTTCAGTGTTAGGTTCTGTGTTACGTGTGAAAGTCGAGGCTCGAAGTGCTGATCTCTCGCAACGGGACTCCTGCCACGTGTTCAGTAAAATATCCGTGGCGCGAGAACCTACGAAGGGCCGAGGTCGACTAGTGGATTGCTGACTCATGTCCATATGCCTCAGCAGAGGTGAACGATCATCCATTCAGTATGAGGTAACGTATGATCGCCATAGTCGTTGTAACATGTTCTAGGAACCGGATTTCGCTACTTATTGTAGCTCCCCAAATTCATCATTCTGCTGTGTGGGCACCAACCCCATACACTGGCCAAAATTTCATTTGAAAATTCCTTCCTCATCAGGATTCGAACCAGCGTCCATTAAGTTACAAGAGTCCAGGCATGAGTCTTAGACCATAATGCTACGATGCGGGACATGTTCAGTAAGAAAGATTAAAATTTGAGTTTTATATCAATATTTATTTTGCTTCTTCTGTCATCCAGAAGTGTATTATACAGGATGTATCAAAACATGTAGGAAAGTTCTGTGGAATTGGTAGAGGGCCTGAAAATAAGCAAAAAAAGTTCATATGAACATACGGTCAATGTCGCTTAGTTTTTTAGTTACAGTCATTGTTTGTGGTGTACATAATACCTGTGGTGATAAAGTTTAATTTACAACTTACAATACTTTTTTCTTATACAGAAAGTACTCAAAATGGCCGTCATAACCTCTAATAAAGGCTTCTGAGCGCCGAATCACCGATTGCCTTACTCTTTCCCATATTCCAGGCGTCTACCGTATCTGCAGCTACTTGTAAGTTATCTACTTGTGTAGGCCTAACTGAATTGAACTGCGCCCGAGCACGAGCTTCTGGTCTTTAGGACTACAATACCTAATAGGCTATAGTGAAAACCTAATTTATTAAATAAAGAAATTTAAATGAAAAGTCCCTTTAAGCACAAAAGCATATCGTCGTTGTTCCTGCAATAACTCCTAGTGCAAAATATAAAATTGTTCAGTAGGGAGAAAAAACACATTTATTCATCCTATGGCAGCCGTACATAGGAGACTGTGAATTCTTGCGTTTTCGAAACAAAGAAATATAATTACATATAGGAGTTTTTATTATTTGCTGTATCACTATTTAAGGTACTTAATAGAGCAAAAATCTGAAAATCAATAAATATGTCACAAAGGAGTTATTGCAGGAACAACGACGATATATTATAGCCAAAATATCATATTTTTTTCTTTTGTAACAATTATTTGAATACTTGAATATACAGGAGATAACCCACAGAATGCAACAAATTTAAAGTTTTGACAACAATCTTGATTATAAACATTAGTGATATATTGTGACGGGTTTGTTATTCACTATTTTGTTAATTCGAATTGAAAAGTGGTGGTGATGGTGGCATTAGTATTTTGTTTAACGACGCTTTAAATTCCAGCGTCGAAATTCAACGTTGATTAGAAATAGCAGGTGAATATTGCTTGAAGCCTTCTCGTACATTAACAGCTTCAGTTCCCTTTCATACTCGTAGAAAGGTACGCTAAGCATTTTATCGTAAATAAAATATCAATTGCATTAAACAAGGTTTGAACTCGCGGATCTCGGATCCAATGGCGCGGCGAGTCGCAGATGATGACTTCAGTAAGAATAACACGCAGTTTTAAAATTTCCTTTTATCTCCCACAGTTTGTTTTGATACGTAGGCCTAGTGTAGGCCTGCCTACTAAGAAGATCGTAGAAACTGGTTTTGAGGTTAAGTCATGCACACGATCGCTGCGGGCAATTCCACTTTGTCCGAGTCGTTACCGATGATGTAACACGATTTCCGAATTGTGTTATTTCCGCAGTTTCGTTCGAAACTTGAATAGTAATGATGTAAACATTTCCCTTATGACCGAATTTTCATTTCACACTCAATTCGAGCGGAATTAATTCAGATTGTTTGCGGTTCGGTTGACCATTCCTTCAATCGCAGGAGCTTTCCATAATAGCTTTGTACGAGTACCATGGTTCATTCTCGGTGGCGTGGCGAAAAAAACAGTAAAACATCTTTTACATCTAAGACGTCTCCATAGTGTTTTACAAAGGTAGTAGGCCTACACAGCTTTGCGTGTTAAATATAGGTATGAATTTTGTACTTATTACCAGGCTCCGATCCTGGGCATAGAAAGGCTTGAAATTCAGAACGCACGAACGATAGTGTTGCGTTGGTCGAGTGGACTGGGAGATGGGACGCGTCGTTACTTCGTGTCTCAACATGTAAACAGTACGGCACAAAATATATTTCATCCTGTACAGATGCAGTATATACAGTACATTCCTAGTGTACACGATAAATGTCTACCATTAAAGTATTAACGTGAGTTGTAACCTTCAATCAGGTGTCCCTACGCCGAAGCCTGTTACACGTACCGCAGCCAAGCAGCAATACACACAACGGTAATGCACATTACGGACACACCTGTGCTGTTGCAGTCACACCACACGGGTCATGACGTCATTTATACTCCGTGTACTCTAAAGCTCATACTGGTTATTCTGTGTCCCTAGGCCAAAGCCTGATTATTACTGTAGTTTTCTGTCACGCGTCAAACATTATAATCAAAACACTGTTGTATTTAAGGTCAAACTGAAAAATTACTTAATTTTTTACACCTTGAATTTACACACGAATTCTTGACATTTTACAGTATTGTGTAGGCCTAAATATTAGCGTAGTAATCTTCTGCACAATTACTGTATTTATACGTTTGTATTTTTATGTGTTAAATTTAGAATAAATTGAATTTCTCCAGTCTAGCAGTAAAGTAAGAAGTAACTGTAAGAATGTCATGAAATGAATAAATAATTTTATCTTAGGCCTATAAGCTATAAGCCATAAGCCAATTCGGGCTATCTCTAATGCCATTAATATAGGAGAAATAAGTAAAAAATTAAAAGCAAGTAGACCGTTATGGCATGTAAAACAGTCAATAGTTCCACAACTCCACGTCAATAATAGAATTTCATTAGCTCAGATGATATGTTGTGTAACATCTTCTTAAAACCCTACACAAACCAACATAAAAAATTTCGTGTTCTTCCTGTTTATCCGTTTTCCAATTGTTTCCGTGTTCTCTATATAAGTTACAGACAACCATCGAATAATAACTTATCACAAAGAGTCACAGAGTAAGCCGTGACCGCTGGTGTTGAGAGATGTCCATAGTTTTTCCACAGTCTAGTATATACAGTCACGAAGCTTAATACGTAGTAAATATGCATGCATAGATAGTTGCTAACCACTAGGATCGCTACTATCGCCCCATTACAGATAATGCGAAATAGTACCTGCACAGTCTATTTTTCCTAGTATACTCAAAACTCAAGCTTCGTGACTGTATATACTAGACTGTGGTCTTTCGTAAGTAGGTATCCATCTATCCAATAGAAGTATTTGTCACGCCCCTGATAGAGTAACCAATCACAGTAAAGGTACGGTCACACGTCGCTACTTTTGCTGCGCAACTTTTGTACTGCAGCTGAAAAAGTTGCGTGTCGTGTTCACACGTAAGCCAAAAGTAGCGCGCTGCACGCTACTTTTCGTGCTGCTCAACCCGAGTGCAGCAAAAGTTGCCACTGGAGGTTGCGAGTCTGTTCACACACAAGGCGCTACTTTTGCAGCCGCAGTCATGCTGCAGGTTTCCATCTCCGTGTTCACTTCTCAATATACATTTTGTGGTTATGTTCGCATTATTAATAAACTCATGCGAAAGCTTACTTATCTATTATTTGCTTTTCTGTCCCAACTATCAGAAATTGGCATTATTTTTACTAGGCCTATAAAGCTTTTAAAAACGCCTATATACTTAAATGATAACCAACAGCATATTCACGTAATCAATGTTGGCAACCCTCCTGTTTGAAACTACGCTACAGAAAATTAAAAAAGTGAATTATATCGTCAGAAAATATGCTCAGACTGTGTTGTGCATTTAATAACTGTTACAAATAATTTATTTTCATCACATCTAACATTAAAATACATCCAAACAATAAAAGTATCATTGGCACATTTGGGTGGCAACAATGGTCGCAACAGGAGCAAAAGTTTCAACAAAACCGATATCAAAAATGCTGCGGCTGCAACCCTGAGAACCCTGTTCACACGTCGCTACTTTTAAGCTGCGCGCAGCATGAAAAAGTAGCGAGCAGCAGGTTTGGCAGCCGCTACTTTTCGGGTTGCACCGTTGTTCACACGTCGCAGTACAAGAGTTGCGCAGTTTTTTGTACTGCATCGCTGCAAAAGTAGCGACGTGTGACCGTACCTTAAGGATTCACTCCTTTCCCCAAACGCAAGTGTAGCGAGGATGTTCAGTGGGCAGATCCGACTACTCCCTCGCACAGGACGAAAACGAATCGGTGCTGAATGGCCGTGATTTAAACCTATAGCCTCGTATAAATAATGCGTCGATAAGAGGTAATAAGAAAACGTTATATTGATCTTATCGTTTACCAAAGTATAAGTTGGAAAAGACCTCTTTCTGAATACCACGTCAGTGTAGAAAATTCTGAAACGCCTTCTGAAACTCTCTATTTGTAATTTCATTCATCACTATAGGGACTATAGCCCTAATTCACCGCCAATTCGTTTTCCTCCCGTGCGAAAGAGACTCTAATCTTCCCACTAAGCACGCGAGTTACGACCGGTTACAAGACCAGTCAGCTGTGTATGCCGACAGAGCTTGGATGGTTTATTGGTAGCTAACAGTTCCTGTTCTAACTCTACATGAGTATCTTATAAAACTATACACGGTTTATTAGTAAGACTGTATATATCTAAAAATAAGTAACTCATTGTACAAATATCAAGAAAAAACAGTAACAATTTCGAAACATTTGCAAGAAATTAGGATACTCAGTTTACTGCATTGCACTCTACGCAGTGAGATACTTACTAGGCTTACTTACTAAGTTTGTTTTCGAATACTGTTAAATTCAGACAGTCTCTGATGTCACTTGGTAGGGTATTCCACAAGCGCGATAGCAAGATAGTGAATTATGATGAATCCGATGAAGTCTCGTGTTGATATGCCTAGTATACGGCTATTTTGCGTACGTGTATGTATGTATATATATATATATATATCCACCACCAACAGAAGCAGGCTTCCAATTATAGGTGGCTTACACAGATACATACACAAAATACATAATAAGAAAAAAACAAAACAAACAACACAAACGAAAGAAAGAAAATACATAGCGGTAATAGATGCTAGAATATAGTATTGCAGTTAATATAGTGCCAAATGTCAATATAATGATGCAAAATTATTTAAAAACTAGAGTAAAACATTATAATACACTTCTTCATAATTTAAATATCTAAGGAAATACAATTCTTTTTAATATTGTATGAAATTTTTCTATTGTTAAACTGAAATCTAATTGAGAATCACAGTTTAAAGACAGAGAGTTGTCAGTATTACACATAACAAACAATGGAGAGTTCTTGAAGAAAGCAGTTCTAGGAATGGGAATAACAAAAGGTTGCCTATGACGTAATTCTGTTTTTTTTTTACATTGAACTGAAGGAATTTAAGAAAATCACAGTTATTCAATATACCGTTAACAGTCTTATACAGTAAAATTTGACTATTTATTAATCGTCGAGATGTTAAAGTTTTATAATTAAATTAAAAAAGTAACTGATTATATTAAATTTGCTTATCATAAGACGACACGTGATGTTTTTTAAAATATAAATAACGTAAAATTCTTTTCTGTATCCTTTCTATTTGCATCTGATAGAGAGAGAGAGAGAGAGAGAGAGAGAGAGAGAGAAAGAGAGGGAGGGTTGTCGTAAATCGACGACACAGACCTCCCGATTTCACTTCTCTCGCGAAAGAATCCATGCTAATAATTGTTTTTATCATCGTTAGGAATCCATCGCTGTCGGGCAAGTTTTCAACCCCTGAGCCTCAGATTCAGCGGCAAGCACGACATTGTAACCACGGCATTATTATTCTCAATAATGTATATGATCTTAGGCAAATGACTTTTGCCCGCCGTCCTTCGTACGTAGCTACTGTAAAAAAGTTTCCACTCATCTTTGATTAACAGTTCATATGTAGGTGCATCAATATAAAAGTTTGAAACAACTTTTCTTTGAGTTGAAACGCCAATCTTATAACAGAAGCTGTGTCACGAATACAGGAAATTAGATGTCTCATGTCGTGCAGAGAAAACTTAAGTTAACCTGTAATTTTTACGGAAAATACTGTAATTATTTTAATGTCGACCATCAATTTAACTTTGGTGGGAGAGAAGGCATAGCCAGCATTTTTCCTGCATGGTTAGACAATTTACAACGTCCAGTTATTCCTTATGTTCCATTTCGTAATAATTAACACAATTCCATGTGCTAATGATAAGATTTCGTACATTGCGTGACACTCTAATGTCTGTAATACGTCACAGTATTTTATGCAACAAAGCTGTCTTTGAAATATGTCCCAAAGACAGCCATAATTTTCGTAGTAGCTATCTCGTAATAAGCTAGAATGGATCATTCCATAAATGGTCTTTAATTATTATTATCACAAATTATTTTTCTCGGTAACGATAGATATGAAAATTATCAAAACCATGCATTTATGTCTTTCCATTTTTCATGATTTTTATTTTTACCGTATTCGCAACAAAATGAAAAATGAATTACTGAATGACATTTGTACACTCACTCACTCACTCACTCACTCACTCACTCACTCACTCACTCACTCACTCACTCACTCACTCACTCACTCACTCACTCACTCACTCACTCACTAATTCCTTCCACTCATAGTTTTCTGCCCAAGGGCAGATCCTTCACTGCAAACCAAGCATTCTCCAACCTTCCGTCTTTTACGTCTTCTTCTTAGTCTCCACATACAATCCACGTACCTTAATATTGTCTGTAATCTGATATCTTTTTCTGCTCCGAACTCTTCTCCAGTTCACCATTCCTTCCAGTGCATCCTTCAGTAGGCAAATTTTTCCCAGCCAGTGACCAAGCCAATTTGTTTTGTTCCCCCTGATCAGTTTCAGCATTATTTTTTCTTCACCCATTCTTTCTTATTTTGTCTGTTCATTTAACATGCTCCATTATTGTCTAGTCCACACCTGTGGAGTAACGGCTAGCGCGTTCGAATTCCGGCCGGGGCAAGTTACCTGGTTGAGGTTTTTTCCGGGGTTTTCCCTCAACCCAATACGAGAAAATGCTGGGTAACTTTCGGTGTTGGACCCCGGACTCATTTCACCGGCATTATCACCTTCATATCATTCAGACGCTAAACAACCTTGATGTTGATACAGTGTCGTAAAATAACCCGATAAAATAAAAAAAAAATATTGTCTATATCCACATTTAAAATGTTTCCAGTCGTTTCTTTTCACTTCGTCGTAATGTCCATGTTTCTGCCCCATACAACGCCACACTGCATACAAAGCACTTCACTAGTCTCTTTCTCATATCTTTTTCCAAAGATCTGCAGAAAATGCTCCTTTTTGTATTAAAAGCTTCCCTTGCCATTGCAATAGGCCTACTCGTTTTGACTTCCTGGCAGCAGCTCATGTTACTACTTACAGTATAGGCCTACGCCAAGTATTTGAAGTTGTCCATTTCTTCCGCTACAGATCTTTTATTTTATTTCTGCCTCTATGCAACATCATAGTTTGCGATGAGGGGGAAGAGAGGTGGCAGAAAGTTGTAATGCTCTTCAATACTCTAACGTCCACAACTATGTCACTTGAAATTTAACGGTCTCTGACCGGCAGAGATATAATGAAACATTTGTACATCATTTCGAATTTGCAAGTTTACTTTATTTTTCTTCCGGTAATCATGGTCTTCTTTGCAGTTATCTTCATCCCGTACTGCTCATATTCGTATCTGTCATTTACGACAGGTGATTCAGAAAGTAAGGTAACAAGAGCTCTCGCGGGTGACATAATATATGTGATTTACAATATTATATTTCTGTATTTTCTGTATTATATTTTAAGTGTTTCCATGATAGTTAAATGATGAAAATTGTTCAATTGTAGCATTATTTATCAAGTTTAACTCGTTGGATATCCTTTCCCTGAAATGCCAGTGACTTAAATTTGTTGACTGCTGAAACAAACAAGTGCCCTTCATTATTAACGTCTTTTTCTTACACTAGATATGAAAATAGAATCTTCATGGTCATGTTGAATTATTCCTGTTGCGATCCACCAGGTCCTCTTCGAAATATAAAATATTATATGGTCACAACGAACTTTTTTGTTACACCTTTGTGCTTCTCCAGGTGCAGTCAATAGTTTGGTGCTTTAGATTGTTGTTAAGAATCCATTTCTCATCACAAGTCAACATACGGCTGAGGAAAGCTCCACAGTAATGGACAATAAGCAGTGGAAAACAAGTTGCTAGTCACTGCTCTTTGTGATGATTAGTAGGACATATGAAGACCATTTTTCAACATTGTATACCTTTCCCATCCCTCCCAGGTGTGTTCGAATTGTTTCATCACTGACTTGAAAACTTTCCGCAAATTCTTGACATGTTTGCTTTGCATTAGTCTTGATTGCGGTCAGTGTTGCCAGCTTGGTTGTTTTCCGACTAAATCTGTTTTTTTAATTACCAATTAGTTACTAGTTAGAAATCTAGTCTCTTTAAAATACTATCCAGTTGAAATCTAATTGATTGGTGTTTACCTTTAAAAAATAATTATCTCAGTTTTTGGTGTGAGGTATTTAATTATTATCGTGTTGTCAGTGGCAGAAATCCGTTTAAAAAGTAAAACGTGTAATGTCGAGATAGTTTCTTCCTTGATGTCGAAAGCATTTTTAGCCAGTACAAATCATGTTAATATAAAATATAGAAATAGAATGAATACAGACATGATGAATGCTACTTTGGAAATCCGTGTTGTTCTACGCATAAAAAAATCGGCGCGGCCCCAACTTTGAATGTCTGGCATAGACTCTCTTAAAAATGGGAACAACTGGGGTATACAAATTCTAACCACTTCAACTTCTACAGCTCTATCAGCTCAACCAGTGGAAATCACTGGTGTTATAGATCACCCGTAAGCATAAAGGTAAGGGGGAAGGGGGAAGGTGGAATGGGGAGGGAAGGGGAAGGGGAAGGAGGAAGGGGAAGGGGAAGGGGGAACGAGATACCCCCATCCATGTCCTTTTCGATTACTACGCTTTAGAAACAAACACACAGTCAGCACTGTACATCAGTGGTGGATTTTAGGCGACCAGCGAGAACCGAAAGCTGTGATGCATGTCTTATACAATTCGTCATTTAGCAATGCTTACCAATGTGTACTTGTATCGGCCCGAAACATAACTGTGTCTGCCGGGGAAGGTGAAGTGGGGAGTTAAGCGGTTGTCTGCAGTGACTAAATCAAGTTAATAACGCCCAGGCCTCATAAAGAATTTACTTGCTAACCACTGATTTTTAGGTAAACTGACAAAATATATTCAATTATTATGAGGTGGAAAAAAGAATTATAGTTGTTTAACGCATTACTTTAGTTGGATTTGACTGCGTGTTAGTTGGAAAATTTTTGTACTGTTGGCAGCACTGATTGCAGCCTTTATTTCGTTGCCAATGATGATGTCACAGTCTAGTATATACAGGGTGTTTCCGAGGTGGTGTTACAAACTTTCAGGGATGATGGCGAAGGGCACATGTATCAATTTGAGATAAGGAACCCTGATCCGGAAATCACCTAGTCGAAAGTTACAAGCAAAAATAATTCTGTGGAAATGAAATAATTTTATTCCTCTGTACATCTTATTTATGTGTATTTATCTGCACATCTTACACATACTGCATTCATCTGACGTTGTTCACGTTGTCTAACAATATTCCATTCAGTGCGCTGTCTGAGGGGTGGGGACAGAAAACTACACTAAAGCAATGCAGATAGCGTAATGTGTAACGGACATGATCGATCCTGATATGCACGTCTGTAGACAGCAGTGTATGTGTACAAGTTGCAGTGTCCAGTCGATAAGTCCTAGTGAAATGGAGGAGTACACGAGAGCGGAATAAGCAGACCTGATTTTCGAATACGGATGAGCCAATGGGAACAGTAGACAAGCTTACAGATTGTATCGGGAACAAGTACCCACGTAGGAGACATCCGGCCCATATCATTTTTCCACGACTGTTCCAAAAGTTAAGGGAAGGAGGGCACGTGGTGCCAAATTACAATTCCATTTCCACACAACTATTTTTGCTTATAACTTTCGACTCAGTCATTTCCGGACCAGGGTTCCTTATCTCAAATTGATACATGTGCCCTTCGCCATCATCCTGAAAGTTTATAACACCACCTCGGAAACACTCTTTATAGTTACGAAGCTTGAGTTTATGAGGGTACTAGGAACAATAGACTGTGCAGGTACCGTACTATTTCGCATTGTCTGTAATGAGGAGATAGTAGCGATCCTATACCTGGTAAGGTTTATCTTGTCTCAGTAGCAATAAAACCAAGTCCCTTCAAATGAGGGTGGAGATTGTAGAAGGGTTGTAAATTTTCAGGATTCCTTTCAAAATCTTGTTATTGTACAGGCAGCCGGAACTCAGTTTCTTGAAAGACAAGCTCAGTGACGGAACTACACAGTACAAAGAGAGATACTTTCTTATTTTATTTTGCGCTACAGACTGTATCAACTAGTCCCTTCCGACACTGGATGGATGGACGGCACCGCTCCACTCTCCCATCGCCATAACAACATAGACGAAGTAAGACATATCTTCTTGCTCTCTCTTTTCACAGTGAGACAAGATAAATCACACAGCCTTTAGTAGTTAGCAACTATCTATGGATGCATATTTAATACGTATTGAGCTTCGTGACTGTATATACTAGACTGTGTGATGCTAGTGGCTCTCTATTGAGGAGAATCTTCTATGGGTGCATCCCCATTTTCAAATTTCTTGAACCATGTTTGTGCTGTTCTTTCACATAGCCTAGTGATACTTCCTCAAAGACAAGACATCCTTCGAGCTACTTCGGCCGCATTATTCCCGAGATTGAACTTGTAAAGTAAACAAGCTAGTATATTGCATCCTTCTTGAACACAATTCATTCTGTCATCGGCTTACTCCCACTAAACATGCAGCTTCAATGTTATAAAAATAGAATATCTACAGTTGTTGTGGTAGATAGCCTAGATAGGCTTGTCGAATTATTGTAGACTTTACAGACTACGAAAAACAGAATGAACTGTCCTGGTCACCTGGTGACATAATTTTTTATTCCAATTGGCGGAGTCACGCAACAGTGGCCTTCTTATGTATTTGCATTGGTTCACCCTAAAGCACAATTTGCACTTTTTTCATCCGACAGTAACTGAACATACTTCGGAAATACCGTGACACATAGTTGGCACGACCTCGGATAACACAGTTGGACATATTACTAGTAACAGATAAATGTCCGTAACTTGCATGACATTCGAACACAAGGTCTTTCTGTTGAACTTGATTTGGCTAAGAACGTCTTAGGCGGCTTTACATATTACTGTATAATCGTATTATAATAAAACAATTATTCCTTTTTATTTCTCTTTGGTTCAGGGGCGTACGCAAGGGTGGTTACCGGGTTTGAACCTCCCCCCCCCCTTGAACTTAAAAAAAATTATATATCTATTTTATACTTCGTTCCATAATGTCTGACAGGCGATGTAAATATTATAGGAAGAGGACAAGAGAGGTAGAGCTCTCATTCCATACTTGTCTTGAAGCTGGGCAGGGTAGAACGCTTCAGCCAGGCCAGTTTCAAGGTACACATGGAATGAGAGCTCTGTCATTGGTTCAATAGCAATTATCCTTTTCTCTCCTTCTGCCGAAATATTTACGTCGCCCGTCAGACATTACGGAACGAAGTACAGATTGGAGTATTTTATGCAAAATCGTTTACCTATCATAATATATACAAATAACTGTTGAAAATATAAATATATGATTAATTTGTAAGTGTAATAATGATACAAGCATTTCTTATTATACAAAATTAAACAGAAGTTAAAATTTGTTAAAAATTGGATAGCTGTGCAATAAGTCACTGTGAGGCTAAGTGTATGGGTTCATCTCGATTGCGACCACCAACAACTCAACTAGTTTAAATTTTTTATTGAAATTAAAAATGTGCGACTCTCGTTTAACAACTTCATTTTTGTTTAGATACAGCAACCTCTTTTTCCCCCAAGCACACAAGCACATAGGATAAAATTATCATTTTTAGACAGTATTTCTCCATATCTAAATTTCACAGTGACAAAAAGTAACAGGTATCACATCTCTATAAAAATTAAGAGTATTTCGCGTCTGTAACAGGATAAATTCTCTTTTCATTGCAAATCGTGGAAAATTACGAGAACTAACGCACGTTACTGAAGTGTACTAACTCATCTGATGTGCATACGTTAAGTAGATCAATGTTTGCAATTTTTTTTCCCTCGATTCCGTTAGCGGAGATTTCTGGGTTTGCAAGTTCGAGACAACCTCCGGGCATTCCTGTTTTCGTGTGGCAATATTACTTCGATTTGTCCGTTATTCCAATGGTTATTACTTTGGCTTTCCACGACAGGAGCACGAAGTCCTGGCGATATAGAACTGGAACTGGGAGTTGGAAAAAACGTTCGATAAAGTTTTCACGACGTCCTGTCGTTCCTTCGTTAAAATTACACCAATATTCCAACGTCATTTCTTTAGTACACCACATGTTTCGCCTTATCGAGAACTGGATATTGAACGGAAAATTAATGAATGAAATTAATAAATTAATGATCATTATTACGGTTTTTATACAGGCTATGAAAGCAACCAAAATATGAGGATGCTTAAAATGACATTATCTGGCGTAATAAATATACTGTATAATAATAATAATAATAATAATAATAATAATAATAATAATAATAATAATAATAATGAAAATAAATTCCACATCTAGAACACTATTGCACGACCAATATTGATTTATGACTCTAAATCCAAAAGACCTGAACAAATAGGCTACCTGGGACTTCAGAAATGAAGGCTCTTAGAATAGTAGGGAAAATCAGATTTCACAGATTCTCCGATTCAGCCAAGATATCTGAAATATTTATAAAATATAACCAATACGCAGTTGGGTACAACGATGAAGGCGAAAATGGAATAAATATAGCCTATAGAGCCGAATGGATTACAATAGAATCGTACAAACTGCACGTGACATCTCCAATCGATATAAGAGTTGTGGGTCAACCAATGAAGTGATGGAGAGACTTCCTATACAAGTCTATAGCCTAGCTAAATTAAAGAAGAAGGAGATTATTGTTAGTAATGAATAGCATAATATTATGATTTATATAATGGTACCACTCTTACAAAAATAATTAATCTTTAATAATCTGTCACTGTTGACATAGTTTTTGTTAGAAAGAATTAATTTTTCATAATCTCTTAATATTGATATAGTTTTGGTTAGCAAGAATTAATGTTTGATAATCTGTTACTATTGACATACAGTAGTTTTGATTAGCACGTTAAAATGAAAAGAAAAGAGAAGAATAAAGAATATTTGTATTATTTATGTTCTTTTTTGTTTTTCTTAAGGAAAAATATTGTGATGCTGAAATAAAGCCGATTTTGAAATTTTCAATCAAATAAATACACAATAAAATGTAACCTCAATAATGTAACAAATAAATGTTTACGATGAGAAAAAAAATCCGAAATTTCAAAACAAGTATAATAGAAAAAAATGATTGTCATTAAGTTTGAATAATTTAACAAAAAAATATTGGTCTTTTAAACCCATTCAAGGAATTTCAACAAACAGATTTATTGGTTGAATTCTAAAGATTAATGAATCATCAGATGACTGAAAGCAAGTAATGGTCTCTTAAACAAATTTATAATAAATTAGCAATTATGCTTACTTCTGATGTGAAAATGAATAAAGGAATGTTTAGAGGATTAGAAGGATACATTTTTCGGCATCCCTTGTGCCGAAAAGTTATTTTGAGCTTGCTGTCTATATGTTCCTTAGGCTATATACAGCGATTTACAAGATTGGTCGGGTTTTGTTCAATTTCAACATCTACGAATCAGTTTATCTGGGTATGGTGCAATTCAAATATAATTGTAGTAAAAATTTAATAAGCGTATTAGATAATGAACTCAAAATCGATACTACGGGGTAACGATTTTTTTTTAGTTTGTTTCTCGTATAAGATGAGATAAATGAAACGGGTTGCCTAATATATTCCTCGTCTCCTATTTTTCTGGTAAATTATTATATGCAGAATATTTTGTACTTCTCTTTGTAAATTTTATCAACAGTTCAACAGTCCCAGACCAAGCCATGCTGTCACTACCCTCAGTGAAAAGTGTCTCATTATTACAGTTTTAATGTCCCTTCTTATAAGCACATTTATTACGCTTGTGTGAGCCAAAACAAAGAATTATATTTTTTTGACGTAGAACTACGTCTTTATATAGTTGAGGAGGCGAGACCTGCATGCCAGCTGCGCGAGAAGAGAGAGAATAAGCTATCAGAAAGAGAGTTTGTTCTTGATGGTTAATATTATACGAATCTGCTGACACGGAAGTCCATCTGAGGCTGAGGCTGGTACAGAGGTGAGCCTGCCTAGAGAGAAATAAAAAATAGGTTGCAGCCGCCAAATTACTCTTCAAGGAACGACCACTCATATAAATTGAGGGAAAGAAGACAGAGGACGGATACTGGAAAGTTTACTTTTCTCAATCGTACTACAGTATCAGGGACTGGAATGCTTTACCTGCAGATTTACTAAAGACTTTACCAATAACCAAAAATGTATTTAAAAATAGGCTTAAGGACTTTACTAATAGACGGTAGTATATTATACAGACTATTTAAAGGGTGTAATTGATATTTTGTTATTGAAGTGTTGTATCAGTGAAGAAGTGTATTGTGTCAGTGAAGTGTGAAGTGTGTTGTGTCAGTGAAATGTGTTGTGTAAGTGAAATGTGCTTTATAGATTATAGTGGCAGTGCAAAGTATTTGAACAGTGAAATGTTTTGAAGTGTTAGTGAAATCAGGATAGAATCAGTGAAATGTGTCGTAGTTCCAGTGCAGTGAGTGAGTTGTCAGCGAAATGAGTGTAGTGCTGAAAGGTACTTGTGCAGATATGAACATATCATACTCGTGGGTTTCAGTTCGAACTTAGGGTTAAGATACAAATTAGATTTACTTTAAGTGATCGTGCTTCATTTAATTTAGGATGCTTCCTGTTATTATTATTATTATTATTATTATTATTATTATTATTATTATTATTACTATTATTATTATTAGTAATCTATTATTAATTGTATTTTTTATTAATTGTGTTTATTATTAATTGTCATTATTGAGTGTAATTAGTTACCACTGCCACCGGGTATATACCCATTTGCAGTGTGAATACATACATACATACAAAACCTATCTTCCCCCTCCATATCCATTGGTGATATAAGCCACGGCACAGGACAGATCTTGCCTCCTCTACTGTGCTCGGCACGGTAGGTCTCCAACCGTTCGGTAATGATGTCCAAATAAAAAATGTTACATTAGAATCGCTTATAACTTTTGAATAAATAAACACAGTGAAATGGAAATTATACTAAAGTGTAGACAAAGGGAGCCCCGTAACTGAAAATAACCGCACTAAAGACCGGCGAGATGGATGAGGAGAAACACGCCTAAAAACTGCATTGTGGCAGCAATTTTAAGTGCATAACTCCGTCCGATTTGGAAAACAGTTTCTTCCTTTTGAATGTAGTTATTATCATCTTCCTACATAATCTTCTTGACGTTGATATCCATTCAGTTGGACATGCTGTTAAGTGAAGTGGTTATCATTATAAATCTCGTATCTTAAGTATCTGTCAGAAAACTAACAGTGATCTTCTCCTTCTCGATGCGATAACGTCAGGCAATATACAGACTGGAATTAGGTTCACAACACTATTGAATGTTATGTTAGTACATACTATGTTTGTAACAACAAAAACTATAGTAATAATAATAATAATAATAATAATAATAATAATAATAATAATAATAATATCAAAAGTAACACATAATTGCAATTAAAATGGAATGAGAGAATTTTATATTTAGAAATAAATATTTTTATGGAAGACCAGCCTCATAGGCTAGTGGTCAGAGCTTCTGACTACAGTTCATGAGGTCCCGCGTTCGATTCCCGGTTCCCCTTTAAGGAAAAATTCCTATGTTCGCCTATGGTCTGGAAATTAGGTTAAACTTAGGTTTAAGACCTCTCCTGGCAATTTATCATCATCATCATCATCATCATCATCATCATCATCATCGGGACAGCGTAACTCCGCCTTCCAGGCGCACCAACCTTAGAAGTGGGTTACAAATAAGCCATTGCCAGGAGAGACCAGAAATGTCAAAATGTCAACCTGGTGGCATTGAAATAAAAAAAGCATTTTTATGGAAACCAAATATTTTTGAGACTATTATTGTGCGAGTTACGACGTCATTGAAAAATTTTTAAATGACACCCTATAGTTTTTAATATTGTCTACAAGAGCATAATTTTTATGTAATATTCCAATCGTTTCGTACAGAAGCAATATGGTTGTGGTTACTGTGGTAGCAGTTTTATTGATGAAATGAGCATAAAACAAAATACTTATTATTGGAGAAATAATAGGTATCTTACATGTTGACTACATGTAGTCTTAATTATTCAATGAGGACGGCGAGGTCTCGTATATGAATATATATAAAACAAGATGTTTTCAACAGAAAGTTATGTCTCGGACATGTCCATGTTCTCTGAATTTCGCTTTTATTCTACTCACAGTTAACAGAGAAATAGGTGGCCTATTTGGATGAGTATCGTTAAAAATTGTGCGTACCTCTTGTTGTGTACATCTAACTTATCAGAAAATCCTAGTATATCTTCATTAGAATCTCAATTCTCTCAATTCATAAGTTCTGACATTAAGATATGGCTTTTCCCACCACATTCGCGTTGAAATTTCAATTCCATTTTCTGCACATGTTTCAAAGAAGACAGGAAAATAATTGGACATCTGAGCAAAGTAGAACACCGGCACTTTCATAATGCTCCCAATTATTAGAAACGCGGTTTAACTTTCACAGTTTCATCATTACTTCACTTTCATTGCCGCGAAACATCATTGCGTTAGAAGATTTAATCTTGTAGTAGTAATCTTTTAATGGCAAAATAAATAACTTTATTAACTTCGTATACAAAACAAAGACATTGATGCCGTCAAGATGAAACCGTTTGTTATACGATTTACTCGTTTTGCATCAATTGAGCTCTTTGTTACCACTGATGTCCTGTTCTCAGTTTATTTTCATGTATTATCATTTACATAACACACAAAGTGAAATCATTTACTGTATGCACAAATGTGAATATAACATTTCATTTCATTTTCTTTTGCATTGTACAGTCTTAGACAAAAAAGTAACCGGCTACCATACGCTAAGTCCCCTCCGGAAGACTTCGGTTGATTCCTTGAGAACTTAGGTTTACGCGTGAAGAAATTTCTTAAGCATGACGGCGCTCTGTTTTTCCTTTGTTTTGCTTTTTCTGTCTGTATATATTAAATGTTAAGAATAATCTATAACAGAAGTATAAACAATTTTAAATTATGATTTATTTAACGACGCTCGCAGAGGTTATATCAGCGTCGCCGGTGTGCCAGTAAATCTACTTACATGAGCCTGTTTCATTTAAATACACTTAAATGCCATCGACCTGGGCTGGGATAGAACCCGTAACCTCGAGCACAGAAGGCCAGCGCTATACCGACTACGCTACCCAGGCCGACACGAAGACATATTCAAAGAGTAAATTAGGTGCAAAATAAAGATCATCTCCTAGTCGTGTAAACCAGGTGCTGCCCGATGTAGACTTAAACAAATTCACGCTACAGGAGAGCGGTAATTTTTGTGTCCAAGACTTTACGTAAAATATTTCTGTTTTAATTCCCATAAACTAAGAAATCTCAATTAAATTACACAGTTCTTGTGATTAAAATACCAGTAGATATGAGTAATTAAACTTACATATATGCAGAATTTCTCAAGACATAGCTCTTCGTAAATTGTAATTGCTTCCTGCTTTACATTTTTTTTTACGAAAATAAACACAGTAAAAGCTATATATGTTGAGGACCGATATACCGCGAATTCAGGTATAACATGATACGAGGTATAATAATAATAATAACAATAATAATAATAATAATAATAATAATAATAATAATGCTGACAATAATAGAGAGGAACAGAGATTAAAGGTGTTTGAGAATAAGGTTCTTAGGAAAATATTTGGGGCTAAGAAGGATGAAGTTACAGGACAATGGAGAAAGTTACACAACGCAGAACTGCACGCATTGTATTCTTCACCTGACATAATTAGGAACATTAAATCCAGAAGTTTGAGTTGGGAAGGGCATGTAGCACGTATGGGCGATTCCAGAAATGCACATAAAGTGTTAGTTGGGAGGCCGGAGGGAAAAAGACCTTTGGGGAGGCCGAGACGTAGATGGAAGGATAATATTAAAATAGATTTGAGGGAGGTGGGATATGATGATAGAGACTGGATTAATCTTGCTCAGGATAGGTACCAATGGCGGGCTTATGTGAGGGCGGTAATGAACCTCCGGGTTCCTTAAAAGCCAGTAAGTAAGTAATAATAATAATAATAATAATAATAATAATAATAATAATAATAATAATAATAATAATAATAATAATAATGATTATTTATTTTAGCTGGTAGAGTTAAGGCCGTAAGGCCTTCTCTTCCACTCAACCAGCAAAAAGTATACATACTTATGTATGAACTTACAAAGAATTCAACAATTTGATTTAGATGTGAGTTACATGTATACTAGAGTTATTTACGAATTAAACAGCAAAATACTATGAACTATTAATTAAACAATGAAATACGAACTGTGTAGCAGAATTAAGCTAACATACATAGAATGTTAATATATTTCAAATAATGTTAGATAATAGAAAGAGATTTTTATGAGACAATTTTGAAAATACAGCACTATCAGGATGCATGTCTAAAGGAAGAAGTAACAATGTATGATTGGAGTGAAATACTAAGAAGGTTATCTTTTTAGCTGCTTTTAAAAGTGTTTATTGTCTTGCAGCCCCTAATACTTTGTGACAAGGAATTCCATGTCCCTCGAAAAAAAATAATCCTTATTTGTCAGTGAACAACAATTTTGTAGAGTTCCTTCGCTTCCGCCTGCGTTGAGAATTATTTTTATTGCCGTAGTGTAGTAGGCCTGCTAGTAATGTATACAATTGAAGAGTGTGATTCCAAAACGCGTTAAGTCCATTTTTATGAACTGACTGGACTAGACATTTTTATCCGCTGGTCTGAGGACTGAGCGAGTTTTAGAGTGACATGTACAATAACACGAACTATTAAATAAGAATTGACGTTGTTTTGGAAGAAACCAAGCTTAAAATATAATTATAGAATGATGCCTTAGACATAATCACATACGTGTATAAATAAAAATAAAAATAAAAATAAAATAAAAATGGCCAAATGGACTGAGTGAGTTTAGGATCACATACTTTAAAACAATTCGTGTCATTCTGTCATTGGAGTCCCAACAACAACAATTAAGGAAATTTCTCTGATATCTTTGAAGAGTTCACTGCAGATTTTACGGCGACACTTGTACTTCAATTCAAATTATTGTTGAATTTTCTCATTCAATTTTTGATCTGTTTTATATTTTTCCTGCAAATTTTAATTATTGTAAAACATTATCTACTGTAAATTTCAGTTTATTGTATACAAACTTCTTGTAAGACATTTTTAATGTCACATCTTAAATGTTACTGTTTAACATTCTTTATCTTTGGCAACCTCACCAAATTGAGGAAGATTAAAAATTAATTAAAATTACTGACCTACTTAAATTAGACTTCAGCCTACAGTAGGTTGAGTGACTAAATATAGGAGTGTGTTATATGACAGTAAAAATTTGTAATAGCTTCTCTATGGATGTAAAAAATCAAACTCAAAACATAATATTTAGGGTCTAATCAAGGAAGTACCTAATTTCTCACGCCTTCTATTCTGTAGATGAAATTATGACATTCAACAGCACTGCAAGAATATTTCTGTCTTGTATTAAGTATCGATAGTAATTCTTTGTATTGTACTAGTATATTGCAAAACCCTTCGTTAGGCCTATATATTTCAACTAGACTGTGACTATAATTAGGACTTTGTAGTACTATTAAGATTTCTTTGACATGTTCCATATTCAAGCTGTGAAGCGAAGTACGAATACCATGGAATGTAAATAAATATAATACAATACAGAGAATGTAGTGACACGAACCACATGGAAAACCACGGGGCACGAAGTTCATCTTACACTTATGTTTCCATGGTACTTCACGAGTTACGTCAGAGTTTACAAAAAAAAAAAAGGTTTTATGTTAAAACGTTACAATTTTTGTCGCATTTCGCGTCAAAATATTAGTTTAAACTAAAATATTATGCTGACTATGACAGTTTAAGCAATATTATTATGCAATTTAGGCAGTTTTAATATACAGCATACGCAGCAATGAAAATATTTTGGAATTAATGGCACTGATAATTAATACTTAAGAAATGAAATAGTTAATTGGGTTGGACAGCCCTGTTTGTCAAGTGAAAGTGTTGAAACACTCTTGTCATCAGATACTCGTTCCTGTCTGTGCTTTTCCTTCTGTCCGCAGTACCTACGTAACATTGCACATCCGCAGAAGCAATAACAGAGCGTGTACTGCAACTCATGTACGGACAGGCTGTGAGAGTAGCTCCTCGCGCTAACTTGCAGGATTAGTGTGTTCATGATTTCTCGCAGTATTTAATTAATTAATTGATTTATTTATTCATTTGTTTGTTATGTATTTATTTATTTGTTTGTTATGTGTTTGTTATATATTTGTTTACTTATTCATTTATTTATGTATTTATTTATTTATTTATTTATTTATTCATTTGTTTGTTATGTGTTTCTTTGTTACGTATTTATTTATTTAATTATTTACTTATTTATTCATTTGTTTGTTATTTATTTGTTATTTATTTGAATATTTATTTATTTATTTATTCATTCATTCATTTATTCTTTATTTACTCATTCATTTATTCTTTATTTATTCATTTATTTATTTTTATTTATTTGTTATTTATTTATTAGTTTTTGTATATTTATTTATTTATTCATTTGTTATTTATTTGTTATTTATTTATGTATTTATTTGTTATTTATTTATTCATATATTTATTTATTCATTATTTATTTATTCATTTATTTATTCATTCATTCATTTATTCTTTATTTATTAATTTATTTATTTTTATTTGTTTATTTGTTATTTATTTATTTGTTTTTGTTTTATTTACTTATTTATTCATTTGTTGTTTATTTATTTATTTATTTATTCATTTGTTGTTTATTTATTTGTTATTTATTTATGTATTTATTTGTTATTTATTTATGTATTTGTTATTTATTTATTCATTATTTATTTATTTATTTATTTATTTATTTATTTATAAGTACACAGGTATTACTGCCCATAAAAGCACCTTCTTAACATTTTTATCTTATAAGAAAATATCTAATAATGTAAAACAAATTTAGGCTATATTTGAATAATCTGAATATAATGAAAGAGAGAAGTAGCTTCTTAATTAGCCAAATTTGCAGAAATGTGATTATTAAATAAAAGTAAATATATCATCTGTTATGAATGATGATGATCACGATGCTGAATCTTTGTGAAAATAAAGATCAGTGTAAATGATGCAAACTGCCGAATTTCATCAGCACAACAAAGATGTATGTTGTTTGTTGTTTAGTCAACTGTCCAAAGACAGGTCTGAACCTCACAAGTGACACCAAGAAGGCACCACTTATGAGGCAACTAGGCCAGGAGGCAATGGGGTAGGGTGGTCAGTTCCTTTCCCCCTCCATTGAATACATCGCCGACTAGCTACATTTTACACTAGTCAGACTTCAGATGCATACAAACAATTATTGTGTGAACCTCTGATATGGGTACATGACTTTTCAAGTCGATTTTCACATCTTGTTTCATTTCGAAATTATTTGAGGTCGCAGAGTTAGGTGAGACACTCTGTATGTATAGTATGTGTATCAGTGGTCGTCAGCACCCGCTGAAATGGGTAGAGTGCATGGAGGGTAAGGAACTCTGCTCCGTCGTGCACAAGGGATAGAGAGACAGCATACCCGCCAGCAGGACGATTGCACGCTAGGGCTGTGTCTTGTCCGCGGGTAAAGGACGCTAGCCCGAGCGTGCAGTGTTTTGATGACCGCTGATCTGATCTCCAGGGCCCAACTTTAACTGTGTTCATCGTCGAGTATAAGACTCAAGCAGAGATAAAGAAATTAATCTTCTGATCTCGCTGAGTTATCAGTCGAGAATTTGATTCATTTCCCACTCAAAGTGATAAACTCTCATTCGATATTTTTGGAAGTATAATAGTACATTATGCAACGAGCCTATAGTGAAGGTAATTAAGAAGTGAGTATGGATATTTATGAAACGAGCGCAAGCGAGTTTCATAATTTTCATACGAGCTTCTTAATTACCATTATAGGCGAATTTCATACGACTTTTTATGCTCAACCATATTTCTAACTTGATATTATTAATTTTATTGTATCTGACCTGGAGCAATGTCCCGTATGTTGTGAGATGTGCGCAGACGCGAAGGTATTGATTTTTTCCGAGGAACAGATGTGCACATTGACCTTGCTAGGCCATAAGAACCTACAGAGATAACATTGATATAAAATTAGACATTGAAAAACGAGATGACAAATTGAATTTATTTGAATATTATTTACAATTCACGCTAATTATTATAGTAACAGAACATAACCTTCTGCGACAGTATTGGATTTCCAGCCTCCGTGACTTTTCACTAATTCTCTTTCGATTGCATATCCGAGAATAATCGATACTTGCGGTTTTATAACGGTAGAAAGCTGACCTGTCATTGGCTGAACAGTTGTAACCTGAGTCGTCATTGGCTGAAAGACCTGACCTTTAATGAGTAGGTGTACTTTAATGACATGCATTAAAGCTCTGCTACCAGGTGTATCATTACTACATTTCGGCATGGTCGAACATAAAAAATCTTAATTGATATTAAAATTAAGAGAATATTATTCTTTTTGCAATGGAAACAACAATTGTATAAAAAAATTCCTTCTTTCTGACAAATAATAGTTTGCCCGTCGAAGAAGAAGCTGTTACAACTACTAGAATTATCTCCAGATTACAGCTTAAAAATCGTGCTTCCTACAACATTCCTGTTGCAATCTTGGTTGCATTGACTACGATGTTTTTCTAATTGCAATACAATACTTAATTACCATTTGCATCAACATACTTGTGTAAGAGTACATTTTCGATCTGAAGAACAAAATATATAGAAGCAAACTTAATACTTGTGAGTTTGCGTTTCTACAATTGAGCCATATTTAGCAAAGCAATATCAACCGACCCACTCATAATAACCTAAATTTTCGTTTAATTTTTCAAAGCAAAGACATCAACCATCCCACTGATAACTTTGTGATAAATCTAAATCATCGCTTTAATTTTTTACGACAGATATGATCTATCATAAAATAAGTTTGTATTTTTTTCACATTATATTCAATGGCCACAAAGTCATTTAAATATGCGCTCCTGCATATATGACTTGTATCGTCTCAAATGCAGGTAGTAAGGCCGTAAAAAGCATTACGAGAGAGGTTCGGCCGGCGCCGTGGATAGTGTCCCGGCATGGCTCAGTTGGAAAGAGCGCTCAGCGCGCAAAGCTGAGAGGTCCTGGGTTCGATTCCCGGTGCCGGTACGAACTTTTCTCGTATTAAATAGTAATAATACATATTGGCTACTTCATAGTAGCCGTGTAGTATTCAATGAGGTGGACGAGACCTCATACAAAATGAATATGTGATGTTTAATTTAATATCGCTGTTAATTTATTAAAAGGGTTTAATTCAGTAAATTATGCAAATAGGGATTTAATGAATAGAACATTATTAACAGCCTAAATTGTATATAAACAAATTTGGGGTTCCGCCAAAATGAAATATGAGCTTTCAAGGGGTCGTGACACTCGAAAGGTTAGCAGTTTAGTATTATCTGATGTGGGGTGGGGGTACTGCAATGCGGAACTGATTAATTATCCATTATGTCAGGGCGACGAGCAAGGATTAGGAATTTACGAGTAACAGAGGTGAATTGTAGTATCACATTGCTTGCAGTTATTAATCAGTGGGCTTAAATTCTGAAGAGAGAAGAAAAGAATTACGAGGGTCATTCAAAAAGGATTTGAACAGAAATCATTATCTTAATATTTCTGTCCCTTTCAGCTCAAAAGAATTTGAATGTGCGCCTCAGACAAATAAAACGACAAACGAGATACGACGCTTACATATTTACATATTCGTATTGCATCGAGTTCGAACTTCAATGTTACTGTTCAGGAGACATCTCATACACATAGTTAAACTGAGTCTCATTGGGTTAGATGAGTGAACATCAATTAAAACTTTCCTTAGGAAGAGGATATTGGTCTCATCGTGAAGTTTATACTTTTCCAAGAAACAGAAGAACCGAGTTTGTTGTTCAGATAATCCTGGAAGACTTCAGATAGGCCTACAAAACATAGCATAGAGTACCCCTGTCCAAACGGTGCTCATTGAAAAAGGAGATGTCGCAGAGTAGGGGTGGCATCGTTGCGGTGGAGGAGAAGGAGTGGGGTGTTCTAGTTAACTGTTCATAATTCTTCAATATTCTCTTGTCTCTTGAGTTGTGATTATTAGTAGTGCATAATGGACGTAGGGAAACGAAAGAAACGTGGTCACAACCATGTTCTTTTCATATGTTATGGGAAAGCTGTTATTTCTTTTGTAGTAGCTGGAGAACATTCCCAGTGCCTTATGTCAGAAGAAAAAAAAAGACTAAAACATAATATAATGCACCACTACGAAACCATACATAAAGCTCTGTATGATGATTTTGTTGGCGAAGATCACAAGAGAAAAGTTGACGAGTTAAAACTATCTCTATACCCTGAGGTAGGTTATAAATGTATCGTCACATGTACGTGGTTTTAAGCACTTAAAATATGTATTTGTTTTATTTATAAAATGCTACAAAAATAAAAGCACACAATTCATTTCATTTAGTAATTCTATATTAAAATTTTAAATTATTGTAGTATTTATTCATTTCTGTGCAATATGTTTCTACAGTTCATAAAAATTTTAAAACCAGAAATGTAATAGTTAGAAGCATACACTGTTGCTGTTGTTACTACTGCTACTGCTACTGTCAATAATAATAATAATAATAATAATAATAATAATAATAATAATAATAATGTATTACTACTACTACTAATACTACTACCACTACCACCACTACCACTACTACTACCACTACTACTACTACTACTACTACTACTACTACTACTACTACTACTACTACTACTACTACTACTACTACTACTACTACTACTACTACTACTACTGACCACTAAGTATATGTTTCTATAATTCTTCTGTACGTGCATGAATGCTGATATTTTTAGATTTTCTCCCTAGAACAGCGTTGTCAGACAGAGACTAAACGGAGCGGAGCGCTCCACTAGACTCGTTGCATGCTCCGGTGTTTCCACAGACATAAGCAGTTCACGCTCCGATCTAGCTCCACAACCGGTTTTGGAGCTTACAACTCTGACACTACTGCCCTAGAAGGATGAAATTATTAGGTTTTATCTCAATATTAATCGTCTTAATGTTTAGATGAGGGTAACTATTTATTAGTTATTCATTTAATAATATTGTAGAAAAACTGATTCAATATTATGTGCCAACGAACTGTTAAACGTCAGGAATTGACATGTCTTAAATCATAGCCAGGAAGAGAAAGATGAGATAAATAAATGTAAGGAAGTCAGCTACCTAATGAGGCTTGAAATATCTCATGCTCTAAAGCCTTTTAATAGAACAGAATTTCTCAAAAGAGTAATGATTAAAATAGCTTAAATAACTTGTCCATAAGAAGTTTTAATTTTGAAAAACTACGAATTTCTCGACCAAAGTATCGAGAGAAGAATTTAGAAAATTCCTGATTATATTCAAGAGGAAGGTTAAAAAAAAAAAAGCAAGATAAATCATATATTATTCACTGCCTCTTGATGACAGCAGTGACATTACTGATACAGCAAAGCTTGAGATTTTTATCCGCGGAATTGATCAAGATGTTAGTACAGGAACCGCCACTGGTTGTAGTTTTCATGCCAAGTACCTTTCCTCCGTCTCCTTACTTCATAGGCTGTCTGTCACATGTAATCACTGCAGCTTGAATTTTGGTCACCGCTGTGATAGATAATGATGTGATGGAGTTTCATTTCTGGCAGTGAACTGGTTTCTGAGTTATTAAAGAAATATTTTGAAAAATTTGCATATTTGAAAATAAAATGTGTCGCTAAATTTTTCAGTAAGAAATTTGAATTTTTTTCCAAGATCAGTAGGCTACCTTATTTAGAAAAATATCAGGCGTTAGTTTTCCTATATCTTTACTACAAAAGAGAGAAAACATTTTTATAACCACTGCAACCCTTAAAATAGAAAATTTCCACTGCCACTATAAGTATTTCATTTTTTATTTTAAAAAATATCCATTTAATCATAAGACCCACGCGCTATTTTGTTAACCACGGTATATAGAACATGCAGTAAAAATTTCATGTTCCTAGCATCAAAACTGTAAGAGCCTTTACACTTCGAACCTGACGAAATGTGCTGAAAAAATTGAGAGAAAACAACTAGTAAAATTTGCATGGAATTGAAGTTCAAGAATATATAGAGCCATTTATAGACTATATTGCGTAATTTTTATGCCGCAGAGGATTGGAATTCACACTGTATAAATAAGCCATTGCTGGTTAATTTTCTTACAATAAAACTAAAATGCGATTTTTTACTGAAAATGACCAAAATTTAAGCCGTCACCTCTTAATAGACTATTTATGAAATCCTTGTAGATTAAACTACACTCTTCACTTCAGTGTAATACATTGCAAATGAACTGCGTAATACAGTAGTCAATTCAGTTGGTAGATGAAAATTCCGTCTTAAAATATGACCAAACTCTTTATAAGATGTCAGAGATTTTAAATATTAAAGATGGATATAAACTATATTATTAATTCTTAAATTGTTGTATTAGTCAAGATGATTGTATAGATTTGTTTTCAAACACACATTAACATTATCTTTTGTAAAGATATATTAAGTAGACTTTGGGAGGGGAATAATAGTAAATGCTCTTAAGGAAATTTATCTGCCTAATTTTGATCTAAAATTATAACATTAAAGAAAGTAGAGCTTAATCTACGAGCGGCTGTACGCGTCGATTGTAAATAAAGCGTGTCTATTCAGAGCTGATAGCAAGTGTTTGCTTTGAACGAAGTTGCGAAACAAGTGCAGATCATAAAGAGTTAACTTTCGCTCTGCTTTTGTTTGAGTTTCTATAGAAAACATCCTGCTCCCAACCTTAATCCCTCGATCTTTCTACAATTTCCATACCCTATCCACATCCTTTTGCTTTTCTTTCTTTCAGTGATAGTTTTCGTAAGGAAAGATGACATTGCACAAACTGCCTATGGTATAATAAATGTTATTACTTACATTTCCTTGTCTATTTATAAAATAAATAAATAAATAAATAAATAAATACATTTTCATTGTCCGTTTAAAATATATATCTTTAATAAACGTACGAATTAAACATTGTTTTAGTAATGTAACGATTTGGTATGTTACTTATTTTATATTAAAGTAACTTAGTCTATTATTGCTTCAGAAGCAGCAAAGTAACTTACAAAATTTCGTCACGCAAAAAATAACTTTCGGAATGAATCGAATAGCCTGCACTGTATATTTGATTACTGATTAATCGAATAATTTCGAGGGAAAAATTGTTCCGGGGCCGGGCATCGAACCCGGGACCTTGGGTTAAACGTACCAACGCTCTACCAGTTGAGTTACCCGGGAACTCTACCAGACACCGACCCAATTTTTCCCTCTATATCCACAGACCTCAAAGTGGGCTGACAACCGTCAAGCAACCAACATTGAGTGCACACTAACTCTGTGTGACTTAAATTGTGGTTTTCTGTTAACGAACAGTGACGTGTATTATGCAAATCAATCTTTCGGGTATAACTCCCTGTAAAGTTGATTTGAATAATTTTGAGGGAAAAATTGTTTCGGGGCCGGGAATCGAACCCGGGTAGCTCAGTTGATAGGACGTTGGTACGTTTAACCAAAAGACCCGGGTCGATGCCCGGCCCTGGAACAATTTTTCCCTCGAAATTATTCAAATCAACTTTAGAGGGAGTTATACCTGAAAGCTTGATTTGCGTGTACTGATTAATCATTAATAACGAAATAAATTCACATAAGACTTCAAGTTTGTTTCTACAAATAATTTAAAATGGAAGTTACCATAAACGAAGTCCCGAGTTGCCAACAAAAAGATATTAGGATATAACCGTCAGGGGAAGAGATGGAGAAGTGACGCGATATGTCACAGATGTAGAAAGAAAACCCTAAGAATGATGACAGGCGTGCATAAAGAGACATTCTGTAAAAGGATTTACCAATTTACTAAATCAACTGTATATGTTCGCGTCTTTATTCATATATATATATATATATATATATATATATATATATATATATATACAGGGTGTTTAAAAAATACGGGGCATAATTTCAGGTATGTATTTCCCACATGTAGACAATCAAAATAGTTCATTACAACATGTGTCCGGAAATGCTTCATTTCCGAGTTATGGCCTTCACAACATTTAAATTCACCGGAACGTTTTTCTTTCCGCAGGTCGTTGTCATTACAGAAGATGTTCAAAATGTCCACCTCCTGCTTTACTAAGGCAGGAAAGTTCGGAATTACACCACACTGCTGCAAGAACCACTGACAGAACCTAACTCGTGCAGGGTAATCTGCTGGTGACAGGGCCTGTACACGTTGCAAATGATAAGGATACAATTGATACTCTTTCAACAGTCTCAGACAGTCGTATGAGGAACATTGACTTGCAACGCTACCCTTCGTGTGCTGATAGGAGTCATGTTCACAGCCTCCAGAATCTCCTCCTGTACGCTACTTCTGGAGTTGTAGATCTTGGTCGTCCCCTTCCCAAACCATGAGAGTTAAATTTTCCATACTCGCACAGACGGTAATGGAGACGTACAAATGTCTTCCGATCTGGACATTGTCGCTGTGGGTACCTCTCCTGGTACAAACGACGAGCCAGCGCAGCATTGCCGTCCGCCTTACCGTACATGAAGTGTATCTCTGCCAGCTCTTGATTTGAATACATGTCGCACAGTCTAACGCCTACACAACACTGAATGTAACCTTCGCCTCGGAATGAACTGTCAGAGTGCCCTCTTAATGTCTCCTTTGACGGCAACGACCTGCGGAAAGAAAAACGTTCCGGTGAATTTCAATGTTGTGAAGGCCATAACTCGGAAATAAAGCATTTCCGGACACATGTTGTAATGAACTATTTTGATAGTCTACATGTGGGAAATACATACCTGAAATTATGCCCCGTATTTTTGAAACACCCTGTATATAGTTTCACAAATCTGTTATTACAATCAACCTTCGAAACTGCTGTTGAAAATAAAGATTCCAATCTCCACCATAAAAAGAGATACATAAGATGTTACAACGCTAACTTCTCCGATCGGAGATCAACTCTAGCTCCCGCTATTATGGCATTTTGAAGGAAAGTGGGCCAGAAATTGTCTTCAGATCTGGACTTGTCTAATCTCTCGTGCGTGTTGCCGCTCTTGAATGCATGTTTGCTGTTATATCATAATACCAACAAATTGTATTTCGCTCGGGGCGAGATTCGAACTCACGGTCAAACGTTCGCCGCGGTCCGCAGTACTGCGTTCCAATGACCTAGAATTGTAGGTCGTTTATGCAATTCGTTAGATAAAAACACTATTGTGCCGGTTACATCAACTTCTAGCTTGTCTCCTTCCAAGTGATTCAACTCTCACGCACTCTTCAGTAGCTTGTTCTCGCTTCCTCTGTCCATTTTCTACTTCCTGTCGCTCACAGAAGTCGAGTTCGGTTCATCTCATTCTTCTTCAGTGCTGTTGGGCAAGAGTAGTCCGCTTACTTCAGCTAGTGAAGGGATTTAGTATGAATATGAAACTGCGAATTCTATCCCAGACGAGAACAAAATAATTGGATTCATAGTTTCTACAATGGGATCAGTGAATTGAGAGTGATGTTGATCATTAGGATAACCAAATTGATGCCTTTTTAATTTTAAGAATTATGCTGTCGGATGCTTTTCCAATTCACTGCGAGCTAAAGCAAGAAGATGCACTATCACCTTACTTTTTAATTGTGTTCTAGATTATGGCATTAGGAAAGCCCAGGATAACAGAGAGGGTTTGGAATTTAACGGGTTACATCACCTGCTTGTCTAAGCGGATGACGTGAATATGTTAGGAGAAAATCCACAAACGATTAGGGAAAACACGGGAATTTCACTTGAAGCAAGTAAAGGATAGGTTTGGAAGTAAACCCCGAAAAGAAAGTACGAAATATGTACGAAATGAAAATATAGAAATGAATATTGTACGAAATGAAAATATAAAAATTGGAAATTTATCCTTTGAAGAGGTGGAAAAATTCTTCTTTCTCCCTCGTTCTGCATACGGGTTGAACCACTGGGGCAAAATGTTACGTATTGTACCGTGTATTATAATTAGACCTAGGATTGTCTAAGTTTTAAAATCTCAGGCTGGGGACTAGCCTAGTTTGATGTGTACAAACTGTAGGTAGACAGTATGAGGGACCGGGTACTGTGTACTGCTGATACTGGTACAGTTGAGCATTTGCGTAGATACAGTACAGTCGTGTGCATTACGAATGTTGCCATCGTGAAAAATGCCGAAAGTGAAACGAAATCCACGTCAAAAGGTAAACGAATATGTATTAAAGTATGGTAAAAAAGTGTTTGTTGTGAAAGACGAGAGTAAAATATAAATTACTGTAAGCCTTATCACACTGAAATTAGTGGGAAACAATATTTCAATATAGAATACATGTTTAAGCAAGAAACAAAATGTGCAAAATATTAAAATATAGAAACGGAATTGGAACATTAAGAGTCTAAACACGATGTTGACGCGTTTTACGAAGAAATGTATGAAGCGTTCGTTACGACAAATATCCTACTAAGCAAACTCAATAACAACAAATTACGTGATTTCTTGACGAAATACACTAAAAGGACTATACCGGATGAATCGACACTAAGAAAAAAAATTGTTTATAATACGATGAATAAAATGAAGACGGAGTTGGAAAATAACAAACAATGGTCGTAGGTATTATGAATGTTGATGAAGCTGGTAAACCTTATCTTCTTACTAGTGACGTGTTGGAAAGTGTAAATTATTTATCAATTTGTGAGCTTTAACTGTAAGCAGTAGTATCATTCGGAACATAATAAAGGAAGTGAAATTTTGCGAAACACTTAACAGATATAATTTAAAAAGTACGCGTTTAACGTAGGCAATCACTATCATGCTTGCTATCTTGCTTTTTCTTTCTTTATTATAATATTATATTTTTATCTAGAAATCTCATTCCAGTTATAATTAATTAATTTCTGTTTTTATCTTCACAGGGGACTCCTCTCATTCCTACAAGGACAGCCCCTTTCTCAGCATGGTTGCATTGGCCACTCTTCTGATTCGTAGGCAAGTATGCTTTCGATTATGGTTGAAGCTCCCATTTGCAAAACTTTCTGCATCCAGTATAAATGATTTTCTATAAAACACGAAAATTTAATAGCTATTTCCCTAATTATTGTCTACAGTAATTTTTTTTAATTTGAGGAACATATTATAATATCCTATACATTATTATATTTCAGGAGTTTTTTTATGTTTTCTTAGTTGTATGCAGATTTTCGAAATTGAGGCATAGGAATGAGAGAGTTAAAAAAACTACACAAACCCTTTTATGTAAAAGAATTAAAACAGACAATTAAAACTATTCATTCATTCAGTGTTCTACCCAAGGGAGGTCTTTCATTGCAAACCCAGCATTCTCCAATCTTTCCTATTTTCTGCCTTCCTCTTTGGCTTCTCATATTTATTTATTTTATTTATTTATTTAATAATAACATATACATAAAAACGTTACATTAAAATACCCCGAAAGAGCAAAGCTCGTGTTCGGGGACAGTTCCGTTACATAGATACACATACTTTGTAGACAAAATACTTAAGAAAAAAGCTCACATAAAGATTGTAATAAAATTAGTAAATAATAATACTAATAATAACTGAGTTAAAAAAGAGACGATGTTTAGATTGATGGATTAATATTAAATTATTATTAGTAGTATAATTAGTGCAGGTCATGTTGATATAGTAACCAAGATAAAATAGAAAAATACACTTAGGATAGAAATAAACTTGTTTTACAATACATGGTACATAATATATATACAGGGAAGTCTGTCATATACATTTTTTAATTCTGGATCTGAAAATTTCATTGCTTAAAGTAGTCAATTCTGGATGAAATTTTATTATCGAATTATATAGCCGTGGACCATAATTTGTACTGTGTAGTAAAGCAGCAGATGTGAAATATTTAGGTTCAACTAATTTAAGAATTTCATTTCGTCTCGTATTATGAGCATGTGGCTGAGCTACAAATTTCGTTCTGTTTTTATGATAGAATTTCATTAAAGAGTATTTATAAATTTGGTCAATTCTAAAAACATTCAATTCAGAATGGATCAAATTTGTTGGATAATCCAGTCGCCTTTTCAAACAAATTTTGATTATACATGATTTTGATGATCCATATATTGTCTTAATGTCTATCATCTGATATCTTCTACCCCGAACTCTTCTCCCGTTCACCATTCCTTCCAATGCATCCTTCAGAAGGCAGTTTCTTCTCGGCCATTAAAATTCCTTTTCCTCTTCCTGATCAGTTTCAGCATCATTCTTTCTTCACCCATTCTTTCCAACACACTTCGTTTCTTATTCTGTCTGTCCACTTTACATGTTTCATTATTCTCCATATCCACATTTTAAATGCTTTTAGTTGCTTCTCTTCACTTCATCGTAATGTCCATGTTTCTGCCCCATGCAATGCGACACTCCATACAAAGCACTTCACCAGTCTCTTCCTTAGTTCTTTTTCCAGAGGTCCGCAGAAGATGCTCCTTCTTCTATTAAAAGCTTCCTTGGTCATTGCTATCCTCTTTTTGACTTCCTGGCAGCAGCTCATGTTACTGTTTATAGTACACACTAAGTAGGCTTTTAAAGCTGTCCACAGTTCGTCGAAATCATACAAGTAATAAGAAGATAGTATGTTATTTTTACTGTAAAATATCTGGATAGATAATTTTTCCTTTATAACCAGACTGTCTACACAATGTCAAAATTATATTTTAGCACTAATTTGGCATACAAAAAAATTCTTTGTTTTTGTACGAAATTTTTGTGGTGATTATTCAAATTTTTGAACACAGAAATTCAAATTCTTAGGTCATATTCTTAAAATGATATAACTTCTGACTGACTTATTCGTTCGCTATTGGAGTCAGTTTCATAACTGTCTTCTAAAATAGCAAGTCATTCTTATTTCCCTACTTAGAAGTATTTCTTAAACAGAGCTTCTACATTGGAAAGTTTCTCTTCGTTCATGGAAAATTGATTTCATAGAAATTCCGGTGTAATCTGCGAAGTTGTTTTTCTTCTCTTTTTTCCTGATTTGAATACGTCGTCTTTCAAAAACACATTTTTTTCCACACTTTATTTGAATGATTTGTTTTGCCGTGGAAAATTTTGAAGGTTATTTTTACTTTTTTTTAATCAAAAACTGTAAAAACTTTTCCCTGTACCTTTAAAGTAGCATTTTGTCCAATATAACTCTGAATTCACTTGGTTTGATAATAGTACCTCTCCTTTTTATAACTTTCTCCAGTCTTCCGAACACTCTGTCACGATAAAGAAAAGTGTAATCAACAATAGGAAAAGTTACATGCACTTGCTTCATTAATGATATTAGAAGACTGCGAAAACAGAAGCATTTCCGTCATAGTTAAATTTTATGTTTTTCTATCCAGCCGTCAGCTTGTACATGTATCATGACTGTAGCAGCGCCCATATGTCCTATATCAGTATAAATGACTGATGAAATCCCTATTGAGCCTTTTAATCTCTCTTTTTTCCAAGTATAACTTGTCACTATATCATGTCATTGTATGACACACATTCATAAAGTCATCTTTTTGGCCCTCATGTGTTTCACAAACTTTGCTTTCGTGGCATAAAGAGAACCTTTACGAACTTATCTCATAAAAAACTATTCTCTGACATTCAAAGGGGATTTTCGGTTTATATATTCAGGGGTTTTATGACCACTGTAAAATGTTACTGCTTTCAATTTTCACCATCAGTTAAACTTTTCTTGTCACACTCTTTACAAGCAGCAGGCATCAGTTGCTGAAGTCTTGAAGCTAATATCCGAGATCATATATACCCAGATTGCTCGGCCTTATAGGCTTTGACGGTAACAACTTTTGTCGGGTTTACTATGCTGCCATCTAGTTGTTACATAAGGAGTCATGTCATAACTCCCATTTGAATTGCATTAGCGACTGTACTGCCACCTTGTGTTCGTTTACGGCGGACGGGTGGCGATCCTGGCTGTTGTTTTCTTCAAAGTGCTGCCGATTTTAACACATGGATGAGCTATCTGTTACATATATGATCTAGGCTAATATCAAAGAACGTAACAAACAATCTTCTAAAAATTAATATAAACGTGTAAGGTGTTTGTTTCTTTGAAATAAATTGTTTACAATTTTGTTTTCTGTGAAATAAATTTTTCACAATTTCTATATATTACTGTCACTAGACAGATATTGTCAGGTTTATTTTTCCTCATTCTAGTGAGATTCAACGCATTTTGGTTTGATTATGAATATTATTACTATATCTTTAAAAGACTACCATGGTCATCATAAAGTGTTTTCTTAGCAATGTTGTCTATAATCATAAAATTCCAACTCAAGTTCTCTAAACCTTGAAATTCCCAGTAAGTCTACTTCAAGAAAGACTGTGTTGCTGAATGAAACAATACCTTTCTTTGTTTTTACAAAATACTTAGTGTAACTGAAAAATAAAACAAAGGAAGTTTATTTACATCTGGAAGGAGTAGGTTTAGGTGTGAAATATGTTACGAGTTGTTGGGAAAGTCCATGAAGACGTTCGACAATCATTATCTAGTTTTATGGATGTGGGCAGTTTTGGAAGTGGGAGCTTATTTTGTTTATCTTATTTTCAGTAAATGTTTAGCTCCGTAAACCACAGAGTGGTACAAAAAAAGGTAACCGAAGTAATGTCACTTTTTAAGGTATGTTCATCGCACAGTTGCATGTTTTACATGCTTTTCATCATTGAGAACAACAAATTTCATGCTTTCAGCGATGTTAGACATCATATAGAAGCGCTGTTCAGGGGTTACGTCTCACATTACTGAATCAGTGTTCTCACATAGTTGTTGCAGAGTTCGTTATGCGAGTTTATTGTATTGTATTGTATTGTATTGCATTGCATTGCATTGTATTTCATTTCATTTATCAACATTCCATGGTATTCGTACATTGCTTCACAGCTAGAATATGAAACAAGTAAAAAACTTAATACTACTATAAAGTCTTAGGGCCTTATTCATAGACATTCTTAGCGCGGGCGTTCGGTGGATGATCAGCGAACTAACGTTTTTCGTATTCATAAACCAGTGTTAGCGATATACAGGGTGTTTAAAAAATACGGGGCATAATTTCAGGTATGTATTTCCCACATGTAGACAATCAAAATAGTTCATTACAACATGTGTCCGGAAATGCTTTATTTCCGAGTTATGGCCTTTACAACATTGAAATTCACCGGAACGTTTTTCTTTCCGCAGGTCGTTGCCGTCAAAGGAGACATTAAGAGGGCACTTTGACAGTTCATTCCGAGGCGAAGGTTACATTCAGTGTTGTGTAGGCGTTAGACTGTGCGACATGTATTCAAATCAAGAGCTGGCAGAGATACACTTCATGTACGGTAAGGCGGACGGCAATGCTGCGCTGGCTCGTCGTTTGTACCAGGAGAGGTACCCACAGCGATAATGTCCAGATCGGAAGACATTTGTACGTCTCCATTACAGTCTGTGCGAGTATGGAAAATTTAACTCTCCTGGTTTGGGAAGGGGAGGATCAAGATCTACAACATCAAGAAGTACAGGAGGAGATTCTGGAGGCTGTGAACATGACTCCTTCTATCAGCACACGAAGGGTAGCGTTGCAAGTCAATGTTCCTCATACGACTGTCTGGAGACTGTTGAAGAGTACCGTATCAATTGTATCCTTATCATTTGCAACGTGTACAGGTCCTGTCACCAGGAGATTACCCTGCACGAGTTAGGTTCTGTCAGTGGTTCTTGCAGCAGTGTGGTGTAAATCCGAACTTTCCTGCCTTAGTATTATTTACAGATGAAGCACAGTTCACACGAGATTGCATAACAAATTTCCACAATCAGCATGTATGAGCGTATGAAAACCCACGTGCAACTGTTCCATGTCACCACCAGGTGCGATTCTCCCTCAACATGTGGGCCGGTATCATTGGTGATCGATTAGTTGGACCCCATGTACTTGTAAACAGACTTACAGGGCAGGCGTACACAAACTTCCTGGAAAACACCATTTCTCATGTTTTAGAAGACACTCCACTGATCAATCGTCAACACATTCATTTCTTACATGATGGCGCTCCTGCACTCTTCAGTCGTACGGCTCGCCGGTACTTGGATCGAAGGTTTCCTGATCGATGGATAGGTAGAGGTGGCCCAATTGCTTGGCCTCCACGCTCACCTGATCTGAACCCTCTCGATTTCTACTTGTGGGGCCATTTAAAATCATTGGTTTATTCGTCTCCGGTGCCTGATTTGAAATCCCTTCGGAATCGAATTGTGGCATGTTCTGAGGACATACGCAATACTCATGGAGTTTGGGATCGTGTTCGCAGGTCAATGAGACATCGATGTGAGGTCTGTATTCAAGCAGGAGGTGGACATTTTGAACATCTTCTGTAATGACAACGACCTGCAGAAAGAAAAACGTTCCGGTGAATTTCAATGTTTTGAAGGCCATAACTCGGAAATGAAGCATTTCCGGACACATGTTGTAATGAACTATTTTGATTGTCTACATGTGGGAAATACATACCTGAAATTATGCCCCGTATTTTTTAAACACTCTGTATATGAGATATGATATATATGATAATATATGATATGATATGATATGATATGATATGATATGATATGATATGATATGATATATGGTTTGATATGATATTTATTTATTTATTTATTTATTATTTTGCTAATAATTGTAACATAAATTATAAAATATGCAGATATGATATGATATGATATGATATATGATATGAATCCCGTACAAGTAACCAGTCGATAGCCGGGGCTAGTTTAGCACGCTTGTAGCCCGGTCTAGCGAAATGTCTATGAATAGCACCCTAAATTTATAGTTACAGTCTAGTTGAAATATATATAGAAGACGTTTACAATATAGTCTACTAGTACAACACAAAGTTTTGCATCAGTTTCATGAAGCGTTGTTGAATGTCATGAATTCACGTACAGAATAGAAGGCGTGGGAAATTAGGTACTTCTTTAATTTGGCCATAAATAATCTTATGTTTTGAGTTTCAATTTTTATGAAACCTTGTTTCTTCAACAATATTCACAGAAGCGAATAATATATCGTCGGATCTGGACTTACAGGAGGAAATGAAAAAACAATGACCTAATTCACGACATATCGCTTTGTCTTTATTAAGTAGGCGCACAGAATTTGTTGTACATACGAGTATATTTATCTTTGAACCCAATTTAGAGTATTATTCTTCATTTAATTTTATTGTCTTCATAATCGTCAGTAATTAGATGTTCATCTGCAAGATATAATTAATTAAATTATGTCGACGCCTCTCTACATTTTCTCTACTACTCTTTAAGGGCTCTATGCATGTAAAATTAAATAGACTGAATGAAAGACAACCTTCTTATCGTAGTTATTTTGTAACTTTAAATCCTCCTGTTACATTAGAGACAGTCTTCGGAAGAAGCTCATATTGAGTCAGTCAACATTGCATTTATTCTTAATTCACTGTGAGATAATATTTTACTTTTCTTAAGTCTGTGTTAATGTCAGGAATTAATTTTCCAGTTTACTCAATTCTTTATTGACGTCAGCGATTATATAAAGAAAGGGTATTATATACTTAATTTGTCTTTCTATATAATTTTGTATCAACGTCAACACTTAATACAAATGACGACTGTGAGATATTTCGTTCTGGTTTCTTTTTTGTCAACGTCGGTGTGTTTGTAGAAAACCAGTGTAGGATAACTATATCTAATTTATTTACTTTTATAAACAACGTCAGCACTTAATACAGACAGGCTATGGAAAATTTTGTTCTGCTTTTTCTCTTCATTAACGTCCGCGTGTTTGTAGAGAATTAATATGAAATAGCTACTTTTACTTTATTTTATTTTACATTAACATCAGCGTTTATGCAGAGAACAACAACTATGACATAGCCTATTTTGTTCTGGTTTACTTAATTCTTCATTAACGTCAGTGTGTACACAGAGAGAAACCATGCAATAATGTGTTGTAGTATATTTCATTCTTCATTAACGTCATATTATAAGAAGGTTGTTTACAAATGATTTAGACTAATAAAATTTACCATTTCGTGGATGGTCCAGGCTCCCAGATTAGGCTTCAGCCCTTTCCACATACCTCTCTGATGAGCTACCACTACCGCTACGGTAGCTTTCGTGTGGCCACAATGTACCCATTCTCTTGGGTGTTACACATCCAGTCTGACAGCTGCTTGTAGAGCGTTATTGTCGGGAAACCTGACATCACGTAGGGGCTTCTTCATTTCACTGAAGAGGGCAGATAATCAACCAGCGGCATTCCAACTCACGCCCTGTGGAGGCCGGAGTAGTCTCGTTCGCTAGGTTTTAGACCATGCCGGTAGCACGTAGACTTCTACAGTTAATGCATTGTGAAGAATAATTTGGTCTTCATCTCTCTCTTAAGGCATCCTCCTGAGAGTATAGTATACTATACTATACTTCATACATGATTATGATATAAGATTTATGTGCAGAGACCCGAAGTATAGTATGATGTACGGTACCAGAATTTGTGACCTAACTGTAGCCTGCAGAATTTTTTCAGAATTTTTCCTCATCTAGGTGACTTCTTTTTTAAATGTAGAATTATATTAAACTTTACAAATAAAACACTGGTCTAGTCAGTTGGTTGTGTTATCCTCCTGAGTCCTGAGACATTTGATGTTTTATTTTTGTAGTTAAATTTATTTATTTAGTTATTTATTCCACTCATTCATTCACTTGTCTACTCGTCCATTCATTCATTCATTCATTCATTCATTCGTCTACTCATTCATTCATTCACTTGTGTACTCGTCCACTCATTAATTCATGCATTCACTTGTATATTCAACCATTCATTCATTTACTTGTCTACTCGTTCACTCATTCATTCATTCATTCATTCATTCATTCATTCATTCATTCACTCGTCTCCTCATTCATTCATTCACTTGTGTACTCGTCCACTCATTAATTCATGCATTCACTTGTATACTCACCCATCCATTCATTCATTCATTCATTCATTTACTTGTCTACTCGTTCACTCATTCATTCATTTATTCATTCATTCATTCACTCGTCTACTCATTCATTTATTCACTTGTGTACTCGTCCACTCATTAATTCATGCATTCACTTGTATACTCACCCATTCATTCATTCATTCATTTACTTGTCTACTCGTTCACTCATTCATTAATTCATTTATTCATTCATTCGTCTACTCGTCCACTTATTCATTTACTTGTGTACTCGTCCACTCATTAATTCATGCATTCACTTGTATACTCACCCATCCATTCATTCATTCATTTACTGTCTACTCGTTCACTCATTCATTAATTCATTTATTCATTCATTCGTCTACTCGTCCACTTATTCATTCACTTGTCTACTCGCCCACTCATTCATTCATTCACTCGTCTACTCATTCATTCAGTCACTTGTGTACTCGTCCACTCACTGACTCATTCATTCATTCATTTATTCATTCACTCGTCCACTCGACCACTCATTCACTCATTGATTGATTGATTGATTCATTCATTCATTCATTCACTTATCCACTCACTCTTTCTTTCATTCATTCATTCATTCATTCATTCATTCATTCATTCATTCATTCATTCATTCATCCACCCATCCATCCATCCATCTCACATAATAGTCATGGAAATATTGGGTATAAGGGTTATGAACGTACATACATGTGTGTGTGCGTGCGTGCGTGTTTTTTTTTAATAAAATGCAGTATAGTGTTAAAGTGTATATAGTATTTTATAACTTTTATTCTTGTATAGACGTTTTACGCAATCATTGGAATTTTTTTTAAATCCCTATCAATTTTTTTTGCTTGGAACTTATGTTTCTGAAAGTTACATTCCTCCACATGTTACTTAATCAGAAAAATATACTCGTAGCATAAAATGTCTGAAATGTTGAGCACGTTGGAGTTGAAGTGATAGAGGATAATCTCACTCGATTTTAAACCATTTCCGCCATTGATTCCCACGGAAGAATGGATTATTTGCTCTTGATTTGTTTTCTTTATTGAATAATTTCTATGTGTACCCGGATGACCAGTCTCTTTGTTTTTTTTTTATTGAATCGTTTTGTATAGAACAAAATTTGTACTTACTTTTTTTTTATCCAAGAGAAGGACTATGAGTTATTGTTTTCTTGGTGATCACAAACATTACTTTCCAACCATTGCATTGTTACAGTTTCAAACCTCACACCAGAAAGGTATTATTCACAAAATTAGAAACATTATTGCTCTTGAAAATTAAGGCCTTTTGTTCTTTGTTCATCTTGTATTCATTCTTCAATGTCGTTGGAGAGCAATTTGTGGTCAGTAGTATTCGAGGGAATAGTGATTACTGTCGTTGTTTTGTGGCAACCGCATTACACAGTGCTATGAAACTGAGACCATTGTGCTGCGATATGAAATTATACCTGCTGTGAATATTTCTGAGAACTTGCTTTCGATATTTTTTCGAGTGATTTAAATATTGGCTCTTCTTAGAGCAGCGATATGGATAAGACTACTTAAAATTAATTATATTGATTATTCTTAAGTCCACGACCATTTTCAAATACAGATGTCGCTAAAAATTTAATAGAATAATGTTGTTCTTTAGTCAACTGTCTAAAGACAGGTTATAAGTGACATCAATATAGCGTCACTCACGAGGCAGTTAAGCCAGAAGATAATGGGGAAGGGTGGCCAGTTCCTTTCACTCCATTGCATACATCGCTGAGTCTTGCAAGCAGGGTTGCTAGATAAATGAAACGCAATCGTCGTACCAACTTATGAAAAATGTCGTACATTCATCATTTTACTATTTTATAGGTAGTGCGCACAAATATATTTCAGTTAACACCCAAAAAAGTGGTTCACAGGCCTATAAATTTATATTCATTCTTTCATAGTGTTCTGTCCAAGGGCAGATCTTTCACTGCATACCCAGCATTCTCCAGTATTTCCTATTCATTTCTCCAGTCAATCAAGAATTTTAGTACTTATAGTTGATATCCACAATGGCATTTAGCATTCAAATTACCATTTCTTCATCAACACTGTCATTTTCGGTAAAGCATGCACGATGACGCTTGGTCGGAAACAACAGCCAGCAGAAACTTTATCTTTGGTCGGCGCAACGGCAGATATTTAATATCAATCAGTGCGGCAGCTGATGATTACATTAAATTAATCAACCTGCAGTCGACTCAAATCCGACACCGCTAAAATGTCAGCGCGTCTAGATTTCTTAATCCTAGCGCGGTACTATTTCATTCATAAAAAATACTTCCATTGCTGAACATACAATGAAGTTAGCAGATCTCTGAACTCTTGTTACTTTGGTATAACCGCACTGTACATGAAACCTGGAGCTCAAGATGACGAATTTATGATTTGCATGGCAAGTATAGTCACCATATTGATTTTCAAAGCATCTTTTATCCCTTTAAAGCAAATATATGAGTGATCAGGGATATTAGTCAGTGACATACTGAATGAAGAAAAGTTGTCTAGAAAAGGGGCGAATTAACTTATTTTTTTATTATAGTTCGACATTGTCGGTTCCAAAATAATTTTGTCCCTTCAGCAAAATATTCGTACAAAATTGCGTACGACTTAGAGTTCGGTCGTACCTCGTACAATTAGTCAAAATAATCGTAAGCGTATAGTCGTACGTATGGTAACCCTGCTTGCAAGCGGGGAATACCGACGGAAGGAATTTGAATGAAACAATGCGATAAGGAAGAGCGGGCGACAGGAAAGGTCACGAGATAGCTTGAATGATATTCAAGAGTACAATCGTAAGAGAAATGACATCGATAGAATCAGTCTTGCGTTGTGATAGTTACATTACGACTTTAGTTTGTTCCATTGCATGTGAATACGTGTCTTGTATCGCACGGTATTATTATTTCATTCGTAAACATATGTTGCGCATTTAATTAGCTTCGAATTTTTCTCTTGCTACGTTCTTTATTTCCACAACGATGTCCTCATTTGTTCATCTTCTTCAAAGAGACAGTACTTCCATCGGCCCTCACCACTCGCCCCCTCGGCGTGCCTACATACACACGTCAAAACAGACAGCAACGCCACCATTGCTTTTCGGTAATCGTTCCTTGCGCGAGCTATAACTTATTACACTAGTCAGACTTCAGATGCATACAAACAATTGTTCTTCCTCTGACACATACCGTCAAGTGAGATGTACTACCTGATAATAGATGTGCATATTAACCAGAACCTCAGTCAGAAGTAATAGAATGATGGTAGACTGTGACTGAAGAAATCTTCTTTCACAGTAAGTCGCCACCAATAGAGTGTACGGGTAGGTTGTTAATTGACAACTCCTTTATTCTGAAGCTGAAATATTGACAAACATATAAATATAAAGCTTGAGAATGGAGGTCCAACGTCCATGGAACGATTTGGAAATGCTATCTCCAAATAAATTCACAAAGAAAACAGATGTTACGATACAGTTTGCGTTTCGTGTTTCATCTTTCAACAGCTCTAAAGAATGAATGTGACCTCTTTTGCAAGTAGGCCTAGAAGAAGGATAGTAAATAAATGAAAAGTGTACACAAGCATTATTCTGAAAGAAAACCATGAAAGATCAAAGCATATTTTATGTTGGTACTCTTCAAGATACGGCGTTGAAAATAAGTTAGAACACACTGCAACAAAATCGAAGCCTTTTATAGAAGACAGAAGTTTCATCAATATTCATTTATTTTTATGGCGTACTGAAGAAAGTGAGCAGTATACAAATGACATGTCAAGGGAAACCTTACGTCGCATACCCTACTGCATGAAGTGGAAAGGCAAATATCTGAGGGCGAGAAGCGAAATTGATATTAAAACCTCAAGTTGTTTGATTGCACAGCGTTTTTAAACTATAGAAGGGTGTCACAGATGTAATGATGATTTAGTGTTATTAGAACAGTTAAGGAATGAAAGTGGTAAGAAAAATTGGAGTAAAAAAATAAAATGTCCACCAGAATATTATCGGTTCCTTTGGTAAAAAGTCATGAGGCGACTAATCCACGGATGGATCCTTAACGTAAATTTGCGTATGAGAAAGAAAAAACTCCTCCAAAGTCTGCATGTGCATCAAATATAATTTATCCTTCATATACGAGCGACTAAACTACGGTTGAATCCTCGACATAAATTGACGTCCGTAAAATATTCTGAAAGTCTAGATTTGTGTTAAGTGCGATTTACCCTTCATATACTGTACGAGCAACCTACGACAGGATCCTAATCTACGATTGAATCCACAACATAAACTGACGTCAGTAAACTATGCTGAAAGTTTAGATATGTATTAAGTGCAATTTATCATTCACATACGAGCAAGTAATCTAAAATTGGATCCTCATCTACAGTTGAATCTCCAACATAAAATTACATCAGTAAAATATTCTCGACAGTCTAAAAATGTATTAAGTACAATTTATCATTCGTATACGGACGACTACAGTTGAATTTTGGACAAAAATTTACGTCATTAAAATAGGCTATCCCATCATAAATTACTACAGTAAAATATCCTCGACAGTCTAAACATATATTGAGTACAATTTATCATTCCTATACGGACGACTAATCTACGGTTGAATTTCGGACAAAATTTACGTCAGTAAAATAGGCTATCACATTATAAATTACTTCAGTAAAATATCCTCGACAGTCTAAAAATATATTGAGTACAATTTATCATTCCTGTACGGACGACTAATCTACGGTTGAATTTCGGACAAAAATTTACGTCAGTAAAATAGGCTATCACATTATAAATTACTTCAGTAAAATATCCTCGACAGTCTAAAAATATATTGAGTACAATTTATCATTCCTATACGGACGACTAATCTACGGTTGAATTTCGGACAAAAATTTACGTCAGTAAAATAGGCTATCACATTATAAATTACTTCAGTAAAATATCCTCGACAGTCTGAAAATATATTGAGTACAATTTATCATTTCTATACGGACGGCTAATCTACGGTTGAATTTCGGACAAAAATTTACGTCAGTAAAATAGGCTATCACATTATAAATTACTTCAGTAAAATATCCTCGACAGTCTAAAAATATATTGAGTACAATTTATCATTCCTATACGGACGACTAATCTATGGTTGAAATTCGGACAAAAATTTACGTCAGTAAAATAGGCTATCACATTATAAATTACTTCAGTAAAATATCCTCGACAGTCTAAAAATATATTGAGTACAATTTATCATTCCTATACGGACGGCTAATCTACGGTTGAATTTCGGACAAAAATTTACGTCAGTAAAATAGGCTATCACATTATAAATTACTTCAGTAAAATATCCTCGACAGTCTAAAAATATATTGAGTACAATTTATCATTCCTATACGGACGACTAATCTACGGTTGAAATTCGGACAAAAAATTACGTCAGTAAAATAGTCTATTCCAACATAAATGTACTTAAGTAAAATATCCTCAACACTACAGAAATGTATTAAATACAATTCATTCTTCACATACGAGAAACTAATCTACGATCAAATCTCCCAAAATACATTTACGTAAATAAAATAACATCGACAGTCTATAAATGTATTAAATACAATTCATTCTCGATATACTGGCCGTTTTTAATAGGCCTATTCTATTTGTTAACATGCATGCTAATAAGTTTGAGATGGCCACCGGCGTAACTCAGTCGGCAGAGACTCTTGCCTTCTGATCCGAAGCTGAGCTAGGGCGTGGGTTCGATTCCCTCCTGTCCTGAATGCTGGTTGGGTTTTTTCCGAGGCATTCCCCAACCGTATTGTCAGGTAATCTATGACGAATCCTCGATCTCATATCGCCAAAATATCATCTCACTATCACAATTTCCAGCGCCTCTAAATAGCCCAGTAGTTGACACAGCGTCGTTAAATATTATTTTTTCTAAGTCTGAAGTTCACGATTTCAGAATATAGAATATAATACGCAAATCTCTAATTTAAAAGAAAACTGGTGAAGGATATTCCCTATTTGACATCTTGAGAAAGAAAGAAAGACTGTTCCTGTGATTCGGAAGTGAAAAGCAAGGAAGTGAACATGAGTGTAGAGCCATGTAAATGTTACAACTTGTTATATATTGTGGCGAGTGTCAACTGAATGCCCCACTCGGTGTGTGTTGAGAAGTTTTAATGTAGTGCAGTGTTACTGGACGGGCGGAAAATGTAAACCAGAAACGTGGTCAACGCGTCAACATTCAGTTTCTGGTGAAACTGCAAAAGACATAGGAGATGTAACGCTTTCACGACGATTGCTTTCAGAAGTAGGCACGGTGAAATAGTCTACTCAGAAGGCAGCTTCTGTAAAAGACGTAATCAAATGTGAAAATCCAACTTTCATTACAAGGAACTATTGATTTGAATAGTTATGTTTCGTTTCCAGTGAGCTGAAAAAGACCTAAATATAGTTAGTTTCTTTCGGCATTATTGTTGTTATTCTGGCATCAATTTCGGAACAAGCTTCTCACAGACCTTCATGACCAATTCTTCAGTGAGAATGCGTCGAACGCTTCCTCTGTCCAAGGTAACCCTCCGAGCAGCTACTAGAATATTCAACCTTCCATATTTTGGAATCACATCACGCAGTTTTTTTAGTATTGCGATCAATAACACTAGCCTGCGAATTTCAACTTTGTGTTTGTTGCCTAAATTAAGTAATGTGATTTTATATAATGTCGATGTGCTGAATTCGAATTTTCAATCCGTTTGCTTCTATCACGTCAGGTTTGTTTGCAAAATCACTTTAAATGTATTTTATAATTACATGAATTCCATCACAAACTTCTTCATTTCACTTTTTTATTTCAAATTCAAAATCAATATCTAAAAGACACAACCTGCTGAAATTATGTGTATGGTTGTTCATACATGTCACTAGAGTATTTTTTGCTTTGTTTTGTCTTGTTTACTTCACTATTGGATGTATAAATTAGGACAATGTATCACACAAAAAATTACACCACTTGCTTCTTAGTTGAGAAAGTCCTCCTGTTTCTCTTTCTTTTATGTTTCTCTTCAGATATTTCACGCTTTAACATCCAACAATAATCACCAAGCATACTGATGCTCCCGCGTCCCTGGTACCTTCTTTCGAACCCCTGCAGATCCTTGTGAAATCGTTCATCTTATCTTAGCTGAAAAATCCTAGATTTTGGCGAAATAATCTTGCTGAGAAAACAGAAAATTTTGATACTCATGTTACAACCAAATTCCTTGTATGCTTCAAAGCATATTAGCCACAATGTTTCGGTAATTAGGATCCTTGTTGCCAAGAAATTTTAAACAACTTCACAAAACAACATCCATGCTGATTTCTCCTTTTCATCCATATTGTTTTTAAATGCTGCACCAGATATGTTTTCTTATGTCATAACCATTAAATATATATATATATATATATATATATATATATATATATATATATATATATATCTTCTTTCAATTTGCTTCAGATAGTAGTGGAAATTCCTCACATATGTTCTTAAAACAGCCTCCTTCCTTATTTAAAGCTTTTACAAGCTGTTTCATTAAGCCAAGCTTGATGTCGAGAGATGGCAGCACAACATTAGAAGAATTCACAAGGCTTTGGCGCACAACATTCTTAGAACCAACTTCCAAATTTTGTCAAGGTGGCCAGTCTTTCATAGTCCAGTGATCAACTCGTGCCCTACTATCTCACAGGCAAAGAATGCATGGAAATTTGATAAAACCAGATTGTTGACCCAGCAACATAGTAAGAACTTTGAAATCACACAAACTTGCCAGTTTTTTTCCTATAGTCTAGTCGCAATAACAGCAGTTGCAAATTTGTGTATGATTTTTTGAGGATCACTGAATAGGCAAAGGGCACTGAATCAAAAAGTTTCCGTTATGAAGGAGGAAATCCTTTAAACTTCGCTTGGAAGCATCAATGAACAGTCTCCATTCACTTAGGTCATCGTTTGGAAATCCAAGTTTTAGCATGAATTCTTTCACATTATTACAATATACAAGATTATCATCTTCGGAGAAAAAGTATTTAAAACCTATTTCACGTTGTCAGTACCAATAGAATGATGTTTGTTTAAGATTTTCTGGTCGCACAGGGATTGGTACATTAGGAAGAGGTAAAATGACTGACCGAACAACTGAATACACGATTTGATTTTTACGTTTAGAATCGTACCCCTTCACATCACACGAACAGAAGTAGCAGTCTTTACTGTGGTTCGACTACTTTTTCCAAACCATAGGTACTCCAAAAGATAGCAACAGTCTTCTCCAATTGATGAAATAACGAAGTTCTTAAGTGCATACTCTACATACTTCGTGTGGTGCCCAAGCTGTACTTTGGTCTCCAAGTTTGATTCCAAAATAGGCATGGTATGACTTTTTCACAAAATCTGTAATCTTACACCTCTGCTTAGGCAATGTGTATATCCTACATAAGTTACATAACAAAAGTGGTCTGGATTATTTATATATCCTCGATGCAACATGGTAAATACTTTCTTACTGAACTAAAAACTTTCAATGTTCTACTCCACAATAAAGCTTTAAACTGATTTCGTTTCGTTTCCAGATGAAACGCAGACTAATGAAATGTGAGAGAAACTAGATGAGTTGAGTTCAGTCTCTCACCAAGGAGTGGTTAACATTTCTATCTTTCACAAATAAAAATAATGACAAGGCTGCACGTTATTTCGCTTTAACTTCCTTATGTGCTTGCACCCCCTATCTGCTAAGAAACATCCAGTGTCCTTGGTTTTCAATATAAACACCTTAAAAATATGTTGAATGCATTTGGTTTTCATATCCTAACATACTAAACCTACATATTTTAAAGTATCACATTTTAAATAATTACGCTATAAATTGTCATAATATATTACAAGAAAATTAAAGTAACAAAAAATGGTACGTGATAGGAACTTTTTGGCTTGGAATTTAATTTCAGCATGCTAAAAATACCCTAAAAACGTTAAAACTTTGGAGGCAGGAATTTCATCGCAGACTAGTGAATTATTGCGTGTTGGGCGATCATCCAAAAACACAGAAAGCTTCGATTAAGATAATGATGTCAACTGACGCCCATAGGAGCAAGCGCGCGCTTTAGAGCCCAGGAGAGCCTGAGAGCTTTACAGCGGAAAGGAAAGCGACAGACGAAAGGGGTAGTATATGCCGCTTGGTCGAGCTATATACAGAGATGGCCAGCACTGATTCAATGGATAAAGGGAATAGAACTTATTAAAACTGTATCCATGTTAATTTTTAGATTTGTCTGAGAAGTATAAGTGCATTATAAGAATGTAAGTTTTAATTTTAATGTTAATTTTTCACAAGTCTGCTTTTTTTATTCAAAAGGAATATTTTCTCAACTTTTTTACAGAAAAGTGAAATTTTCAGATATGTTTGTTTAGTAGCCTTACAGGTACTAAAACAATGTTTTCGTAAATCTAATATATCGTAAATATGTATTACTGAAGATAATGTATTAAAATGTTTGAAAATATTCGCATGGAAAATGTTTGTAAGGAAATTAATTAACAAAGCAAATACTGTTACATCACAAACAAAAGATATGTGCCTACATGTGTTGGTAAAACGTCAGCTCTATACCTTCAGCAGATTTCGAGATATTCTGATAACAGAAAGTTGCGCACCAATATCACCTAAAAACATAATGCAATAAGAGTTTTATTATGTAATATTAGTTACAGTTAAAACGTATACCTAGACAACTTTGCTTTGTACTATAATATTGTTTTGATTACGGTACTTTTATAAGGCTAAAGATACCATCAATATCAATTTCAACTTATCATGTCATATGCAGTGTCTTTCTTTGGGATAACACTTTCTTTATGAATGATGTGTTTAATTCACTTAGTACAGTATAGTTGTAGTTATTTTGGAATTTGTGTGAATATTCCTTCTTTGCTCTTTATTATGTTATTAACGTTTAAAACACAACTGCAATATTAGGCTAAGAAATAGGTGTTAGTACTTTTGTTTTACAGACAATATAGAAAATAACAAACAGAAAGAAACCATATAAAAATAACGATATAAAATTTCAAGTTCCGTTTGAAGTTTGTGCACCACTGTTTTCTTAATCCAACAGGCTGCTTATTCCTCCTAGCATACCTAGCGCTTAATGCCCGCGCACGACGTCAAGGTCAGAAAAATGCGCTTGCTTTGACATCACTGGATTGAGAGCTAGAAGTTTTCAGTGTGACCAGAATCATGATGTTGACACGCTGCTCACTTTTCAAGTAACTTAAGACAGTTTACGCCCGACAACAAAAACAAGTCTTTGCACAGAGACGTCTCCAGGAGTAATAAAGTTGATTCGCCACAATATTACATGTTGAAACATGTTGCATGGATTTACAGTGAAATTAGCATCTTTAACCCTTGGTTTTTCTGAACCGACGCATGCGACGTGCGAGACGCGAAGCTCGCCTCGCACAAATCTGGACAACACGTGAGATAGTGAGTGGTTTCTATAGTTGCGAGGTGCGCAAACCTCGCATCTCGCAGTTATAGAAACAATTCACTATCTCTCGTGTAGTCTTCATTTCTGAGGTACGGAAGGAAGCAGTCCAATTTTTTTTGGCCACAGATCGTAGGTCATTAAATATAAAATATACTTATACAGTAGTATGATTTGTCAGTATAACTGCTACAGGCATATCATCATGTTAAAGTAATGGAACCCGGCAGAACTTCGTAAAAATCTTCGAGTATCTTTTTCGACTTATCGTCAAAATCTTATTGATAGCCCTAAAAACCAACCTGGTATTTTTCTTTCTTTCTCTTTTTTCTTTTTGTAACCTCCTTATTTCCTATTGGCTTACACTCCTGTGCGGTGTAGGAGAGGTATACAGAATGCACCGTAAGTAATGTAATTAATTTCAGGGGGACATTCTTTGAGATATTTCAAACAAAAAAGTGTAATACAATTTCGTTCGTTTTTGCGTCCTTTTCGAGAAAAAAAAAATATATGAAATGTTTTGGGAAATGCATTGATTTAAGAATCAGTTGAAGAGATCGGTATATTATGATAATAAATAATTGAAAGAATTTTAATATTGTCATTTAAATGTGCAGAAATTTGGTATGAACAAATGTAACTTTTCGTTCTGAAAAGGAATTTTAAAATGTTACATTTGTTCGGATCAAATTTCGGCACATTTAAAATACAAAACTAAAATTGTCCGAAGTCTGGTTGGAACCTCGTAAGATACACCAAAAAAGTATCACTCATGAGGCAACTAAACTAGGAGATAGGTAGGGTGGCCAGTATCTTTCCTCTTCCATTGCGTACATTGCTGATTAATAAATAGCATAAATGGAGCATTTTATTGGCTGTATTCAGCATAATTTTATTGCTAGATAATTATAAGTATGTAAAGCATTAGTATTTTTATTAATGATTGAACATTGACTAAATTATATTTCTTTCTACAAATGAACAAATTAGAGTAGGGCGTTATTAATGCACAGTATGCTCTGCTATTTTTAAGAAAAAATTAGATAAAAAATAACAATTCTTTTAGAAATAAGACTTTCACTAAGAAAATTAAAAAAAATATATTTTTTTCTATCTATGAGAAAAGACTGAAATTTACAATGTGTGATTATGATACTAATTTGCGTATTCAGTAAAAATTACAACTCTCTAGCTGAAGAATTGTGGATTTTAGAAATTTCAGTAGCGCATCGCCTTAAGGTCTAGATCATATAAATTTCAGTAGCGCATCGCCTTAAGGTCTAGATCATATATGTAACAGATAGGTCGGCCTTATAGGCTTTGACGTTAACAACTTTTATCAGGTTTACTCCGCTGCCTTCTAATTGTTACATAAGGACTCACGTCATAATTCCCATTTGAATTGCATTAGCGACTGTACTGCCATCTCGTGTTCGTTTACGGCGGACGGGTGGCGATCCTGGCGGTTGTTCTCTTCAAAGTGCTGCCGATTTTAACATAGCGATGAGTTATCTGCTACTTATATGATCTAGGCTTAAGGTTACTATAACACCCCTTCCAAACGTTCATAGTTTCTACAGTATAAAACGTCAAGAAATTTAACTAGTATTAAAATTATTGATCTCTTTAGAAAAAATAGACATTTAGCCTAAAATCCAACGTCTAATAACAATTACACAAAATTGTAATACAGTAAACAAATGTTACGTCATCAAATCTGGCAGTGTGACACACTAGTCGGATCTCACGTGGAGAGAGAGAAAGTGTGTAATGCAATATGGAGAAGCGCACACTCCATGTTACGGCACACAGTCGTCCAGAAAAGTACTGCGCCATGGTGTTACGTAATGGACCAATCTGCGTAGCAGGCTATCAGGTATTGCCGATGATAGACCACTTATTATGGGGAAACAGTTTTATATTTGATTTCTGTAGACCCTATAATTAATGGAAAAACCGCGAAATAGTGACCTTGTATTAACGAGAAACACCAACACAAAACACACGCGATAGGAATATCTGAATTTGGCAATGGTGTTTGTAATGAAAATAAGAAAAGAAAAAGAGTAGCAAATGGGAGGAAATGATCTGAAAAACAAAAGACACAACGAGGAAATAGGAAGAAAAAGAACAAACAAGAAAGATTCGGAACACAATTTATAATTATGGAAATTTATAATTACGCAGATTATTTCAATGTAGACATGTGCTAACGCACAAAAGAGAACTATGATGTGAATACATTATTTTTCGTTTTAAAACCATAAAGCTATGTTTCTGATGAAAAAGGTGGAACGTTCTAACAAGCAAACGTTCTGACGGGGGCAGATAAAAAAGTTAATTTCTTTTCTTCCACCATGTTAATAAAGTCAAAAGAAGTGGTTATACAAATTTTGGCCACTCGACCGCAATTACGAGGCCGTCCAGAAAGTGATTTTCCCTGGGGTCGTTTATAGAAAAAAGCACAATTTCATGGAAATGTTTATTGAAACAGATGCAGCAAATGTTGCGATATTTGTCAACATATCCCCCAATGGAATTGATACATTTGTCATACCATGGGATGAATTTTTGTGTCTTAGAAGTCAGCCGCCTCAGAGTTTGACTGTATCTGCCCTCTCTCTCTCTGTCGATCCCATTAACTTATATGAGAAATATCTCAATTCTCATGGAAAATATGTTGAAACATAGCTCAACAATTGCTGTGTCTGTTCCAATAAATTTGTCCAATGAAATTGTTTTTTTTTTCTGTTAACGGTTCCTGGCGAACTTATTTCTTTTACGGCCCTCGTAATTGCGGTCGAGTGGCCAAAATTTGTATAAGCACTTCTTTTGACATTACTAACATGGTGGAAGAAAAAAAAAATTAACTTTTTTATCTGCCCCCATCAGAACGTTTGCTTGTAAGCTAAGGTTACCAGACGTCTCCGTTTCTCGAGGACAGTGTCCGAATTTTGCTTTTTGTCCCCGATCAAAATTCGTCACAGTGATATTTCCGGATTTAAGAATTTGTACTTCTTTAGTTATCTTCAATTACTCCCAGTGTATTATATGTATACAGTTCAGTATTAATATTCAAAGTTTGAGAACATTTCTCTAAATATTTACAACTTGTCTGAAAGCATCAAACACTGTAGTTAAATTTTATTGATTTCGCGCTTCCCTAACATTTGTTCTTAATATTTGCTTCTGTTTCGAGCGCTAGAGGTTTTTCAGTGCTGTTATTGTGCAATTGCTGATACCAGTAGTTGATTCGTGGATTACATAAGGTATATTATAGTTATTTTATGCATTAACATTGTACTGTGTATATCGTAGTGTCTAAGTTTTGTCTGCAACACTTTATTTGCGTTTGTTTCACCTTTGGGAACAAACAAGAAGCTACGAAACTAAATAAACGAAAGAGTGAGTAAATAATTACGTACTCGTGATTTTTATGTACGTACGTATCCAGCAGTTTTCCAAGTAATGAACGTAATTTCCCTTAAAAAGACCTTCAATTGATGTTAGCGAATCAAGTGAAATGCTGCATGTAGTATACAGTTAACTTTCTTACATTTTTTAAAGTCGGTTTATGTAGGTGCTTGCAAAAAGTTGAAAAATCTTAGCTTAAAATGTTTAACTATAAAGATCATACAAAAATAACATCATAAAATAACGAGAATAGGACCAGCTGTAAGGTTGCAGTGTTGGGTTGCAATGACCCTTCTCCAAAAATATCAGTAGGCCTATCAGTAATATACAGGATAAACCGCAAGTAATGTTGTAAATTCATTCCAACTCAGCAATGTAACTTTTATTACAATCAAGAATGTAACGTTATTGTTACGACAATAATAATCACTTTCTACAATTTAGTTTAAATTCTCTCGTCAACAATGGGATTTGCACTCCACACAGCAACACAGTATTCGTTATTGCACTCCACAGACGACAATGACAATTTACTTGGATTATTGAGAATAACAATGAACCGTTAATCTTAACTAATGTTCACAGAGCACTATTTACAAATAAGAACTTTCAGTTCTCATTTCACAGTTCGTTTGCCTTGGCTAGCTCTTCTAGCTAAGTCTCTCAAGTTCACAGTATCTCGAACCCCAGACCTTTAGAGACAATCCGCTGAACTTCGAACTCAGGTCCCCCCAACTGCGGTCCACTGCACTCAAACTCAGGACTTCCGGCTCCCACAGTTAAGGACACAACTCAAGTCGAACTCCGGTCTCGAAGCTGGCTTCACTGCTACACAAGACTGGCTGGCTTGCTGTCCAACGATTACAACAACACTGCTCAAGTTCACTCGCGTGTCGTATTTATAACTAAACCATAGTTTCTGGAGAGTACGATCTCCCGAACAATCGACAGATGCCTAGAAGATAACGCCTATCCAGAGTTCTCTGGATTTCTCCCCTCAGTCACCAGCTGCTTTACTCCCTCCTCACCCTTCGTCGCGTCCGCGCCTCCACCTCTTGCCCCCCTCTTACGTCTGTCCCCTCCAGACCCGAGCGGCCGCAGCGAAGAAGGTTGTTGCGTCGCTCGTTTTCCTTGTGCACCCCCGATCTCTGTGGGACGCGATCGACTCCCGACTGTCACATTATTAATTTCATGGGGTTATTAGTTGAGATATTTCAAACAAAATACGTTTAATACAATTTGGCTCGTGTTTGCTTCATTTTCGAGATAAAAATTGTTTTATATAAAAAATTTCAAAGCGTGTTCTGCAAATAAATTTTACAATGTTAGGCCTACATTAATTTGTTCGGATCAAATTTCTGCTCATTTGAAAGATAAAACTAAAATTCTTACACGGGGTTCTGTAAGAAGGGAGAGCTACTGCGTAACAACAGACATCATCGTGCCAGTACAGCAATTACCAACCTGCTAAGAAACAGAGGATGGGAACTTACATGAGGAGATTCATTGTGTGTCTGAAGATGATTCTCATAGAAGAGTCGATATAATTGCCATCAATAGAAGAACCCAGAAAGCGATGGTCTTAGACCCTACGATTTGCTTTGAAGGAGACACGAATCAAGCACTGCAGATAAATGATGACAAGCGAGCTAAATATGTACCTCGTCTTCCATACATCAGTGAAAAATATGGCATTTCGCTTTACAACTGGGATGTTACAGGCTTACTATTTGGAGTGAGGGGTTGTTTACCAAAATTTACACGTGATAGATTGTGATAGATTTATTGATATTAGTTCACACAAGTACAAACTTTATAATTTAAAAAAAATTATCTATATACACAAGTAGTTATACATAATAAATATGCAATTTTCTAAACAAATTAATTTATCGCAAATCTCATTAATTAATTGTTGAAACTTGCACTTACGTATAGTTTTAGTGCATGTTTAAACCAACTATTAAGACTTTAAAACTTATTTATCTGCTCCTTTTCACAATTTTCTACCATGGACATTTTTAAATTAATTTTTTTTTCCTTTTTTTTCTTTTACTTTAAACATCTAAATTTATTCAATAACTTTCATATTTATGTTTAATTATAGGTTCACTTATGCCTATTACATAATTCTTCCATGTCATTATACTGCATCCAGGTTAGCAGTTGTTGACATATAGCCAGCACACTGCAATAGCTGAATCGGTATTTCTCAGTGAGTACAGTACGTAAAATTTACATGTAATATCCTTAAATCCTTTAAAATTCCCTTTTATGAGGTACAGAAGATTGTAATTCAAAAGGCCACTCTTCAAATTCTACACTATCATCTATATGTCAACACGTGCATGTTTGCAAATCAATCTTTCAGGTATAACTCCCTGTAAAGTTGATTTGAATAATTTCGAGGGAAAAATTGTTCCGGAGCCGGGTATCGAACCCGGGACCTTTGGTTTAACGTACCAACGCTCTCCCAACTGAGCTACCAGGGAACTCTACCAGACACCGATCCAATTTTTCCCTCTATATCCACAGACCTCAAAGTGGGCTGACAACCGTCAAGCAACCAACGCTGAGTGCACACTAACTCTGTGTGAATTATATTGTGATTTTCTGTTAACGAACAGTGACGTGTATTATGCAAATCAATCTTTCAGGTATCGGGTTCGATACCCGGCCCCGGAACAATTTTTCCCTCGAAATTATTCAAATCAACTTCACAGGAAGTTATACCTGAAAGATTGATTTGCATAATACACGTCACTGTTCGTTAACAGAAAACCACAATTTAAATCACACAGAGTTAGTGTGCACTCAACGTTGGTTGCTTGACGGTTGTCAGCCCACTTTGGTGTCTGTGGATATAGAGGGGAAAAATTGGATCGGTGTCTGGTAGAGTTCCCGGGTAGCTCAGTTGGGAGAGCGTTGGTACGTGGGTTCGATACCCGGCCCCGGAACAATTTTTCCCTCGAAATTATTCACGTACATGTTTGTTTTAATGTACAAATCGAATCATTATTTTGCTCGTTTCATTTCCCTTTATATTTTATGTTTGTTAGTTCCTGATCCCAGGGGTCAACCTCACTTGAGGACGGATGATTTGGAATCTTAGTAGTATCATAATACACTACTGTCTTAAATTGACTGAGCATATTGGAAATTAAATCATTGGTTTTCCCAAAACACGCTATGAAATGTTTCATATAAAACAATTTTTATCTCTTAAGATAAGCAAAAACGGGCAAAATTGTATTCAATTTTTTTGTTTGGAATATCTAAAAGAATAACTCCTTGAAATTAATGACATTACTCTGTATATAAATAAATATATGTTGCTGTAGCAGGGGCGTCATTTCAGATATTGAAGGCAGCGTAGGGTAGCACAACACAGTTGAGGGTACAGATCTTTACGAGCGGAGGAATAGGTCTGGGAGCAACAACCGCATATTGACGCCAGTCCAGGCAGAGCCTTCAAGAGGGATGGGAGGTATTCATTCTAGCTGCTTGGATTTAGAGTCCGAATCAGATGACGACTAGTTAAATCTTATGACTAGACAGTGGATGCGAGATGACTTATCGTTGAATGTAAGTGCACATTTACTGTATGTTTTTTTTCATTCAGACCATTGGCTCAACAGGTTTTAAACGTAAACAGACTACGTCAACATGCTACTGTATTTCCGTACAGGCAGAAGGAAAAGAAAAATAACGTACTGTAGTACATACCTTGCAAGTTCAGTCCTCGTCATCATTGATGCAATTACCAGCGTTGCAGTAAACGACGATATATTCTCCTAAGTTATCGAAGCTGAATCGTCTTCGCCTATCGCTTAAACAGTTTTGTATCGAGAGAATTTTTGAAGAAAACCTCTAAAATGGGGATCACTCAATTTCTTTAGAGGAATATTTGTACTGAGCATCATGTTGCACGTGTCGTTAGACCCGCACAACTAGATGATGATGATGATGATGATGATGGTTTCTCAGATTTCATTTCAACGCATTTCCTGTCGAATGTACTGTTGCAATATTTCTCTATAGCCTGAGTTGTTCTGGTTTTTATTTCAATTTTACATAGCCTACATTACACACGATATTGTCTTCGTTAATACATAAAATGTCACTCTCACACTTCTTAATTGCATTTCGTATCTCTGAGCGAATTTAACGTTTTGCCATTATGAATGGATTAGGACAACTCTAATAATAATAATAATAATAATAATAATAATAATAATAATAATAATAATAATAATAATAATAATCATAATCATAATCATAATAATGATGATTATTTATTTAACCTGTCAGAGTTAAGGCCATACGGCCTTCTCTAACACTCAACCAGGAGTAAAACTGCGTTACAAAAAACACTACAAATTTACAAAGTACACTTCAATTTTACACACAAAACTGAATAAAATAATAATAAGTAAGTAGAAATCAGACATAATATATAACATACAGAAAGAAATGAAAAAGCATAACAAAATGTGAACAGCAGGTCAAAATAAACGAGACAAACAAAGTATAAAAAATAAGACAATTATTGTTAATAATAATAATATAATATAATAATAATAATAATAATGATAATAGTAATAATAATAATGATAATAGTAATAATAATAATAGTAAAATATAATATAATATTATATTATATTATATTATATTATATTATGTTATATTATGTTATGTTATATTATATTATATTATATTATATTATATTATATTATATTATATTATATTATATTATATTATATTATATTATATTATATTATTTTACTATTCAACGCGTACTAAATAGCTATTTCAGCAGGATAACACAACTGCACACATTGCGTTATGAACGGACCGGGGTTCCTTCGTTTTGTACACTGCTGTACTCGCCGCCATATACTCTGATACGAAACAACTTCACTTTTCCTTAAGTCATACCGCATCCACTGTCTACATATGACTTATTAGTGGCCAAAGAAAAGAAAAACTCGAGCGAGAAGTAATTTTTTGAAGAAAAGGGATAGTCCTGGTGAGTTCGTTTTAAGTAATGAATTTTCTGATGCAGAATTTAAGGTAGGCTATATTTTCGTTTAAATAAAACTCAATTCGATGACATTCACAATTTCATTGAAATCTACGGTATATCACAAATTTCTTGGCCAGACTGGTTTGTGGTGCACTGCGCTGGGCTGCCTGCAATACGCGGCCGGTCTAAGTTTGGTACGCTGGGTCAGGTTCGGCTCGCATGTCTGGTTTACGCCTATACGAAGCACACCATTCATGAAGTTTTGGAACGTACGTAGATCACATGAACTTGCAGTCTTCAGATCCGAACATGTCTCCGCTAATATACGAACACCTGTTAACATGATTGATTACGACAAGATGCTAACTTGTAAGTTTAAACTTCTTACACGTGTGCAGCATGTTACTGCTAATTCGGGTTACAATAAGTGGATGTTACATCATAAATTAACGATGACCCAGATAATTGTTACAAATAGTTCGGTTTCGATATGAATCAATGATTATTGAAATATGATGTGTTCCATCTCGGACGAAAGAAGCTAAATTTATTATACGAAATTAAAAAAGGATAAATCGCAATAAAGAGAACGTCTGTAGGGGAAGTTATCCCCACCCACGTGAAATGTGCATTCGACACAACATTCACCTATCACGTAGAGTGTCTGGTGAATTAGTAGGGGGAAAAGTGGAAGGGATAGTGGGCGGAGCTTCTACGTTCTGTTTTTTGCGATTTTCCAAAAAAAAAAAAGTTTACAAAATAAAAAATTGAAAAGCTTAAGGAGTTTGTCTTTTTTCCTGGTTTATTAAATGTTTTATGAAGGATAAATCGCAATATAGCGAACACCAGTAGGGGAAGTTATCCCCACTCACATGAAATGTGCATTCGACACAGCACTCGCCTATCACGTAGCGTGTCTGGTGAGTTAGTAGGGGAAAAGTAGAGAAGGGGTCGTGGGCGGAGCTTCTACGTTCGCTATATTGCGATTTGCCCTTTATGAAACTGCCATGTTATAGAATCGTCTCAATAGACAATATGAATGGAAGTTAAAATACATCCACCAGGGGAACTCAGGCGTTAGAGCGTTTGAATGTTGATCCGGAGTTGCGCTCTGGCGCGGGTTCGATTCTCGCTAGGAATCTTTACCTGGTTGGATTTTTTCCGAAGTTTTGCCCAACCGTACGCCGAATGTTAGAAGATCTATGGCGAATCCTCTACCTCAGCTCGCCAAATACCATCTCTCTATCACCAATTTAATCGATGCTAAATGACCCAGTAGTTGATACAGTGTCGTTAAATAACCAAGTAAAAAATACACCCAACCTTAAGATGTGATAGAGCAGAACGTAAAGGAACACCAGGCAATTGTTGACGCCAAAGAAGTATAATGATTAAATGGTAACTAACTATATTCTGTATCCTTTTTAACTATATTCTGTATCCTTTTAAGTGCCTCTATTTTAATCGCGATTATTGACTTCAAATTTTGTAAGCAATTGTCAATATGGCGTGTATTTTCGCCTGAAATTTCATTTTCAACATTATTGATATTTGACATTGTCAGTAGCCTATAGGCTATAATATCAGCGTTTTTTCGTCATTCACCTTCACAGAGCATGTCTTCTATTGCCTCTGATTTTACGAGCCTTCTTAACCCTTTCTGTTTTTACATAAGATGTGTAATGAACATAATGTCACCGCTTCTGTTTTATGAGACAGTTTTCACGTTTTCGCTTCCACATAGCACGTAATATTGTCACAGAATTGTTTTACTAGCCTCTCTTCGCTCTTCTGTCCCTATATAACATATAGGCCTAGATCTATAGCATTTGTAACACTGTCAACTGATGGATCATACGAAATTTAGTGGCAAAATTTTAATTCAGATAAAAAACTTAGGCCTATTTATTCACAATTGACATTATTTAAGTTCCGAAAAGTAATCTCTAGTATCACGGACTCATCGTCATAGCTCTGGAAGGCGATGGTTGCCATCTAAGCTTCCATGGTCCGTCTGGAGTAGAAAGAAGAAACAAGATCTCTGCGCAAGTATGTGTGATAGGGCTAGGGCCAATGACTGCTCTGGGGGAAGGTATTGCTTGAACGAAACGAGCAATCTCTTGCAGGAGGGGATAATTTCTATCTGAACTCATCGGCGCAGTTGGTATAGCGCTGGTCTTATATGCCCGAGGTTGCGGGTTCGATCCCGGGTCAGGTCGATGGCATTTAGATGTGCTTAAATGCTACAGGCTCATGTCAATAGATTTACTGGCATGTAAAATAACTCCTGCGGGAAAAAATTCCGGCACACTGGATATAACCTCAGCAGTTGCGAACGTCGTTAAATAAAACATAAATTTCTATCTCAACTCTATTCCACCTTCTACTACTGTACTCCAACCACGAGAAAGTCTCTGGGAATGAGACGCAGCGGGGTGATGCTGTGAATGAATGTTGATGTCATAAGATATCATAAGGTCACACACGTGGGTACTCGTATCTCTATTGTCTAGCTCTCACAGCACAAACAATAACATTGATACACATATATTTATACTACCCCAGTTAGAAAATTAGATCACTGTTAATCTCCTGGGACCATATTCATAGACATTCTTAGCGCGAGCTTCCGGTGGATGATCAGCGAACTAACGTTTTTCGTATTCATAAACCAGTGTTAGCGATATGATATTATATGAATCTTGTACAAGTAACCAGTCGATAGCCGGGGCTAGCTTAGCACGCTCGTAGCGCGGGCTAGCGAAATGTCTATGAATAGCACCCTTAGTCTTTTACTCCCTCCATACAGGAAATAACATATGCAAAAGAGCGCATGGTTTTTAAACTGACGTTATAACGATAATATTATCTATCAACTTCGCTCCAATAGATGACGCAATAGTAAGCACATTCCTTTCACGGTTGATCTCCTGGTTGGACTCGAGCTGATACTGCCCGCAATACACTCCGGCACAGATATACTCCGCCCCCATATGCGGGAAGTTACTCCACAGAATCCTGGGACGGACCATAGAATAGAAGGCAAAGCCGGGGGAGGGGTTACTGCGGTGGGTGGTCGGAGGGGGTAGGTATACACTGTACAGTACAAATCTCTTCCACAGTGTTGCCAACTGGACGGAAATTACGTCAAAACTGACGGAATTTCAACGTAGCGGACGGGAAAAGAATGGGTTTGACGGGCTACGACTGGCTGAAATTACAATTTATATCGTCTTTTGACATTTTAGGTGCTGTCTTTTTTAATTGTTTAATTTTTGGCGCCGCGCCGTACCATTTTAAAGAATCCCCCGTTTCTAATGTCCTCGTAATCAAGTCAGAGGTTGACGAATTACTACTTCAATCGGGCAAACCGCAATATAGCGAACGTAGAAGCTCCTCCCGCGACCCCTTCCACTTTTCCCCTACTAGCTCACCAGACACTCTACGTGATAGGCGAGTGTTGTGTCGAATCCACATTTCATGTGGGTGGGGATAACTTCCCCTACTGACGTTCGCTATATTGCGATTTATCCCTTTAATCAAGATTAGTAAGTAAGTTGTGGGATAAATCGCAAAATAGAGAACGCCAGTAGGGGAAGTTATCCCCACTCACATGAAATGTGCATTCGACACAATATACTCACCTATCACGTAGATTGTCTGATGAACTAGTAGGGGAAAAGTGGAAGGGGTCGTGGGCTGAACTTCTACGTCCTCTATATTGCGATTTGCCCAAGTTGTGTTAATTATCATTTTCTTTATATTTGTTTCATTTTATTCTTCCTTCAACACTTTCCGCATTCACCTATCAGCTGCAATAGTTAAAAATAGGCTCGGGTGAAGTCTTAGGATTAGTCAAGGTTTTGAGGCTGATCTAGGGAGAGCTTGGGGCTCAGAGTGCCTGATAACTTCAGGACACCAAGGCTGGAACATATCAGGTATTCGTCTGAGGATGGGATCTGGCTCTATCAAGGCTAAGAGGGGATGACCCAACTTTCAGCATCGGATTCACGAATACCACCCGGATCATGTCGGACTTAAACAATCATAGGATAGGCCTATTAAAGGCGCACAATGAGCCATTCTAAGCCTGAGTGCAGGAACCCGTCCCGAAAAATCATACCAAGCCAAGATAATCTTCATTGCCCATTTATGGTTCGTCCCAGGAATTTGTAGTGATTTGGCGCATATGGGGGCGAAGTCTATCTGTGCCGGAGTGTATTGCGGGCAGCATCAGCTAGAGGCCGCTAAGGGGTAAGATGCTCTTGGTAGAGTGTTCAGATAGAAATGATCCCCTCCCTGCAAGCGATTGGTAGCTTCGTTCAACCAATACCTCCTGCCAGAGTGGCCATTGGTCCTAGCCCTCCCACATACCACTTGCGCAGAAGTCCTATTTCGTCTTTCTGCTTCACAGATTCCTGGGGCGGACCATAATAGAACCACAGTCTAGTATATACAGTCACGAAGCTTGAGTTGAGAGTAGGCCTACTAGGAACAATAGACTGTGCCGGTACTATTTCGGATTGTCTGTGATGAGGCGATAGTAGCGATCCTAGTGGTTAACAACTATTTGTGAATGCATTTTCCCTACGTATTGAGCTTCGTGACTATATACTAGAACTGTAGTAGAACTATGAAAGTAATACGAACAAAACCGAAGTTCTTTTGCATAAGTTTTACAAGGTGGTTTTCTACAGCGGGTCTAGTTCTCATAGAAGAGAGAGTAATCAGAAGTTGAAAAAAAAAAATCCACTTTCAGAAAACAAGTGACAAATTGATGTCGTAGTTTATGATCTGAAGAATCTACTTACTAATGGAAAAAGTAAGAGTTTTCCCTTTTATTTTACTGCAGTGGCATGAATCAGCATACATTTTACAGTCATGTCATTTGCTTGTTTACATGCGTTTTATTGGCTGAAAACAATTCGTAGAAGAAATTCATTTTTTCTTAACTTCAGGAATAACATCAAAGGTATTTAATATTTTATTGCTCTTTATGAATTTTTCATTGAGGATAAACTTTCTTTGGAGAAGGTAGTAGGGATGTGTACGGACGGAGCAACTGCTGTGACTGGCTCACGTTCTGGGTTCACACCTTTGGCTTAATGGAACAAATGAATTCATACATAATATCAATTCATTTCACCAGTTACAGTCAAGTTTTCGCCTCAAAAACTTTACCAAAGGAGATGACAATACTTTCAACGTAGCAATAACAATTGTACACATTTTTAGTCCACCACTTTGCACATAAATATTAAACTCTTTCATTTTCAATTACATGAACTTGTTCAGTGACGTTAGGGACTATAACTTCCTTGATAATATCCCATTATATACAGATAACGCTATTTGCTTATTAGATGTTTGTCGCTTATTCACTTGCAAGTAAATTGTGAGACACTCAATAGATGACAGCACGGGGACGCTTAGGTATGTGCAGAATCTAGCGGAAGAGTCTAGAGTTTCGTGTAACGCTAAAAATGTTAGATTTCCTGATGAACTGAACGTCGAACAAATATGTATTCACTTCAAGAATAAAGGAGTGTCTTCTATATGGCTGCTTTTGATATAAATGTATTTTCGTCTTCTTGAACTTCGTGTTATGCTAAAAATAAGGCAAACTCGAATAATTTCGTAGTATTAAGGTTTTATGTATATAGCTATATCCAAGAATGCTTAAAAAATCTTCCTTCATGCGGCAGTTAATCACTAGATATCATTTTATTGGTTAATTTAAAAATTTTATTTTTAAGTGTATCTCAACAGGGAAATAACTCCATCTAAAACATGAGATGATATGTGTGTTTCAGGAACTCGTGTAACTTAGTAGTATACTGCTCGGGCAATTTCGTAGTAACACTTGTGCAATTTTCAAGATTACTGTTTTTAGTTCAAAACATGTTTTAATGTAATCTAAACATCAGTACATGTTTACACACATAAACTGAACACACATTAACAAACTAGGCAATAAATGTAGAACAACTGGGCTTGAATTATTAACACTAATAACAAGGAAAGGCTTGCATATTAATTGTAAATTAATAAATTTATCTGACACATATCTGCATTAAACATTATGCCAAAGATAGAAAATCATTATGAGAACTATTTAGGCATAATCCGAATCCCCTTCCGCTAGCAATACAATTGTTGTTTCTTCTTTCACTGCCATTGTTTGAAGGTGGACAGACTTTGTTCCTTTTGGGGACACAATTTTGTTAGGATTGTTAACCAATGAAAACCCTGTTTCATCTAAACTCCAAATGAGATTAGGCTTGGTACTCAGTTCTGCTTTCTCATACACACTTCCTAGCACATCATAAAAATCGTTCAAATTCGAGCGAGTTGAGGCTGCTGCTCTATGGTAGGACAGATTTTCTGGCTGGCGCATACTTAGCCCATAGCGCTTCTTAGAGGAAGTTAGAATCTGCGTGCCACTCGAACTGATCTGCCGGCAACTAGCGGAAACTAGTTAAGAAATTGAGTACCGGCAAAAGCATATTAAGAACAAACTATATTAGATAAACAACAAGAAAGGCTTAAAATTAATCATAAGAATGTGGAGAATTCATTAATCATAGTGTGATATTTACAGTTCTGAATATTTCGGCGATATAATGTCCAGAAACACAACACTGCAAATTCACTCACGATATCTCAGCAAACACACTCCTATTAAAGCAGACAGTTGTGTAACTTTCGCCAGAATGACATTTATCCGTATTTTTTATAAGTTCAAACGGACACGGACAACTCCACAACTAATTAATATATGAGATACTGTGAAATTAGGCGTACTGCGAAATTAGCCAAGTTTGCCTTATCAGATTTATTGATCAATTACTCATCGAACAAAAACGTATTCACGTTAAAATTAAAGTAGGCTACTGCCTTCTGTAGGCTACAATTACTTTTGATATAAGTGTATTTTTGTGTAAAATGTAAACTATAAAGATTTTTCTGTATTTATAAGATTTCAAATTTAGTCTAGAAATAGTAAATTAAAGTGTAAGAGAGTAAAATTAGATTTTAACCGCGAGTGGAAAGTTTAGTGCCTGAATCGAAGCCGAGGGAGATAATTTCTACAAGCGCATAAAATTAGTTTACTCTCGTGTGCTATACATTATTTTATCCATTATTGGTATCAAAATTTCATTACTGATATCTACATTTAATTTTAAATTGTACGCCTCTTATTTGTAAATTATTGTTTGTGAAGATGTTATAGGCCTAAATGAAAGTATATATAGATTTTATATTGCTAATGTGTTGGTTGTCATGGAAAAATTTCAAGTCACTGGCACTGCTGTGAATAAAGCCAGTGGTTAGGTTGCCAAGGACGGTGGAAGAAAAACCAATTTAGGTACCAGTCGTGGATAAATTAAAATTACAGTATTATGTAAAATCTTTTTTCTCCCGTTATCATTTTGTATTATACATACAATAATTTAAAATTCTCAGTTATATTAAGCACTTTGCATTTGGAGAAAAATGTTAATCATGAAGGGAGTATGTATACAGAATTTCCAAGATGCCCCAAGAGATACTCATGTTAATAAAGTATAGTAGCCACCGTTTACCCTCACGCTGAGTGTATTATCTGTTCTCGCAATAACCCACTAATCGAGAAAACTTGTGAAGAATGTTTTGATTTTTTATGCTCGATCATGACGAAATGTAGTAATTATACAACTGGTAGCAGCCCTTTAATGGACCTCATTAAAGTACACCTATTCATTGAAGTTCAGGTGTTCCACCATCAGAAAACACCATTGTAGCAATATGAAAGCGCAAGTATCGATTATTCTCGGATATGCAATCGAAAGACAACTAGCGAAACGTCACGGAGGCTAGAAATCAAATACTGTCGCAGAAGGTTATGTTCTGTTATTATAATAATTAGCGTTAATTGTAAATAATGTTCAAATAAATTCAATTTGTCATCTCGTTTTTCAATGTCTAAATCAATTTCAAGGTTATATCAAGATTAATTTTTATTTTACTCTCTAGATTATATCAAGGTCAATGACATTTCTTTCTCGGAAAAAATCAATACTTTCGCGTCTGCGCACATCTCACAATTTACGAGATATTGCACAAGGTCAGTTCCGCTCCCCAGTCAGATAAGAATAACATGAATATTTATAAATAATTTCAAGTTAGAAATATGGTCGAGTATAAAAAGTCGTATGAAATTTGCCTGTAATGGTAATTAAAAAGCTCGTATGAAAATGATGAAACTCGCTTGCACTCGTTTCATAAACATACTCGCGTCTTAATTACTACCATTATAGGCTCGTTGCAAAATGTAGGCTACTATTATTACAGTGAAGTGGCAATTCTTGACTAGTTTCGTTATTCATTTTTAACTAAGAGTCTATAGAGTTTAAGAAAGTTTCCAGATAATTTTATTTCCCTTCTCAATGTCTAAATAGCTAGAAATCTCAACCTTGCAATACAAAAGAGCGATAATAGAAAAAATAAATTTAATTGAATAATAAATAAGTTCCAATGTTTAATTGGTTACAAATATTCAGTAGGTAAACATGTTTATCTCAGAGGTAGCATTATGTATGTTTTCCTTTAAAGACTGTTTTGTTTATAGGAAGATGGCTATCGGAACAACGAATCACCATTGTGTAATCAAAATAAAATTACATGATAAGCAAGAAGCATTTCGTACAACACTTTAAAATGCTATACCTTCGTAACTAGGATTTCAATTTAAATGTAGAATTATTCTTTCAAGTTATTCACAGGGAAAAGTGAACTCCTTTCTTAAAACTGTAGAAACTGCAAGAGAGTGGATTGAGACCCACTTTGTACGTTGTATTAAAACTTTGAATGTTATTGTGATTAGTATTAAATTCATCTTGGTTTTAATATAAATGCTCACGAGAGAAATAATGTACTAACAAGGTAAGGTCACTATTTATAAATTTTGGAAAGTATTTTTTAGAGAATGCCCTTTTATGTACACCTGCTATTATCCTTATAGTTTTCTTCTGTAATAGAAAAATATATTTATCTTCTGAAGAGTTGACTCAGAACTTTAATTCATATTTTATTATAGAATGGAAGTATGCCTTTTAAGTATATTTATATCGTCATTAGCAGATAAGAATCTTAATTCAGAACAGATAGAGCTCAATTTAGGAGTGATATATTATATGTGTTTGCCAGTTCAAGTGATTACCAAGTTTCACACCAAGAAACTTGTGCTTTTAAATTCTTTGATATCAGCTCCACTTAATGCAATATTGTAGGAAAACTGAGCACTGTTATATGTACTAAATTTTATTACACTAGATTTATCAACATTATGTGATAGTTCATTAAATAATTTCTTCATTAGATCTAACACTGTATTAGAAGTGTTTAAAAAGTAATCATGTTGCTTCGGCCTACTTGAGATAATCACACTTAAATCATCTGCAAATAAAATTACCTGGTATAAATTTATTATTTATGGTTGAGATGAAATCATTAATATAAAATAGAAACAATAATGGACCTAAAATTGATCCCTGAGGAACTCCATGTTTAATATTTCAAAATGCTGAGTAATTTTGTGACTTTTTTTTCCTATTTGATAAGTAAGATGTAAACCAAACTAAAGTCTCACTTTATCAACAGTAATCTCACTAGACGTTTCGATTCATTCAGAGAAAATCAAAACTCGAGTGGGATTTAATTGACTATTACACGATTAGAAGAAAGTATATAAAGATTAGAAGAAATAAAGTACTCTAATACAATACAATATTAATTGACTTTACTAAAATTCTATTTCACTAATTTTAGCTTCACCAAAACATTTTAATGGAGCCGCCATTTTCGGTTGACTAACTATACGGTAAACAAATGACGATCGCAAAGCATGTTTCATAGTACCGTAAAGAATTTGCAGTTTGAAATGTTGGCAAACAAAGAAATGCCAGGGAAGTGATAAAAACAAACAAATGCCAAGGAAGTGATACAATTGTAGCGACGAACAGCCATGATTGGTTGAAACACATCTTTTCGTACCGTTTCCTTTTTGGTCAAAAGTAGTGTGATGTAGTAAGAATGTAATAGTCACCAAAGAATTTTAATTTTTACCCATATATATTATTATAATCTACACAATTATAGTCTACGAATCGATCGGGGAAAACAATCATAGGACAAAAACGTGGAGACTTATTCTTTCATTTGGTGGCTGTTTAACACCTGTATCTTGTTGTACTGAAATTGTATCGTAATCATTTGAATCAACACCAGCCTCTACGAACAGAAATTATGTATGTAGTACTAGCAGGAAGAAAGCCTAATGTGTTTATAATTGATTTTCGATTTTCAGTAGGCTACACAAAACCCTGCGTGCCAGTGTAAAGAACTCACTCCGAATGGATACGATTCACAATTTGCTTAAGAATTTACACCGAATAAAAACATCATACGGCGACGGTGCGGTGGAAACAAGTATGGCGTTATGTATTTCCCATAATATTTGTGTTGCGGGTTCGATCCCGGTTCAGGTCGATGGCATTTAAGTGAGCTTAAATGCAAAAGGCTCATGTCAGTAGATCTACTGGCAAGCAAAAGAACTCCTGCGGGACAAAATTCCGGCACACCGGCATCGTGAACCATTCGTCCAACCCCTAAGTTGGAGGACCACTCCTTATCAGCATGTCTTTTAATATCTGTCGTATCTATCTTTCGGCCTATCTATCAGGCTGTGTAAACTTGTCTATATATCTTTCGTAATGTAGTAAACGCAGAATAGATATGGTAAATGTCTATTATTATTCGGTTGAGAAGCTTTTTTCATCCAGTCTGCTCTCAAAATACCTGAAATTAGAATTCTGCAATGCTTGGGAAAAGTGGCATAAGTCAGTTTCCACAAACATTTTTTATTAATTTATTGGCAACTTACGGAACATTTGCTCGCTTGGGAAAAGAGACATAAGTATTTCTCTCATTACAATAATTCATACGGAAGAAAATCAAATCGACATAAACGAGTGTGAAGACAGTTTTTTTCCTTGTCCTGTAAAATTAACATTTTTTACTTTTGCCACTTTTCCCGAGCACTACAGAATTTATAACATAGTTATAATGCCGGTTGTTCTGTATGGTTGTGAAACTTGGACTCTCACTTTGAGAGAGGAACTGAGAATAAAGTTCTTAGGAAAATATTTGGAGCTAAGAGGGATGAAGTTGCAGGAGAGTGAAGAAAGTTACACAACGCATAACTGCACGCATTGTATTCTTCACCTGACATAATTAGGGATATTAAATCCAGACGTTTGCGGTGGGAAGGACATGTAGCACGTATGGGCGAATCCAGAAATGCATATAGAGTGTTAGTTGGGAGGCTGGAGGGAAAAAGATCTTTGGGGAGGTAGAGACGTAGATGGGAGGATAATATATAAATGGATTTGAGGGAGGTGGGATATGATGGTAGAGACTGGATTAATCTTGCTCAGGAGAGGGACCGATGGCGGACTTATGCGAGAGCGGCAGTGAACCTCCGGGTTCCTTAAGAGCCATTTGTAAGTAAGTAGCCTAAGTAATCTATCTTCCTGCCTATCCATCTATCTGATCGTCTGTGTATGTCTATGTATCTCTCGTATCCATCTTCCTTCCTATCAACCTATCCGTATGTATTATGTCTATCTACCTATCTGTCCGTTCGTGTATGTATATCTATATATCTGTGGTTTGTATCTTCCTGCCTATCCACCTATCCGTTTATGAAGGTGGAGTTGCAAGGAAAACAAAGTAACTGAAAGTAACGGTAGCAAAAGCAAAAGCTTTGTCTGGCCGTCATTTGACAACTACATGCTCCACATGACGTCTATCATTGTTTACTACGAGTACGTATAACATGAGGTCAACGATCCGTGCAACCGTGGCTGTGCACTGATATAAATATAAAATACAGACACATAAAATGTTCAGCTCAGTTACCTTTTTTGTCTATATATCATTCGTATCTGTCTCCGTCTCTGTGACTATCTAGTGTTATGTTATGTTTTATTTAACGACGCTCGCAACTGCAGAGGTTATATCAGCGTCGCCGGATGTGCCGGAATTTTGTCCCGCAGGATGCCAGTAAATCTACTGACATGAGCCTGTCACATTTAAGCACACTTAAATGCCATCAACCTGGCCCGGGATCGAACCCGCAACTATGTAGTGTCAAATAGTCAAAATACAGTGAATAACTTTTCGTTTTTAAAAGAGTCGTTAAATGGCTAACCTTCCTTAATGTACAGTTGAGAAAGATGGAGACTAAGACACGCATCGAGGTCGGATTCAAACTCAGAGCCAGATTGTAGTGCCAGGGTTACCTGATTTTGGTCAAGGTGTGTTACTTGTCAACACAATTGCTGCTGGATTCGTTTCTCAATATAGCAGACGCGAGTCTAAGGAATTTGTCACACCGTTACTCAAGTGGAAAGTTGCTCCTTGCACTTTCCAATGCCACAGTAGGCGTAAACTTGAATGATCCTCTCTTCCACGGACATAACGTGCGCTATAAAATGCCATTAATAATTTATGTTGAAGAATCGGTAGAACGGGAAAAATTCTCTCCGACACCGGGACTCGAACCCGGGTTTACAGTTTTACGTACTGGCGCTTTATCCACTAAGCCACAACGGATTCAAGTTCCGATGCCGGATTGAATCCCTCTCATTTTTAAGTTCTACTTACTGTGTTCCCCTTTGTTGGCCTACCCTCGTGTACCGTGTCACAGTATGCGTGACAGTAGACACAATGTCCAACCACAAGTACAGAGGTGCACTCATTACGATTGACTAAGTGACCGGGGTCCGACGGAACATTACAATTATTCATTTCCAAACAAATTCTTTATGTACAGTATGTATAGGGTAAAGGTTGGTAATATTGTGATATGAGTAATATTTGTGATAATTCTTTTTGAGAATGTAGGCCTATTACAATTTTACTCAGCGAGAGGAAGATAAGTTTTTTGTGTCAACGTATTAAGGGAATGTTCGTGGACAAGTTGCTGCACAAAACCGGTTCTTCTCTCGCTCAGTAAAATTGTAGTAAATTCTCAAAAAGAACTATCACAATATTACTCGTATCACAGTATTACCAACCTTTACCCTATATGAAATAAACTATACTCTTCTTTTTAAACTTGCATAGTGATGATAAATTAGTCTTACAGCATGGTCCAAACTTTTTGAACTGATGTTCACTCATGCTAAGTAATGGGAACTGTGAGGCGTTAAATAACTTTAAGAAGTTAGTGCATACTGCCAGAAAATAATGTAATAAATGTAATTTTCCGTACTAAGCTTAAACATTGTTAATGTGAATAATATTTTACTCACGTATTAAACGATTCGGAGTTGCCAAATTATTATTAGACTACGTATTAACATTATTAACAACTCTATTAAAGACAATAATATTAAGCCAATTACGAAGATTAGCCTAAACCTATACTGGGTGTTCATTTCAAAGTGTGTCATGACGTCACTGTTGTTGGGTCACCGATTTGAAGCGAGTTTCAGCTTATATGTTAGAGAAGTTGCCTATTATTTAAGGCTTTCTTCAATCTGAAATTGAGAACGTGTACGGTATAACTTGAACGTCGTAGCAACAGATGGCGGTCTGTACGGTCTGTGTGCTACCATAACCTCTTTCGAACTGTGTTTTGCGCCGGCAAGTCGTACGCAGGGTATTTGTTATCATCGGTTGCGTACGGTAACATTCCACAACACAGATCAAATGCTCCGTGTCCATGTTGACCGTCGAAGTTAATGTCAACAAATACGTAAGTAATCGTCTTAACCCTCTCCCCATATCCCGACAGTACGTATTTCCAAACAGTTCACATTCCTGCCACTACCGGCGTTACCGTACGTATCGGCACGTACTCTTAAGAATGAACGCCGTACTTGCTAGCCAACTTCTCTGCCTCTTAGATTATACACCTGAGCTGCGGAAGTGTAGGAAGATTGAATTCTCTAGGCTCATCAGCTAGCCACATGACGGCATACAGCGAGCCAAGACACATTTTGAACTGAACACCCAGTATATGAAAACATCTTTTATGACACTTCGAGTAGTGCGATGATTGGCACTTTTTCGAAGTGAAAGTTACGGGCATGTTTCTAGAATAAAACTGTTTAGCTTATTTATAATTCGATTAATCTTAAAGCAGAATGAAGCTCTGTTCACACCTATAATGGCTATCAAAATAAATGATAATAGCCTACGTACATATTGCAAGTTGATTATATGTTTTCCTAGGAGAAAGGCATATGACGGACAAGTGAGCGAAACATGAAGAAATCCACTTTTCTTTATTTTTTTTGCGCTATGAAACGAGGAGTAAGGGAACTGTGCCTAATATCGCACCCATTTTGAAAAAGTAGTTTTTCAAGTACTAATATATCACATAAATTTGAAATAAATACGGATTCTTAATACGGGTTTATTATACTTATATCAGTGAGGTCAAATTTAAAAATTACTTTTATTTTACATTTGTGTTTCAAGTACAAAAGAAAAATTGCAAAAACGGTATTAGGAGAAATACTGCTCCTAATATCGCACCCCTCATTTTGTGAAAAATACATAGGACAAATGTTAACTTTATAGTATAGAAACAAATTTTATTATATATCTGTTGTATTTAGGCACAAAACATGTTTTTTTAATAACATACAAATACAACACGGAAATTATAAGATTTTCTGATGCAATGTGTTTGACAGTAAATAACTACATATTCAGCTATCAAGGTATAGAATGAATAATTTCGAGGGAAAAATTGTTCCGGAGCCGGGTATCGAACCCGGGACCTTTGGTTTAACGTATCAAAGGTCCCGGGTTCGATACCCTGCCCTGGAACAATTTTTCCCTCGAAATTATTCAAATAATTTTACAGGGAGTTATACCTGAAAGCTTGATTTGCAAGATATAGAATGTTTGTTAATTAAACATAATTAAGATATTTAGAGAACTAAATCTAACCTTCCAAACAATAACACAATGCAATTTTTGTAAGCATCATCCCCAGAACACTCTTCATGACACCAAATTCCACATTTAGTGCATACGATCCATTTTTCTCCCCTTTTGTCAAAAGAAAACTTCCCGTTGCAATATGGACATTCTGCATCATTTTCGCTATCTCCATTATCAATGGAGATGTACACTGGCTCATCCAACTCTTCGTCTTCTGAATCTGAAGATACCTGACTTTGTTTTTCTGTCTCTTTCTTTGGGTAGGTACTTTATCAATCTACTTCTTTTGAATGCTTTTTCGTTCATATGTCTCCTTCTCTGTCAGTAATTTCCTCTTAAAATCATCAGCCAATTTCTTTTATATTGTAAACTTTTTAGTAGAGCAGCAGAACCACTTTTACGTCCTCTATCAGTTGGACTTTTTTGTTGTAAGTTATTTTAGGAAATGGTGAAGTGTCAGCAGGTGTAACAAAAGATAGAGTTTGCCTCTCGACTAATTTTGTGGAGTTTTTGGCTCGTTGATACTGATAGAGCCTGGCCGAGGTTGGGAAGTGTTGGCATCATCCAATCTATTTGGTAAAGCTTCAGATGAATGATCACTTGATTCATGGGTATTAGGAGAAACTTCTTGAAATTCAAAGTCGCTGAAGATATGGCGGTTGCAAGGATAAAGACCGGTTTTTCTGAAGCTTCTCCCAATAGCATACCTACTCTGCCTGCATTTTGTTTGAGCCACTGTTCAATTGCTTGAGCATAGTAAGTTTTGAAAGGTAGCATGAATGCCACACCCTAGAGTTGCATCTTATGCGTTCAATGTGGAGGTAAGCACACAATATGAGCACCATTAACACGTGCTAGTTCGAGGAGTTCAACAATTCTAGTGTGGGAATAATGCCCATCTATCACTAGAATTACTGGGTCATCTTTCGTAGGCTTCACATTGCTGAGAATGTGATGACACCATTGAACAAATCTTTCATTCTGAATCCAGCCACATTTGTGACAGACCGCTAAGGTACCATTTGGTGCTGCATCCAGAAGTTCGGCTTTCATGTTGACTCTAGAAAAACAAAAAACGGTGGCAGGAAATGGTCAGCTGCACCCATTTATGTCACTTCAGTCACTAAAGATCCCCTCTCTGCTGAAGATACAAATCCAACCTGCCTCTTACCTTTCAGACTAACTAGTTTGTTGCCTTTCTGTTGAATCACTGTCAAATCTGTCTCGTCACAGTTGTACAGTCTGTTTGGTGAATTCTTGACAATGCTCATCAATAGTTCATAAATGTCAAAAAAATTAATTACATTCTCCTGATTGAAACCTCTGATCCTTGCCATAGGCGTGCTTTGTGGTTTCCGGAGACTCAATTCCTGGTGTCTTCTCAAGAAACTGTGCAGCCATTTCCGTCCTGCGGCTTCATCGTTCTTCGAAAATGGATGGTTCAGACCATTCATAAATGCTAACTGAAAACCCATAGTTTTAAGTCCTTTGCAGATAAACCATAAAATCGCTACTCCATTTCTAAGCAATATGAAACCAAAGAATCTTCCAGTTCAAATGGAAGTACATGTTTTATACCAAGTTTCGTGCTCACTAGTTTATCTACACCCTCCTCTTTGTTATTGACTTTATCTTTTAAAGTATACTTGGGAACAATAAAGAATTGGAAGCACGTTGCAATCCCATGGCTTTGTTCCTAACTGATATGATTGCAGCCTTCATAACCTTCTCTTTCCACAGCTTACAACGTTTTGGACTCATTTGCAATGACAATTTTTTAATAATTTTGGAATTATCAGATTAATTGTACGATTATATTAGTTTGCAGTAACATCGTCCTAATATCGCACTGTGCGATAATAGGAAAACAACAAGTGTGCGATATTGGGCAAATAACATACACGAAGCAAAATAATTTGTTTCATTAAAAATAAAACTTTATAATATTCCTTTAACTGAATAAAAATATTACACGACTAACCAAATCAAACTAACAGTGTATAAAAGTTTTGCTCCTTACCGTTGGTTGTATAAACACCACTAACCTCATACACTACAAATATTTTCCCATTGCCTATTCCTTTCTCAAGGCGTGTAGTATGTATTGAAGCTCGCAGCAATCCATCTGCGGGCGCTAACACTACTTTTAATTGAATTGAATAAGCTGCTATTCCATTCAGGGTCTTATGCCTGTTCTGAACTCATAAACCATGGGGTGCGATATTAGGCGCATGTGCGATAATAGGCACAGTTCCCTTAATATCTATGCAAATTACATTTCATGAGTTTATACATTCTTTTGCACAAACTAAGCACTAGGCCACGCTATCACATTTGACAAATAAATACACTCGTTCCCATTGAACATCAGTCGGCGATGATCTTCGTTTCAACGAATACGCTGTTTCTGATATTTTGTATATATCTACTGTTTGTATGTTCGGACTAGACTAGTTTAAACTGCTGTCAGATGTGTATGGCCGTGTAGATCTGTAGTGCCTGCGTAGTTAGTTACCAGCAGGACACTTCAACTCCAGTGCCTACGTCAGCTTTGCTCCGAGAGTATACTCATGCCCGATTTCTGGAAAGACCTGTAGGCCTACATACAGAGTTATCTACGATTTAACGTGCTGATATGTTTAAAATGAGTTTTCGAAACAACAATAATCGTCATCTTTACAGTTGCCTGTGATTTAACTGGTAACTGTGTCTCGGTCTGTAGTTACCTGACTGTTAGTATCGATTCTGTACAGATCTACCGATGTCAGTGTTATTTTGGGCTCCAAAAATCCATTTGTACACATGAAAGCATTCATATGTACATGCAAAATATTTTTACTTGTTTATCAATATGGCTGCCATAGCCACCACAGCTGACTACGGTTCCAGTTTTGTATCAGAAGTTACATCTAGCCTTCTCTCCACCTATTACTGCGGTGATCATGCCAAATATAAATCAACAATTATACTTACTTACTTACAAATGGCTTTTAAGGAACCCGAAGGTTCATTGCCGCCCTCACATAAGCCCGACATTGGTCCCTATCCTGTGCAAGATTAATCCAGTCTCTATCATCATATCCCACCTCCCTCAAATCCATTTTAATATTATCCTCCCATCTACGTCTCGGCCTCCCCAAAGGTCTTTTTCCCTCCGGTCTCCCAACTAACACTCTATATGCATTTCTGGATTCACCCATACGTGCTACATGTCCTGCCCATCTCAAGCGTCTGGATTTAATATTTCTAATTATGTCAGGTGAAGAATACAATGCTTGCAGTTCTGTGTTGTGTAACTTTCTCCATTCTCCTGTAACTTCATCCCGCTTAGCCCCAAATATTTTCCTGAGCACTTATTCTCAAACACCCTTAATCTCTGTTCCTCTCTCAGAGTGAGAGTCCAAGTTTCACAACCATACAGAACAACCGGTAATATAACTTTTATAAATTCTAACTTTCAGATTTTTTGACAGCAGACTGGATGATAAAAGCTTCTCAACCGAATAATAACACGCATTTCCCATATTTATTCTGCGTTTAATTTCCTCCCGAGTGTCATTTATATTTGTTACTGTTGCTCCAAGATATTTGAATTTTTCCACCCCTTCGAAGGATAAATCTCCAATTTTTATATTTCCATTTCGTACAACAATTATTGTTTTTTAATCATATTACGATTCAGGTGTAAGTGTACATATTATGTACTATCGTTTATCACACGGTTCTTTAATTAAAAAGACTTGCACCTAATCGTATAGAGCTCACTGTGTACCTATCAGCCATATTACTACTGAAAACTTATGCAAACGAAAGTAATTGAAGTGTTCAGAGTCATAGTGGGCCAAGCGCCATATATTAAAAACGGTGAAAACAAGGGTTAAAATTAAGTGATCACGATAATTCAATAAAACATATAGTAATATACAGTATGAACATTAAAACTAAATGATATGTTAAACTATGGGATTCACTTAACTTTAACCCTTGCTTTCTCTGTTATTAATAAATGGCGCTTAGCCCACTATGCCTATGAACCCTTCAATTATAAATAACTGAAACAATCAGTAACAAAATACTAGTGGAGACATATATGGACGACAATAGATAATGAACTTTAAGTTACAACTGTTTGTTACAAGCGCTGATAAATCCACATGTAACTTTCCGGAAATTCATGAAAGTTATCAATGCAGTTAAATTAATTTATAAGAGCAGTTAAGTAATTGAGAGTTATCTGAGGTGTACCAGAAACCGGGCATCAGAGCGGCAACTTGCTCTTTGCCCTGCATTTCACTTGTTGGGCATAGCTGAGTTAGATGAATGGGAATTAAACCCACAACTTTCCGCAGCACCTTAACAGACACACTAACCTGCACTCCCAAATAATACGTCAGTATTATGTCTTTCATACCTTAAAAGATTGGATAGCCCTTATACGAAGCCTTCATTTAATGTGTATTTGCCTAAGAACTCAAATGTTCTCCTGCTATGTACCGGCGACCGCTGTTTTTCTTATCGACCCGAACTGATTGCTGCCTACGATAGAGCTACAGTAATGTAGTCATAACATTTCCAATTACTAGGGAATATTGTACTTGTAATTTGCCATAATTGTACTTAATTTAGCTAATTCATTTCCTGTTCTACTCAGTATCCTTGATTAGTTAATGAAAATATCAGTGATTCCTAACATGCTGAAGTGCATGCTAATTATGTGTTTTTAAACGAGTGCTGAATAATTGTACAGTTCGGTTTACGGATATTACAAGCTGTACATAATATACCACTTAATTATTCAACTGTACCTATTAATTTTATTCTGTTACATTAAATTAATGCTGTAATTTTTTATGGTAGGAGCTTTAATAGGTTCTAGAATTCCAATTGCCATGTGTTTTCTGTTCGTTTAATTTACATTCCGTATTGTAATTTCAAATAATTCACAAATGAATCGCGTGTCTTTGTCCGTCGAGGATTCGTAATGTGAAATCTATAAGGAAATGGTTGACCCAACCTTACTGGTACATCGTAATTGTAAAAACCTTGGATTGCGTGAAACGTTTTCATTATTCATATCAATTTTTAGATTGGGTAAGGATGAATTTAAGAATTAAATAAATTCTACCACAGGCAGAGTGAGTATACCTTATCCAATAAGTAGATATGGAGCGAGATGGACAATGTGGAATGATACAATGACCGAAATAAAATAAGGGTAAGTGGGAGCAGAAATAATTAAACCGTACGCGATCGCACATCCTTACAAGGGAGTTCGGGTCTGTGAGGACATCCAAGCCTGTTGAACATTTGTTTCATCCGTTTTTCAGTTAAGAGAAGTTTGAAGGGCAAAAGCCGGAATTGGATACAATGTAGCTTAATGAATATATTTCTCTGGAAGATGGAATATATACAAGAGTAATTATATTAGACTATAAATGCATTGTATTCGTACTAACTCCAGAATTGAATTTTTATATGGGAGGCGAAGTCCAATAAAATTTTACCTGGAACCGTCACTTCCGTAATCAGGATTTCATTTACGTCAATGTCAACTTTATTTCCCTTCTGAAGGAATCCATTGTAAAGAATTTCGTCGCCCTTAAAAGTAAAATGACATCGTATGAGTTTGAACCTGTGAACTAGGATCCAGTGGCAAACATCTAGGAAAACTATAGGCCTACTTCGTTCCATATTGTCTGGCAGGCGATGTAAACATTGCCGGCAGAGAGAGAGAGAGAGAGAGAGAAAGAGAGAGAAGGATAATAGCTATTGAACCAATTGCGAGGTCTCATTCCAAGGTTATCTTGAAGTTGGGCGGTCTGGATCCTTCTACCCCTCCCAACCTCAAGATTGAGACCTCTGCCATTAATTAAATAGCAATTATACTTCTCTCCCCCTCTGCTGATAATGTTTATGTCGTCTGTCAGACATTATGGAACGAAATATGCCTATAGGTTATTGGCTTGCTGAAATAACTGGAAAAGCCACAGATGACGTTCTGAACTACATACTTACTTACAAATGGCTTTTAAGGAACCCGCAGGTTCATTGCCGCCCTCACATAAGCCCACCATCGGTCCCTATCCTATGCAAGACTAATACAGTCTCTATCATCATATCCCACCTCCCTCAAATCCATTTTAATATTATCCTCCTACCTGCGTCTCGGCTTTTATATCGTATTCTTTCTCTTCTGTAGGGGCGTGAGCATTTATAACTACGATATCGCACCATCTACCCTTAAGTACTAAATATGATAACCTGTCGCTGATAAATTCGACCTTTTTTACTGCTGATTTTATTCTCTTAGAAACAAAAAATCGTGTTCCTAATTGGTGATTATTGTTTCCTTCCCTGTAATACAAGGTAATCTCCTATTTGTTATATGCCATTCCCATCTAACCTAACCTCTTGTACTCTCACGAAGTCTATTCTATACCTAGCTAGTTCTTTTGCTACAAATGTTACCCCTCCTGTTCTATAAAGATTAGTTACGTTCCACCCTAGATCATATATACCCAGATAGGTCGGCCTTATTGGCTTTGAGGTTAACAACTTTTGTCAGGTTTACTACGCTGCCACCTAGTTGTTACATAAGAAGTCACGTCATAATTTCCATTTGAATTGCATTAGCGACTGTACTGCCATTTCGTGTTCGTTTACGACGGACGGGTGGCGATCCTGGCGGTTGTTCTCTTCAAAGTGCTGCCGATTTTAACATAGCGATGAGCTATCTGTTACATATATGATCTAGGGTTCCACGTACCAAATATCATAACCTTATTCCTTTGCTGTGGTGTGCCAGAGAATCAGTCCCATTCCGAGGCTTATTGTGTGGATTCGTAACAAGCTGCTTTTTACGGTGATGGGTTGTTAGCCCTTCGCCCAACCCCCAAGCTGGAGGACTACCCCTTATCGACTGTCCACGACTGCTTATTCAATATATTCGCAGCTACCTCCATATCTGGAGGCCGTTTCCTCTATCCGCAACCTGGACGCGCCATGCCGTGGCGATAGGGACCCACAATACATGGTCTGAACTGCATTCAGAAAATAAATAATTTTAATAATAAGCAAATATCCTCAGAGAATGCTAACTAGAAATTGAAATTAAATCAATAGAATAACTGAAGTTCTTAAAGATAAATAACAGATAAAAATACACCACGTATACTAAGTATCAGTATATTAGTTTTAGCGAAATACTTTGAGCAACGGAATTTTACTCCACTTCAAAGGAACGGCTTAAAATGAAGCGAAATTTCTGTCGCAAGGAATTTGGGTCAAGTTTGACGAAGTATTCCCGTTTATCCTTATAATTCTATCATGTTCCATTAATTTCCATCATCATCATGAAATGTCACAGATATACTTCCTATGAGGTATTACGGGGAATATTAATGTCTAAGTACGATTTTATGTCCCTCGCCTTTGCTGCTTGGTCTAAACCCTAAGACATAGATGGGCAATCGCTGTGTCGTGACTCAATTTGAGTCGCACTCTCGAACGAGGTACTGTGCGGTGTGGATCGAAACAAGCAGAGCTCTACTTCAAAGCAGTCAACAAGGCGTGGCGGATTAACATTTACAATGTCTCTCTCAAAACCTTCAACCTCTTTAAACCAGCGCAAATTTAAAGGAGAATGGGAAGAAGAGTTTTCTGTGTAGCAAGTGGAGATAATATGCAAATCTAGTCTTTCAGGTAAGACTCCCTGTAAAGCAGATTTGAATAACTTCAAGGGAGTTCCCGGGTAGCTCAGTTGGAAAGAGCGCTGGTACGTTCAACCAGAGGTCCCGGGATCGATACCCGGCCCCGGAACAATTTTTCCCTTGAAGTTATTCAAATCTGCTTTACAGGGAGCCTTACCTGAAAGACTAGATTTGCATAATATAAGTTATACGTCACTGTGTACGATAACAGAAAACCACAATTCCAAGTCACACAGAGTTTGTGTACACTCGATGTGGGTCTCTGGCGCTTCGTCAGCCCACGCGAGTTGTGTGGATATAAAGGGAAAAGTTGAGACGGTGTCGGGTGGAGTTCCCGGGTAGCTCAGTTGGAAAGAGCGCTGGTACGTTCAACCAGAGGTCCCGGGATCGATACCCGGCCCCGGAACAATTTTTCCCTTGAAGTGGAGATAATGTTTTCCAACAAATGGAAGATGATTGTTTATTGTTTGCTAATCGAATGACTGTTGAAGTGCGAAGTGTGCATTAGGATTTACAGTTGGAAGTTATAGAAATGCAAAATGACATAGTCATTAAAAGTAGGTGTCGAGGTCTATATGGTTGAAGCATTTTTGAAATACTGGCAAACTCAAAATACCCGAACCTTCGTAAATTTGGTTCCAAAATATTAGCCATGTTGTGCTCCACACATCTATGTGGACAAAAAAAGGTAAAAGTATCCCCGTAACATGCCATGAAGGCATTTGGGGGGCATGGAAGTAAAATCCCATGCTTTCCATGACCTCGGCACTAGAATGAGGTGGTGTGGTCGGCACCACGCTCTGACCGCCTTTTACCCCCCGAGAAAGACCCGGTACTCAATTTTATAGGAGGCTGAGTGAACCTCGGGGCCGTTCTGAAAGTTTGGCAACGAGAAAAAATCCTGTCACCACCTGGTGATCGAACCCCGGATCTTCCAGTCCGTAGCCAGCTGCTCTACCAACTGAGCTACCCAGGCGCCCTCTATGTGGACAATTATTCTCCTTAATGAAATATGTTAAATCAGAACGTAGGTCTCGTTTGAGCAATAAACATTTGTTAGCAATATTAAATATTGTTCTTACGAATGAAGAACCAGATTTTGAAGACATCTGCAGACGGTAATATAATGAGGCTACGGCTGCGTACCGGAATCCGTCAGAGAACGGTCCCAAACAGCTGTGTTTACATCACCACCCCTTCAAATTTTTTTCTGTACCACTCACTGGTTGCTGTACTCTGAGTCACAGGGTGCCCTTCCGTGCCATAAGATGGACTAGTTACACGAAATGAGCGCTAGTTCGAATGTTCATAGAAGAAGACCTTTTTCCATGAAGTATCGAACCAGTGCATAGAACCGGTACCTACCCAGCATCGTGATGAATTTTTGGAGCTACAGTGAGTAGCGAAATCCTGTTTCATAAGGCAGCTATAATAGCTAGTGTGATCATCTGCTGATCACACGTTAATTCGCTTTGGTTGGATGATAATTCACCTCTGCTCGGACATGTAGAATTGAGACCAGTATAGTCTTCTGGTCGACCTTGGTCCTTCATGGGTTGTCGCACCACGGATTTGTGGATTTGTAAGGGTAATTATATATGAGCACTAAAATCGAAGCGTTCCTGATTTCTGCCGACGTCATAAAGTTTGACAGATCAATACGTCGCATCAATGGACAGTAGAAACGCAAAACCAAAACTCCACTAGCGTCTATCACGATATTTACTTATACAGAATAGATGTTCTTTAATAGGATAAAGTGTTTGTGGAGTTCGTCAAAACTTGCCATGGTTTCTTATCATGAAGGTGATCTGGAGCATTGTTAACGCAGCATTTTTAGCGCTTGTGTAGACGCTTGGGTCGATGATGAAAGTAGAAGTACCGGCACAATCTCGGTGGACGATGAAACGTTGGGATAAAAAGAGATTTCTGTACTGTGCAGTTATACATAATTTGTTCCGTAATAAAACCAATACTTATGTGCAGTAATAAATCAAGTTTTGTGCATTAAGAAAAAAATACAAATAGCACTCGAGAGGAAATTAATAATAATAATAATAATAATAATAATAATAATAATAATAATAATAATAATAATCATAATCAGAACCACGACAGACCATGACCGACCAGCCGGCAGCTGGTCTCACGTCCATATGCCGAAGCAGAGGTGGACGATCATCCAACCAGAATGGAGGTATCGTGTGGTTAGCACGATGATCCCCCCGGCCGTTAGAGGAAATTAAACGCAGAATAAATATGATAAGTTCCTGTTGTTACTCGATTGAGAAACCCTTGTCATCTAGTCTGCTTTCAAAAATACTGAAAGTTAGAATTCATAAAACATTTATATTACCGGCTGTTCTGTATGGTTGTGAAGTTGTTCGAGCTGTCTCCTTGAAATAACTCGGCACGATTGAATATACCATTGAAGTAGGTACTAAATCAGAAACGCCAGACTTTAAAACTTAAACTGTCTATAGATATAACTCACCAAATTGACAACTCTGGGCATTGTCAACTCTCTCACTATCCACTCAGTTTTTGGATATCAGTTATACATAGTTCAAATCTACAATGTTGCCACTATTATTATTATTATTATTATTATTATTATTATTATTATTATTATTATTATTATTACTAGTATATTTCAAATATTAGATGGAACACATTAGTTGAAATATCAGATTCCGGAAATAATAATAATAATAATAATAATAATAATAATAATAATAATAATAATAATAATACTTACAAATGGCTTTTAAGGAACCCGAAAGTTCATTCCCGCCCTCACATAAGCTCGCCTTCTGCCCCTATCCTGTGCAAGATTAATCCACTCTCTATTATCACACCCCCACCTCCCTCAAATCCATTTTAATATTATTCTCCCATCTACGTCTCGGACTCCCCAAAGGTCTTTTTCCCTCCGGTCTCCCAACTAACACTCTATATACATTTCTGGATTCGCCCATACGTGTTATATGCCCTGCACATCTCAAACGTCTCGATTTAATGTTCCTAATTATGTCAGGTGAAAAACACAATGCGTGCAGTTCTGCGTTGTGTAACTTTCTCCATTCTCCTTAACTTCATCCCTCTTAGCCCAACGTATTTTCCTAAGAACCGTATTCTCAAACACTCTCAATCTAATAATAATAATAATAATAATAATAATAATAATAATAATAATAATAATAATAATAGTAACAGTAATTGACATTATTCCGCTAATATCGGTGCCCATTTATTCAGTAATAATTTCTTTAAAAAAACCTCTGGAATAAAATGAATTGATTTAATATTTGTTTCGCCTGAAAATTAAGAGAGAGAGAGAGAGAGAGAGAGAGAGAGGGATATGTAAATTGAAATGTTTTTGCTTTTGTTATTTAAGAATGTCATGACTAGTTTTCTAATTTTGTACTAAACAAAATAGGCACCCAGCTGAATTTAGAATAACATTTCCTGTGCGTGTTAAAGATCGCTCTAGGCTTGTCTTTTTCGTGTCACCACGAAGTCTCGTATGTTAGCAGTTTCCTGTTATTCCAAGCGATTGATTGAGCTTGTCCCGACGCAGCAGAATTCCTAACAGCCTGCATTTTATTCACAACGATGAATCAATTTCTTGTTGGTTTGCCAGCATTTGAAGTATCACATTTCGCATTGGTCATCAACCATCAGCCGTCCCACATGCCTCACGTTCTGATTCAGTTATGATACTGAGTTATTTCTGACTACACTGAGAATGGGTTTTATTACATCCAAAATTTCTTCGACACTGAAACAGTGACGACGGGATAGTACTATTAATATTAAACGTTGGTAATGAATAGCACAGATTATCTTTCATTCTAGATTCTAGGTAAAGCTAAAATTTAAAGGATATTCAACGAATTAAAGCATGAATATTTTTAACTTATATTCATAAATACATATTGTGGTTGAGGTTCTCGCTGATATGTAACTTACATCTATTATCAGGCAGTACATCTCACTTCACGATGTGTCAGAGGAAGAACAATATGTTTGTATGCATCTGAAGTCTGATTAGTGTAATATGTAGGTAATCGGCAATGTATGCAATGGAGGGTGAAAGAAACTGGCCACCCTCTCCCATTATCTCCTGGCCTAGTGGTACCTTCTTGGTATCACTTGTGAGGTTCAGACCTGTCTTCGGACAGCTGACTAAACAACTCATAAATATACCAGAGAAGCTGTCATTCTCAGGGTTCTAGAGGGTACTATTCTTATTAACATTGGATCCGAGGTTAACGGGTTTGAACTCTGATGTGGACGTTCGATTTTAAAGAACGATAAAATCATTTGCACGGCTTCCCCCGCGAGGAAAGTAAATCGTAAGTCCTATGTCTTAGATTCACGGCACGTAGGAACATCCTGTTCCTGATACAGGACTCCAGACAAAATCTGTCGGTCATTTTTCACCCACATTGAATGTTGACATTGAATAAACTGTGCAGCTGAAAGCTTCGTTAAATAAGATATGAGAACTAGGCTTGTGAAAAAAGATGTGAATTACAGTACGATTATTTATTTATTCCTGACAGTTGCCGGCGATCTGCGCCTGAGTCAGGAGAGTCCATTTAGTTACGCCAAGGGGTGTTTGGGTTATTCACTCGCTTGCCTTCGGAGCGATCAGATGTCATGCGTGCGGTAGAGCAGTATGTTTCCCGTACAATTAAGCTGTACTTCATTCCTTTACCGACCACTCGCCCTTATCTCTACTCCGGAACTCTCCCCACTCCTATTACTTGCCCTCTTTCGCGTGGCTGAGCTGTCAGGACTAAATAATCGGTCTGTAATTAATAGCTGTAGCTATAGGCTACAACAACAATAGGCCTAAGTGAAGTATTGAGTAAATGTTTTTGAAGTGTTATAATTGAAGTACAGAACTCTATTGACGTAGAATACGATTTTCCGCTACCGGCGTAGCTCTGTCGGCTAAGGGCTTGCCTACCGATCCAGAGTTGCGCTCGAGCGTGGGTTCGATTCCCTCTTGAGCTAGTTACCTGGTTGGGTTTTCTCCGAAGTTTTCCCCAACTGTAAGGTGATTGTCAGATAATCTACATCGAATCCTTAGCCTCATTTCGCTATCACCAATCCCCACGACGCTAAATAACCTAGTAGTTGATACAGCGTCGTTAAAAATACGACTTTCCCTGCACCTAGTATGGTGGCCCGTTCCGCGTTCCGCGATCATTGGTGAAACAGAAAGTGACAATTTCAAATGCTTACTGTAACAAGACTATGAGCTACAGCCGAATACTCATGTTATTAGTAGTTAGACCATGAACCAATGTAACTTGTGTGACACGCCCAATGACCTCCATCTCCCTTCGCTAAAGGCATGATGGCGCCGATGCTGCATATAAAATTAGCCGTGCCGCGCGGCCTCTCTCGGTAAATTCTCGGCATCGAAACCAGCTAGAGTCGGCGGCAATTCAGAAGGCGGTTGTCTGCTAGCGTTTGCGTCGAGAGAGACAGATAGAGAGAGCAAGGCAGCGTACATTATTGCCACATCGTACTTCACTAGCACGTGCAATACAAATAGCGCAGGAGAGAATTTAAATTATCAAAAGACAATAATGACCTTACCCGTTGATTACTGTAAGTGACACCAAACAAATCCTGTTTCCTTCACTAACAATATTCTTTCCACTGTTCTCAATCCCACACCACATGCTTCTGCAGTCGTTTCTTGTATATTGGCAACGTTGCTGCCAGCATCAAGATGGCCGGCAGCGTTCTGCTCGTTAACGTTTTTAAAATACTTATACACCTTAAACACTATTTTCCGCGCCTGCTTGTGTAATACTTATCTTTTTAGAATCTCTTCTTCCATTTATTTACTTTACATACACACAGTAAATGTTAGTTTCACTTATTCAATGTATTGAAACACTCGCACGTGAACAAACGAACTCGGGAAGTGCTTGTTATATAGACTGATTCTGATTGGTTCTACTGTACAAGCTTGTGACGTCACATACCAGAAATGCTACGGCGCATATAGAAGCTAACCGCCTTCCAAATGCCGTCTAGTTTAGGCACCTTTGCGAACACTTGTTTGATTTGTAATAGCGAGTTCTGTAATATTAAAGCGCTAACAGACTTATACGATACACTAAGAGTGAACCAAAGTGGAAGATTTGTTATGAGCTGGGACTGATTCGGAATGTCGCTTTATATGAAGAGATAATATATTGCAAGCCCTTCATTAATTGCTTATCTTACCACAGACCAGCGTTTTTCAATCTTTTTCAGCATGTGGCACATAAAGGTGTAATTTAAAATGCCGCGTCATACTCATACAATCTAAACCAGTGGTTCCCACTAGAGATGAACAATCGAGAAAGCGAGACTAACAGCGCCCGCAAAGCCGAAAACCCGCACAACAATGTTGTATTACGTCGCGTCTTGAAGTAAAGACTACCGAGTCTTCCGAGACTCGATATTGATCGTTTCCCGAAGTCCCGAAGCAGCCTTGAATCGCCACAGTTGTTTATACCTGACTGAACTTTTATCTACTTTGGCAACTGTTATATATGTATAAAAAATCAAGTAGCCTATTTGAAACATCCTTTACCTTTCAGTGTATAATAATCCGTTCCCCAATCTTTATTTAATTACTAGGCCCTTATTAAAAGGCTACAATTTTTTTTTCATATGTTTGAGATCAAGTGTGCAATCTCAAGTAAAAAGATATTAACGTTATGTTTTATATTTCTTAGAAATGCAAATTTATTTGAGAATTGATTTTTTCTATTTATATAATCATAGGTCATATATAATAGAACCAGAACATTTTGATAACTAAGATACTGTTCTGGTTTGTCTTTTTGTCTCATTTAAATATTTATAATGTTATTTATTTCAATGATGTATGTTATTCAAAGTTACGAAATCTTTCCACGCCGACCAAATGCTATTTCGAGAATGACGAGCGAGACTCGAAGCGCACGAGAATGACGAGCAGAGTCTCGAAAGACAAATGCAGCGAACACAGCGAGCGAGAGCGGCAGTCAGTTTTGTTCATCCCTAGTTCCCAACAAGGAGGGATTTTGAGAGTTTTAGGGGGAATGTATTTACTGAATGTTGACTTGTGCCACGTTCGCTGAATGTTGACTCTTGTCGACTCACTTTTTACCACACTTTTCAATTTTATTTTTATAGTTTACTGTGACAACCTTTACTATCTTCATTTTCTCGCGACACAACAGCGGATCATTCGCGGTACACAGGTGCCCCACTGTCCACCGGTTGAAAATGACTGCCATAGACCTATACTCTCCTTTCGCAAACGAAACTAGAATAAAACATTCAAACCAAAACTGTTGTAGTTTCATTCCCGAAACTGGTGACGTATTCTAAATGTCGGTGTATTCCTGATACAACACAGAAATTTTTCAATATTTATATGTAGTGGGATCAGAAGGATTGCTGCTGCTGCTTCTATGCGCTACAGTCCAATTGAGCCTTGGTCTCCTCTATACGTCGCCTCCAATACTCTCTATCTCTAGCCTTTGTTTTCCATGCCCGTATCTCTATACTTCGTTCCATAATGTCTGACAGGTATGTAAACATTACCGGTAAAGGAGGAGAGAAGTAAACCTATAATTTCTATTCAACCAATGTTAGAAGTCTCATTCCACGCTTGACCTGTAGTTGGGCGGAGCGTTCTACCCCCTGCCAGCTTTCAAGATAAATATGGAATGAGACTTCTGTCATTGGTTGAATAACAATTATAGGCTACTTCTTTCCTCCTCTGCTGGCAATGTTTACTTCTCCTGTCAGGCATTATGGAACGAAGTATAGTAGTCTGAAGGCATCCTGTCTCACTTCATCCTCTCATCTCCTCCTGGATATTCAACCTTCCTTTTACTATAAATCTGTTGAGGTAGAGCTTTCCTCTGGCTCCTCTCTTTCTCTATTCTTATAACATGTCCTGTCCACTGCAGTCGTCTTAATTTAATAAATTTGGAAACTTTAACATTTTTGTATGAGTTACATATATCTCAGTATTACACCTTATCCTCCAACCCCTCTCATCCTGAGCCGGTACAAAAATACCTCTTAAGATATTCCTCTCGAAGCTGTCCAGCAATTCCTCCATTTCCTAGGGCATAGTTAACGTTTCGCACCCATAGCACAATATTAGTATTATTAGTGTTTTATATGAGTACATCCTTATTTTGTTATTCTTATGAAATGATCTCTTGAAGACATCCCTAATCATTTTCACTTTTTTTTTATAAATTTAATATAAATCTGTAAAAAAAAATTGTACATGGCCTGCATATCTCCTTAAACCGTTATAATTAAGAAATTAAGTGAAATGACTTTTCTAGAATTACAGAGAATGCTTTTTGTATGTAATCTAGAAAATAAAAGGTAATATTCTTATTTGAGTGCATATTGAATGGCTTCATTTGAATGATGTATGACTTTTGGAAAATATTTTTAAAATCTATAAACCTTAAAATAGTTCGCAGCATGATGCAGGAACTGATTGTTACGAAACACGTAAAACGTATACAGAAAAAATATGTCACCCATTGACATTTTTTTCATAATGACTTTGCAAGGTTTCTTTGCGAGTAATTTCATAGAATCGAGGAAAATTGTGAAAAGCAGGACAAAGTGATACAAATTTGTTCCGGAGTCCAAATGTTCAAGAACTGTATCGCCTTGATTTAAACACTTAGCACATCCCAAAGTTTCTTGCCTGTGCGTATAATTTATCATGTTTACTGGTTTTTATATTTAAATCGTAATTAAAAATTACAATTTATAACTGTACCTTGTAGTACCTACCTCCAATTAAATTTGAACTACGTCATATATCAGTGTGTTTTTCATACGAAGTAGACCGTAAGGGCACAAAGTGAAAGTCACATAACGTCCGTATGAAACAACTAAAAATATCAAACAAACAACTTCTCCTTTGTTTTCGATATCGCCAGAGCTTTCGGCGGAGAGTTAATGAGTTTTCACTAAGCATGTGAAAGGAAACTCTGTTCCTGTCGAGATGCTAGATGCAGTAATTATGATAGGGAGTGCACCTATCCGTGCCAATACTACTCCTAGACATACCATTTTCATGGACTCAAGTCTTAGACTAACTTATTTATGTACAGACACAGAAATAAAATTTGAAGCTCCCTTATTGCATGTTTCGCTTAGAACACACTGCGCATGTGCAGTAAACAACAGTAAACATGCTACTTGTGAACAGTGGTGTGAAATTGTTGCCTACATATACAGTAGATGGACGCCCATCAAGACTCGCTCCGAATTTTGATTCCGTAGCTGTACAGTACGATTATTTAGTCCTGACAGTTGCTGACAATGTGCGCCTTGATCAGGGGAGTCCATTAAGTTACGCCAAGGGATGTTCAGGTTAGTCTGTCGCCTGCAGTCAAAGCGATCGGATGTCACGCATGCGGTATAGCATTGTGTTTCCAGTACACTTAAGCTGTACTGCATTCCTTTACCGACTGCTCGCCCTTATCTCTATTTCGGAACTCTCCACACTACTCCTACTACTTCCCCTCTTTTGCGTCGCTGAGCTGTCAGGACTAAATAATTGGTCTGTACACCATCTTCTGCGAAGTCAAAGGTGAATGTATTGTAGTCCAGCTCATTCATTATTGCACAAAGCCGAGTTGTAGCCGCGACTCAACTGTAGTTGTTGTAGTTGAAAACCCCCAGAACTTGGTTTTCTATGTCCACCATGAAGAAATAACAGCCAAGATAAGGATTGTATGCCAACATGTGCATGATATTAATTATTTGTAATAACTAAAGTAAAATGTTAGTTATAAAATAATTTATACTTTATTCAAATATGTCATCTTTTAAGTGTTGGTAGTCATTTTCTTCTTTTATCATTGGCTACTTTGATAATCAAAGAGGTATACTCACAATCAAATAAACTAGAAACACGCCCGTTTGAAAAAAAAATCGACGGAAGCACAAGATACACATGAATTAGATCCGGAAAATTCTGCGAAAATGAATATGACAAGAGAGGAAAAGGGCGAAAGTCGTGAGTAAATATTAATGAATTTTAATTTATTACGATAATTTAAAGACCCTCGACTATATAATTCATCATTTCGATGTTGGCAGCGCTGCTTCTAAGCAACACAACGTTCAGTTGCGTACCTTTGCCATTAGGTATAACTTTCTTTTGCGAATATAGCTGTTTGTTTAGTTTCTAACATCTGCATACATGGTCGGTCAAGATTTTCAACTTAACTAATGTGACAGGTAGTGTGGAAAAACTGATGAAAGCGGAACAATAGCAACTAAAAGAATTAATTAATCTTTTGTGGCCGAGAAATAACTTGTAGACTGGAGTACTTTAATTTAAGACAGATTTTTCTATGTTCCATAGATTTACGATAATTTTACGGTCCATCTAAAGGAATAAAAATAGTATTCATATCAACTTTTAAAGATATGTTCTACGCCATCCGATATGATTCTGTGAATCTAGGTTCTAATGGCGGACAAGTAATGGCAATTCACAAAGAGGTTAATTATTCTATATGACTATACTACTAAGTGCAAACTTTGACGTAAAATTCTCAGTACACAACATTTTGAAATCCTCTCACTTTTATGGCCTTACCCATATGTTATATGATAACACATTGCACCCAGCTATCGATTATACTACGCTCTTATGAACAGAGCTGCCAACGCCGCTGAGAAAAATCGCTATCTTTTCACGTTAAAATATCAACGTAATACCTATATACTGTACCTTCTCTCACTACTAGTATTATTTTCATTCCTGTGGTAGAAACATTTCTCAAATATGTTTTTCATATAATTAACTGTGGTGTATCACATGATTATAAACTTACATTACTTAAACTCCTCGGTAACCTATGCATCCTTTCCGACTCCGCGCTTAAAACCAAAAGGCGGCGTCTACGAAATGATACGTTACGGACCCGTGATAAAGGAAGAGGGAGCTTTTCCGAAATTGTATAACATTTAGAGCACTGTCTTGGTAACCGTAAAACATTATCAAATTGAAATATTTATTTAACCATAGTAGATTTTGAAAAATCATTTGACAATTAACAGAAACAAATATAAGAGCATTATGAAACAGAAAGGAGTGCCATAACATTTAATTTCAATGAGAAGTTTATGTATAAATTAAAATAGTAGTAGAAATTGAAACGAAAAATAAGAAGAGTATAATGGAAATTATGAAAAGAGGAGTAGAAAAAGGCTGTCCACTTTCTCTGTCACTATTTCTTTCTGCATACCTGGACACTGCGACCTGCTCAGCCGCGATCCGGATTGCCGCGATGATAGTCTCTCTACAATCTGTTTATCCAGTATAAACATATTACTACACTGATTTATTTAGGGCCCAAGAAAAGATTGGCATTCTCCAAGTCTTTAACATTTTCCTAGTTTTGAAGCGTAATATTTATCATCACTATAATCATCTTCAGGACATAGGCTCAAGGCTTGTTCCAGCTTAATCGTCTCAGAGTTTCCTAGGTCTTCCAACATTTATTTTTCCAGTCGATTTATAATTGTTGGTTTATCCACCGCTGTGCAGTAAAGGCCCATTCACAATGAAAATTAAATAAAAACATAACGAAAGCATAAAACCTTGTGTCCATGTTATTTAATGAAAGCATTCACAATGAATTACATAAGCATAAACTTAATCTTAATCATAAGACGTTAACATGAAAGTTTGCAAACTCCAAACTTTCATGCTTATGTTTATGCGATTTGGAAACAGTACACAAGCGGAAAATGTGTTTTCACTTTTTGTTTAACATCTCATGGGCTTTGCCTACAGGCAATATTTTGATCTATTGGCCGTGATGATAGCTAGGCGCGCAACATGGAATCATATGAAGAAAAGTTGATTATTTTACATCTCCATTTCTTTGATTTCAAGTATTGAAAGCCATATACTGATGCCATTGTAGTTATTAGAAACATAAATTGAATAGCTACATCGTCAGTCATTGTGCAATTCTCCATTTTTATGTAATAGATTCCGTAGTTTTGTTGATTCGGTATGTTTGTTTCCACACACGTGTTATGTTTACGTTCTGTTTAATTTTCATTGTGAATGGGCCTTGGCTACTTAAGTTTGTGGCATATGTTTATGTGCTTATGTTAATGTTTACGTTATGTTTAATTTTCATTGTGAATGGACCTTGGCTACTTAAGTTTGTCGCATATGTTTATGTGCTTATGTTAATGTTTACGTTATGTTTAATTTTCATTGTGAATGAGCCTTAACGGTTAGCATGTCTGACCATGAAACGAACGGACCCGGGTTCAAATTATGGTTGGTACAAGTTGGCTGGTTGGAGTTTATTCCGACTTTTTCCCCCTTAACCAATTGAAGCAGAATTGCAAGGTAACTTTCGGCGTTGGACCTCGGACTCATTTCGCCTTCATTAATTTGAACTTCATCTATCATCGTTTACTAGTTTCAGGACGATCGAAGATGCAGCAGATGTACTACCGTGATTTGCAGACAGATGACATTAGTCTATTGAAGTTTCCAGGGGAGGGGGGGTTGGAGAGTCTCTCGTAGCGGACTGCAGCTGGGCGATGTGAATCTGTATCGATAGGCGCACCAAATGTTCAGATCAATACAGGATGCAGCAGGATGTAGTGTCGTAATTCATATACAGATGGTATCGATCTGAGGTAGCTACAGAAGTCCCATGCGGTGGAGGAGCTTGAACTCCATCGAACTTTGGATGCTGTGTAGCTGAATCGATAGATGGCACCAAGCAGTGAATCACGATAACTACAGGACTGCGATCCGGCGGACTTCAAACAATCATCCCTATAAAAAGGTCAGCACGATAAGCCTCAAGCTACGGTGCAATTTGTTATACCCTCCTCCGTAAGAGAAAAAATAAATTTAGTTTGGGAAGGCGTTCACTTACATTTATGTAATATTTATGTAACTTATTTCGTATTTAAGGCAAGTAATAGGAAGCGTTCTCTACAGAAACATTTCAAGCAAGCTTTATTTCCCCTAATTTCTGAACTCACTCGCACGGACTGTTTATTCTTGCGGAGGCTTTATCTGTTAACAGACAGATAACGTCAGTTGCGTGTTCTGAATACCAGATAGTCTTGCAGTCATTATTAATCTCTTATCTTTTGTTTAAATTTGCTTTATTGTACATCGGCTTCGAGTTTAAATGTTAGACTTAAAATTGAAATGCAAACGGGTAAAAGAGATTCAAGAGGACGGGAAATTTCTTGAAAGCTAAATATCAGAACAATTCATATTTTTCTGCAATTCTAGGCCTATATAGAACAATAAAACACACATTATTAGTGTCTCATATTTTTTAGTAGTTGCTTTGGTGTCCTGCAAAATTATTTCGATTGGAAGTATTTATATATCAAACAATGTAAACACATTCGATCTAAGATCAAGGATCCATATTTGGTCTATTGATTTATATGTAGAATTATTTCTACTTTCCGTAGCGAATTTTTATGTGAAGCATTTATGTTTAAAGTGCAAGAAAAGAAAATTGTAATGATTTGACATGAAAAGCTTACTCTCATCTCATCTTGGAAACAGAATTTCGCGCGTCGTGGTTTTCCAAGCGGTCCGTCTCCATTCTACATTTAATGTGTCTCGAGGTTTTCCATCTTCCCTCTCATGTGTTGCTATTAGGCTATGTCCATTTTTTAATTCTTCCCTTCAAAGTTCCCCATGTTCCTTCCAATGATGCCGCGAAAATTGGAGTGAGACAAGTAGCCAATAGGCTTGGAGCTCATATAGACTCTTCTATTCAGTCCCAGATTCCCTTGTAAGGACGTGCGATCGCGTACCTTTTAATTTTATTTCTCCACCGTTTGCTCTTCTTTCACTCTCAGTGAAGTTTTCCACACAATAGTCTTGGAAATATTGGTAATATGGGTTACGTATATACATTAATATCAGATAAATATATTAGTGTTAAGGAAAGTGCATATTGTAGGCCTATATTGCATATCGGGAAAACGTTGAACTGCCGGAATGCTAGGCAAATTGATTTACGTAGGCTTCTCTGATATCCGGCTCGAATTTTTCCTCATCTTCTCTTCTGAAACACGTCGACGAGTACCTCCGGATTGTTTTTTAACACTTCCAGTCGCCAGAAATTTCTAATACCATATATTAATGGTTTTGCCATTACATGCAACTCCTCAGTATTCTCTCTGGTAATTTCTTTGCACTGTAATGATTGATTTTGTCTCCGCATACAAAAATACAGATTGTGCGCGCTGCTGCGGAGTCGCCATTTTGCTGTATGCGATGGTGGTGCAACGTAGTGATTGAAGAATCAACTTCAAATTCATTAAATAAAAATTCTTCAGTATTATACCACTCGCATTCCATAATTTGGTATACCTTATTAGCAATTATTAATTAAAATGTGGGAGGTTTGAACGGAACATCGTGTATTTTATTGCTTCAATTCGAACATAAACTTTTCATTTCCCTGTCAATTTTATCAAACGGCATTAATTCCAGGTGTAGCCGGATGTAGTCACCATCCTTAGACATAAAAAGAGTATATACGTATATATAACAATAAAGTTTCTCATTGATAAGAGAAATTTGCTGTCGGTTCTAAAAATATGTTTATTGTTGGTGCAACTCAAGAAAGATTTGGAATTTGAAGTTTTGAGTTTTAGAATGAACCGCTAATTAATTTTTAGCATGTTTGCCACATTTACATATCGATTTTTGTAAATAGAAGGAATAAAATTAGAAATATTACAATAAGTACATAAAAATCGGTACTTTTGTTACGAAACGCATAAAACTTATAATGAAGTACAAGCTCCTCTCACAGTGAACCTGTCGTACGGCAGTAGTTACGGAGTATGTATAGAGCATGTGTGCAGTTCACTTCAGTCTATTGTGAGCTTCTGAAGGGATTACTCGTTTGTGCGTAATATACTGCAAGCTATTGTGTTTTTCTAATTGTTTGAGAATGGTGTATAGCAACGAGTTTTTGTAATTAAACGTAAATGAATAAAGAAATAAATAAATGAGCGAGTAAATGAATAAAGAAGTAAATAAATGAGCAAGTAAATGAATAAAGAAAGAAATAAATGAGTAAATGGATAAAGAAACAAATGAGTAAGCGAGTAAATGAATAAAGAAATAATAAATAAATGAGCAAGTAAATGAATAAAGAAATAAATAAATGAGTAAATGGATAAAGAAACAAATGAGTAAGCGAGTAAATGAATAAAGAAATAATAAATAAATGAGCAAGTAAATGAATAAAGAAATAAATAAATGAGTGAGTAAATGGATAAAGAAACAAATGAGTAAGCGAGTAAATGAATAAATAAATAAATGAGCGAGTAAATGAATAAAGAAGTAAATAAATTAGCGAGTAAATGAATAAAGAAGTAAGTAAATGAGCGAGTAAATGAATAAATAAATTAATTAATAATCGAGTAAATTAATAATGAAATAAATAAATGAGCGAGTAAATGAATCAAGAGATAAATAAATGAACGAGTAAATGAATAAAGAAATAAATTAATAAGCGAGTAAATGAATCAAGAGATAAATAAATGAACGAGTAAATGAATAAAGAAATAAATTAATAAGCGAGTAAATGAATAATGAAATAAATAAATGAGCGAGTAAATGAATAAAGAGATAAATAAATGAGCGAGTAAATGAATAAAGAGATAAATAAATGAGGGGTAAATGAATAAAGAAATAAATTAATAAGCGAGTAAATGAATAAAGAGATAAATAAATGAGCGAGTAAATGAATAAAGAAATAAATGAATAAGCTAGTAAATGAATGAAGAGATAAATAAATGAGCGAGTAAATGAATAAAGAGATAAATAAATGAGCGAGTAAATGAATAAAGAGATAAATAAATGAGCGAGTAAATGAATCAAGAGATAAATAAATGAGCGAGTAAATGAATAAAGAGATAAATAAATGAGGGGGTAAATGAATAAAGAAATAAATTAAAAAGCGAGTAAATGAATAAAGAGATAAATAAATGAGCGAGTAAATGAATAAAGAGATAAATAAATGAGCGAGTAAATGAATAAAGAGATAAATAAATGAGCGAGTAAATGAATCAAGAGATAAATAAATGAGCGAGTAAATGAATAAAAAGATAAATAAATGAGGGGGTAAATGAATAAAGAGATAAATAAATGAGCGAGTAAATGAATAGAGAGATAAATAAATGAGCGAGTAAATGAATCAAGAGATAAATAAATGAGCGAGTAAATGAATCAAGAGATAAATAAATGAGCGAGTAAATGAATCAAGAGATAAATAAATGAGCGAGTAAATGAATAAAGAGATAAATAAATGAGGGGGTAAATGAATAAAGAGATAAATTAATAAGCGAGTAAATGAATAAAGAGATAAATAAATGAGCGAGTAAATGAATAAAGAGATAAATAAATGAGGGGGTAAATGAATAAAGAAATAAATTAATAAGCGAGTAAATGAATAAAGAGATAAATAAATGAGCGAGTAAATGAATAAAGAGATAAATAAATGAGGAAGTAAATGAATAAAGAAATAAATAAGTGAGGGAGTAAATGAATAAAGAAATAAATAAATGAGCGAGTAAATGAATAAAGAAATAAATAAATAAGCGAGTAAATGAATAAAGAGATAAATAAATAAGCGAGTAAATGAATAAAGAAATAAATAAATAAGCGAGTAAATGAATAAAGAGATAAATAAGTGAGCGAGTAAATGAATCATGCTTTGAGACTGCCCTCTGGCGTGGGTTCATCCCGTTGGGCTGATTGTCTGGTTGGTTTTTTCTGTAGGTTTTCCTAACTATTAATACGTATTGTCGGATAATATCATGGGTAATTCTTGAAATCGTCTCGTTGTCACAAATTCCATCGACACTGAGGAAATGCATAGGACATGAAGCATCATTAAATAATCTTTATAAAACAACAAATTTAAAATGTGATATTTTTCGAACTTCTTGTGTCTTAGAAAATGGTGTAAGATGTTATGAACTCTGGTAAGTAGTAAAAACTATTTATTAAAATTGTGACAATTCTTTTTCAAATGGTTATAAAATTACTTAATTATCGTCATTCCTACGATAGTCGTTTATATTTCTACGTAATTCCGACTTATCTTATTTTCGCACTGTAATTGCCTACACTGATGCAACATCTACAAAAACTAAATGTTTTGCATACTGATTCATTATTTGCTCGAACCTAAAATACATAGTTTACCTCAAAGGTGTAAAACGTATGTAGCTATAACCTTGAAATTTTTTTGTGCAAATTTGAAGAGTAAACTTGGGTAAAATGAATATTAACATCTTCTTCGCAAGACACTTAATGCATATTTACTCTAGAAATGTACGTATTTTATTTACTTCTGCACACAATTCACGACAAAGGCCCATTTTGTATTTTTATTATATAACGCAGATTAAGTTAGGCGAAGTTCTGTATTTCTCTACCTTAAGAAAAACTGTTTTACTCAAACACACGCAGTGACGTAATTAGGATGACGTTAAGTCCAAACTGCACGCAAATATAAGGAAGATGACTTCATACGCACATGTTTTAGTGGATTAACACTACAGTAGGATACTTTATGCCTGGGAAAAATTTAAAGACGTATAAATAGTGTTGGCTTTACTCGCATGTAAAATCGTTAAATGTTGAAATTTACTTTTCATTATTGGCATATTGCGAAAATAATTACACGGGACAAGTTTATTGAACAAACATGTTTCTGTAATTATTTGGGCTGTGTAATAATTAATCTAAAAAAAATAGAAAATCGAAAAATCTATTCAAAGATACAATAATTAATGGAGTCTTAAAGAGGAATTTTAGAAAACAAAAGCGGAAAAAGATTTGTTTAGTCACACGTTAAAAAGTGTTAAAATTTTTTAAAAAGGTATATACCTTGGACAGACGGCCCGTTTTGACCAGTAGTTCAGGAGACACTGATGAAGACGTAACATCACGTCGAAGCGGGGCGTCTGTCCAAGGTATATACCTTTTTTTAAAAAATTTAACACTTTTTAACGTGTGACTAATAGTACATTATGCAACGAGCCTATAATGATAGTAATTAAGACGCGAGTATGTTTGTTTATGAAACGAGCGCAAGCGAGTTTCATAATTTTCATACGAGCGTCTTAATTACCATTATAGGCAAGTTTCATACGACTTTTTATGTTCGACCATATTTCTAACTTGAAATTATTCAGAAGTATTCATTTTATTTGTATCTGACTGAAGATCGGAAGTGACCTTGTGCATAGTTCGTGTGAGATGTGCGCAGACGCGAAAGTATTGATTTTTCCGAGGAACAATTATGTCATTGAGCTTGATGTAATGTAGAGAATAACATGAACTAATTTTGATATAACCTGGAAAGTGATTTAGAATTGAAAAAACGAGGTGACAAATTGAATTTATTTGAATATTGTTTACAATTAACGCTAATTATTATAGTAACAGAACATAACCTTCCGCGACAGTATTGGATTTCCAGCCTCCGTGACGTTTCCCTCGTCTTTCGATTGCATATCCGAGAATAATCGAAAACCTGAACTTTAATGAATAGGTGTACTTTAATGACATGCATTAAAGGGCTGCTACCAGGTGTATAATTACTACATTTCGGCATGGTCGAGCATAAACAATTTTATGTTTTTTAACAAATAAAGTGTTAACGTGAACTATAATCAATGGAACAAGATTTATATTAAGATTTTTAAATACAGTAAGTAAACTGATGCTATTGTATGGTAATGAGTCTTGAAACTTAAGTACTGAATAAAAATGAAGAATGACGAATTGAAGCTACCCAATTAAGATTTTTGAGACCATTGATAGGAGCGACTATGGTCCGGCCCAAGAATCTGTGAAGTAACTTCACGCATATGGGGGCGGAGTCTATCTGTGCCGGAGTGTACTGCAGGCAGCATCAGCTCGAGGCCGCTAAGGGGTAAGATGCTTGTGGTAGAAGGTAAAGTAGAGTTCAGATATAAATGACCCAATCCCTGCAAACGATTACTAGCTTCGTTCAACCAACACACCTCCCCCCAGAGCGATCATTGGCCCTAGCTCTCCCACATACCACTTCCGCAGAGGTCTTGTTTCGTCTTTCTACTCTACAGATTCTTGGGACGGACTATGGAAGAGGCTGCATTAGGAACGATAATGTTCGTCAAGAATTGGGAATGAAAAATATCACTAAGGATATAAAAATACACAGAAAGAAATGGAAAGATCGTATACATAGAATGGAAGATCCAAAAGGATAAGACGATCTAGAAAGAGATGGATAGACCAATACTTCTTAAAACCTTGCTTCAGAACGGGGAAAATGAATACCCGAAGCTTGTTAAAGATTATTATTATCATTATTATTATTATTATTATTATTATCATCATCATCATCATCATAATCATCATTCAATCCTGAACAGATGGAAAAACTATTTTGGACAACTACTAAATATACATAGGCCAAATAAAAATGATCGGTACGAAATTGAAATACAAACTGCTGAGCCATTTATACCAGAACCCACACTTTCTGAAGTCGAAATTGCGATAGAAAATCTGAAAAATTATAAGTCTCCAGGTATCGATCAAATTCCAGCAGAATTAATACAAGAGGGTGGAAGTGCATTATCTAACGAAGTGCATTATCTAAGTGCTTGTACTTGCTATTTGGGAAAAGGAAATTGTACCAAAACAATGGAAGGAGTCCATAATCGTACCTATCTTTAAGAAGGGGGACAAGACTAACTGTAGTAACTTTCGAGGAATATCACTTTTGTTGACGTCGTACAAAATTTTGTCCAATTTTCTTTTGAGAAGATTAACTCCATATGTAGATGAAATTATTGGGGATCATCAGTGTGGTTTTAGGCGTAATAGATCAACTATTGACCAGATATTTTCTATTCGACAGATAATGGAGAAAAAAATGGGAGTATAAGGGTACAGTGCATCAGTTATTCATAGATTTCAAAAAGGCATATGACTCGGTTAAGAGAGAAGTTTTATGTGATATTAATAATGAATTTGGTATTCCCAAGAAACTAGTTCGATTAATTAAAATGCGTCTCAGTGAAACATACAGCAGAGTTCGTATAGGTCAGTTTCTGTCAGATGCGTTTCCAATTCACTGTGGGCTAAAGCAAGGAGATGCACTATCACCTTTACTTTTTAACTTTGCTCTAGAGTATGTCATTAGACATCGGATTTTTAGGCACTAAAAATTGCAGTTTTAGGCGCCTAAAATAAGCTCAAAATTTGTAAAATTAGGCTCTATTTTAATGAAAATAGGCATTTTAGGCACATCAAGGTATCATACTTATTTCTTTCACTGAAATTTTTAGTTATGCACTAAAATACGCACAAAAAGTATGTTTAAACATTAAAAAAGAATACTATATTATATTTATAAACAGAGCTGCACAAATTTAATATATTGAAACTAATGAAGTAATGATTATTGATATCAAGATTACGGATTTTAAGTTATTGAAATTCAGTTCCATGCTCAGACTTTATTATAATTAACTGCACAGTACACCACCAGAATTTTTTCTAAATTCTCCACAGTTAACCTTTGCCTTTTGTCACTGAGAATCATTTTGAAAGCAGAAAAACTTCTTTCAACCGAAACTGATGTGAGAGGCGCAAATTTTAAATTAGGTACAATAGAAACATCAATACTTACTGGAACATTTACACTTTCCCCCGATATCACTCTTGATACTTTTTCCAACAATGAAAATCCTACATTCTTATTTAATACGTTGTCCCACTTATTTTTAACTTTTTTTCCAGTTTCGCCCAAAGCAGAATGTATGTTCACTTGAGCTTCCTTTACTATTGCTATTTGGCTACAAAGAGATTGTTTTTCACGTTCTAATTGTTCAATGCTTGCAGGTATGAAAGAAAAGTTTGATGTTATGTAGGCAATATCGTTTTTCACTCGTGAGTCATTCAGACAATCTTTCACTGCTTTCACACACGCTGCACTATCAATTTCAGGTAATTTATCAATAACTGTGACCACTTCTTTAAAATACTTAGAATAATACACCACTGACTGAATCCAGGTTCCCCATCGTGTAACAACCGGCTGAGGTGGGAGTGGGATATCTGGAAAGTTCTCTCTGAATATTGAAATCCTGGATGGGGCTTTACAAAAACATTTTTTTGTGTTAGAAATAAACGAATTGACAAGAGGAAATTCATTCCGGATTGTTTCAGAAACCCTGTGAAGGCCATGTGCTAGACAGGTTACATGCGTGAGGTTAGGATAAAATGTTTTAAGAAGTGGAGCTGCAGCAACCATGTATGAGGCAGCATCAGTACAAAACAACAGAACTTTAGAATCGTCTATATTACCTGAGTATAAAGACTGTAGGCCTTTATTTACAAAATAAGCAATGGCTTGGCTATTCACTTTCGAAAGTTCCTTAACACATACGAGGTGTGGAATCGAAGGTCCATCAGGACTAAGTTTTCCTACTACCATATTTGCTATATACCTATTCATAGGATCTGAGGTTTCATCCACAGAGACCCATATGTAAGAATCACCTATATCCTCCCGAATGGAAGCTAAAGTTTCATTGTATATTCTGTCTAAGTAATTTTTTCTAAGGGTCGACTCAGATGGGATATTTTGTTTGCAGTATTTTTGTAAAAACTGTCTTAAAACCGGATTTTCAATTGCATTCCAGGGAATGTTAGCAGCAACAAACGCTCTGGTTAAATCAGCATAGAAATTGCTGCTGAGATTGGATGAAGTAGGCTGTGTTAGTAAAGTTTGTTGCAGTTGATTTTTCTGCTGAGCTTTAGCCTTATGAGCCGCTCCTTGCACATGCTGCTTTAGGTGGCACTTCTTTTCTTGCGAAATCTAAAAATGTAAAGTAAACTGAATTAAAATAAAATCCTAATTGTTGTATTGCCGTATTTCTATCACAAAGTTAGTGGGTTCGAACAATCAAAATTTTAATGACCTGCAAATACTTTAACTATCGGAATTTAAAAGGTTAAAGTGTAGTGGTCTAAAAAAGAATTATACCTCAGGATAGCTCAGTCAATGTATAAATATTATAGGCCTACTCATTAAAATTAATAGAATTTATATATTTCAACTATTGTTACATACCTGTTTGCTACAAATCTTGCAGAATATTATTTTTCCATCATAAGTGAATTCTGAATATTCTGTTAGCCATTGCCAGATCATTGTAGATTTTGCACTTATATTTTTCGGCATTATCGCGTTAAACTTCACAGGAAAACGTCCTACCGCTCAAAACTTCTCAACACAAATAAGGTGAGGGAAAGAGCAACTGTTAACGAGCATTCAAATGAACCGTTGTTATTGAGATTCAATTGGACAAAAATACAAAGTTCCACTTATTGTTGCATTTCCTGGTAGTGTTAACGCTAGGAGGGCCATTCTTTTAAATATTTTGTAACGGTTTACCCTACTAATTCGCAGTTTTACGAATTTTCATAAATATTTCAAAAACACTCTTTCTCCAAAAATTGTGATTTTATGACACTCTGAAGGGCAGTACAGCTAATCGGTTTCAGACCGAAAACAGTCATTTTTATAGTATAGTATATCTCTGAATCGGTAGCAGCACATGTTGTGATTGTTGCCTGCTTCAAAACTAAGGTTGGTTCTTTGTCGGCATTTATGCCTCCAAACATGTTAAATTCGGTGAAATCTATTGCGAGTGTCGTGAGATTCAAAACATTTTGTTTCCTTTATCAATGGTTTCATGGCCGGTGTGAAGCAAACTTTCCACTTTTTAAATGCCTTAAATTTCGCAGTGAATGCATGTATAAATTATAAAAAGTAAGAGTAAAATGCGAAACTTTACAGTGAGTTAGGCATTTTTAGGCGAATATTAACAAATTAGGCTCTAATAACATTTTAGGGCATTTTAGGGCACTATAAAACTCTTTGGATACCTTTCAATTTCCATGAAACACAAATATTAATAATTATTTTTACTTTTCTCCTAAAGAAACAAAATAGGCATTTGCCCTAGAATCCGATGTCTGGTCATTAGGAAAGTCCAGGATAACAGAGAGGGTTTGGAATTGAACGGGTTACATCAGCTGCTTGTCTATGCGGATGACGTGAATATGTTAAGAGAAAATCCACAAACGATTAGGGAAAACACGGGAATTTTACTGGAAGCAAGTAAAGAGATAGGTTTGGAAGTAAATCCCGAAAAGACAGAGTATATGATTATGTCTTGTGACGAGAATATTGTACGAAATGGAAATATACAAATTGGAAATTTATCTCTTGAAGAGGTGGAGAAGTTCAAATATCTGGGAGCAACAGTAACAAATATAAATGATACTCGGGAGGAAATTAAATATAGAATAAATATGGGAAATGCGTGTTATTATTCGGTTGAGAAACTTTTATCATCCAGTCTGCTGTCGAAAAATCTGAAAGTTAGAATTTATAAAACAGTTATATTACCGGTTGTTCTTTATGGTTGTGAAACTTGGACTCTCACTTTGAGAGAAGAACATACGTTAAGGGTGTTTGAGAATAAGGTGCTTAGGAAAATATTTGGGGCTAAGAGGGATGAAGTTACAGGAGAATGGAAAAAGTTACACAACACAGAACTGCATGCATTGTATTGTTCACCTGACATAATTAGGAACATTAAATCCAGACGTTTGAGATGGGCAGGGCATGTAGCACGTATGGGCGAATCCAGAAATGCGTTATAGAGTGTTAGCTGGGAGGCCGGATGGAAAAAGACCTTCAGGGAGGCCGAGACGTAGATGGGAAGATAATATTAAAATGGATTTAAGGGAGGTGGGATATGATGGTAGAGACTGGATTGATCTTTCTCAGGATAGGGACCAATGGCGGGCTTATGCGAGGGCGGCAATGAACCTCCGGGTTCCTTAAAAGCCAGTAAGTAAGTAAGTATTATTATTATTATTGGTAGGTATATGTATATTCTTCCAATACTGACGTACAGAAATAAGTGAACGTGCGAAAATTGTCACGCTGTTTACAATTATTTATTACGAAACTGAAAAGTTCAAAAGAATGATTATACCTATTTCACAAAATTAAATTGGCATATTTTATTTAGTTGTGAGTTTTATTCTTGACATTATAGTCATCTTCAGTCAGTAAAATCTGGCTATTACTTCGTAAGAATCACTTTATTAGACAGAGGTCATTGATATCCAGTAGTTGTGTAGTAATTTCTATGTAAGTAGAGGTCAGAACATTAAGCCTCCCTCCATCAGAAAATTACAACATTCATTTATCAAATTCTTAAATATCGGCTGTTTATCTGAGAGCATGTGCAGTTCGTGCAATGACTTAAGACTCGAGAATAGGAAATGAAAACCTGACATAAGTGAAATCAGTTCGGATTATTGAACTTTCTTGTGGGAAGACTGGCTGTTTTATTACATTAGAGTACAGATTTCAAAGCATCTAGTTTATTAAAAACTCAGCCTATTTTGCAAGGCTACAGGATTTGATATTTAATTTACTAAGGATCGTGTTGTAAACTTTACTTGTAACTTCGAATTTTGTCTCTTCTCCAAATGCAGAGCTATCGATTCTTTTGTTGTGCGCGATCTCGGGCACACTCTGTTTTATTGCGATGAACGTGATCATCAAGTTAGCTGCTTCAGTGGGGGGATTTTAAACAATTTCCACTTTCAGATTATGTATGTTCTGTTATCTGTTCATGTAATTACAAGGAATGTGTTAATCACATTAAGAAGATGGTACGGCCATAATAAACGTATGACAACAAGTTATCTCACTACGGTATTGCGTTTGTCGATACGACTGTATTCCTACATATGAACTCCGGCGAAGCAGTGCTTACAGGAGCGTACGCAAGGGGGAGTTACAGGGTTAGAATCCCTCCCTTGAATTAAAAAAAAATGCCATATTTATATATGAGTTTTTTAAATCCATAATCGTTTTCCCTTCTCTAATTTTTTACTGTCAGAGTAACAAAATCTACATCGACATAAAGCGTAGTGCTCCTACCCCTCCTCCAATATATTCACCATGACTATTTAATTCTTCATCCTTGGTGAGTTCCATGTTCCATTATTGTGTTTCATTAAATTTATTTCAATACATTTGATTGTTTCCATGTAATTTCCTGTTACGCAAAGTAAAGTGTCTTACCTATCATATAACTTACAAATAACTGTTAGTTATACAGGATGATTACATCAGCTTCTTGTCAATGCGGATGACGTAAATATGTTAGGAGAAAATCTACAAACAATTAGGGAAAACACGGAAATTCTACTTGAAGCAATAAAACGATAGGGTTGGAAGTAAATCCCGAAAAGACTAAGTATATGATTATGTCTCGTGACGAGAATATTGTACGAAATGAAGCTATAAAAATTGGAGATTTATCCTTCGAAGAGGTGGAAAAATTCAAATATCTTGGAGCAACAGTAACAAATATAAATGACACTCGGGAGGAAATTAAACGCAGAATAAATATGGGAAGTGCCTGTTATTATTCAGTTGAGAAGCTTTTGTCACGTAGTCTGCTGTCACAATATCTGAAAGTTAGAATTTATAAAACAGTTATATTACCGGTTGTTCTGTATGGCTATGAAACTTGGACTCTCACTTTGAGAGAGGAACAGAGATTAAGGGTGTTTGAGAATAAGGTTCTTAGGAAAATATTTGGGGCTAAGAGGGATGAAGTTACAGGAGAATGGAGAAAGTTACACAACGCAGAACTGCACGCATTGTATTCTTCACCTGACATAATTAGGAACATTAAATCCAGACGTTTGAGATGGGCAGGGCATGTAGCACGTATGGGCGAATCCAGAAATTCATTATAGAGTGTTAGTTGGGAGGCCGGAGGGAAAAAGACCTTTGGGTAGGCCGAGACGTAGATGGGAAGATAATATTAAAATGGATTTGAGGGAGATGGGATATGATGGGAGAGACTGGATTAATCTTGCTCAGGATAGGGACCAATGGCGGGCTTATGTGAGGGCGGCAATGAACCTCCGGGTTCCTTAAAAGCCAGTAAGTAAGTATACAGGATGATTCAAAACCTCTGCGACAAACTCTGAGGGGTGATAGATCTAACAATAAGGAACCCTTTTTGTTAAACAACCTATGTCTTTTGACGTGTCGTTTCGAAGTTACCGTTGAAAATGTTTTTGCGCGGACGTACGTCAATGTATGCGAAATTGTGGATTTTCGTTTATTAAACATTGTGAGATTATGACAAATTCTTAATTATCCCTGTTGTGCTGAAAGAAAAAAGTCTAGAGTAGGTAACGTGGTTGTAGGAAACTGCATAAATTTAGCTTCAATAGTGGGCCGTTACCTAAAATACGAGGACCCTGACGGTCATATATCAGAATTAGTCCTGCAGTACAAAGCTTTTTTAGACTCCTTTAAACCCAATGTTCCTAATTTTTCCAACCACTTTAATAGGCTTATAAGTAGTATATTTTTCATCCATACATATTGGGCCTCAATGATAAACCAACTTGTAATAAATATAAAATGGATGTTGGGCCATCACCTCAAATTTTGTTGGACTGTCCAGATCTAGCCACATCAGGCATGGATATCTTGGGAAACATATGATGTCTCCCGAAGAATTTCAGGAAATAAAATCCAGTAGCACCGCAAAGCTGGACACACACTGTGGTTATTTCCAGTGTATGGGTATGCACAATGAGCCAATTGTGCCTAAGAGCCTAAATGCTTTAGTAGCTGCCTCTACTGTTATATAGGAGAAAGAGGATAAAGATACTATACTGTAAGTAAAAAAGAAAAAGTGATAAATTATTATTATTATTATTATTATTATTATTATTATTATTATTATTATTATTATTTTTTTATTTTATTTAATTTTTTTTTTGCAAATCAAGCTTTCAAGTATAACTTCCTGTAAAGTTGATTTGAATAATTTCGAAGGAAAAATTTGTTCCGGGGCCGGGTATCGAACCCGGGACCTTTGGTTAAATGTACCAACTGAACTACCCGGGAACTCTACCCGACACCGATCCAATTTTTCCTTCTATATCCACAGACCTCAAAGTGGGCTGACAACCGTCAAGCAACCAACATTGAGTGCACACTAACTCTGTGTGACTTAAATCGTGACTTTCTGTTAACGAACAGTGACGTGTATTATGCAAATCAAGCTTTCACGTATAACTTCCTGTAAAGTTGATTTGAATAATTTCGAAGGAAAAATTGTTCCCGGGTAGGGTATCGAACCCCGGGACCTTTGGTTAAACGTGCCAACGCTCTACCAACTGAGCTACCCGGGAACTCTATCAGACACCGATCCAATTTTTCCCTCTATATCCACAGACCTCAAAGTGGGCTGACAACCGTCAATTGTGAATTTAAGTCACACAGAGTTAGTGTGCATTCAATGTTGGTTGCTTGACGGTTGTCAGCCCACTTTGAGGTCTGTGGATATAGAGGGAAAAATTGGATCGGTGTCGGGTAGAGTTTCCGGGTATCTCAGTTGGTAGAGCGTTAGTACGTTTAACCAAAAGTCCTGGGTTCGATACCCGGCCCCGGAACAATTTTTCCTTCGAAATTATTCAATTATTTTTTTGTTCAAGAACTTAACACTTAAGTCTTAGTAGAAGATTCAAATCAAGTATTCACGACATACAATGTAATTATATTTTAGAACAGTTGTTGCATAATTCGGGCGTGTAGTTGCAAAATCAGATACATCACTTTTTTTTTCGCAAATGAGTTAATGTTATATTTCATATCTTCATATGGTTCTACAACTGCTATAGCACTGTTATGCTACAAAGCCAGATACATCACATGGATATGTATGATGAAAAATAGTATTGGTTGCAAATCCTTGGTTTCTTGCGAACGTTTTTCTTTCATACTGAAAAATTATGTTTTAGTGATGTATCTAATTTTGCAACTAAGCGCCTCAATTGTTATTTGCAGAAAGACTTGCGTCAAATGACACAATACGTGTTCTTCCCGTCCTTCATAAACATACGTAGCACAGTCGAAAGATGATAGCAGCTTCCTCTTGGTTATTTTTGTAAATTTCCAATACATAATTGATTTTTAACGACGAAAAGTAAACAGTGTTGAAACACAAAGTATTTTCGTCACAACTAGTCCTTTGCTTTGCGCAATAAGGTTATTTTTCCTTTCCAGTTAGTCGTTTATTCACGGAAGCTATGATGCACATGAATTTACGCAAGTAACATTGAGCATTGCGTACAAAACACACAGTGGTCATCTTTTCTTTTCCTGCTGCAGGAATTTTCTAATAGAATTTATTTACTGAGAGTCACCTGACTACATGGTCTTGCGGTGACTAATCAATAAGATTAAAAACACAATTAAACTGTTATATATTGCATGAATACTCTAGTACAGGTTAAAATAGTTTATCATACAAGCTTATGACTTCGAAAATTTTAATTAATTTTACACAGGAACTAACGTCTCTCAAAGGTAGGCCTATTTGGCAATTCTGGGGAGATGTTCATCAGTTTCCTCATGTTCTCGTGAAGAGTGATGATGTGTTTGATGATAAGACTAGTATTGCATGTAGTACATTCTAAGGGATGGTTTTTGGGCAAAACATTTTGACGAGTCAATTTTGAGCCCCCAGTTCTGATTAGAACTTGTTTTTGTTGCTGAAGATTTGGTGAAATTATCGGCTTCACATTTTTTACTGCTAAGAATGAAATGATATCCGACTTTTGTTCCCATTATTGATTGCATTATAGCCTAGATCATATATGTAACAGATAACTCATCGCTATGTTAAAATCGGCAGCACTTTGAAGAGAACAACCGCCAGGATCGCCACCAGTCCGCCATAAACGAACATAAGATGGCTGTAGAGTCGCTAATGCAATTCAAATGGGAATTATGACGTGACTCCTTATGTAACAACTAGATGGCAGCGTAGTAAACCTGACAAAAGTTGTTAACGTCAAAGCCTATAAGGCCGACCTATCTGCTGCATATATGATCTAGGGTACTAGTCATGAATGGTGACAAGATTACCATTTTGTTAGACATCGCTATAGGCCTATATAGTTTTTTCTTTATCAAATATGAATGTGAAAGTTCCTGTTTTCCGCCTTTTTAGTTCTAGTAATTCCGGACATCTTATATTTGTTGAGTCCCGGATAGGGTTACCAACTTTTTTCTGTTTAAGAAAATACAAGAGACTAAAGAACCGACAAAATTCCATATAGAAAATTGACAAACTATTCGATTTTTTAAGTTGGTTATTTAATGACGCTGTATCAACTACTAAGTTATTTAGCGTCGATGAGATTGGTGATAGCGAGATGGTGTTTGGGGAGATGAGGCCAAGGATTCGCCATAGACTACCTGGCATTCACCTTACGGTTGGGAAAAACCTCGGAAGAAACCCAACCAGGTAATCAGCTCAAGCGGGAATCGAACCCGCGCCCAAGCGCAACTTCAGACCGGCAGGCATACGCCTTAACCGACTGAGCCACACCGGAGGCTAAATTATTTGATTCAGTTACTAAAAAAAAAACTTTATTCTACGCTTCGGCAGCTAGGCTTAAATTAAGAATATTTTGACACAGATTTTGTCTCGTATAATAGTTGAAATCGACTGCAGTTTACAGTTCTGATTTGATTAGATGCATCGTGTTCCTGTATCGAACATCTGTCCAATTATTGTACATGAGATGAAACACCATTTTTGTATGAGCATTACTAACTACTTGGCATGTTTAGAATTAAAAATTGCCAGTTTTTCAAATTTACAACATTAAAATGATTTGACTTTGAACGAGTGAGCATTAAATTCATTTCTGGCAAGCATTACCTTCTACAAAGACCGTATTGTACATTTTAGTATGTAGTGCATCTCAAAATTCATCAATCGCAGCAAAATCAAATGTTTCGAATGAAAATTTTTACATTATGCAAAAATAAGGGAGAAAAATGCTCGAAGAGAAGAAAAATACGGAAGTCTGGAGTCTGTTAAAAATTAGGGCCAAATAGGGATATCCGGGGAAATACGGGAGAGTTGGTAACCCAAGTCCCGGACTACAAATCTGATCCAGTTTGTCTTTCAACATTTCATAACCTAATTTAATAGTTTTGGACCATTTATCTACTGCCACGTTCGTATTGCAGTTCCTCACAGCTTCTTGAGCTCTTTCACGTAATATCGGTATTCTTAAAAAAGTAATCAATCCGTTTCTCTATGCACGTTCCGACATAAATAAATGCACATACTATGCAATTTATGTGCGATTCACGAAACATGATGATTATAACCCCATATTTTACAGATTTATTTCGGATAAACAAACGAAATGGCAATCTGTCTCGAAATGCCATAGTTTATCATAGATCGTAATAAACGATATTGGTCTCTCAGACGCCTGACTCTTTCTGATCAAATTTTCACTTAATTGTCTGATGGCAGCTAATGGACGACTTTTTCTTTTCCTCACAATTGAAGAATACAGGGGAAATACCTGGTAAGTCACGTTTTACTGTTTTTACAACAGAGCTAGTTAAAAGTTTCGAGACCTATTATATTCTATTGTTTTCAGTTATAATTTTTCAATTTTTTTTCGTCTTATGAAGTTGTTATTCAGTACAGTTGAAGTACACAAATCTACACTATCTGAGCTATTATATGACATCTAAAACAGAAAATGGATAATTTTGGACTTACCATGTTTTTTCCCCTGTGGTCTTCAATTTATTTTGTCATCCAAATGCAAACACGTTAACATGATATCAGAACGTTTGAGCTCTTGGCTACTTTGTAACTTGGACAGTACAAATTAGTATCAAACGGTGGACAAATGATAGTTTTTATGACCGCAGTAGAAGCTAGAGTATAGCTCGCGCAAGGAACGATTACCGAAAAGCAATGGTGGCGTTGCTGTCTGTTTTGACGTGTGCATGTAGACACGCCGTGGGGGCGAGAGCTGCGGGACGATGGAAGTACTGTCTCTTCCAAGAAGCTGACAAATGAGGACATCGCTGTGGAAATGAAGAACGTAGCAAGAGAAAAATTCGAAGCTAATTAAACGCGCAACATATGTTTACGAATGAAATAATAATACCGTGCGATGCAAGTCATGTATTCACATGCAATGGAACAAACTAAAGTCGTAATGTAACTATCACAACGTAAGACTGATTCTATCGATGTCATTTCTCTTCCGACTGTACTCTTTAATATCATTCAAGCTATCTCGTGACCTTTCCTGTCGCCCGCTTTTCCTTATCGCATTGTTTCATTCGCATTCCTTCCGTCGGTATTCCCTGCTTGCGAGACCTATACCAGGCAAGGCTTTTGGTTCTCCACACATGCTACATCTTGAGTGGATTTTAGATTCTTACAATAATAAAAAAATCTAGAAAAGGTCTCCAAAGAGCTGTAGGTATTTTTATCAACATCGATAGGTGGTTGAACATGATGAATAATGTTTTGTTGGGAAGTACGAGTTGGTTTGTTTCAGGGAAAGTTGGTAGCAACAACAGTTTTCATCTCTCTTCTTTGTAGATTGTAGAGAACATTTCTTCGGTTCAACAATTAATTGTCTCCTTTTTAAGAGCTGCTAGTCGTGGTCTCTGAATCTGAAAATGTTGAAGAAAAAGAAGGCAATTACCAGTGGGACTTCCGTATTTCTATGCCACCTCTCTCATCTTCAGAACCCCTACAAATCAAAGGGACAGAAAGAGTTTCGCACTCTTCACTTCCACTTTCAGTTGAAACAACGCTATCTTCTTCAGCAGCTTCAGGTTGTTCTGTACTACATGATCTGTGATAGTCTATTTATTGATCTGCTTCGTGTGTGATATTTAATACCTTTTCCCCAAACTTCTAATTATTTACATCTAGTAAATCGGACATAAAATAAACAGGAAATACGAATATTTCACTGATGTACTATTAAGTTATTTGAATAAATAATAACTAGTACTTCAGTGTGTAAACAGTATGTAATTTGGTGTTATGTCGTCTGATTGACTAATTTCGATGTTGTTTGCATCATTTTCTCAATCCTAGTCAATCAGGTAACATAGGACCAAATTTTATAATGTTAACACAGTGAAGTACTAGTTATTTATTCAAATAACTTAACAGTTCATAAGTGATTATGTAAGTTTTAAAAGAGTGTATCTACGTATGAAGAATTATTAAGAATGTTTGCAATAAATATGTCTTAATTTCAAAACAGTATAGAAGTGTTATTTTGAAATAAGATTTTAGATAAAATGAATAAATAGTGCAATGCTACTTACTATAATGTAAAAAAAAAGTATTACCTTATTCTTCTGAAAAGTTACACATTTACAAGCATTCATAAAAATTACGACGTTAAAAGGAAAGCTTATGATTTTATGTAATGTTGACAGTTGCAGCATAAAACTTGAACACAAAAAATAGTCTACAAATACTGGAAAGGTAACTTACTGGGCAGATGGTAACCTTGATTGATTTTCCTCCTTCCCCCACTCTGATTTGTGTGATAATCGTAAAATATACGAGCGTCTGTCTCAGGATTAGAAATCTATTATTATACTCCTGCTGTTCTAAGAACAAAAATGAGTAGTGATTTCTTCCCAGTGCAATATTGTAAGTTACAAAGTCTAAATTTACAATGCTCAGGCATAGCTACTGTGTATTGCAAATGGTTGGAGGAGTTGCTTCTTATAGCAGTGATGACAGCATAGTAACATGTTCGGTAAGTAAACGTTGAAAATTGTTTCTGTCTACAACTTAATTTGTCTAACAAGCTTCACGATTTGAGAGTAAAAATATCAATAAGTGCACACAATAAGAAACCATATTATTTCAAAGATTTTTGTTCACTATTGATGATAATAATAATAATAATAATAATAATAATAATGATGATAATAATAATAATAATAATAATAATAATAATAATACGTTTATTTAACCTGGCAGAGTTAAGGCCATACGGCCTTTTCTAACATTCAACCAGGAGTAAAACTGCGATACTAAAAGCATTACAGATTTACAAAATGCAGCAAAACAAACTCAAGTAGGATAATTATAATAAGTTACAATGTAAACAACAAGTAAGTGGAAATGATTATTGTAAGTAGTATAACATATAGAAGGAAAGGAAAAGGCACAATAAAATGTGAACAGTAAGTCAAAATAAATGAGACATACAAAGTATAAAAATAAGAGACGATGATGATGATGATGATGATGATGATGATGATGATGATGATGATAATTACAAACTAGTAAAGTACAAAGCACACAATGAACACAATATTTATTAGGTACACACAGCAAGGAAAATTATGATTATAAGTAGCTCAAGTTATCACATGATAGATATACCATTATCGAGAAATATGATGAACAAAAACAGAAAAAACAAAATAAATATCACTAGAATATAAAAAAATGTAGTGAATACGCAAGAGCATGCAATACAACCAACACTTGTCATAACAGTGAGTTAGTTTGGTAACTCATCATAAGATAATTTTATAACTGTTATCCACGATATAGGCCTATGGTGAACAGAAGTAAATAACAATCATGTTGTGACTTTATTTAGGATGAGAAGTGAAAAATTTTTATTATTCATAAAAATGCATTCAAATATTAACATATATATACGTTTTGAGATCCCTTGACCATGTTCATTTTCATAAGTATGTAAACATGTTCATTTGTATTTTTAATAGAGAGAGAAAGGCAGAAGACAGACAGACAGACAGACTGACTGATACTCTTACACAAATTGATACAATTAATGAAATAATTTGACTTTGTAGTTATTAGTGTAGTTGGTACTGTACTTGCAACTTGAACTGAACTTCCTGTTTCATATTCAGCTCAGAGAAGATTTTAAAAATCTTAAAGACTTAAAGTATTACACAAGTTAGTAGTTCCAACTTCACTGAATATTTGGACATTTCGGATACAAGATTTACCAAGATTAAGTAGGCCAATTGCAGATGAAAGAATTTTTTTAGAGTAACTGCAAAATATACTTTGTTGAACTATAAAAGAAATATAAATGTTACAAAAATTAGAAATGACATCTATTTTAGGAAGGATTATAAATTACAGTGGACTCTCCTAAGTTCGACGAATAGAATTTAAAGTTCTGTCCAATAAGAGTAGTGGGTGTGGTAGGTGAAATGAATACAAATTCCTATTGGTTATCCATCAACGAATACAGTACTGTACTTGCATTTCCTGCCCGCCCCGAGACTTGTGTATGCGCTTCTAATACCACAGTGGGTTTCGACAGTTCCGTCTCACAAACGGCACAATTCTCAAATAGAAAAAGAAGAGTTCATTAATTTAAAATCAGTGATCAATATGGATGTCCTAACCAATAAAATATTCTGTTTTCCTTTAACGAAAGTATACTAAAAGACACAGGACCAATTCCCATTCAAATGGCAAACCCATTTCATTGTGCCCGTATAGGGGAGTGTCTAATTCTCCTACGTAAGCAGTCGAAATATAGAATGTCGAACTTAAGAGCTTCCACTGTACAAATAAAATTAAATATAATGAGTCTATACATTAAAAATGGACAGTAATAGATTCCGTCCACAAGTTTTGAAGAATAATCCGGAGATAACTGAAAATTATGAAGATGTTTAAAAAGTATTACAATTTCACTGTGTGTGCCGAAACGGACTACCTAGTCTAGAATATTAAAATTTTTGGCATTACTTCTTCAGAAGGAATGTTAAAGTCGCAGTCTTTTATCACCATTCATTTATGACATGTAAAATAAACTGTCCTTAACTTGGACCGCAGATTCCTTTTAAATACGCGTGCAACTTCTCATACTCGTTACGGACAATACCCTTGGTATTTCGGTGTATCGAAATGGATCAGTACTTTTAGTAACGAGACGGAAAATGTTTCTATACTTTACTTATTTTCAGTGATAATATTACATATTACTTTTGTGCGAGATCGTGCGTATTTGCTTGGTTTCCGCACAAAACCAATCCGCGGAAAGTCTAAAATTCCACATTCAGTATATTCCCAACCTAACACACATAACAATTTCCCTCTTCTTACCGCTTAAGTGACATATTGATTTTACTGCTTTAGGCTTTTAACATATTATTTTCAGAGACGTTCAATATAGTAATAATTATAAATTGGAAACTTACCACTGCAATTTCACCTAAAGTGCACTGTTAATTGTTTTTAAATATTTGCAAAAATTAAGTAAACTCCTACAACTCCACTAAAGTTACTGCATTCGTGATGCAAGTAACATTAAGGAAGCCGTGAAAAAATCAACAAATCAACTTGCCGATGTTATTACTGCAATATGTTATATAAATAATATTGTTAAAATATTAAAATGAAAAATAAATCATTACATAACCTTACCGTTTGTTTTAAGTTTGCATTTATACACTGGGGGAAAAAAAGACAGGCGTATATCACGGCCTGCTGGAGTATAGTAAACACAGAAAACATTTTAAAGTAACAATGTTGAAGATAGATAGTTTTGTTTTGCAAATTTGCCGTCATTGAACAGAAACCAAGATGGAGAGTCCACACCTGTGGAGTAACGGTCAGCGCGTCTGGCCGCGAAACCAGACGGCCCGGGTTCGATTCCCGGTCGGGGCAAGTTACCTGGTTGAGGTTTTTTCCGGGGTTTTCCCTCAACCCAATATGAGCAAATGCTGGGTAACTTTCGGAACTGGACCCCGGACTCATTTCACCGGCATTATCACCTTCATCTCATTCAGACGCTAAATAACCTAAGCTGTTGATAAAGCGTCGTAAAATAACCTACTAAAATAAATAAAAAAAAGAAGATGGAGATTTCATTGCAACTAATTAGAAATTCCTCTTTCAGGTATGTAATAAACGATCTTCCCACAAAATAATGTACGATACACGAGCGGTATGTTTTCTTTGAATTCTCGGAAATTAAGAAAGCTCAACTACGTTTAGCTTTTTCAAACTTTTCCTCGAACATGAAAACTTCAACATACCGCTCTTGTAACGCATATTACTATTGTTTGGATAATTCTAAAACGTCATTCTTTGTCCTTGATCCGTGTCTTTTTTTTTTTTTTTTTTTTCAGAAATTAAATTTGTTCAGTCATTCAATATGTTACAAATATTAAATGTACAGGAGTTGACAGTCATCTACCCAGAGTGGTTTCGCTGCTGGGAACATGTCTAACAGTAAGTACGAATGAATTTGAAATGTCACAGCTAAAAATAGAGAGGGAAGAACCCTTCAAACTTCGAAACTTAAGGAAATTTCCATATAATATGCCCCTTGAATACGAAATGATCTGTGAAACGAAGGAATCCATTAGTAAAGAGATTATGCTCAGAATTCCAGGACCACTTTGATAGTAATTTGCCAAGTGAGAACCGAGCGAAATGGCTCATGCGTTAAACACGGGACTCGCATTCGGGAGGTCCGCGGTTCAAATCCCCAAACCGACCAAAATGAGTATGCTTTTTCCGTGCTTTTCCACAGTTATTTGGGCAAATACCGGCTGGAAATTTCATTTCTCTTCCTCTTCCCTGTAGAAAAAGGATTTAGATTTCTTATCATACCATTCATCTTCATCATCTCATTCCATAGCCATATTCAGGTCATGACGCACGTCTTTGTCCGCGTGCAGAATAGGCGTCCTCTCCGAAACCATCTCTGGGTTCCAAGCCTTTCGCAATATCTCTGCCAGGATTAATTCCTTGAGAGCACTTCCGAGGGCACTTCGACACCTTAGAAGGGCTATCGGAATGGATTCTGTGCTGCTTGGTCACCTTGGCGATATTAACTTAAGGCGGGGGTGTAGATGGCCCATTGGATGTGCGGGTGAAGGTCTCATGTGTCCGGTGGGCTGGTAGACTTCATTCTCATTCATCCTATAATTCGCGGTGCACAATAGGCCACTGTCGAGCCGACGTGCTGAAAGGTCGTCCTTAACCCGCCCCTAGCCACACGATACTACTACTACCACTACAACTACTACTACTACTACTACTACTACTACTAACGCTGAGAACTCTCTCTATTGCAGTCAATTCTTTTGAGATAAATTTCGTTCTATTAATTCGTATTAATAATCCTTCATACATTTATGAAGTTATGATAGTGTTCTATATATTCGTACGTTCGATTACAGTACAGTAACAATATATTGTTTTAATTAAATAGAAATATTGTTTACTGAATATTAATAAATAATATTTCAATCCGTAATTAAAATAAAAAAAAAATATGCTACATAATCTTGTACATGTCCGCAGAGTTAGTTCTGTGGTAGCTCGCCTGCCTCCAGACTAGCTGACCCGGGCTCGATTCCCGGTGGGGTCAGAAATTTTTATGTAAAATTTCTACCTCGGGATTAGGAGAGATGGCGCGGTGCACAACTTCTAATAACTAAATTGTGCACCAATATGCCTGGGTTAAATCCCAAATCTCTCCGCATATGAAGAGACGGCATATGTCACTCTTGACAGTGATTCGTCCGTTGGATGGGGACGTTAAGCCTCGCGGCCCCCTTGGTGCTATTCGACAGGAGTAGGCTACGTGCCGGCACCGGGTTTCCCCTTCACCCTTTCTCTCCATCATCCTCACCCATTCCGTCCACACCTGTGGAGTAACGGTCAGCGCGTCTGGCCGCGAACCCAGGTAGCCCGGGTTCGAATCCCGGTCGAGGCAAGTTACCTGGTTGAGGTTTTTTCCGGGGTTTTCCCTCAACCCAATACGAGCAAATGCTGGGTAACTTTCGGTGCTGGACCCCGGACTCATTTCACCGGCATTATCATCTTCATTTCATTCAGACGCTAAATAACCTAGATGTTGATACAGCGTCGTAAAATAACTCAATAAAATAAAAAAAAATAAATCACCCATTCCCTACACTATACTTACACGAACACATACACTCACTCAGCCACCGGCGTGGCTCAGTCGGTTAAGGCGCTTGCCTGCCGGTCTGAAGTTACGTTCGGGCGCGGGTTCGATCCCCGCTTGGGCTGATTACCTGGTTGGGTTTTTTCCGAGGTTTTCCCCAACCGTAATGTGAATGCAAGGTAATCTATGGCGAATCCTCGGCCTCATGTCGCCAAATATCATCTCGCTATCACCAATCTCATCGACGCTAAATAACCTAGTAGTTGATACAGCGTCGTTAAATAACCAATTAAAATAAAAAAAAATAAAAAAAATACACTCACCCTAGTACACGACATAACTCTCTACAGATACACATCATGTACAGTGTGACCCGCCGAAGTGGTGTACAAATTGAAAATGGGTCACAGTGCTGTCATCTATCCGCAACATGCGGAACCTGAATCACGCAAGTGAAGTGGGTAGGCATTACACACACACACACACACACACACGTCTTGTATTATATACAGAGTCGATAAAAAACCGATTAACTTTTTTTTATATATATATGAAAAAGTCTTCCATTTTCATCACGTCTGATGAAAACAATAATGAGTGAATGTAGTCGTATATTATTTACAGCAAGTAAATTCCATCTTCCTGGGCTGAAAGCTTAGAGGCGCTTCTAATCATTAGCCTCCTCTAGTTATAACTATTGAGAAATGGAAGTGTGACCTATATAATTATGTTCAGCATTGAGTATCCCCTATATTGTCACGTTTGTTCATTCTTCATAATTAAGGATAGTATTTAATTTACATTCACATAATGTTATACTACAGGCGGAAATGAAACGTATGTTTAATGAAACATTAAGAACGCAGCCGGATGTGTGAAGGTCTCCATGGCCTTGTACATTTTGTGTTAGTATTAGTTTCATCAAATTGAGCTTAATGACACGTGTGTTTGATAATGAACACGGGCGTTCACATATTCATTATATGCTCGAGTAATCTGAATAAATGAAGATGTTGCCACTTCCTGAAATTAATTCAACCTCGTTGGTAGGCTGATTACGTTTTGCTATTATATTAAAGGTTTTATTAATTTGTCCTACAGAATAATATCTGTAATATTGACAATTAATATTTGAGGAGAAAAATTCGCTCCGGCGCCGGGGATCGAACCCGGGTCTCTTGGTTCTACGTACCAAACGCTCTGACCACTGAGCAGGCCGAATTCAATCCACAGCACCGGACCGAAACACTGAAGGAGGAAGGTTCGGTCCGATGCTGTTGATTGAATTCGGCGTAGCTCAGTGATCAGAGCGCTTGGTACGTAGAACCAAGAGACCCAGGCTCGATCCCCGGCGTCGGAGCGAATTTTTCTCCGCAAATATTAATTTGCCATTATATTTGTAATTCGTGGGTTTAAATCCGGGCGAGGACGAATTTGTGATGATGGTAGTGAGAATTTAAACTCTCACTGTACATATTATTTATTGATATATTTAGAGAAACATATGACAATGTAAATCGTAACATTATGGTAGAAATGAAATAAAAGAGCAAAGACCATAATTAATAAAAGCAATTCAAACCTTAGCCTCTTAGGCCCTATATCAGAATTCACAAGTCCAAATTAAATTAACAAATGGAGGAATAACAGAAGCCCCAATTCTATTCTGGCTGATATAGGATGAGAACATCGTTGCAAACATCGTGAATCATTCAGGTAAATCTACAGCTGCAGTTTTGCTTTAAGTTTTACATATGCGTCTGAAGTCTGACTAGTGCAATATGTAGCAAGTCGACGATGTATGCAATGGAAGGGAAAGGAACTTGCCACCCTACCGCATTATCTCCTGGCTTAGTTGCTTCATAAGTGGTGCCTTGTTGGTATCATTTGTGAGGTTCAGATCTGTCTTCGGACAGTTGACTAAACAACACAAACATTGGTAATCAAATGTAATTTTCGTTTAAACATTTTCGTGTATAACGATAAAAATGGTGTTCAGATATTACGTTGTTATTGAAGTTTCACTTTCTGAGTGTACTTAATAATTATATAAAAGATAAATAAGTAAGAAGTATTGAAACTAAATTATTATTAAGTATTATTTCGAGAATTTCTTGTCAGTGTGCAGTGATTTCTTTTAAACCATTTGACTAACTTTGCTCACATTCGAGTAATTCTAACTGTGAATGTTGCATGTGAAGTACTGGTTGTGTGTGTACATCTATTATGTAGACGATTTGCTTGCCATGAGGCGGAAACTTGATTTTTGTCTGATGCGCTGCCACCCAGCGGTTACGAGGAGAGCGTGCCATAGGTGGTTCGACAATCCTTAAACTATTTAAGTAAAATATTATTAATTATAACTAATTAAAACAGCACATAAATGATTTTAAAAACCACGCATGGGGTGACCATACGGGGTTCTCTTTCTGTAATAGAGACAGTCCCTGTTTTTACAGTCACTTTTAAGACCGTTGTATTCGCAAGGAGTTGTACGAAAAATATTTTTCCTCTTGAACGGTTTGCTTGCACATTGTTAGTTAATTTTGAAGCAATAAACAACAATCTCATTATAAAGAGCTAATACGAATGGCGAGCTAACCTTCACGCCCCCATATTTCGTGTGATATGGTGGAATATCTTTCAATTTCTTACATATGTTCTTGAGTTTATAGCCTTAAAATTAATTACCTAAATTTACATTAATAATGGTTGACTATTTTCAAATACATTCAGGATTTATGAAGTTGTAAATTTAATTGCACAATACAATTTTGATAAGACATGTCAGAAAGATTTAGTGTCCATAATTATATCCAAGTGACATATACTAAAAATGATTTTACCCATGTGAGATATGAAGAAAAGACTAATGTCTCCATAAATTATACTAGTATTTTACAGCCGTTATTTTGATTAGCAGGCCTACTTAAATTAAATTTATTAAACATATTGTTATTATGAAAGCATTTTGTATTTATCCAATCGGTGAAAAATACCTGGAGAAAAATAAAGAATTGTATGTAGTATCTATGAACTTCGAAAAGGCCTTTGAAAGAGTGGACTGGAATAAACTTAAAACGATCCTGAAGAAAATTGATGTGGATTGGAAAGAGAGGAGGCTATTCAGTAATCTTTATGTGAAAAAAGGAGTCAAAATCAGAATTGGAAGATTTAGTGAAGAACTACTTTCAGAATATAGAAGGGGAATAAAATGTATAATATTTGCTGCTGATATGGCGTTGTTAGTAGAAAAGGAGTCGATACTAAGGGATATGCTATTGGAGCTAAATGACAACTGTCAGCAGTATGGGTTGAAGATAAATGCAAATAAGACGAAGTCCATGGTAATCGGAAAAAAATAAAGAAGATAAACGTGCTAATTCGAAGTGAAGCAGTAGAGCAAGTGGACAGCTTCCAATAATTTGGATGTACTATAGAACTATATAAGTAGTAACATGAGCTGTTACCAGGAAGTCAAAAAGAGGATATCAATGGCAAAGAAGCTTTTATTGGAAAAAGGAGCATCTTCTTTGGACCTCTGAAAAAATAACTAAGGAAGAAACTAGTAAATTGCTTTATGTGGGATTGTATGGGGAAAAACATGGGCATTACGAAGATTGGAAGCATTTGAAATGTGGATATGGAAAAGAATGGACCGTGTGAAATGTACACAATAAAAAATGGATGAAGAAAAAATAATGCTGAAACTGATGAGGAAGAGAAAACGAAATTGGATGGGTCACTGACTAAGAAGAAACTGCCTACTGAAGGATGCACTGGAAGGAATGGTGAAGGAGAGAAAAGTTTTGGGCAGAAGATATCAAATGATATACAGCATTAAGATATGTGAATCGTATGCTGAGAGTTACAGGAAGGCGAAATATGAGGAAGATTGGAAATGCTTGGTTTGCAGTGAAAGACCTTCCCTTGAGCAGAAACCTACGAATGAATAAATTCATATTTATCATTAAAAGTGTAGACACCAACTCAAAGGAAATCATGGAATAGTGTATTTTTTTATCGAGTTGAAGTTCGAAAGGATATCAGATGAATTACAATAAAAATCACCATGATTAAACTTATAATTATTCAGTACACGTGTATTTCCCATATCAGTTAGTTTTATGAGTTTTCAGGCTCTGGGTTAAGATCACGTTGATTGGATCACACTCTTGTAATATCCAAAAGGTTGAACATGTGACGTCCTCTGTGTAGCGGCTGCAGTGCTTGGCTCTGGACTCATGTTTGTGCTCAGGCCCGCCTTTCTTCTGTAGAAAATGACCTCTGAGTCGCCTATGTCACACTTAATTTTAACTGTATAATAACCTTACGAATCCCGACCGAATAAGACATTATTAATGGGCTTTGTATCACCCACCAACACTTCGTAATATTCAGGTTAATATTTCTTCCTCTTGAGGACTCGAACCAGCGTTTATTCCGTAATTCGAGCCCTAACATGATGCCTTAGACCGCGACGCTATGGCTCGGAACATTTCATAGTATAAGATAATTTTTATCCAAAGTAAAATTATGGGAGAATCAATTTCCAAATAGAAACGTTGGGCGATCTTTACCATTCAGCTTGATCACGCATTTAATGTATCCTCAAAAAGTTACATAAAAATAGAGCAAAAATTCTCTAAACTAAAAGCAATGGACAAAAAAATTGAATTTTCAGAGCTCCATTGAACTTTCATTTAATTGATGCATTTGCATATTTTCTATTCGAGTTGCTAGATCTTAAAAACAATACAAAGGAAATGTATTCCGAAAAACAGGACTTGAAGTTCGCTAGTTATTCCCAATCAAGGATTAACCTAACTCCGCAATTTAGCTATACGAATAACAGGCATGTTTGGTTTCAAATATTGTCTTACATACTTACAAATAGTTTTTAGAGAACCCGGAGGTTCATTGCCGCCCTCACATAAGCCCGCCATCGGTCCCTATCCTGAGCAAGATTAATCCAGTCCCTACCATCATATCTCACCTTCCTCAAATCCACTTTAATATAATCCTCCCATCTATATCTCGGCATCCCCAAAGGTCTTTTTCCCTTCAGCCTTCTAACTGACAGTCTATATGCATTTCTGAATTCGTGTTACATGGTCTGCCCATCTCAAGCGTCTGGATTTAATGTTCCTAATTATATTAGGTGAAGAATACAATGCGTACAGTTCTGCGTTGTGTAACTTCATCCATTCTCCTGTAACTTCAGCCCTCTTAGCCCCACATATTTTTCCAAGCATCTTATTCTTATGCTAACCACATGATAGGCCTACCTCTATTTTGGTTGGATGATCGTCCACCTCTGCTTCGGCATGTGGGCGTGTGTCCAGCAGCCGGCTGGTCGGTCTAGGCCCTTCACGGGCTGTAGCGCCACGGATTATTATTATTATTATTATTATTATTATTATTATTATTATTATTATTATTATTATTATTATTATTCTCAAACACCCTTAACCTCTGTTCCTCTCTCAAGTTTGACAACCGTACAGAGCAACCGGTAATATACTGTAACTGTTTTATAAATTCTAACTTCCATTTTTTTAAAGCAGACTGGATGACAAAAGCTTCTCAACGGAATAATAATATTTATATCCACGAACAGGCTTAAGATAATTATGTGTAATTCCTAAATTATTGATTGTTGTCAGCTTACAGGTGATGATAATACATCAATATTATTTTCTTTGCTTACTTTATACTTTATAAAGTATACTTGTATTAAAACATTATCTTTAGTGAGAGGGATAGAAGTTATCCCTGGCAGGGATGTTAATATAATTTTGTGAGAGGGGAATAACTTTCAAACGGGGCGGGAATCTCCCATCCCCCCTCCGTTTTTTCGCGTCCTGATAGCAAGAGTGTACGCTGCTTGGAAACATTCAAAATTATTTCGTGTTACACCAAGTTTTTCCTTCAGGTGTTCAAAACAAAGAGTAAGTTACTATGAGAATGGAAACATATAATACATCACAAACAGCAATTGATTTAATAATGGTAATAAAGGACGCATTCATTTCATTTTAACGTGAGAAATTCCAGTCATGACAATGTGAAGCTCTACTAGTATTACATGTGACGTAAGAAAAGTGCCTTATAATTTCACTTGTGACAGCATTGGTTAAGGTGGCGTCAATTAACTTCGAATCACGCAATGTGTACTTTTTCCTCGTATATCAGAATAAAAAAGATCCCACGGTCATTAAAGTGTTACTAATTTAGTAAGCATCCATCACAATATGTACTCGCTGTTTCAAAACTGTGTTACATTCTGATAAATATTGTATAAAGTGCTCGCCTGTTATACCGCGGAGTTATGTGGGGGCGGATGATTGTGACGCGTGCTATGTTAGTAGCCTATACATTTTATCCCTTTCATTGATTTGTCGCTGCGAATGGACTCATGTTTACTGGTAATATTTCCGCTCTTTTTCGTGATTCGGTGAATTATTAATTTTACTGTCCCATTACAGAAAGAATTGTAATACTATAAATTTTCCGATTCCGACATTATCGCTGAAATACACCTTATCAGCATCTTTGATGTCGAAAAAGTGGGTTTGGTAGTGCCGTCTGTTCGTCCGTACACAGCGATTTCTACTAAACTTTTGAAATGATTTTGTCTATATTCAATACCCACTATACGAATATATTTATCCGAGAATGAAGCTCGTAAAACAAAATAATTTCTTTTTATTTTGTTTTATTTTATTGGATGAAGAGAATGTGTAGAGACCGGGAAAAATGGATGAAATGGACGGAGAGAGGCGAACCCGACGCTTAGCAGCAGACGGGACTGAAGAAGAAGAAGAAGAAGAAGAAGAAGAAGAAGAAGAAGAAAAAGAAGAAGAAGAGGAAGAAGAAGAGGAAGAAGAAGAAGAGGGTTACGACGCTTTATCAACATCTAGGTTATTTAGCGTCTGAATGAAATGAAGGTGATAATGCCGGTGAAATGAGTCCAGGGTCCAGCACCGAAAGTTACCCAGCATTTGCTCGTATTGGGTTGAGGGAAAACCCCGGAAAAACCTCAACCAGGTAACTTGCCCCGAGCGGTATTCGAACCCGGGCCACCTGCCAGATGCGCTGACCGTTACGCCACAGGTGTGGACAAATAATTTCTAGTAAAATATTAGTAGGCCTTATTAAAAAAAGAAAAAAACCTCTAAAATGACAGTGAAATCGAATTTAAAAGTGAAGACTATGTTCGAAGTAGAAAAGAGAAAAATTATAACGTTTTGACATAAAAGGTTTACTCTAACGTTACCATAGAAATAGAAGTGTAAGACGAAGTTCGTGCTTCGTGATTTTCCGCGCTCTCCTTCTTGCTCCATTCTCTGTTTAAAGCTCTTCGAGGTCTTTAAGCACTTTTGTCAATCCTCCTAGAAATGGGAGCGGGCTGCAGATGACAGTGTTGCTGATAGTGGTTTTGGTTGTGGCATTTATGGTCACAGTATTGGTGATGATTGTTTTGTTTGCGGTATTTATGATGATAGTGTTGGTGGTGATGGCTTTGTTTGCGGTATTTATGATTATAATGTTGCTGGTAATGCTTTTATTTGCGGTATTTATGGTGATAGTGTTTGTGGTGATGGTTTTGATTGGGTATTTATACTAATAGTGTTTATTATTGTGATTATGATTATACCTAATGTATGTGATGATTAATTTGGAAGTAAATCCCGAAAAGACAAAGTATATGATTATGTCTCGTGATGAGAATATTGTACGAAATGGAAATATAAAAATTGGAAATTTATCCTTTGAAGAGGTGGAAAAATTCAAATACCTGGGAGCAACAGTAACAAATATAAATGATACTCGGGAGGAAATTAAAGACAGAATAAATATGGGAAATGCCTGTTATTATTCGGTTGAGAAGCTTTTATCATCCAGTCTGCTGTCAAAAAATGTGAAAGTTAGAATTTATAAAACAGTTATATTACTGGTTGTTCTTTATGGTTGTGAAACTTGGACTCTCACTTTGAGAGAGAAACATAGGTTAAGGGTGTTTGAGAATAAGGTGCTTAGGAAAATATTTGGGGCTAAGCGGGATGAAGTTACAGGAGAATGGAGAAAGTTACATAACACAGAACTGCACGCATTGTATTCTTCACCTGACATAATTAGAAACATTAAATCCAGACGTTTGAGTTGGGCAGTGCATGTAGCACGTATGGGCGAATCCAGAAATGCATATAGAGTGCTAGTTGGGTGGCCAGAGGGAAAAAGACCTTTGGGTAGGCCGAGACGTAGATGGGAAGATAATATTAAAATGGATTTGAGGGAGGTGGGATATGATGATAGAGATTGGATTAATCTTGCTCAGGATAGGGACCAATGGCGGGCTCATGTGAGAGCAGCAATGAACCTTCGGGTTCCTTAAAAGCCAGTAAGTAAGTATGTGATGATTAATGATAAAGTCCACACCTGTGGAGTAACGGTTAGCACGTCTGGCCGCGAAACTAGGTGGCCCGGGTTCGATGCTCGGTTGGGGCACGTTACCTGGTTGAGGTTTTTTCCGGGGTTTTTCCTAAACCAATATGAGCAAATGCTGGGTAATTTACGGTGCTGGACTCCAGATTCATTTCACCGGCATTATCACCTTCATCTCATTCAGACGCTAAATAACCTAAGATGTTGATAAAGCGTCGTAAAATAACCTACTAAAAATTAATGATAAATCTCTCCTTTTTATGGACACGAGGTTGCCTATGCTTCAACCATACAGTGTAGGTGTCTCTGAATTCTGCACAGCGGTCAGATGTAAACAAGAGCAGGTTTCAGAGATACAGACAGAGTATACTTCGTTGGAACATAAACGTTATGCACTACCTGTTGGGAAATTTGGAGTGACATATAACCAATGTATAGTTGTTACTCTTGGTAGTTCTCTATGGAGTACATAATTCAACTAAAGATCACATATTTGGAATGACTTAGGCCCGATTGTATAAACCATTTAATCTTAGATCAGAGGTTAAATTGATCCTTGTTTCAGCTGAACTTGAAATTTTGTGTTGTATAAAGTCTAATCTGAGATTAATTTGTCCCAAACTAAAGTCAACTTTGACTGAAGAAATTTCTCCGATTAAGTTAGATGATCCAAGTTCAGTTATTTCTTTTCTGTTTGAAATATACGAGCGGCGATTGTGCAAATAAAATATCCATTATTATTAATATTAATAGATATGATAGGTACATTTATATATATTTCTTTCAATTTCTTGCCTTAATACACAAACAATCTTATATTTTATAAGGCTCTATCATGTTTAGCAGTATCTAATAACATAACCTATAATTATATTATGTTCATAACAACCATTAATTATTAATGGATATGTTAGGTACATTCATAAATTTTCAATTAACTGTATTACTAAACGAAAATCGTTGTTTTATAAAGCTTTATTATGTTTAGCACTATCAAACATCACAACATAATAACAATTCGGAGAACAGTCAACCTTCTTCTTATTGTTCGCCATTATTTACATTGCACAAAAAACCAGTGTCTCCAACAGAGTGTACGGAAAGTCGCCAAAAAGTAGTTGTAAAGTCGCTAGATTTCTCATTATCAACAAAGAAAGATTAAATTTTGTCACTATAGGGTGCTGAAAAGGTCATTAAATCCTTATTTAAGCAATATAAAAGTTAAAAGAAATTGTTGTTGAAAAAGAGTTAAAGTCGCTAGATTGGCAACACTGAACAAACCTGTCCGCGCATCACGTATTTCACCTGTTTATGCGATGTTGCCAAATCCTTTTCACGTGAACTTAGATTGCATTTGAAGCAAGGTAATTTGATCGCAGAAAAGATTTATACAATAGAAGAAGTGTCTGAACTCGGTTCACTTTTCGATCTTCGATCAAAGTTGATCTTTAGTCAGGGAGTTTTATACAATTGGGCCTTAATATAGCACTACAGGTTATAAAACGACTCGCTCACTTACTACCGCACTGGACACGTAGCACCACAGTTCAGTACTGTTGCTGTAGCCAAACGGTACAGAAAACAATTGAGTCCACTGCAAGAATGATGGATGTCACTTTCTTGTCGAAAATGTCAATGCATAGCTTAAGACATATAGAATGTACATACAGAGTTATATGGCATTAACACTGATAGTCATTGTCCAGTAATGATCGGAAAAATCACAGTTAAGCTTTGAGCGCTAAGCATTTCAAACTTTCAATTGCTTCTCCTGCAGAATGTATTCCAAATGACATCCATCATTCTTGCAGTGGACTCTTCAATTCTAACCCCCTTCCCTCTGACGAAATGTACAATACTCGAGTCAAATATACGCTGGTATCGTGTTTACGAAGGAATTGTTTCATCTCTAGTGATATTAGTGTTCTTGCAGATGATTGGTTAGTGATAATCAGGCCTAGGATCCGAGACAACTTAAGAATGAAGTGAAGTTAACAGTACAACGGAGTATAGATGGAGTGAGGTGGCGCGGTGAGTTCTGTTTACCTGTGCGTTAGAGTACAATCCGGTTCGTGATCAGAGGTACAGTATTCTTCCGTCTCTCCCTACGAAATGAACTCAGGCCATCACAGTGAATTTTCAATATACAGGGTGTTTCAAAAATAGAGGGCATAATTTCAGATATGTATTCCCCATATGTAGAAAAGACAAAAAGTTCATTACAACATGTGTCCGGAAATACTTGGTTTCCGAGTTATGGCCTTCAAAACAGTGATATTCACCGGAACGTTTTTCTTCCCGCAGGTAGGTGTCGTGACAGAAGATATAAACAGAGGACACTCTGACAGTTAATTCCGAGACGAAGGATACATTGAGTGTTGTGTTTGGCGTCGTACTGTGCGACATGTACTCAAATCAGGTGGCAGAAGTGCACTTCATGTACGGTAAGGCGGACGGCAATGCTGCGCTGGCTCATCGTTCGTACCAGGAGAAGTACCCTGATCGACGGATAGGTAGAGGTGGCCCAATTGCTTGGCCTCCACGCTCACCTGATTTGAACCCTATCGATTTCTATTTGTGGGGCTATTTAAAATCATTGGTGTATTCGTATCCGGTGCCTGACATGGAATCCCTTCGGAATCTAATTGTGGCAGATTGTGAGGAAATACGCAATACTCCTGGAATTTGGGATCGTATTCTCAGGGCCATAAGACATCGATATGAGGCCTGTATTCAAGCAGCAGGTGGACATTTTGAACATCTGCTGTAAAGGCAACTAACTGCGGAAAGAAAACCTTTCCGGTGAATATCACTGTTTTGAAGGCCATAACTCGGAAACCAAACATTTTAGGACCTATGTTGTAATGAACTTTTTGTATTGCCTACATATGGGGAATACATACCTGAAATTATGCCCTCTATTTTTGAAACACCCTGTATAGTGAAACGTTTTTTCGAACTAGTTGCAAGTATGTACTACATGGTTGTACATTGTAATGCTAGCGACTTCAATGTCGCCGAGGGACATGAACACTTGTGAGGTATGTATTCTACTTCATTTTCCATCGTCACTAGATTGTACTATTTACAGTAGATTATAACGTAGCACATTGACGTCATTGTTTACATTCACAGTATGTCTATCTACTACAGTAGAACCTCTATTATCCGTGGTAATGAAGGGTGTGAAGTGAACGGTTAATCGAAGAAATCGGATAATCCTTACCATATAAGGTTTTCATAAACTAAGTAGGTACATAATACAGTTTCCTTATTTCCTCCGTCGTCTTGTGTTCTTAACATGCCAGGTAGTGGATCAGTCTGGTTTTCAATGACGGGCTTTTAAGAACCAAGGAAACTCCTTATGACGACTGTCTGTGGAAAGATAGGAATAGTACAGGTCTCATGTTGTAGATTTACATACTTATTACACTTTATATTTGTTTTTAATTAAATCGTACACAGTTGTAATTCCTGTTTCGTATTCTGATGCGAGATGAACCACAGATTCTCTTTTCTCAAACCACTCATTTACTTGCACTGGTTTTCGTAGCAGAACTTCTTTTCTTTGACACATGTGGAAAGCATTTTGCATAGAATTTAGGCCCCTTTAAGAGTAGACCATACTGTACAAGAGTAAAACTTTGTAAAAAAAAATACTGTGTAGAAAAAATTCGTACTAATATAATGTACAGTACTTCATATTTTTTTCTGCAGCAAAAAAAAAAGAGCTAGAGAGAAAAACAGTCGGATAAACCACCAACCGGTTAATAGGGTGACGGAAAATCGGAGTTCTACTGTATGTTGAAGGAACTCTATAGTCAAGTTGTGCGTGCTCAGGAGAAGACGAGCGGAAAGAATGTGACCTTCTTGACTATCGCTGTTGATTATTATAAACATCGCTCAGATAAGCATCCCAGTAGCCAGGTTATTACTCGTGCAGGAAACATGAGTAACAATGCGTATGGAAATTAAAGCTAAGTTGAACAGAAGGAGACCTAATGTTTCCGCTTACTGCAGTACAAGTATTGCACGTGTTGTCGTCCGTTATCTGTTCACATCCCTTCCTCCTCAGTCCGCTCTCGTCTTCTCCTGAGTCACCGGCAGTACATTGGTTTCTGAAGTTTTCCGGATCCTAAGCCTGGTGATAATATAGTGTGGTTATTTGTATCCACTATCATTATGACTGTTATGATGATTGGAGTGTTAATGAATGTGATAATACGGTACATATCATTTATATGGTAGTAATGTCTTCTACCTACCATTTAATTCTTGCTGTTTTATTATGATACTAGTAGTAATGGTGTGGTGGTGATTATGATGTGCATGATGGATAGGAAATTGAAAACGTGTAGGCCTCCTTATTTCTGTGATAGCAAATATTGTAGAAAAGAGTGCTATTATTATTGGTACAGAAGAACCTCTATTATTCGTGGTAATGAAGAGGGTGGACTGGACGGTTAATCGAAAAAATCGGATAATCCGTATCATAAAATATTTTCATAAGTCCATACTACAGTCTCGTATCTTCCTCCATAGTGCTGTGTTTAGCCTGCTAAATATTGGATCAGAAGTTCACTATTTTAATTCTGGTTGTCAACGACGGATTTATAAGGGCCGAGGAAATTCCTTACGATGGTTGTTTGCAGAAGAATAGGAGTAGTAGAGAGCTCCTGTTATAGATCTACATACGTTATACACTTTATCATTATTTTTCATTAGATCGCGCACAGTTGTAACGCCGATCATGTATTCTGATGCGAAATGAGCCCCGGTTTCTCTTTTCCCAAACATTTCAATTATTTTCATTTTTATTTCTACACTTAGCAAAACACTTTTGACATTCGTGGAAGATATTTTTCATAGAAGTTATAAAGTACGGGCATTCGAACAGTAGGACAAGGACTGAATGCTGCACAGGTTTGCCATATATCTATTGTGCAGAAGTTCTTGGGACTATTTCTTTGAAATAGTGACTATTTTACAAGTTGGGAAAAAACACCTTCAAGTAACTGTTCTCATTGCCTGCAGTAGTACTATGTAAAAGTAAAGGCTTGTAATAAAACATTCTAGAGGAAATAGGTACTAATATAAGGTATAGTACTAAATTTCTTACATGTTTATTTCCGCTTTAAAGAAAGAAAGAAAGAAAGAAAGAAAGAAAGAAAAGAGCGACAGAAAGACAGTCTGATAATCCGCTGATCGGTTAATAGGGTGAGCAGGGGCGGATGCAAGGGGGGGGGATTAAGGGGATATATCCTCTCCCGAAATTTTGAGAAAAATACGAAACAAGAAACAAAAATAACATTAATTTTAATTCATACTGCTAATGGCTTCATTGCCAGATGTAAGGCACTAGACAACAACAATTCGTGAATGTACATAGGAATTAGAGGGTTTTCCACGTAAATTCTCTTTGCTAAAATGTTAAATTCCAAGAACTGCAGGAAGACAAACACAGCGTTCTTACTTCAAGAAGAGAGTCATGAAGAGTATTTTAGGCTCTTAATTTTCCTTCTCTTCTTAGACTATTTCATTAGTAAGCTCAAGGACAGGTTTTTAAATCATAAGGGAATCGTAAAGTCCATACAAACTTTTCTGCCTAAAAACATAGTGCGAGCATCAGAAGAAGATTTAGAAACTGCTGTTGAGGCTATAGTAAATCAGTGGCCCAATGATGTTCGTGCATCACCAGAGTCTTTCTCCAGTGAATTGAAGATGTGGAGAAGAAATTTCCTTGATCAGAAACATCTTCACCTAATTCCTATTGATTTTATATCATCTTTGAACAGGTGCAATGAAATTATTTTTCCATGCACTCTCAAGGCGCTGAAACTTTTCTGCACGTTGCCTGTAACTACAGCAACACCAGAAAAGTCGTTCTCAACATTGCGGTATTTGAAGACTTACTTGAGGAGCACGATGGGAGCAGACAGATTAAATGCACTGGCCTTGATGTATATACATAAAAATGTAAAAGTAAAAGCTCATGAAATACTGGATGAAATGTCTAAGAAGCCTCGTCATCTTCTTCTGTAAATGTCATTCTGTCATTGTTTTTGTACTGCAGTCATTATAAATGTTAAAATTAAAAAATTATGGTTTATTTAACAACGCTCGCAATTGCCGAGGTTATATCAGCGTCGCCGGTGTGCCGGAATTTTTTCCCTCAGGACTTCTTTTACATGCCAGTAAATCGATTGATATGAGGCCTGTCGCATTTAAACACACTTAAATACCATCGAGCTGGGTTGGGGTAGAACCCGCAACTTCGAGCACAGAAGGCTATACCGACTACGCTACTCAGGCCAACTTGTAAATACGATGAAAGAGTAATGGAACGGAGAACAATTCTCTCTTTCATCGTATGATGACGCAGAATATCTGCATGGAAATGTCATATGTACTTCGGTACATTAAAATAATATATACAACTTGTAAATGTTTGGACTCGGAAACAAATTGTGAGTATATAAACTTATTTCTCATTACTCCATTTTTACTATCTCCTCAAATCCCTCCCCGAAAAAAAATCCTGCGTCCGCCCCTGAGGGTGAGTGATAATCGAGGTTTTACTGTATTTATTCAAAGTCAGTCATTTAGCTGGAGTGAACCGTGGATCTGTGGGATCAGAGTAAACACTTGTCCAACAAGAACGTATGTATGGTGACATAATAAACGTGTTGAAGAGTTGGTCACTGTGTGGGCAGCTATAGGAAGTTGTGCTGTACCAGTAGCTCATCGGCGCGGCGCTAGACCCCAAGGTTGCGGCAACAGCAGCGTGCGGCGTACCTCTAGCTATCCCCCCACACCTTGGTAATACTTTTTAGTCTGCGGCTGCACGTTTGGCGCTTCAGTCGCAGTCGTACGGCTCTGAGAGGAAGACGGTGGATGCGTCCGTGCTTGCCTTGGCGTTCCCCAGACACGAAGCTGTATTAGCACTTTCACCGCCATTTAAGATTAGGCCGTCTTTGCCCCACTGTTGTAACTTGTAGAATCGTTTTGCCTGTCTCCCGCCCAATTCATCTGAGTAGCTTATCAAGGCTTGAGCGCTTAGTCAAGTCTCCAGTTTCTTGTAGGTTAGTTGATGTAAGTTGTTTCCGTGGCAACCAAACTCTTGGAGTGGAAACATCGATTCACATTTCTTTCAAAACGTTGTCCCCTAATTTACAGACTACGTGCCAACGCCGTGTTAGGTTCTGAAAACCTGTTGTTATGTAGGAAGTGAGATTGCCCACGTTTACTTAATTCCAATTTCGTTTGTGTTGCTTGAAACAAGTTGCCGGAAAGTGTGTTATTTGTATATCGTCAAGAACATACAATAAGCTTTTATATCTGTTTTTATTAGTAAAGAACGTTCACGGAAAAGTTCAGTTACAAGTGAAATTGATCCTTCCGTTTCAGCTTAAATTGATATTGCGGCTTCTTTATAGAAAAGTTACGGAACAAATTTTGTGAACCGCGAGTGTTTACAGTGTTATCAACATACAGAAGATATTACATAAAATCAGGCTGTGCGACGAAGCAGTTATTACAAACTTACTATTCTACAGCTACACTATTTGTACAGGTAAGTGTAGTCATTGTTATTTTTAGTGTTCACGCACAGTCTAAATCAGTCAATATGAATCACTTGAATTGTTGTAGCTCACTATGTATGTACGAATCAGTATTTGTTCTAAAAATGTGCATATGTCCGGTTTGTAAGCTTTGGATTTGTTTAGAATTTAGTGTCTGAGCGTGACAGTAAAATTCGAAACTTTGTCGTAGTGTTGCAGTAGGCCTAATTTTCTGCTTACTGCAATTTAATAGGTTTTTGTAAGGTTTGTTTTCTGTCTTGCATAACTTGCAGCAGAAGATAAGAGCCTTGCTAGAGTAGGAGTGGTCGAAGCTTGCTAAAAGGAGAAAGTTTTATTTCACATCTGGTGCAGCGTTCATTCCTGTAGGTAGCGATAACACAATGACTGATATTAATAAAGAAAGCGAGAGGTTGTGGGCAGAAGGGGAAGGTGTTTGCTTTCGAAGTAACAAGTAGTACTATTTAAAGAGTAGAACAAACAGCTTGGATAGGCCCATGTGTATTTAAAAAGCAAGGTAGAAAGAAAATATGGCGATTTTTCTACATATTATTTTCTTTGTAATACTATGATTTTGTGTAATTTGATGCGTCTGCTGGCGATTGTCATGTTCGTGGTTGTACAGGTGACAGTACGAAACCCACCTGTTTCATTTGATGGATGGTAGTCAATGTAGAAATAGTGAAATATTATAACAGGGTAAATGCTGTAGCTGGAAAGAAGCAACATTACTTCTCACCAACACAAAATCCTAGAGCAGATTTTTAGTTTGTTTTACGTCAAGTTTACAGCATGTTTAAAATTGCGGTAATAATTTACCGCGTGATGAAATGTATTCAGAACTCCTCGATTTGACTTGAAAGATATGCAATAAATTTCATTTTATCTAGTTAGTATTTACGTCTTTGAAGTGCACATATCGTCGTTGTTCCTGCAATAACTCTTACGTGCAAAATATAAAATTTTTCACTAGGAAGAGAAAACACATTTATTCATCCTATGGCAGCCGTACATAGGAGACTGTGAATTCTTACATTTTCGAAACAAAGAAATATAATTACATATAGGAGATTTTATTATTTGCTGTATCACTATTTAAGTTATTTAATAGAGTAAAAATCTGAAAATCGATAAATATGTCACATAGGAGTTATTGCAGGAACATCTACGATATAATCTTGGATATACTCGTACTTCAGAATGCGGTATAGTTTACAGGGAGTGATTGAAGTTGGTGTGTTTGTGGGTTTATAGTACTTGGCACATATTAATGGATTGCCTTATCGTGGGGATCGTGTTGCACTGTGTTTTACTCTCTGCCGGAGTATATTTCCATAAATATTGCGTATTAAAAATTAGGTTAGGTGAGAAGATAGCTAATTGACATGAGTCCAAGGAATCTGATGAAGTTAGAGTGGGTATAACAGGAAAGTGAAAGGGAACAGAGAAACCTCCGCCCATGTCCTTTTCGCTTACACCACCCTATAAACAAACGCACAGTAAGGGACTATGCATCAGTGGTAGATTTTAGATGACCAGCGAGGGCCGAAAGTTCGTAAAAGCTATGATGCCTGCTTTATGCAATCCGTCACTGACCAATGCTTACATTCCTGTCTACTCGTACCGCACCAAAACATTACTGTCTCAGCCGGGGAATATGGAGTGGGGAGTTAAGGGTAGTCTACAGTGACTCGATTGAGGTATTAGTGCCTAGGTCTGGCTGAGGGAATAGCTGAGTGATCGGAGACAGAGGACTTTGACTAGGTTAATGTGCGTTAGATGAGAAGATAGTTGAGTGATAGAAGACAGAGGACTGTGACTAGGTTAGAGTGCGTTAGATGAGATAGCTGAGTGATAGACAGAGGACTGTGACAAGGTTAGAGTTATTAATTATTGCTTTCCGCTCAATTTTAGTAATTGTACGTATTCCCCAAGTCAAATCAAGGAGTTCTAAATAAATTTCGTCGAAAAAACACTTCTTCAGCTAAGGTAATTACCAAAATTACTTCTAGATTCGCAGCTCTAAGAGCTATGCATGAGCTCTTGGTAGGATTCGGACAGGTAACAGATGGGAAGTCACACGAAGGGAAATACTCTTCTCCTCCAGATTATGGGCATGGGCAATGGACTTGCAACTTGTTCTCAGTAAAAATTCATGACTGCATATATGGGTCATAGTTGGCATGGGTGGCGCAGTCAGTAAAGAGCTGGCCTTCTGTGCCCGAGGTTGCGGTTTCCATCCCGGCTGAGGACGATGGCATTTGTGTGCTTAAATGCTACAGGCTCATGTCAGTAGATTTACTGGCATGCAAAAGAATTCCTGCGGGACAAAATTCTGGCACACCGGAGACACTGATATAACCTCGGAAATTGCAAGCGTCCTTAAATAACACAATTTACCATTTTTATATGCGTCATAAAAGTCTCAGAAAATAGATGAAATTGAAAGTCGAGTATTTTGGCTATGGAAAAGGACAATCTCTGTAGGTTCCTAGAAAATAAATATTCCCACAGTATTGTAGAAAATATCAGGTTATATGGAACCAGTAATGTGGCCACTTAAAATACCAGAGAGAAAATCAGAGTAGCTGAAATGAATTTCATGAGGTGTTCACAGCTAACCCTAAGAGACAAGACTCCTGTACGACAGTTATATTTGGACAATATTGGTGATTACTGATTACAGATGTTAGTCCCGCGCCGTGGCGTCGTAGTCTAAGGCATCCGGCCTAGGACTCCGTTATGGAATGCGCGCTGGTTCGAGTCCTCATGGGAGAAGAAATTTTCTCATGAAATTTCGACCAGTGTATGGGACCGGTGCCCACCTAGCATCGTGATGCACTTGGGGAGCTACGATAGGTAGCGAAATCCGGTTGCGAATGCCAGCTGCAACGGCTGGGGGGATCATCGTGCTAACCACACGATACCTCCATTCTGGTTGGATGATCGTCCATCTCTGCTTCGGCATGTGGGCGTGAGGCCAGCAACCGGCTGGTCGGTCTGTGTCCTTCATGGGCTGTAGCGCCACGGATTATTACTATTATGATTACAGATGTTATAAGAAAATTATGAAATGTTACGCAGAAAGGAAATGAAGAGTAGGGTAGACCATACGTGGAGTAGGATTCATGTTGTCTATAAGGCCATCGTTGAAAAGGAATATTAAACATGACGATTAAGTTAGGCCTAAGCGAGCTTTGTGGAAGCTAGAAACGGCAAATTCCTGAGAGGAAAAAACCGAAAAGGAAGATGATTGACAGCTTATCCTTGGGGTGTACTTTCTGAGACAACAGTGTTGCTACAACTCGAGACACTCAACACGTGTTTTCGGAATGCCGGCAAGATATCTCTGGATTCATCATGCCCTCCTTAAATATTCATTTGTTGATAAACATTTGAATTAATTTAGGTGTAGGCCTACTAACTCATTTTGTTAAAGAATTTAAAGGAACAGAAAATTGGCAATAATTCGGAAACGAAACGAATTCGGAAAGTTATACAGAACTACTTTTATTGTTTTTAAGTGCTGAATCCGTCTTTAAGTTGATAGTAATTGGCATTACTTTAAAATGTTTCGCACTGATACTGAAACGCTTCACATTCATTGATTAAATTATGAAATAAAAGTACACCTGTTCTGAGGAAATATATTATCGTTAGACTGTACAAAATATTACATGCTACGTTATTGCGCACATACTAATTATCATCATTGTCGCTTTACAGAAAGATTTAAGCTGTGTGCTGTTCATTAGGTTGTTGTTGCGGATAGTATAAACAAAATATCTTGTACTACAAACAAGATGCGCTCATCGAAACTATGATGTCAACTCCTACTGTGCATGTGCTAATTAAGTGATACATAAGCTTTGTGAAGTAGAGACACACGCGACCTGCGATGCCCGTGTTATCGTTAAGCTAATGAATACAATAAATCCTCTGTAATGAGTTTTGGAATAATATTCTGGGGAAATTCTACAGTTAGTAACAGTATATTCATACTTAAAAAGAGTAATAGAATAATAGTGGTTGCCAAATCTAGGGAATCGTGTAGGACCATTTTCTAAAAACTACAGCTTGATTCAGGGATTTTGGCCCCTGCAAAAAGTAAGTAGATAGACTAAGAGCGAGTTACTCATCACTACTGGGGGGCTGGGTCACATAGGTCAGGCCGCGCAGTCATAACACCTAACACTTCCTCATTATCATGTCGCGGTACACTCCATCTTAAAACACAATATTCTTCCACACGTCACGTTACTAACCGCTACTGTACTCCAACCATGAGAAAGTCTCTGGGGAATGAGACGAAGCGGGGTAATTCTGTGAATGAATGTTGATGTCATAAGGTCACACACGTGGGTACTCGTATCTCTATTGGCTAGCTCTCACAGCACAAACGACAACACTGATACAATAGTACATTATGCAACGAGCCTATGATAGTAATTAAGACGCAGGTATGTTTGTTTATGAAACGAGCGCAAGCGAGTTTCATAATTTTCATACGAGCGTCTTAATTACCATTATAGGCAAGTTTCATACGACTTTTTATGCTCGACCATATTTCTAACTTGAAATTATTCAGACGTATTCATTTTATTTGTACCTGATTCAAGATCGGAAGTGACCTTGTGTATAGCTCGTGTGAGATGTACGCAGACGCGAAAGTATTCATTTTTTCCGAGGAACAATAATGTCATTGACCTTGATGTAGAGAATAACATGAACTAATTTTGGTATAACCTGTTAATTGATTTAGAATTGAAAAACGAGATGACAAATTGAATTATTTGAATATTATTTACAATTAACGCTAATTATTATAGTAACAGAACATAATCTTCTGCGACAGTATTGGATTTCCAGCCTCCGTGACGTTTCCCTCCTTATCTTTCGATTGCATATCCGAGAATAATCGAAAACCTGAACTTTAATGAATAGGTGTACTTTAATGACATGCATACCAGGTGTATAATTACTACATTTCGGCATGGTCGAGCATAAACATATTTATACTACCCTAGTTACAAAATTAGATCACTGTTAATCTCCTGGTCTTTTAATCTCTCCATACAGGAAATAACATATGCAAGAGAGCGCATGGTTTTTAAACTGACGTTATAACGGTAATATTATGTATCTACTTCGTTCCAATAGATGACGCAATAGTAAGCACATTCCTTTCACGGTTGATCTCCTGGTTGGAGAACAGTACGTCTGCGTCTGTTGACTAAACAATGTTGGCATGAGTGTCCCTCGCCTTCGAGCACAGATATTATTTTCATTCTTCCTCTTTCCTCTTTCCCTCCTATGCACATTTGTGATTAAATTTCTTTCTTATGACGCAACACACAGCTCGCTCACTAGCCAAACAACCAAGGACAGGGGCCATTAACGCTGAATCGAGCTGTAATGCCCATGGCTTGTCAATATTTGTTTTCATTAATATATTTCCTCGTATGTAGACCTAATCGTGAGAACTTTGTAACTAATTCAATAGTTCATAGCATAAATATTCGTCAAAAATGACTTTTATACTCCACCTGCAAATCTATCGTGCTATCAAAAAGGAGTGCGTTATATGGCAGTAATAGCCTCCCTATGGATATAAAAAATGAAAGTCAAAACATAAGATTATTTAGGGTTAAATTAAAGAATTATCTAATTCCTGACGCCTTCTATTCTGTAGGTGAATTTATGACATCCAACAACGCTGCATGAATATTTCTGTCTTGTATTAAGAATCGATACTAACTTCTTGTGTTGTAGGCTACAGTACTAGTATATTGTAAAATTCTTCTGTATATATTTCAACTAGACTGTGGCTATAATTAAGACTTTATATAGTACTGTACTATTAAGATTCTTTTGACATGGTCCATATTCTAGCCGTGAAGTGATGTACGAATGCCATGAAATCTAAATAAAAACAATACAATACAGTAAGATGGCAATAGCTATAAGCCGATACTACAGTACGAATGGCTAAAACACTTCACAATTCAAGTAGAATAATAATATTAATCACATAAAGTGATCAAAAAGCTTAAACTTCTGGGCATATCTTAAGTACGGATTAAAGATGAACTTTGAAGCACCTGAGAGGGAAGACATTTGACAACATGGAATTTGTAAATACGAGTTTGTAGCTTATGACTAGTGAAAAGTAGCTTTACTTGTATTGTGTTTCCTTCTGTTTTAGTTATTCTATGAACTATCAATCATGGAATAAACGACGTTTTTGATAACGTTTCGAGAATTTGTCTGATAAACGTACACGTACTAGGAATTTTTATTGTACAAATTTGATTTGTAGCTTGTCTTGAAACTGTGAAGCACCTGAGGGGGAGGACGTTTGGCAACGCCGGGCTTGTGAAAAAAATTATGGTTTATTTAACGACGCTTGCAACTGCAGAGGTTATATCAGTGTCGCCGGTGTGCCGGAATTGGTCCCGCAGGAGTTCTTTTATATGCCAGTAAATCTACTGACATGAGCCTGTCGCATTTAAACACGGTTAAATGTCATCGACATAGGCCAGGATCGAACCCGCAACCTCGAGCACAGAAGGCCAGAGCTATACCGACTGCGCTACCTAGGCCGACTAGAGCTTGTGAATATCGTGAGTTTGTGGCTTTGTGGTTGGTAGAAGGTAAGAGTTATGTGTTTTGTTTCTTTCTATAGTTATTCCACGCACGTACTGTCATGAAGTAATTTTAAGTAAACGATAGACGATGTTTTCTGACGTTGCAAAAGGTGTTTTCGGGAAATTGTCTGATATACACGTACCGGTACTAGGAATGCTTATTATTGAAAATTGATTTAGATATGGTTTGCCTTATCTCTGTTCTACACATGCGTACAACCTTTCGTACTAAATTACTGGAAGAATTTTGTTCGTATTTAATATTTACTAATCTCTATCTCACCATGAGGCCTATGGATGTAATGACAGAATACTTGGAAGAGTTTTTGCGTAAAAATAAAGTTGTCAATATTTGCAAGCGAATTATAATACAAAATAATAATGATATAGGCTATTCATAACATCAGAATTTTCATGATTCTGAAATATCATATAGTAATAAAATGTATAGCCCTACGTGATGTCCTTGGACTTAATGTCACAATCAGACGAAGTTAGAACTTCAGGAGGTAAAACAAGAACGGAACGAACGCCGACACTCTTAACAGAAGTGCATTCAGCAAACTTCCGCACGACCAACTTAAGGTATGAGGTAATGGAATCGTCAAGCGTTCCTTATACCAATATTTACGCAATTAGTCTGACGTGAGTTTGAGTAAAATATTGTAGCCTGTGTAAGGAGATACTGCGTAAGTATGCAGAGCGGAAGCAATGAGATTTACATGCCATCGCATTATTTCCAGAGTGTTACAGTAGTGTTCCATTACACTTTTCTATTGTGGATTAAGGATTCGTGTATATTTTTCTTAATCTGTAAGTACCGATTTGCATGTTCTGCTTTCCGATTTATTTGCATGCACACACACACACATTCTGCCCATGGGCAGGGCTTTCACTGCAAACCCAGCATTCTCCAATCTTTCCTATTTTCTGCCTTCCTCTTAGTTTCCGCATATGATCCAGATATCTTAATGTCATCTATCATCTGATATCTTCTTCTGCCCCGAACTCTTCTCCCGTTCACCATTCCTTCCAGTGCATCCTTCAGTAGGCAGTTTCTTCTCAGCCAGTGATCCAACCAATTCCTTTTTCTCTTTCTGATAACTTTCAGCATCATTCTTTCTTAACCCACTCTTTCCGACACAGCTTCATTTCTTATTCTTTGACCACTTCACACACTCCATTCTTCTTCATATCCACATTTCAAATGCTTCTATTCGTTTCTCTTCATTTCTTCGTAATGTCCATGTTTCTGCCCATACAATGCCACACGCCACTCAAAGCACTTCACTAGTCTCTTCCTTAGTTCCTTTCCCAGAGGTCCGCAGAAGATACTTCTTTTTCTGCTAAAAGCTTCCTTTGCCATTGCTATCTCCTTTTAACTTCCTAGCAGCTGCTCATGTTACTGCTTATAGTATACCCCAAGTATTTGAAGCGGTTCACTTGATCTACTGCCTCATTTTGAATTCGCAATTTTACCTTCTTTATTTTTCTTGCGACAACCATGGTCTTCGTCTTGTTTTGCATTTATCTTCATCCCATACTGCTCACAGCTGTCATTTAGCTCCAGTATCATATCCTTTAGTATCGTTTCTTCTGCTAACAACGCCATATCATCAGCAAATCTTATGCACTTTATTCTTCTTCCTCCTACTTTTACCCCTCCCATGTTCTGAAAACAGTTCTTCAGCAAGTCCTCCAAGTAGATGTTGAACAAGGCAGGTGATAAAAGACATCCTTGTCGTACTCCTCTACCTATTTCACTTCCTTCAGACATTTCTTCTTCTATCCTGCTTTGACTCGTTTCATATTATATAAGTTACTGAAGAGCCTCCTAGTACAATAAATCTGAGAGAGTTAACCAGTTGCCAAAACAGTCATAGCCCATATTAAATATATCCTCTTTCTTATTATACGAAGCAGGGAAAGTATTGCGAAAATTGAAAATCTGTTTCGAGAATATTAAGAACTACTCACGCCGAAAGAAAATATTTTAATAATCTCTCGGTTTGTTTGTGAGTAGACTTTTTGTCCTAACGGCTACAAGGTTTATGTCATTTCATGCTGGAAGGATGCACATGGAATACAATAATTCTTTGTTCCGATAACAAGATTTGCTCCAAAATTCCAAGAAACGGTGATTTAGTTAAAATCGCCTTTCTCCTTTAATTTTACATGATAAATAGTGTCTAATGAAACACCATAGATATCATGCCTCCAAAATATTGACTTTATAGTAATTCTAGATTGATATATTGGCAGAATCGCATATTATAGTCTGTCTCACGATGTTTGAAAGGTAACATAAAATCAACCCTCTTCCCACTTAGCATTATCACGTGATGTCTGCGATTGCTATTGCCTAGAAAAATTCTTCAATGTTCATACTACAAAAGCAAGAAATTCGTGTCTGTATGAACCGAATACGTTTAAGCAGGTTAGTATAATTAGTAGGTGTAGTCAAACTAGGCACCGACCTCGCAAACAAAAAGCAGTAGATCCCAAGAGGGGGATGAGGTTTGTGTTTGTTATCTCTCAAACATCGTGAGACAGGTTATAGCTAATCGACATTTTTTTTTTCTAATCTATAGGTTGTTGCGCCAGTAAGCTAACTGTTGAGCGTTTGAGGCGAGGGTTGGAATTGTGTCAACTGTTGAGGGTAGAAATCTTAGTTTGTTTTGTGTATTATGTAAATCCCTAGTAACGTATAGAAATTACAGCAGGTGGAGTTTTTCAGCAGTGGGAATTTTGCGACTTTACAAAAGAAATGAATTTATAACAATGCAACCGTGATAATTTGTTAAATACGTTCGTAATATATGGATTACTGTGCCTGCTTTATTGAATGAGTACGATATCAAATGAATGTGTTATTAACGACATTTAATATTATATCTATTACCCTAATATAGGCTATTTATAATAGCGAAATCGTACTATAGTTTTTTATGAAATAACATTTATAAAAACGAGTTGGAAATAGTGTTAGTGAAGTGATAAGATAACATGCAAGGCAGAATTTTGGTTAACGGAAAAAAATGTGAAGCATGTCTGATCGTACACCACCAACTTATGTCATAATTCGCCTACGTCATTCACTATCAGCCATAAATTTTATGCTTGGATTAAGTTGTAATGCCATTATGATGTGTCCAAGGACCTGATGATTGCTCACCCATAGCAAATACTCATTCAATGATCGAGTCTCACACAGAAATTACAGTATTTTAAAAATTATCTCTTGAATACTTGGGCCTTCACCAAAAAGCGACAGTCACTCTAATGGAGGAGTACAACTAGCACGAAATGGACTTTTTACACTGCTGTCTAGCAAGTTTTGTCGAGTCATTTGAAGGGTAGGTTTCCTAAAAAAATTACAAAACTAATGTATGATTTACTCACGAGTGACACCACGATTTCCTGAAGAACTCACAAATTCTGACGTTGCGAAGTGAAGGTTAGACGCAGTGTCATGTAAAGTGGAAATTATTATAAATTCTACCTGTCCGTCCGTCTCTGTGAAGTAACGGTTAGCATGTCTGACCGTAAAAGAGCGAACCCGGGTTCAAATCTTGGTTGGGACAAGTTACTGGTTAAGGTTTTTCCGAAGTTTACCCTCAACCTACTGAAGCAAAATTGCGGAGTAACTTTCGGCGTTGGACCTCTGACTCACTTCTCCATTATAATTACACTTCCCCTCTTTCATCATCATCCCGTTTCTTTCCCATATTTCGGGCTTGCTCCGATGTAGACTTGGCTGCGGGCCGCCATCGAACTTAAACCCCATGGTTTGTGGTCATTAGTTGCTGGTGGTAGTGCTATGTATTGTGAGCTCATGGTAGCTCGCGGCACCGAGGTTGAGAGACCGCGGTGATGCCTACGTGGAAAGGTAAAGGGAAATTCTATAGACTGTAGGGGAGTCCGAAGGTGGCCTGCAGGGAAATCTATAGTGTGGAGGGTTTTAGGGCATGTACACCATTTCATTCCGGGTAGTAAAATGGGCCCACCGAAGCGGTCTACATGCGGGGGCAGCCTGTACCCCTCCCCTCAAGGGGGACTAATAGATTCCATCTTTTTTAAGTTGATCCGACAGTTTCGTCGTTGGCGAAGTGCTGCACCTCTCAGATGGCTGTCATTGTTTTAATAACTTAGCTCAGTGACGTACTTAAGTTATTTTAGCCTGTTTGCTAGAAACAATCAAATGATACTCCGAATTACATCAGACGACCAAACTGTTCACCCTCTGCTCTAAAACATACGTCAATTCTCTTGCAAAGATTGGCGAAGACTACGTGAAGTTCATTTTGCTACATTCCAAAAATCGCGTAATGAATATTTTCCTTTAAATCCTTCAGATTATGTAAGCTGTTTGCGCACACTTTTTCTTAAGGTCCTGGGATCTAGGAGGCTACAAACCGTTGCTAGCTATTCTGTCGTCGAACGTGATGGTATATGTATCACAGAATAATTACAACGAAACTTACTCTTATAGTATTTTATTTTTAAGAATGTTTTTAACGTAATTATTCTAAAAAAATATTATTTGTTCTAAATTATATCGAATTCTCCCCGTATTACAGAATATAAAATGAACCGTGCACAGAGCAATAAACGTGCCAAACTCGCACCACACTCAACAGTTCAACTGTGCACTAAACCATTCATGAGGCCTAGTCTCGAAACAGCAATGTAATTGATAGTCGAAACGATTCACACTTAAATATCCCAATGACTTGGTTCGAAATATTGTAACGAATAGCCCTAATAATGTCATTACAGTGAATTAGAATTATTTGATGAATACCACAGTTCAGTACTTTAGAATTAGACTAGTTAAATTAATTATGTCTTTACACTCTCCGCATTTATTAATCAACCCATTTGTGTAGGAATAATAATGAATTCATTATGATGTCAAGTTCGTTTCCCCTATATGTTCTATCATGCCTAGCTGAATTCGAAACTACTAACATATCATAATTTGTCATGTTCTAAACGTATCATAATTTGTCATCAAAGGCCTATTGTAATTAATGACCAGATTTATAGAATGTCAAGCACACAAACGTTACACGTTAAAAAATAAACAAATAACATAAAAACAATAGTTCGTATGTTAATTGGTACATAAGTGGACGGGTACTCAAAGGAGATCATTTTTTTATTTGTACTCTGTTTCTGGAATCTGTAGAGTATAGGAGACGAAACAAGTTCTTCGCGCAAGTGGTGAGTGGAAGGCGCTAGTCCAATGACTTCTCTGGGGTAAAGCATTGCTTGAAGACGAGCGTCTAAAAGCCACCCTCTTCTGCCACGCGCATCTTACCCCTTAACGGCCGTGAGCCGATGCAGCCCGGAACACACTCTCGCACTGATATGCTCCGCTCATTCGCTTCTCAACGGCTCCACCCAAATGTGTCCACTTACTTTACATAGTTCAGAAACGAAGTGTAGGTGAATATAGGCTACATAGGCTATGTTCAACTACGAAATCATTGTAATTTTAGTAGTAGAGGCTTGAGCAATTGGAGCAGTAACACGGACTCCAGAATTTCACGCTCTCTCTCTCTCTAATTATGTCCTATTCTCGCGATCCATATTCCTGTAACTGTTTTACAGTAGACCAACACGTATGAATCCATTTGTCCAAAAGTCACATTTTCGATAGATGCAACATGCACGAGTTGTTACAAATGAAGCAGTAGACGCATCTGGCTGCGGTATGATATAAAACTCCACGAGAGGGGATTGTCGTAACAGTCACGTGCTTGTGTCGTAATCTCACTGTCACATTTAAGGAAAAGTTTGGAATTCACCGAGCTGCTTGAACCGTCTCGATGTGTAAGTATGCATTATTTATTAGTAAATTCCCGTATGTGGCGTATACAACGGCTAAGGAGCGGCCACGGTCGAATACCGTCTAGGACAAGTTCTTGTCACTGTCTTGAAGGAGATTTACAGTAGCTTCATGCCACGTTACTGGAATTCCTTGTATTCATCTAGTGCAATGGTGGGCATTCCTGCGGCATTGCCGCAGTGACGTCAGACCACAGCGAAGCATCTAACTTACCCCAGACCTTCCCCTTCCCCCACTCCATGAAAATACTGCGCGTGTACGTGGCGGATTATACTGGATTGCTGTACTTCGGAGGTTCATTAGTGATACAATGTCTTTCGCAGAATCATATGAATCGAGAGAATTATCACACTTACAAGAAAGGGGGTTCCTTCATTTCTCATGTTTAGGATTAGTTACAAATATTCAGGACGCGAACTTAAATATGTACATTCTTAAAATAGATCACCTGTTATACGACTTCAAAGAACACAGATTCAGTGATTTTCAAAGGATGGAGAAAGATTTCAATATTTTTGCCACTCCTTTTCATGTTTAAATTGAATATGTTATCCCAGAATTGCAGTTAGAGGTACTGGATTTGCAGAATGATGGCTTCTTGAAAGCAGAATGTGAAGGTCTACTGGGGGCTAATTTTTTTTAAAAGATGTCCAATACTACTGTACATATCCACTGCTTAGACAGTTTGCTTAAAAATAATGAGTACCGTCATTTATCTATATCGTTTATCTATATTCTTGCTGTACTGTAGTTTGAATTCAAGTAACTGCAGCTATCTACGAATGGTTTTGTAATGGTCTGGTTTGGTACAACGACTGACTAATGTATTTTCCTCAAACCCTACAGTAGATTTACATATTAGTCTACTGCCGTCGTCGGTAGTGGATTTGATGTTCTTGGTTGAAAGGCGCGAACTATATGTTTTTATTTTGATTTCTATTAAGGTCTTATACGGTATCAACACCTTAATTAAATTCTTAGGTAGAATTAAATTAGGACTATTGCGCACTATTATAGAGTTATTCAAAAGTCGAGAAAGATTTGATACTTCTCCAGCAGTATCAAGAAGTAAATTTATAAAAATAATAATAGTCTACGGTTTTGTTACTAGAAGAATAGGGTTTATTCTGGTCATTAATTAATTAATTAATTCATTCATTCATTCATAATGTTCTGCCCGAAGGCAGGTCTTTCACTGCATATCCAGCATTCTCCAGTTTTTCCAATTTTCCGCCTTCTTCTTGGTCTTAGCATATGATCCATGTACAATAGTGGCAAAAAAACCGGACCGACAGAATAATCAAAGTCCCCGAAATGAGCCACTGCGCATGCCACGCCCGCACTCAAGATAGCGAGTAATCTATTGAAATTGTTGTAGTTTCGACTGCTGACGTAGCCCATTTCGAAAGCCATTAGAAAATAAGCTGGTAAAATTCATGTTCTGGGAATAATAAGTTAATTAAATAGGTCGCTGCAATCGAAAAGTATTGGGAATAAATTTGAATAAGGAACAAAAAAAGTTTCCTTCCCAAGCAGGATTCGAACCACGAAAGTATTAGTTACCAGTCTATCGTGCTGTCACTGTGAACAAGGCTCTGAAATCAGCTACAAGGGTCGGTCCGGTTTTTTTCCACTACTGTACATAAATTATCTTAATATCTACCATCTTGCAACATTTTCTGCCCCAGACTTTTCTTCTGTTCATTGAGAATTTCATGTAATAGTTGTGTTTGTGTATTACATTATTTTAAAATGGTATATACCCTTCAAGAGAGAACATAAATCATCCTTATTGATTAAATTTAGGAAATTACACAAAATAAGCTGTGTTTTTATCCTACAATCAGCTGATTTTTTTATAATGTAGTAAACTTTATTGTACATAAATAAATACATTAATTATAGTTGAGAATAACAAGAACAGAGAAAGGAAAAACAAAAATAAAACAAAATAAAATAACTTGACACTTGTTTATAGGTATTGCCCACTGGTAATCCCAAAAGTACTCTGTAGCCTCATATCACTATGACGTTTTCTTTTTAGTCTTCTATGTGCTGGATCTTGCCGTGGATTAGTGATAATGGCTTGAAGTAGCGGATTCGTGTGGTTTAGAAAGGAGTTATACAGTCTGATGTAGCTTTGTCTTAGGACCTCCATCACCTCAGGAATACAGAGATCAACGTGCAGGTTCTTGGTGCTGATATACCAAGGTGCACCAGACATCAGCCTATAATAGCGATTTTGCATGACCTGTATTATTCTTATTTGTGATGCAGAAGCAGATCCCCAAATTGAACTTCCATATTACAATCAACTGATGATAACAAAAATACAGGTTGCCAGGCGACGATAGAAAACAAAATATGCGAAAACAAATGAATGAGATGTATAAACAATTGAGTGCTCTTTCATATTTAAGTATAAAAATATAAGGGGTGCCATTTGAAATTTCAAAGTGGGGATGACTGGGAATGGGGGTGAAATCTAAAATGGAATTAAGCCTGGTTTCAGACTTCCCCCTCAATATCTAAATTGACGTTTTTTTTTTTTTGTTTAAATTGAATTCAATTTAAATAATTAGTTATTTAGACTGGGAAGTTTTGAAATGAAAGCCCTGTATAAATGCACGTTTAACATGAGTTTCAATATAGCAATTCCTTTGTTTTTTTAGAACTTTGAACATGTATTTATATTAGACGATTGTCAAGGTGCGCATGACTAGACCATGATAACCACAAGACTCCGATTCGCGTCGTAGCCTGTCTTTCTCGATAACCACAAGAACACGACAAGGAATGAGCCAAATCTCCGCCCATTCCTTGGAATCGAATCACGGACCCTTGATTGGGAAAAGCACGCTCTATGCATAAAGTCATAGCGGCGAAATAATTTACAGGATTTTTAATTCAAAGAAGAAACTGCTTACACCGTTAAACACTTGACCAAACTCTATCTTCTGTTTGTTTTCAGATATGGCTAGTTTAAGATACGGTTTTAAACTGGCAATAGAACTTTCCAATATACTCGTAATTATACGTGTTATTGATTATACTTATATATATAGGCGTTTATTAAGAATGCACTGGCTTCCTGCACCTACGTACATTTATGACGTAGTATTGTATGTTGTAAATGTAGTTTTATGTTTATCGATTTAAGATTAGGAGTTTATAGGTCATTTGTGTCGCACAACAGAAAAATAAACTTTTATAGGTACTTTTTGTTGAAATAAATTGGAGCGATGTATAATTTATAAGAATCGATGATATTGCATTATTAATATGAATAAAGTTTTATTGACGAGTAATAACACGTTTCGTTCATAAAATCTACATTATCAACCAAAGTATACAGTTGTAGTCCGGATAATCGTCGGAAAGAAAATAGTTTCATATTTTCCCCGACGTAATATTACCTACATTGACAGATTATCTGTGTGATTTATCTCGATATCCTACTAATAAAAAAGTTTAACATATGAAGCGGAAGGCGAAGTTCGTTCCTGTTACACTCAAGAGAAGTACAAACGTATTCGTTATCTCGTGAAACCAAATGCATTTGTGTTGGGAACCACTGCTCTACAGGATGATTCACGAGGATTTACCGTCACTTACGGAGCTTATTTCCGAAGACATTCTGAGCAAAAATTGTCGTATAAACATGGGTCCTAATCTCAATATTTTCAGAGTTACACTAATTTGACGTTTTTGTAAAATATCATTATTCTTTAGTTTTAAGGGTAAAAGAATATTACAGATAAAGAATGCCTATTCAAAAGTTTCATTTCCTTAATTGGCCAGTATTCTGAATATATATTATTTTAATGTACCGAAGTACATATGATATTTCCATGCCGATACTCTTACATAGTAGTATTCTGAAGCTAAAAAATGTGTTGTGAATTCCATAGTTGCTTGGTACAGAATTTTTTTTCTATTTTTAATTACAAAATTACATTTTTTTACGCATTTATCACAACAATTGGTACAAATCACGCCACTATTGTAAATTCTTTAAGAATGTACATTAGGATGCATAATTAAACTGTAAGGAATCAAGTTCCTAAAGTCGTATGATATGTAACAATTGTTCTGATATGTGCGTAAGAATAATGTAATTTTTAGTTAAAAATTTAAAAAACAAAATCTGTACAAAGCAATTAACAACACGTTTTTAGCTTCAGAACAATAGCCACTTAAAGAAATGATACGTCTGATTGGTTCATTCTCTATTTGTATTATTCTTTTACCCTTAAAACTAAAGAAAAAGGGTATTTTACTAGCAACTTCAAATTAGTGTAACTATGAAAATATTGAGATTAAAGGCTCATTCACAATGAAAATTAAACATAACGTAAACATTAACATAAGCACATAAACATATGCCACAAACTTAAGTAGCCAAGGCTCATTCACAATGAAAATTAAACATAACGTAAACATTAACATAAGCACATAAACATATGCCACAAACTTAAGTAGCCAAGGCCCATTCACAATGAAAATTAAACATAACGTAAACATAACACGTGTGTGGAAACAAACATACCGAATCGACAAAACTACAGAATCTATTACATAAAAATGGAGAATTGCACAATGACTGACGATGTAGCTATTCAATTTATGTTTCTAATAACTACAATGGCATCAGTATATGGCTTTCAATACTTGAAATCAAAGAAACTGAGATGTAAAATAATCAACTTTTCGTCATATGATTCCATGTTGCGCGCCTAGCTATCATCACTGCCAATAGATCAAAATATTGCCTGTAGGCAAAGCCCATGAGATGTTAAACAAAAAGTGAAAACACGCTTTCCGCTTGTGTACTGTTTCCAAATCGCATAAACATAAGCATGAAAGTTTGGAGTTTGCAAACTTTCATGTTAACGTCTTATGATTAAGATTTAGTTTATGCTTATGTAATTCATTGTGAATGCTTTCATTAAATAACACGGACACAAGGTTTTATGCTTACGTTATGTTTATGTTTAATTTTCATTGTGAATGGGCCTTAAGACACATGTTTATATGACATTTTTTCCTCAGAAAGTCTTCAGAAATAAGTGACGGTAAATCCTCGTGAATCACTCTGTATATATTTAATTTTGACACAGACTTTAAAACTAATTTAATTCTACAATTACTGTAGTGCAGGTTCACCCTCAGTAGTCTAGCGGCTGTTAGCTGTTGAATCCATGGTTCGCGGCTTCAAACACCGCCGAGGGCGACGGACATTAACAGATGAAGAAATCCTTAGCATGGCTTCCTCCAGATTTCAGGGAAGTAGTGTTCTAGATTTTCGGCACGCAGGAGAACCTTGTCCCTGATAGAGGACTCCAGGCAAAAGTCGGCCATTTTTCGTCTACGTTGGATTTCGACATTGAATAACCTCTGTAGTTGAAAGCGTTGTTAAATAATACTAGACCTACTGCTACTACTACTACTATTTTTATTATTATTATTATTATTATTATTATTATTATTATTATTATTATTATTATTGAAGCACAGGAAATCGAACCCGAAGCAGCATGTAGGATCACTAGGAATTCCATAAAAATTCGTACATGTGACATAGAGAATCGACGAAGATTGTTGCTCTCCTTATGGAATTGCAGCCTACTGTACGTGTAGGAAACGTCTGCGTCATTTCGTCAATGTCGACATAAATATTTCACAGTGTGAGGAAACATTTTGAAACGTTGCACAATACTTTTATTATCTTCAGCGTTCCTGTCTGCCGATAAAACAATCTATTTCTTCACAGAGTGCTCTATTTCATTGCATCATAAAACGTCTAAATAAACAGGTTGGGCTTAATGGTCACTACAATTCGACCTCAGTTCTCTTTCATTTGCTGAAGATGCTGACCGTGCAATTGCTTGTAGCCTTTGCATTTGCAGGAATCTGAGATTAGGCAACAATGCTGACTAAATGTCTCTCAAACTTCCAGTGAATTTACTAAGAATTATTATTTTTTTGGTCCTACAGAATATATCTGTTATGATGACAATTAATATTAGAGGAGAAAAATTCGCTCCGGCGTCGGGGATCAAACCCGGGTCCTTGGTTCTACGTACCAAGCGCTTTCACTATTCAGCTACGCCGAAGTCCAATCCATAACACCAGATCGAACTCCCCTCCTCCATGTTTTTTCCCTTAGCAACACTGCATATTTCTGTACAGAGTACTGTGCACATTACTGTGGAATCCCGGCTACCAAGTCACTCAACTGAGTGCGCTCCTTGTATAATGGCAGTTGACTTAATAAAATGTGAACATACATGCCCAACTTGGAGTCTGGCCACAAAGGGAAAAACACTGGAGGAGGGGAGTTCGATCCAGTGCTGTGAATTGGACTTCGGCGTAGCTCAATTGTGAGAGCGGTTGGTACGTAGAACCAAGGACCCAGGTTCGATCCCCGGCGCCGGAGCGAATTTTTCTCCTCTAATATTAATTGTTTCAATGAATTTCCTTTTCCTCTTTAAAAAATGTGTTTTTGAAATTACGATCTTATGATAAATAGTCTACATTAATTTTCTCTAAACATGTAATATTATTACAATATATACAATGTATTACATTTAATAATAATAATAATAATAATAATAATAATAATATATTATTATTATATTATTATTTTTTATTTTATTTGGTTGGTTCTTTTACGACGCTGTATCAACATCTAGGTTATTTAGCGTCTGAATGATATGAAGGTGATAATGCCGGTGAAATGAGTCCGGGGTCCAGCACCGAAAGTTACCCAGCATTTGCTCCTATTGGGTTGAGGGAAAACCCCGGAAAAAACCTCAACCAGGTAACTAGTCCCGACCGGGATTCGAACCCGGGCCACCTGGTTTCGCAGCCAGACGCGCTGACCGTTACTCCACAGGTGTGGACTATATTATTATTATTATTATTATTATTATTATTATTATTATTATATTCTTATTATATTATTATATTAATATTATTATATTATTATATTATTATATTAATATTATTATAATATTATATTATTATATTAATATTATTATAATATTATTATTATTATTATTATTATTATTATTATTATTATTATTTCTATCAAATCCGCGACGCGATAGCCCATAGAGAGTCAAGGTCGACTACTCGATTGTTAACCTCACCAACCATTATATCTGCTTACGTAATTCCCCAAATCTAGTACTGTACTAGGCGGACATCTGTGCATATACTGGTCGAGATATCAAGAGAAAATTTTTGTCCTCCATGAGGATTCGAACTAGCGCTCATTCCGTATCAGGACACAGCTACAGCGCGGGACCTAATAATTCTCTTTCCGTATTCCTTTTATTTTAAAATTATTTTAATTTCTTTGGAAAAGTGCAGATTTGTTAGAAGTGAGCACATATACTGACAGGTGTACAATGAGTATTTGTGGAAAAATAATTACATATTCTGTTTAATCCGTACAACACATGAATGAAATCACATTATACAGATTGCGTTTTTAAGTGCAGGCCGCAAAAATGAAATTTATCTTCTTTCGGTACATAGTAAATGACTTCATTGTTTATAACTTATATGCTAGTTGAAAATATCTGTAAACAGTAACAGCATTCAGGACATGAGAAAGGAACCGAATCGACGCGGAAAACGTGAAATGTAGACTATAATGAGAAAGTTTGTATCATCTTTGTGACGCCAATTTCTTATTATTAGACTACTAAATTAAATTATTTTAATTATTAATCTTATGTTTTCAATGCTGATATACTGTGTTTTATGTAGACTATATTTAATAACATAACGATGCCTCCTGTATTATGAACTTCACGGCAAAGAAAGAATCTGAATTTGAATATTCCCCGCACAGTTTTGTGGAGAAGTGAATAATAATAATAATAATAATAATAATAATAATAATAATAATAATAATAACAATATCAATAACAATATCAATAACAATGTCAATAACAATGTCAATAACATTATTAATAACAATATCAATAACAATAATAATAATAATAATAATAATAATAATAATAATAATAATAACGGTTAGCATGTCTGGCCGTGAACGAGCGGTCCCGGGTTCAAATCCTGGTTGGAACAAGGCATCATTGAGGTTTTTTCTCGGGTTTTCCCTCAACCCATTGGGAACAAATACTGGGTGACTTCTGCACTCATTTCGCCGTCATTATCACCTTCATCTCATTCAGACGCTAGGAGTTGATAAAGCATCGTAAAGTAACCAATTTAAAAAAATAAATAATAATAATAATAATAATAGACTAATAGTAATGACGATAATAATAATTATAATAATAGGCTAATAATAATAATAATAATAATAATAATAATAATAATAATAATAATAAAACAGCAATATAAGATTGTTTTCACCGTCTGTTCACATATTTTTACCTTCTACAATGTGTTGATAGCCCGTGCTTGCAGAAAATTGTAAATGTGAATGTCTCATGTCTACCCAGTATCCTGATGAATAGAATGGAATGTTTTATTTTCGCTGACAAAGCTAAGGCCATACGGCCTTCTTTTCCACTCAACCAGTCTTAGCCTAATCAATACAATAGTGGCATGCATGTTTAAATTATGAATATTTACAATACACTAAAGATTCTACAGCAATATCTTTGAGAGTCTAACTGGGTAGCGTAATCGGTATAGCCCTGGCGTTCTATGCTTGAGGTTGCGGGTTCGATCCCGGTCCAGGTCGATGCCATTTAAGTGTGCTTAAATGTGACAGGCTCATATCAGTAGATTTACTAACATGTAAAAGAATTCCTGCGGAACAAAATTCTGGCACACCGGTGACGTTGATATAGCGCTCGGCAGTTGTGAGCGTCGTTAAATAAACCATAATTTAAATTTAAATATCCTTGAGTTAAATTTTTACTAGAACATGTTTATTTAATTTGAGATAAAGCTTATACGAAAAAGTAGTAACTTAATTTATGAGCTAATACAATTCAATTCACTCTATACGCAATATGTAAAGAATTATAATTAAGTTGACATAGCTAATTGGTTAAATGATGAGAATTAATTTAATAGTTGTTTACTGAAACTATGTTAGGGAGCAAAATATAAATTTAAAATATATTGATGTAATGAGAATAATATTATGCCTAATAAAAATGAAAACAAGAAACAATGAAGACTGTTTCAATGAACAACAGTAGATCATCTTAATTTCTTCATCGATACACTAGAAGGGGCAGCGAACGGCCATCGGCCACCATTTTTTTTTTTCCTCGACGTGTTCTTGTTACAAGAAGAGTAAGTTATTACAGCTGGAGCAGTTTTTACTGCCAGGATTCAAACCTACGTACTTTAAAGCTACAGTTTATTGCTGCAGCGACTGAGTCATTTCGAAAAAAAAAAAAAAAAAAAAAAAAACCTCTTTTAACAGAGACCTTAGTAGATAATAATTTTCTAACGTTATTTGTACGTGGTTGAACGAAAACCAGCGTTTGTAATGGAGATGAAGTAATCGTGCGCATTGAAATAGTGAAAGTTTCATTTTGAGGTCTGTAAGTCATGAAGGAAAGTGGTGGATGCCGAGTGCCTGCGTAAACTACGTAACAGTGAAGCTTCTGTCAGTACGCTTGGATTGACATCAAGTCTGCGCATTATCCCGACGATACAACCTAATGCGAAAGCTATTATTGTCAACTGCCAAAGGCGTCTGCACTAAATATCTTTTCCTGTTTGTCTTCTCAGTATCCTGAATCGCTTGTTCGCAAAATTTCGTTGTCTGTGCGACACAGACACTGCTGTTCATCTTCACATCAAAGAAATGTTTGTCTCTTTTTTTTTCGCCCATTATATTTTGGGAACTACATTCCTCTGGGCGTGTCCGATGTTCGGTGGTGACTCAAACTCTTATATCATCGACGCGATACAGCGTGCTACAGAAAATGATATATAGTTGACGGGTGATCTTGCAACGACTAGAAAAGTGAACTTTGGTGTCATATATTTAATGGACTTTTTCTTGTAATTGTTTAGTTTGTCGTTTGATTTATGACATGAAATGATGCGAAGTCATGATGATCTAGAAATGTGACTCCATCAACGAATGTTGTAAAAAAAAAAAAAAAAGAGTGACCGCATTCGTGAACAGCGAATATTTTCTAAGTCCACTTCGGGTCACGGCGATGTTACACGATGCATGTGCTTTTAGAAGTAGTTCTGAAACTATGGAATCATTCCAAAACTGCGTCTCGTAGACCAGCGGTAGAGTGCTCGCTTAATTATTCGAAGGTTGTGAGTTCGCGCCTTGTTCAAGTTTTAATTTTATTTTTTAATCGTTCTTTAGCGATATAAATACCGTATTATTCAAATTATCATTTGTATTCTGTTATCGTTCTTTATCGATATGAATAATATTCAAGTTTATTTTTATTTTATCGTCCCTTTAGCGATATAAATAATATTCAAGTTATAATTTGTTATATTCTGTTATCGTTCTTTAGCGACATGAATAATATTCAAATTATCATTTGTATTCTGTTATAGTTCGTTAGCGATATAAATAATATTCAAATTATCATTTGTATTCTGTTATCGTTCGTTAGCGATATAAATAATATTCAAATTATCATTTGTATTCTGTTATCGTTCGTTAGCGATATAAATAATATTCAAATTATCATTTGTATTCTGTTATCGTTCGTTAGCGATATAAATAATATTCAAATTATCATTTGTATTCTGTTATCGTTCGTTAGCGATATAAATAATATTCAAATTATCATTTGTATTCTGTTATCGTCCGTTAGCGATATAAATAATATTCAAATTATCATTTGTATTCTGTTATCGTTCGTTAGCGATATAAGTAATATAAATTTAATGTTAGGTTTAGAACAATACAGCTGCCTAATACGAGTGTTAGTTTCTTCTTCTTCTATTGTTATATTATTACATTATACTATCCTGTAACATAATAAATTGGAAAGGAGCCACGAGGATTTGAGCCTGATACGTTGACATTTGAATTCCGACTTTCCCGACGTCCGATGTTCCTACGTTCTTCCGACTGAGCTATTTCGTCTACATGGTATTAACGTAATTCAGCGCATTATCAGAAACACTACAACTGAACATTAATTTAGATTATATTCTGAATATTTAATAATGATATAAAAAGGTTACGTTTATGACAATAATATTTGTAGTTGTAATACCAGCTGCAACAGCAGCAGTAGTAAAAGCAGCAATGATTAAGGACGTATTGTGTGGATACACTTCAATACAGATATTGAATCAGCCTTTTTGTTTTCTTTTTTAACTTTTAATTATTTTAATTTTTTAAGGCAGACGCCTGTAAGTATGTTTTGTTTCTGCCACGAAAGATATTTTTGTTGAGAATATAATCTTTGTTTCCATTTGCAGCCATAATGTCATAATAAATAATGACAAAGTCATGGCATAATACATTCATGAACCTGATGTTAATTACTAAAACAGTCATGAAAGAAATAGGAGCAATTATATTCTCTCTCTCTCTCTCTCAAAAAAAAAAAAAAAGCATGAGGTTATGTTCGAACGCCCGACCTTACGAACACTTGTCCGAAACTCTACCATTACGCTACAGATTAAAATGAAAAAATTTTCATTCTGACTGTAGATATCAGCCCACGTGGTCCAACAACATGTAACATCGCCTGTCTCCGAATTGTAGCGGATATACCCGAAGGGAACTTTATGTCTAGAGAGCGGCCACTTTTTCTTTTGACAACTGTACAGAGACGGAAATAAAATTTGGAGCTCTCTTATTGCATGTTTCGCTTACAACACACTGCGCATGCGCAGTAAGCAAGAACCTCTATATATATATGCTGCTTGTGGACAATCTACAGAAAACAGGTTAACTATGCTATGGGGTATAGATGATATCACATGCACACGGCACATTCCGTATAGTCAGCGCAGGAAATAAAAGAAAAAAGAGCCACCGACGTAGATTGGTCAGCTGAGGCGCTTGCCTGCCGATCTGGAGTTGTCCTCGGGTGCGGGTTCGGTCTCCAGTTGGGCTGATTAACTGGTTCGTTTTTTTCCGAGGTTTCCCAAACCGTTAGGCGAATGTCAGGTAATCTATGGCGAATTCTTTGTCTCACCTCACCAAATACTATCTCGCTATCACCAATGCCATCGACGCTAAATAACCTAGTAGTTGATACAGTGTCGTTAAATAGCCAAGTAAAAAGTAAGTAAAGTTGTAATAAGCAAACATAGGATATGAACCAAAAAGTGTCTGTAATTAATGAACAAAGCGAAATTGACTGTATATTTACGTGAACTTTTTCTAATTTCTGGGTCCCCAAAGTTTCCACATATCAATTAACATTATATTATGCAATGATAAATTAATGGGAATGAATTACAGAAAGAAGTACAGCTGTGAATCAGTCATTCTATTTGGTGATGTAACGTTGCAAGGTCGTTTAAGTATTCAGTGAAGGTACAAAAAAGAAATTTGCATTGAAAGGAAAACAAAATAGGTGGAATAGAAAAGTAAGAAACCTTCATCAGGAAGTAGCTGGCTAATGAAGTTCCAATTTAAGCCTGACCGGGTTATAAAGTATTTTCTGTCCACTGTCGTGTTCAGGTTTCGTGAACTAGTTCCAGTAATTGCCTACAGTTAGAGATAATTACATTACGCAACATTAGTGTATTCACATGATCTTTCATGTATATTTTGACTGCGTGCTTCAATAATTTTTTTCTGCGGATGCCGTGATCCGAGATTCACAGGTCAAAACCCGGTCGAACTCGTTAGATTTTAAAGGATTGTAAAATTCTTAGCGTAGTTTTCTGCGGGAGGGAAATAAAGCTAGGAACTTCGTGTCTTATATTTAGGGCATGTAAAAGGACTGCGTCTTTGATGGAGGGTTCAAGTCAAACTTTGTCGGTAATTTCTCGCCGTCGCTGAATAAATTCTTCAGTTGTCAGCGTTGTTATTACTACTGTTAATTCGGTTTGAGATGCTATCTAAATTTCACGAAAGGATCCCTGCATTGGGAATATAATCCTTGCGGAGTAAGAGGAGAAGGTAAGCTAGTAACTGAGCTTTCTTGAAGGAGCAGGTGGATGGGGATGATGTCGTTGGACGACTGGGATGAACAAGGCTCAGTCAATGACCAGCTGGTACAAACAAAACTAAGTCATAGGCCGGCTGGTTCCGTGTCGCGGGTTGGTTATAAGAGTGAGGGAAAAACTCGCATTTCTTGCTCGGATCTCCTCCTGAAATGCAAACAGTAGCACTCTGGACAGAACTACTGAGTTTGGAACAGAAATGTGCGAGTTCAATATCGTGGGAACGTAAAGTATTTTTGGGTTGAAATTCCTGAACTGTTCTGAGTCTCTCAGATATTTACTTAAAATCATATGAGTTACTTGATAAAGCGATTGAATCATGGCACACGAATCCTCTGTAGTTACGATGCTAGCCATAAGGTTCGTAATTTCAAACTCGGAAAGGAGCGATGGATTTTGAAAGGCGATAGTATCTTTATCATGGCTTTCTTTCGAGGAAAATGAAGCCATACGTCTCGTGTTGTATATTTACAGCATGTACGAGTAATTAACCCTGCCCCTTATAGAGAACTTTAAGCAGAATTTACCGATTATTTTTCGCCCATGTTTAATTTCGATGCTGAATACTCTCTGTAGTTAAATGCTGGGTTAAATAAAATACTAAACTGTTATACAAGAATAAGCTTAACGTTAGCACCCATTAGAACAAATCACTATCGTAACTCTTATACTTTTAGTGCAGTAAGTATTTCAAATTTTACACTCTTTGGGACATCCAAACCTTCGTCGTATCCCTCATCCATACCTCTGTCACCGTCTGGGTCCCACAACATACCAACAGGGCCATTTTTGTGTTTGATATCGAGTACCAGATTACCATAGTAGGCCAACCAACTGAAACCGTAACATTAAATCCAGGGGTGCCAAATGAATGGTGACAACAATCCCTGATATTAACAATGCAATACCTAAGAACTTTTAAAGGGTTAGGTACAGCATACAGCAGTAAAATTTTGGAAATATTCAACATTTTTTCCTCCATTATTGTATCTTGTACAATAATGAAAATTAGTGTGTGTAAAACATTGTCCTTGTGCTATATGAAAAAAATATATTTTTATGATTTAAGAAAATTATTTACATTTTTTTTTTTCAAAATTCAGTTCGCTGTGCAGTGATGAAGCGTTTCCCACATAACTAAAAAACTATCTAATATTCTGTGATGAAATTTCTTGTGTATATTAATGCATGTCATATCTACAATATGATGCAAGATGACTTCTCTATCTTTGACAGATTGTCTGATAAAAAATAAATTCATTTTACAAAATGGTCAAATATCAATATTTTCTTTTAACACACAATAAAAAAATATATTATTTTTTTAAGGAATGTAGTTGAAAGAGCATGATATTGTAAACATGAGTTTCAGCAATAAAATAAAAGAGAGAGAGAACATGAAAAGTTAACAAGTTTATGAGTTATGAGGGAAACGCTTCATCACTGCACAGAGAACTGCACATTTTGAATTTTGAAAAAAAAAGTGTGTTTTACACATACCAATTTTCATTATTGTAAAAGATATAATAATGGAGGAAAAAAATGTTGAATATTTACAAAACTTTCAGGCCTACTGCTGTAAACTGTACCTAACCCCTTAATCCAGTATTAACAGCATTAGTACACTAAAACATATGAATTATTGAAGATAAAAAATCTGAATATTAAAATTGAACCGGTTGAAATTTATAAGATGCACATTTGAGGAATTGAGATACTTTACGAGTATGAACACAGTTAATTTAGCCATTATATACTTCGCTTCGGATTTCTTTCAGAGTAAACCTACCTATGACATACATAAAAAAAACAATATTGCGATGGGGATGGTAAAATATTGTCTTTAACAAAGAATGGAAGGCCACGCAACCTTTTTTTGGTACTTGAAAATTCTGCCTAAACAGGAGGAGGAACGCAAGGCACATGTTACACTGCCACCATGACAAAACCAATCGTCAAAGGTCATTACGTCATCTCGTGATTCCTGAGAGTTTCATAAGAGAGATTAATCTATATGATTTCATCATCGTGTAGTAGCGCCTTCAGAAAAATTATATCAACGTGTAGCTGCCTCTTCAGTAAATAAACAACCACGTGTCTAGCACTATCATAGTCATACGATAGTAAAAGCCATGTATCACAATCCTGCTTTGTGCAGCATTAGGACCCAGTTAGTATGTGCCACTGGACCCGGCTGGTGTGTTTACGTTTTAGCTTAGAAGGAAGCAATCTATACTCGAGACCCAGGTGGTAGGCAGTCATCTACCTTCGCGAAAGTATGTAGTTCTACGTACAGGGACGTACGCAAGGGTGAGGTTATTGGGTTTGAACCCTCCCTTGAAATTAAAAAAATGACATATTTAGATTTGAGTATTTGTTTAATCCATAATCGTTTCCCCTTCTCCAATTTTTTACTGTCAGGGTAACAAAATCTACACTGACATAAAGTAGGCCTATATGGTCCGCCCCAGGAATATGTAGAGTGACTTGGCGCATATGCGGACGGAGTCTATGGTCCGTCCCAGGAATCTGTGGAGTAGAAAGAGACGAAACAAGACCTCTGCGCAAGTGTATATGGGAGGGCTAGGACCAGTGACTGCTCTGGTGGGAGGCATTGGATGAAAGAAGCAAGCAATCGCTTGCAGGAGGGGATAATTTCTATCTGAACTCTATTCTACTGTACTCCAACCAGGAGAAAGTCTCAGGGGAATGAGACGCAGCGGGGTAATGCTGTGAATGAATGTTGATGTCATAAAATGTCATAAGGTCACGCACGTGTGTACACGCATCTCCAATGGCTAACTCTCAAAGCACAAACTATAACACTGATACACACATATTTATACTACCCTAGTTACAAAATTAGATCACGGTTAATTTCCTGGTCTTTTAATCTCCATACAGGACATAACATATGCAGGAGAGCGCATGTTTTTTAAACTGACGTTATAACGGTAATATTATCTATCTACTTCGCTCCAATAGATGACGCAATAGTAAACACATTCCTTTCACGGTTAATCTCCTGGTTGGAGAACAGTACCTTCTACCACGAGTATCTTACCCCTTAGCAGACTCGAGCTGATGCTGCCCGCAATACACTTAGGCACAGATAGACTCCACCCTCATATGCGCGAAGTTACTCCACAGATTCCTGCGACGGACCATATCTGTGCCAGAGTGTATTGCGGGCAGCATCAGCTCGAGACCGCTAAGGGGTAAGATGCTCGTGGTAGAGAGTTCATACAAAAATGAGCCCCTCCTTGCAAGCGATTGGTGGCTTCGTTCAACCAATGTCTCCCCCTGAGCAGTCATTGGTCCTAGCCCTCCCACATACTACTTGCGCAGAGATCTTGTTTCGTCTTTCTACACTAGTCCTCCTCCTCTCCTCCAACATAATCCCTGTGCTTGGTGCTGCGGCACGTTCGAATTATAACAATGCTATCTTTATTATAGAGAGATCTACCGCTTAGTACTGACCTTATAATAAAATGAAGCCGACACAATATGGAATTTAACATGTTGTGAGCCATATTAAAAAGGTTGTTTTGACAATTTTGCAGTACAGATGTTGTTAAATACCTTGTGCGTTGTCGTTTTTAAACTCATCTTAAGAGTGGTATTCATCCATTTGTTAGTTTGAGTTCTGACTTTATTATTGTGAAACATTAGTTTGTTTTGTGCATTTGACAGTTCATATTTTTAATATAAACTTCACATTATCGTTCCGGGTTCTTTGATATGTCTAAGCGACCGCAAAGCTCAATTTTACAATTTTCTAGCAAAAAGTCTCGTAGTGATTCTCGCGAGAAAATTTTATATTAGCAAATGTTTCTTCGCAGCCACAGCGTGACGATGTTGCGAACGTTCTTTCCGAAATATTTTCACATCCCCTTGTGAAAACTTAGCTGATAATAATAATAATAATAATAATAATAATAATAATAATAATAATAATAATAATAATACACAATGTTAAATACCGATAATGTAAATTGTAAAGAATTGTAATAATGACCCTTCCCTTGCCAATATTCTGCGTACGCCACTGTCTACGTCAAAAGGAAATTATATATCTTGAAGAATTGGACCCTTTGATCCATTCTCTCCTTGCTCTTGTGAATATTATGAACTATAATGGAATTAAAACAATTACCGACTTGAAGACTTTCAAGGATTACCAAGGCAACTTCCCTTCCCCTCTCTTTGTAGCCAATAAGCCGTTACCGCTTCGTCCCTTTATCAACAATCTATATAAGGGAAAAGTGAGAAGTACGCCTTATTGGTCACAAAGAGAGGAGAAGGGATGTTTCCATGGTAACCTCTGGACGCCTTCAAACGTCACAAATCGATTATTATTTTAATTCCACTGTAGTAATAGACCTGCACAAATGTGTCACGTGGTGAACATGACGAAAATCCATCAAATACATCACAAGATCATCCTCGGTAATTTAGTGGCTACTTGTTACTGGAACGAAGGTCAGCGGTTGAAACCCTATAGAGGAGATGCATTCTTATGTCCTTTTTTTTTCGGAAAAAATAAAGATAGGCCTACGATTTGTCGTTGATTTGTGGCGTGTAAAAGAACCCTATCCTTGACTGAGTGTGCTCCAGTCAAAATTTGTCGGCCATTTTTCGCTCACTTAAAAGTTGGTATGGATTCGTTCTATCCTTCACGATGAACTGTCAGGTTACTATTAGCCCTTAGACACGCAAGTGAAATACTTAGAATCTCGTTATAGACTACTAATAACTGTTAATATATACTCATATCGCCCTAAGTAGGCGTACCCATTTTCGTAAATAGCAAAATGTTATTTTAAAGGATTGCTGCTTTCGAATACTAGAACTGTTTCACGTGAATTTAGAAATATTAATTGCATATAACTATTTAAGTGGTATAGTTTATAAATGGAGTATTATTATTATTATTATTATTATTATTATTATTATTATTATTATTATTATTATTATTATTATACTATTATTGTCATTATTATCATAATCACTATCACCATCATCATTATCAAATTCAAGGATTAAGTCATGAAATTCTCGTTCAGATCTCATGATTTTCACGAGAATTTTAGTAAAGTAAGTGTCCTCGGAGTATATTACTGGCATTCCGCAGGTTAAGATGAGTGCTGAGACTGCCAGCTTCAGGCTAGTCATCGTAGTATTGTGATGTAGGCCTATCGAAGTACATATGATATGTCCGTGCTTGAATTCTGCATTATCATATGATGGATGGGTGGAGCGGAGAAAAATTCTCTCAGGCACCGGGACTCGAACCTGGGTATTCAGCTCTACGTGCTGACGCTTTATCCACTAAGCCACACCGTATTCCAGTTCCGATGCCGGATTGAATCCTCTCAGTTTAAGTTCCACCTCTTAGTTTCCCTTTAGTGGCCAACCCTCATGCACTATGTCACAGATGTGTGACAGTGGCACAGTGTCCAACACATTATGTGCAGAGGTGCACGAATTACGAATGACTAAGTGGCCGGGATCCGACGGAATGGCGCGCCGTGGTGAACTAGCGCCCAGTTTTGTTTTGCTTTGACGTGCACTATAGTAAATGAAAATAATATATATTCTTTTTTTTTTTTTGTGCACAATACATGATTTTATTTTAAAGCCATATACAGTGGAGCCTCAATTGTAGGCATTTTGATTTTAGACAATTCCATTCTAGGAGGGAGTACATTGACTCAGAGTTCAGCCACCTTACAGGGTCCGCAAGGACAATGTTCACTATTTCAGATTCTCATTGCATATCGTAATTTTACCAAAAGAGAATCCCGACAATTTCGTAAATTAGATCGCAAGAATGTAACAAATAGGTATATTTTAAAAGAAATGAATTTATTGCGATTGAATTTATGCCTAAACATCTGATAAATAAATGGAAGGTTATTAAAACAAAGAAAAATTTTAAACTTTTTTGACATCTTTTTCATGAAGAACTCTTCATTCCAGAGAATTAAAAACTACACATAAATAAAATGAAGTTAATTATTGCTTGTGCCACCACATAAAATATACTTCCTTTATATATATATATATATATATATATATATATATATATACATACACACACACACACACACACACACACACATATATACCACAGTACATACTGATCCTTTTTGAGAGAGCGTAGAAAGAGCATAATCTCTTCATTGGTTATAGTTGGTCTCTTTACTATTTTTCTGTTTTAAAGAATTGAACTGGAAATAGTATCAAAATCCTGTTTCGCTGGATATGTGCAGCTCCCGCAGACAGATGCCGCCTATAGATGGAATCATGTCCGCCATGTCCTCCTGGTCGACCTGTGAACTATTGAGATGATTAATGGAAATGATAGTAATGAAGTCAAAATGAGTCCGAGGTTCATCGCCAAAAGTTACCCAGTTACCTCAGAAAAACCCCAACCAGGTAATTTGTCCCGACCAGGATTTGAACACGGGCCCGCTCGTTTCACGGTCAATTGTTACAAGTGCAATTTACACAATATGCTATGTATCATTGCAACTCCTTAAGAGAGCAGCCTCGCTCTGGAATAAAGTTGTCTCTTTCTTTCTACGATAATGCAAGAAAGTAACTGTTATTAATGGCATAATAAAATTACTGAACTCTTGCGAAATGTGTAAAGCGTATAATGAGGAAGGATTTTTTTCTTTATTTCTCTTAATCTGTATTCAGCCAAAGCAGTTACTTTACATGAGACGCTCGTATCAAATGCTATGAAGTCATTTTCCTCTACAAGGCCAGACAAATCTCGAGAGAGTCAGAATGAAGCCGCAGAGAATGAATTGCAAATTGACACCAAAGTGACAGCGTTGTTTTCAGTAGCTAAGAAGTGAAACTGTAACGTTGCTTTGAAGCTACGACCATGCGTTTGAATCTCGCGGAGGACATTGATATTTCTTGCTACTGAGATGCCCTGCGTTGCTCGACGTGGAGGTTTTTTGTTGTGCTCACCCCATGTTATGAGAGTCCGTGTAAAAGGAAAGCTCAAATATGGGCAAATCAAAATATTTGTCCGGCGTATAAAAACTCGTGCAAACTGTTCCCGTTCTGAAGAACTCTTATTGTTTTCCAGTGGCTGGATACTAGCCTAACACGTTAAATTTTTTTGCTTCCAAATATACTGTAGATCTATCACTTTTATTTTGTATTCCACCGTAGGAAGTCACTGTTGATCTTAGGACGAAAGTAATAATCCCCACAACATTCCAAGTGAGAGTTGTACTATAGTAGCCATATAATTATTTCCGGCGTTGCCCCTCCTACCACAATCCTAAGTTTTGGCGCGAATTCCCCTCTGCGCGGTCGACGCGACGTCGCCATATTCCTTGTCTCGCAGACAAAAACTTATACAGGGACATAATTTTATTTTTACTTCAATTTTTATTGTATCTGAGTTTTGAATGTACTTCACTCCCACCCCTTCTACTAATGAAGTTTCAACTGTTCTCCAGACAGAATCAAGACCGCTTATAGTAAACAGCACTGAGTTACTGAGTATAGTACGTTCCAGAAATATCTTCGCGTTTTCCAGTGACGAAAGAACTTTTAATATTGAATCATATTTTCGCACAGGTACTGTCCGTTTGCCTACGTCGCATCCCGATTTCCCCCACCTGCTTCTACACGCCTCTCTGTAAAAGCTGTCTTAGCTCTTTTCTGAAAACATTAATTTCTGTTAGGAATTGGACGTGTACGTAATATTATACAACTGTTTAAAATAACTTAAATGTAAGGGCCTCGTTAAGTAATTAACTGTCACGTGATTTCCCTCCTTTCTACGATCCTGCGGCATAACCACTTGGACGGAGAGTAGATAGCATGTCTGAGTAATTTTATCTGTGCGGGTCGGGCAGAAGTGAAGATTGAATTTACAGTACATAAGGTACTCTTTTGTAGAGTAAGTGCAGAATTATTTCAACATGAGTTACTAGTACGAAGGACGAAACTGGTAATTGGAATTAGATACAATAGTCTATAGTGCGGTAATATGCACAAAAGAACTGAAGCCTGTGGGCTATCGGAATGAACGGCTACCATTTTAAAAAATGTGTTTAAATATCCATATTATGATTATTTTTCAATTGAACTTCATTCTCTATAGTGTACGCTAATGTGGTATAGACAGTATAATATACACTGCATAATGAACACGTTCGCATGGATAGCTCAGTTCGTGAGTAAAAACACTTATTATTAATACAGTACTGCATTTTGATTAAATAAAAACCTAATGAAAATTATCGAACTCAAAATCGCGATATTTCCTAGTTTACGTAAATGGATGAACTACTTTTCTTCCCTCCTATACCTAGTAAAGTGATTTGTTTGTGTTTTACGCCAGTATCATCGAACTCCAGTTGTGGAAGGGGTAGCGAACGGTGTTTCCGGTTCTCTAAAGGTATAGCCAGGTTAATATTAAAAATGTTAGTAAAAATAAAATGATGTCCCTGTATATTTCAGGGCTGGGCACCATGAGCGAATTCTACTCTCTCACGGACCCCTGCGGTGGATGAGTGGTTAGACCTCTGACCTGTCGCGAAATCGACTCTCAATAGTTTAGATATTAAGTGATGTAAAATGGAAATATGTATTTTTATTACCAGTACGTAAAATGTGGAAAGTGGAGAAAACATAAGCAATTTGTGAGTTAAATAGAATTTGCTATCCTTTGACTAGCCTACAGACACTTAATTACCGCCCGAGCGATAGCAAACTCGTCCTCGACTAGTGAAAACTTCTTATCTCCCTTAATACATACGTAAGTAGCTATAAGTTGCGAATGTTTCACAGTCCAATAGACTCAGGCCAGCCCAGGTTGTCACTAAATTTATTGAAGAGCATCTCATTGTTGTAGGTTTAAGCTTTTGTTTTAAAAATTTATTACACGAACCAGACCAAAGTCCTAACGTTTCAACTTTCATTTTACCGAGTGCCGATTTTCATAAGTAGACAAGTAGTAGATATTTAAAATTATTACAATATAAATACTGATAACTTCATGTAAAATTGTCAAACATAATTTACATATACTTACTTAAATATAAAGTACAATATCTTAACTTTGTGTTTGTAGATAAGTGTCTTTGTGTGTAATCAAGAAAAGTAGAGTTGTTAATACTTTTACTGTACATCTTGATTACACAACTTTTAACACTGTATTACTTCGGAATATGTATGATAAAACTTTCCTGTGTTAAATATTTTAACGTACCTTGTTTACATGTTTCGACCTATTTATGGGTCATCTTCAGAACCAACCACACCTACAGAGACATCAACACAGACATGGAAATACTGCACATCCAACCAAAAAGCCAGAAACTCAACACTCTAGAACAATATGAAATATACAGACACACGAAAACACACCCCAACGATATTCTCAACACGCAACTCAATTTCAAAACACATACACTCTTTGACTCTACACTACGAACGCACCCTCACAGGAAACAACAAGAGGCGCCAAGACCAACAACGACCAGTTCTGAAGATGACCCATAAATAGGTCGAAACATGTAAACAAGGAACGTCAAAATATTTAACACAAGAAAGTCTTATCATACATATTCCGACTTTTACTGTATTTGAATGCGTACTAAATGATTTTCATTTATGTATCTATGTCTTTCAATAAGAGTTTAAGGAAATAAACCATAAACTGTAGCCTAATATCGTTCCAACATGATAAAATAAATTAATTTTTTTCGAAACTCATAAAACATATAATGAGTTAGTGATCTTCGTAACACACTGTTGCTATACTTCTGAATTATTGTTCGTTCAGACATTCTTTGAGTCATAACTTTGACAAATAATGTTGTATAGCTGTTATAGTGCAGGAGGCAAGACCTGTCCTGTGACCTTATCATGTGCCGTGGCTATATCACGACTGGGTAGCGAAGGGAAAGGTAACTTTTAGTCTGAGGTAGTGTCGTGCATTACAGACGCTATGTTGGGTTCAAGTTTGTAGAGTTTGGCGAAGTTCGATATTCGCCAATGTTCGCTCTGCAAAAGGCTTGTTGTGTTTGTTCCACGTCGTTATAAACATATTTTATGTCCTTCACTTCTATCCCTTCATGTTTTAACCGCTTAAAAGATTATAGCACAGATCTTGCGATTAGTTTTTCATATGAAATAAGACGAAGTTTGTAATCCCTTGGTTGCCTCTCTCATGCTCGAACATTGCAGGACACCAGTCTGAGATAAACTTCCGTGTTCGTAGATTCGTATAATGTTAACCATTCTGAAATAAGTTTGCAATTCATTTTGAATAATTTATCAGATAAGTCTATGATATACAATAAAACGATTTGATGTTTTCAGTCAATGACTTAACTTCATATGTATGTAAGATGTAAGCCCTTATATTGCATGATTTATTTTAGTATAAACGTTTTCATCGTTCCAGACGACATCATCAGATACATATTTATGTTAGAATATAATAATCTCTTAGTTTTAAATGCATGTGTCCTTATTACCAACAATTAAAACCTTATGCAATGAGCATAGATGAGTATAAATATATTAAAATCAACATAATTTAGGAATTGAATTTGGGAATATCAATAATCTCTTATTTTATGTGCATATGCTCTCATTGTCGACTGGTTAAAACCTTATTATATAATTACAAATACATATCAAATATAAAATTTGCAAGTCTTCACATTTTAAGAATCTTAAATCTGAAAGGAATCATGTGAAGTGTTGTGTGAAGACATGTTTACAATCATAACTCTTTGTTAATCCAACTTGCTTACAATCTATGTTTTTGTTAACCTATTATATGCCTTGCATTATGAATGCATTGAAATTTCATTCGAATTGATAATGTTTATGTATATACAATAAAATATAGGTATTAGATTCATACGTTGAAGCTTTTAAGCCATCGATGTTGATAATGACGGCATTACAACGAGCACAATATTTCTATGATGAAAGGTGGTCCTCTAATATTAATTGATGACGCGAAACTGTGCGTACAATTGTAACTGATGGTCTTCAATATGATTTTTATTAGAGGAAGATATCCAAATTCTATAGACGATGTGGAATGTTTTTGTAAGCTAAGTTGCGGCATTGTAATTTTGGATAGATATGAGATTGTATGTTAGATGTTGACTGTGCAGACGCTGTGTGTTCTGTGTTTTTTTTAGACATGTCTGTAGTTAAAACACGTCGGATTATGGAAGATAATCACAATTGTTCCAGATTTTGGTTTTTTTAAGATTACTGTAGGCTATAAACATTCTTCCTCTTCCGCGTTTTATACTTTCTTGTATTAGCGCTACTTTTAACTCGTTACCAAATGTGGTATGATAAAATACAAACTAGAGAGCTTCTTATACAAGTCTTGAGAAGATAATAAATGTACAAACTTCCAGTGCACGATCCTGCCCCATTCCCTTAAGCAAAATAATAATAATAATAATAATAATAATAATAATAATAATAATAATAATAAGGGAGTATAAGGGTACAGAGCATCAGTTATTCATAGATTTCAAAAAGGCATATGACTCGGTTAAGAGATAAGATTTATATGATATTCTTATTGAATTTGGTATTCCAAGAAACTAGTTCGATTAATTAAAATGTGCCTCAGTGAAACGTACAGCAGAGTCCGTATAGATCAGTTTCTGTCAGATGCGTTTCCAATTCACTGTGGGCTAAAGCAAGGAGATGCACTATCACCTTTACTTCTTAACTATGCCATTAGGAAAGTTCAGGATAACAGAGATGGTTTGGAATTGAACGGGTTACATCAGCTGTTTGTCTATGCGGATGATGTGAATATGTTAGGAGAAAATCCACAAACGATTAGGGGAAAAAACGGGAATTTTACTTGAAGCAAGTAAAGAGATGGATTTGGAAGTAAATCCTAATGGGAAATGCCTGTTATTATTCGGTTGAGAAGCTTTTGTCAGTTACTCTGCTGTCAAAAAATCTGAAAGTTAGAATTTATAAAACAGTTATATTACCGGTTGTTCTATATGGTTGTGAAGCTTGGACTCTCACTTTGAGAGAGGAACAGAGATTAAGGGAGTTTGAGAATAAGGTTCTTAGGAAAATATTTGGGGCTAAGAGGGATGAAGTTACAGGATAATGGAGAAAGTTACACAACGCAGAGCTGCACGCATTGTATTCTTCACCTGATATAATTAGGGGCATTAAATCCAGACGCTTGAGATGGGCAGGACATGTAGCACGTATGGGCGAATCCAGAAATGCATATAGAGTGTTAGTTGGGAGGCCGGCGGGAAAAATACCTTTAGGGAGGCCGAGAAGTAGATGGGAAGATAATATTAAAATGGATTTGAGGGAGGTGGGATATGATGGTAGAGACTGGATTAATCTTGCTCTGGATAGGGATCAATGGCGGGCTTATGTGAGGGCGGCAATGAACCTCCGGATTCCTTAAAAGCCAATAAAAAGTAAGTAAGTAAATCCCTAAAGACAAAGTATATGATTATGTCTCGTGACGAGAATATTGTATGAAATGGAAATATACAAATTGGAAATTTATCCTTTCAAGAGGTGGAAAAATTCAAATATCTGGGAAGAACAGTAACATATATAAATGATACTCGGGAGGAAATTAAACACAGAATAAATAAGGGAAATGTCTGTTATTCGGTTGAGAAGCATTTATCATTCAGTCTGCTATCAAAAAATCTGAAAGTTGGAATTTATAAAACAGTTATATTACCGTTATTCTTTATGGTTGTGAAACTTGGACTCTAACTTTAAGAGGGGAACATAGGTTAAGGGTGTTTGAGAATAAGGTTCTTAGGAAAATATTTGGGCTAAGAGGGATGAAGTTACAGGAGAATGGAGAAAGTTACACAACACAGAACTGCACGCATTGTATCTTCACCTTACATAATTAGGAACATTAAATGCAGACGTTTGAGATGGGCAAGGCATGTAGCACGTATGGGTGAGTCTATAAATGCATATAGAGTGTTAGTTGGAAGGCCGGAGGGAAAAAGACTTTTGGGGAGGCCGAGACGTAGATGGGAAGATAATATAAAAATTGATTTTAGGGAAGTGGGATATATGATTTTAGGGAAGTGGGAAGTGGGAAGTGGGTAGAGACTGGATTAACCTTAACAATTAGTATAATATAACAGATTAATGTATAACAGATATATTCTGTAGGACCAAAAAATAATAATCTCTACATGGATTAATCTTGCTTAGGATAGGGACCAATGGCCGGCTTATGTGAGGGCGGCAATGAACCTCCGGGTTCCTTAAAAGCCAATAAGTAATAATAATAATAATAATAATAATAATAATAATAATAATAATAATAATAATAATAATAATTCGGTTCATTAGCGTTTTAGAGCTAGAATCGTATCATTCAATTCTAAGATTACAGGGGTTAAGCCATTTATAACAATTGGCAATAGAGGGAGAATCACACTAGTTCATTGCCTACTGATGATGTTAATTAATGGGGTAAACGGCATTAATTCGAGAAAACTTGATCCAGTTGTGTATTCTTCATCACTTAAACAAATTGCATTCGACTCCGGGTCTGTCACATGGAAGGCCGATGTCTTAGTCAATGAACTGAAGGTGTGGCCCTGAGGGTTTAAAAAACAGCAAATATAGATACAGAGTAAAAACAAGCTATACTTAAGGAGCTGAAGAACCCGAACTTGACATGTAAGCCTTTGGACTAACGGTGTGGCCCTGAGGGTTTCAACAGTAGGAAATATAGAACAAAAACAGGCTGTACTCAAGGAGCTGAAGAACTCGTATAAGAACTTGAAACCGCAGGCAGATCTTCAGGACAGTAGCGTCACTGACGATCAGTTGCAGTGAATTTGTATTTCCTATCTATAATCTATAAGAAACTTGCGACCAGTGATTGGCATTGAACTTCAGCCAGGTTGCTATGAGCCCCCGATTTAATTTAAAGTTTTGTATTTAAGGTTATTGTCCAGTGTCCACTGTGATTCGTTCACTGAACGCGATTTTTTTTTCCGAATTTGCCTATACATATAAAAATAACATACAAAGTATACAATTATGATTCTAGCCTCATTATAACAAATGACAATAAACATTTTCATTTTATCAAAAGAAATACTCCTTTTATGTTCAGAAAAAAAATACAATATTTATACATCTTGATTACATAACTATTAACACTGTATCACTTCGGAATATGTATGATAAAAACTTTCTTGTGTTAAATATTAACGTACCTTGTTAACATATTTCGACCTATTTTCGGTCATCTTCGGAACTGGTCGTTGTTGGTCTTGGCGCCTCTTGTTTCCTGTGTGGGTGCGTTCGTAGTGTAGAGTCAAAGAGTGTATGTGTTTTGAAATTGAGTTGTGTGTTGAGAATATCGTTGGAGTGTGTTTTCGTGTGTCTGTGTATTTCATATTGTTCTAGTGTGTTGAGTTTCTGGCTTTTTGGTTGGATGTGCAGTATCACATCACAGCCATAACAAAATTACAAAACATCTCTACATATGCAGAACATATCACAAATGCCAACCACACCTACAGAGACATCAACACAGACTTGGAAATACTGCACATCCAACCAAAAAGCCAGAAACTCAACACACTAGAACAATATGAAATATACAGACACACGAAAACACACCCCAACGACATTCTCAACACACAACTCAATTTCAAAACACATACACTCTTTGACTCTACACTACGAACTCGCACCCACACAGGAAACAAGAGGCGCCAAGACCAACAACGACCAGTTCCGAAGATGACCGGAAATTGTAGCGGTCGTCGTCGTCGTCGGCTGCCCATCTCGTGTCGTATATATGGCCAAAATATGATGCTGTCGCCGTCGTCGTTGTTGGTCGTCGTCGCCCTCGGCTGCCAGCTCCGAAATATGGAAAGTATCTCGAGGATGGCACATCGATGTAATAATTAACTACGTACACTGATTAATTTGGGCGCCAGCCTCCTCGAGATTACTCCGGTAGAGGATGAGGTTCCCAGGTCAGCTGCAAAACGGTCGGGACATGGGGTTTGGGAGACGTGCTCGTAGGTTGAAATGATGTAGGCGCACACCAGAAGTTGTTGGTAAGAACTATGAAAATGTTTATTATTATTATTATTAAGTGTTCGTTTCAGATTAGCAGAAATGCGCGTCCAAGTGTATAATATCTCGCTCTCACTTCCCGCAAGTTGGTATACTAATTTCTGAGTTCACGTAATTATATATTTTGTACTATAAAACACCAGTAATATAACGGACAGTTGATAACGTGATGAGAGGAAAGAATTCAGACTTATAATAATAATGCAACACACGACTTCTTACTACACTCACTAAAAAATTCTAAGTCCGTAAATTGTTATACTTCCGAGTTAGGTTTGCCGAGAATATGTGGAGTTCGACCTCTCCGAACACTGTCTATCTGCCTTCTGTCTATCTGCCAAATCTATCCCCTACTTTCAACCACCAAACATAGAATTTCGCCCTCCTATCTATATATCACGTGTCTCTATTAAGAATCCTGATTGGCCATGATTACACTTACGTCACTTAAGACGCGTTCTTCAAAAATTGTTCGTTAACTAGAACATCCCCCTACTTCCGGCGTCCTATTCTCTGACATATACCAGATCATCTCTATTGGAACCTGGCTTGGCGTCATCTTACTGACCACCCGCAGGCAAGGTCCATACATTCCCTCATCAGTCAACTCCACGCCTGGACACATGTTTCCTGTCCCCCTAGCTTGGGTTCGGCCTTCCTGTCCACCTGTTACTTCCGTCTCAGATTCTGTAACTTACACGTCCATGCTTCTTACTATCCATATGAGAATATTAACACGAAATACTAATCTAATGAAAATCTCCTTATCCTATACGAGGAACCGTCTCAAATGCCCTCTCATAACAAAGAATATTCCCAAGGGAATATTTGTTGTTATGAGACGTCCCAAAAAAAAATACCTTCGCTACTAGTCTCCGGTGTCCCCTAATTAGTCACACTTGGATACACCTTTTGCTATGCTTATAAACAATGTACAAATTTACACTTACAATTATTACATATTTACAACTATTCACATGTATGAATCTATATACACACCTCACGCCTGCTTACATCTCACACGCCAGTTTAACTGACTTCTACCTGACATATATACAGCATCCAATCGTAACATTCAGGGCACATCCGAATACAATGGCGCTCTCTCACTCACATTCATGATCGGTTCCTTGATACATACTTATACTTATAACATATAAATAAGAATTATGAACCACAATAAAAAAAATATACGCTAAATAATACATAATACATTTTAAAATACCAATTAACCCTTTATATCATACTTCATACATTATCGGAAGCCTTGAAAACACATTTACATTCATAAAATTGAAATAATAACCATTAACCAGAATCAAAATTATACTAAACGATACATAATACTTCTGAAATACTGACTCTATTTATCATATCTCATACACAAGCTGCAACCTTGAATACACATCTCGAATAACGTCCCCTCAATATAGAGGACAACTTTATGTCTCGAACTAAAAATGATGGTCTGGCACTTAATATTGATTCTAAAAAAAATGGATACATATTCAAATCGAATCATTCAACCTCTACAAATGAATGAACATAAATGAAGTTAATTAAAAAAATATTCTATCATTATTATTAATCATTATTAACATTATCTTTAAATTATTGCCACAGGGAATACTACTTATCGCATGATCTTATAAGAAAACACACAAAAACAACTAATTCTGAAGGTGGCAAAAAAAAACAAAAGTAACAAAAATTTTCCCAAGGTTAACATTTTCAGCACTGAAATCAGTTCTTGGTTCTAGTTGCTTATACCGCTCAAATACTACATGCATAAAACAAACACATTCTTATTTTTCTTATAATTAAAATCATATTATTTTCAACTTTACACAAATTCTCGTCTATTAACCGGGTACGTCGCCTGGATGTCTATCATGAATCGGATCGTCATTCTCCGAATGGGATCGTCTGCGGCCTTCCTCATATGTCATTGTGCCATTCTTAAATTGACAGTTTACACGTGGAGACACGCTACTCCTCACATTAAATCTACCAGCATGCTTCCACTTAACTTTTTCTCCTCCTGCAGAAAAATGAGGCCTCCAATAGCCCTTCCTATATTCACTTCTTTGATCGTTGCAGTACCGCTTCCTATTGTTAGAAAATCGGTTCACAAAATACCGCGTGTCATTATTGTAGGGTTGTAAACCATGACCGCCAGCACTGTGTGGCCGATCCCTGCTCCAACCGTCATTATGGTCATTGCTATTGTACCCTCTGTGGGGTGGGAAGGCTTCTTCTGCCCTCCGCCCCATGTTTGTGATGGTTTCCGCATTCTCTTTCCCAAGTCCACTATTGCTCCTAAACTCATAAAACTTTTCGATTACTCTATTTACTTGCTCCTTGAATGCTCTATAACTTTCTAACACCTGGCTCTCTAACCTGATACTGTCCTCGGCTAGTCTATACTGCAATTCATTATTATTCTCATCGAGATTATCGTCCAATCCATTAATATCCATATTTATTTTACTTTCCAGCTCATTACTATTTCCAGCTACCTTACTATTCAATTCCTCAATATTCTTATCTACTTTATTCTCCAATTCATGACTATAACCTGCTTTCTTATTATTCACTCCATTAATATTCTCAGCTAACTTATCTTTCAGTTCAGTACTATTTTCATCTAGTTTCTCTTTCAACTCATTAATATTCACAGCTAGTTTAATTTCCACTTCATTACAATTCGCAGCTAGTTCATTACTCAATTCATTAATATTCTCAGCTAACTTATCTTTCAGTTCAGTACTATTTTCATCTAGTTTCTCATTCAACTCATTAATATTCACAGATAATTTAATTTCCACTTCATTACAATTCTCAGCTAGTTCATTACTCAATTCATTGATATTCTCAGCTAACTTATCTTTCAGTTCAGTACTATTTTCATCTAGTTTCTCATTCAACTCATTAATATTCACAGATAATTTAATTTCCACTTCATTACAATTCTCAGCTAGTTCATTACTCAATTCATTGATATTCTCAGCTAACTTATCTTTCAGTTCAGTACTATTTTCATCTAGTTTCTCATTCAACTCATTAATATTCACAGATAATTTAATTTCCACTTCATTACAATTCTCAGCTAGTTCATTACTCAATTCATTGATATTCTTAGCTAACTTATCTTTCTGTTCAGTACTATTTTCAACTAGTTTCTCTTTCAACTCATTAATATTCACAGCTAATTTAATTTCCCCTTCATTACTATTCTCGGCTACCATATTATTCAATTCATCAATATTCTCTTCTAATTTATTATCCAATACATTACAATTTTCATCTAGATTATCTCCCAATTCATCAATATCCACAGCTAATTTACTTCTCACTTCATTACTATTCTCGGCTATCCTATTATCCAATTCACTAGTATCCACAATTAATTTACTTTCCACTTCATTACTATTCTCGGCTACCTTATTATCCAATTCACTAGTATCCACAATTAATTTTCTTTCCACTTCATTACTATTCTCGGCTATCTTATTATCCAATTCACTAGTATCCACAATTAATTTTCTTTCCACTTCATTACTATTCTCGGCTATCTTATTATCCAATTCACTAGTATCCACAATTAATTTACTTTCCACTTCATTACTATTCTCGGCTACCTCATTATTCAATTCACTAATATCCTCAATTAATTTACTTTCCACCTCATTACTATTCTCGGCTATCTTATTATCCAATTCACTAATATCCTCAATTAATTTACTTTCCACTTCATTACTATTCTCGGCTATCTTATTATCCAATTCACTAATATCCACAATTAATTTACTTTCCACTTCATTACTATTCTCGGCTACCTTATTATTCAATTCACTAATATCCTCAATTAATTTACTTTCCACTTCATTACTATTCTCGGCTATCTTATTATCCAATTCACTAGTATCCTCAATTAATTTACTTTCCACTTCATTACTATTCTCGGCTATCTTATTATCCAATTCACTAATATCCTCAATTAATTTACTTTCCACTTCATTACTATTCTCGGCTACCTTATTTCTCAAATTAACGAACTGGCTCTCTAGCCTGCTAGTATGGCTCTCTAGCTTGCTACTATACTCAGCCATCTCACTCTTCAAATTATTACTAGTTTCTATCATTTCGTTCCTCATCTGATTCATCTGCTCCAATATCCGCTCTAACACATTATTCGACATGACATTGTCCGAACCTCGCGAACTTTCTTTATCTTGGCTAGTGTTCGTCCCTGCTGTAGTCTCCATTTTTCCACTTTTAGTTTGGCTCCTTAGCAACATGTAATATATAATATATCTTCAACAATTCCCCTTAAACTCAAAAACAAAATAAACCCTACCAAAATGAATTACACACATGTACATATATATGGATACAACAATTGAAATGAAACCCTTTATGCTTACGTATCGACGTCTTCTAGGTTACGCCTGGTTGATCGTCTCCCCCACCGTCCATCATTGTTCTCAGCTGTTTCGGGTCTGCACGGTGTTGTGGCTGTCGGTCGTTGACACTGCATGATACTGCAAGCTGCTCTACTAACACTGCGTCGGCTGTCGGCTCTCGCGTCGATCCTCGCTGCGGTCATTGTTGCCATCAGCCGCATTAACCCTGCATCGGCTGTCGGCTCTCGCGTCGATCCCCGCCGTGGTCATTGTTGCCATCTCGAGCCGCATTAACCCTGCGTCGGCTGTCGGCTCTCGCGTCGATCCCCGCCGTGGTCATTGTTGCCATCTCGAGCCCGACGTTGGGACGCCAAAATATGTAGCGGTCGTCGTCGTCGTCGGCTGCCCATCTCGTGTCGTATATATGGCCAAAATATGATGCTGTCGCCGTCGTCGTTGTTGGTCGTCGTCGCCCTCGGCTGCCAGCTCCGAAATATGGAAAGTATCTCGAGGATGGCACATCGATGTAATAATTAACTACGTACACTGATTAATTTGGGCGCCAGCCTCCTCGAGATTACTCCGGTAGAGGATGAGGTTCCCAGGTCAGCTGCAAAACGGTCGGGACATGGGGTTTGGGAGACGTGCTCGTAGGTTGAAATGATGTAGGCGCACACCAGAAGTTGTTGGTAAGAACTATGAAAATGTTTATTATTATTATTATTAAGTGTTCGTTTCAGATTAGCAGAAATGCGCGTCCAAGTGTATAATATCTCGCTCTCACTTCCCGCAAGTTGGTATACTAATTTCTGAGTTCACGTAATTATATATTTTGTACTATAAAACACCAGTAATATAACGGACAGTTGATAACGTGATGAGAGGAAAGAATTCAGACTTATAATAATAATGCAACACACGACTTCTTACTACACTCACTAAAAAATTCTAAGTCCGTAAATTGTTATACTTCCGAGTTAGGTTTGCCGAGAATATGTGGAGTTCGACCTCTCCGAACACTGTCTATCTGCCTTCTGTCTATCTGCCAAATCTATCCCCTACTTTCAACCACCAAACATAGAATTTCGCCCTCCTATCTATATATCACGTGTCTCTATTAAGAATCCTGATTGGCCATGATTACACTTACGTCACTTAAGACGCGTTCTTCAAAAATTGTTCGTTAACTAGAACATCCCCCTACTTCCGGCGTCCTATTCTCTGACATATACCAGATCATCTCTATTGGAACCTGGCTTGGCGTCATCTTACTGACCACCCGCAGGCAAGGTCCATACATTCCCTCATCAGTCAACTCCACGCCTGGACACATGTTTCCTGTCCCCCTAGCTTGGGTTCGGCCTTCCTGTCCACCTGTTACTTCCGTCTCAGATTCTGTAACTTACACGTCCATGCTTCTTACTATCCATATGAGAATATTAACACGAAATACTAATCTAATGAAAATCTCCTTATCCTATACGAGGAACCGTCTCAAAATAGATCGAAACATGTTAACGTTAATATTTAACACAAGAAAGTTCTTATCATACATATTCCGAAACAATATTTATACCCTGAAAATATTCGTTTTACGTCACAAGACGTTACTGGAGCAAATCTGAAATATGGTACAGTATTTCTTACTATCATCAGGTGAACAACTACTTTCTGAATCTAATGGTGTATCTCGTATATGGCACGCAATATTAATCCAGAATTGTTTTCAAGAAAATTTTAATTTCTTTTGTAATGACAGTTAAAAAGTTCTAATCGTAATTCTGATGTTGAACTTGTACAGTAACGCAACCGAATGCATAGCAGCACAAGACGCCAACATTTAACGAAGAATAATCCGGGGAAAAACAAACGTGTTACACGCTCCTGTTTACATAATTATTTATTAACAGATTAATTTACTTTTTTGGAATCATGCGTAATATATTATTAACTTTACGTAAATAATACAATAACAGAATAGCTCACTTTGTTTAGAACCTAAAATATTGATATAAATTAACAATATTCTTCAAATTGTTCACGACTCTACACAGCTTCATAGAATGCCCCTATGCGTTGTTTATGTGAACATACTGGGTATCATCTGTAGCGAGTGGGATGACATCTATACTCCTCGCTATACTAAACTGAAATCTACTTTTTGTTACGAACTTCCTACCTATGGTTATAAGTAAATGAATGTATGAATTTTATTATAATTGTCATGTTCGCGCTAAATTGGAATATGCCTCTGTAATTTGGTCACCCACTTGCAAATCACATAGTAATCAAATTGAAAAAATTCAAAAACGATTCTCTAGATATCTGTATTTTAGAAGATATCATTGTTCATCCCTCCATAACAAAATTTCGTACAACAATCTACTTGCTGAATTTAATTTAATGTCTCTTGCCAGTCCTAGACTACTTGCTGAACAACTTTTATTATATAAAATATTCAACGGTCTACTGGATAATAGCGAAATATTATCACAAATCCAGATTAACGCTAGAACATCACATTTAAGAAATCGTCAATTGTTATATTATAAAAAACCAAACACTTCATCACATAAAAATTCACCAGTGTTAAAAATGTGTTCAAATTTCAATGAAATATGTGAAACATGGGATCTACATTTCTGCATTTCTTACATGGAATACAAACATTTTCTTATTAATATACTGAAGGTAGTTGATTTTATATAATATTGCTATTTGTTACTCTGTAATTTGCCAATTATAGCTACATTTTACATTTTTGGCTATGATATCTATATTTAACTATTTTTCATTTATTTTATTTTGCATTTTTCATTTATATCTTTATCTGTATCTTTTATTTAGGTAGTATCTACTTGTCTGTTCTTTTTTTTCTTTCCTTCTCATTTTCAATTTTAATTTGTATTTACACTTGTATCTGTTTCATCTCTTTTTTCATGTTATCTATTTTTTTTGTAAACGAATATCAGTACTGTCTATTGTAATTGGGGCTTTGCCCTGTTATAGGCAGGAATGAATGAATGAATGAATGAATGAATTAATTAATTAATTAATTAATTAATTAATTAATTAATTAATGTTTAATAGTAGATTAAAACTTTTAATTCACTGCTGAGGAAAGAGTATTGTTTATGTCGGCAAGGACGACGAAAGAAAGAGCATTTGCGAATACACCAGTAATGTATACAGCAGTAAAATAAAATTCTGGTATACAGTACAACGACACTACTCGAGGAGAAAAAAGTTGTCAATGAAAACAAAACAAGACAAGAAAGCAGGTTAATGCACAGCGAAATATTTTCATTAATCAACTTGGCTGTTTTCCAGATACAGACATTGCTGAAGTAAAAACGAAATATTACTCTTAAAACCACGAATGATAATAATACAGACAATGTTGTTTCGGTCTTGAAGACCATAATGAAAGGCTTGGAACTTAGAAGTTCTCCTCTATTTGACCTCAAGAGGATTGGGAAACAATTCTCAGAAAATACCTCAAGGAGACGTGAATTTAAACTCCGGCTGACAAACAAACATTCTCATGGGGGCATATAAAAAAAATTATTTTTTTTTCTTCCACCATGTTAATAATGTCAAAATTAGTATAGTCCGGGTCAGCTTACTTCATACCCTAAGAGTGAAACCTAACCATTTTTCTCCCCATTACCTACTACATATGCTAGTGGATTATGGTGATTTTCTAGTTTCAGGTTGAATTCTCTTTTGCCAATTTCGTTTCGAATTTCGATACTGACAAATACTACAAATGGTAGTGATTTTGTAACTGGTATGTTGGCAGCTGAGACAAGTATCGACAATATTTGTGGGTACTGGAGTTCCATGAAATTAAAATTGTACTAGATTTCTGACTCGGTTACTGGAAGCTAGTGAAATTTGAACATACTAATATAATTAACATCAGTATTATTATTAATACATAATACAGTAGTTACTTTATGCGTTGCGTTGTGGTTATAATTCAAGACTATTATAGTCAGGTAAGTTTTCGGTTATAATAGGCCTACTAATAATTTCATGTGGTCAAACAAAATACATTTTTAGGTTAGGTCTCGTGAGTCAATTGTTTAGTCAAACCAATGAATTTCGTATTGCCAGACAAAATACTTGACGTGTTGATCCCTTTCCCGTATAGTTTGCCTACGAAAATATGTTACAAATTATTGTATTATTTAGAATAACCTTGTACATAAAGTACGGTAAGTAAATAATTAATTTAGTACATAGGATCGTGTGATATATGGTAACAGTTGGCAACACTGATAAGATGGTAATATTTGCTGTTTAGGAGCTGTTCTCATGTGACCCTCACTATGCTTATACAAATTTTGGCCACTCGAGCGCAATTACAAGGGCGTAAAAAAATACGTTTCCCTGGAGCCCTTTACAGAAATAAACGACAATTGGAAAAATTTATTTAAACAGATACAGCAATTGTTGATCAATTTTTTAAACATATTCCCCACCGGAATTGAGAAATGTGTCATACCATGGGATCAACTTTTATATTCCTCTGTCATAGAAGTCTGCTGCCTGGGATCGAAACCAGTGTGTGACAGCCATCTGCGCCTCTCTGTCGATCCCATTATATGACAAATGTTTCAATTCCGGTGGGAAATATGTTGAAAAAAAGTCGACAATTGCTGTATCTGTTCCAATAAATTTTTCCAATGAAAAATCGTGCTTTTTTTCTGTAAACGGCCACAGGAAAATTTATTTTTTACGGCCCTCGTAATTGCGCTCGAGTGGCCAAAATTTGCCCAAGCACCTGTTTTGACATTAACATGATGGAAGAAAAAAATAACTTTTTTATCTGCCCCCATGAGAATGTTTGCTTCTGAGAGAAACTGAACGTTGAACACCTAGGGCCGTATTCATAGACATTCTTAGCGCAGGCTTCCGGTGGATGATCAGCGAAATAACGTTTTTCGTATTCATAAACCAGTGTTAGCGACATGATGTGATATGAATGCTGTACAAGTAATCAGTCGATAGCCGGGGCTAGTTTAGCACGCTCGTAGCGCGGGCTAGCGAAATGTCTATGCATAGCACCTCTGGTTATTTTTTATTTCGTGGTGAACACATTTAGTTTGGAACTTCCGCCTTGTATTTCAGCGGCTTATAGTTTAGAGACAATTTCAGTCGCTTGAATTATGTTATTAGAGTAGAACCCCGCTAATCCGAAATTCCGGACAATTCGAACGTGCCAGAGAGAGAGAGAGAGAGAGAGAGAGAGAGAGAGAGTGAAGGAGAAGAAGGAGAAGAAAGAGAAGGAGAAGGAGAAGGAGAAGAAGAAAAATAGAATTCCAACATGAAACTCAGTAAATTTAATGCTACAATATTTAGAAACTCAAAATGTACAATATAGAGTACAACTTATGTTGTCACTAGTGAAAGAATTGGTACTTGTTTTCTATGCTGTTATGATGTCGGCAGATAATCTTGACGAATTGGAGGACAGTGAAGATTGGAGAGGGGATAAGGCATGGTTTCCCAGCTTGCATTCCTGTTCTCCGCTTAATCCGAAACTTCGATAATCCGAACAGTCCCAATTTGTTGTGACTAGGGGGCTCAACTGTATTTCATACAAAAAATGAAGAACTCAGTTCCATATTTCTTAGATTATCATCATCCAAAATTTGTGGAAATTTGTATCAGAATAATACGTGAAAAAATGTTGTTTATTCTTCAGAGGGAACTGTTCGTGAGCACCTGTTGAAACTTATCCTCAAACTACGCACGTAAATCTCTACTGCAGATATAAGAAAAAGTTACTCAAACTAACTGTAAGAGTATGAAAAATTTTCTTGAAATGAAGCATTAAAAACCTAGGAGTAGTTGAGTTGCTATCCTATCGTGAATGCCTACGATATCGAGTGATATGCGACATGACCTTGAGCACTCAACGCGCTTCGCCAGCTGAGTGAGCACTATCTACTCACGACCGGGGGATAGTAATTTACTCGAAATGAAACATTAAGAACCTTTGTGGAGTGTGGCATTGTATAGAGCAAAAACATGGACCTTACGACGAAATGAAGAGAAACGAATAGAACCATTTGAAATGTGGATATAGAGGAGAATGGAATGTGTGAAGTGGACAGACAGAATAAGAAATGAAGTTGTGTTGGAAAGAGTGGGTGAAGAAAGAATGATGCTGAAACTGATCAGGAAGAGGAAAAGGAATTGGTTTGGTCGGTGGCTGAGAAGAAACTGCCTACTGAAGGATGCACTGGAAGGAACGGTGAATGGGAGAAGAAGAGTTCGGGGCAGAAGAAGATATCAGATGATAGACCTGTCCATGGGCAGAACACGTGTATGTATGTATGTATGTATGTATGTATGTATGTATGTATGTATGTATGTATGTATTTTTTTATTTTATTAACTCAACCTGCATGTTCCATTGCTATGGAGTAATATTACAGGCAATGATATTAACTTGGTATGCATGCTATGTTAACTAAATATTACAGTTACTTTCTTTCTTACAAGATAGTGTATGACAAATTATTCTTTTCATTGTAACTTGTCAAAATCTATATTATTAGCAAATTTAATGAAGTTTGTAGTGTATTATGAGATCAATTTATTTTTGTTGGCTGGCCAATTTTCTATCCGTAGAACTTTTGCTTTCAAAGTTTCTCTTTCCTGCTCTATTAATTTACAATCATATATAAGGTGATCCACTGATTGTTCTGCTGAATTACAAGCGCACATAGGGTTGTCTATATTACAAGCACACATAGGGTTGTCTATAATTTTATACTTGTGTAAATATGATTATGTATGTAAGTATGTATGTATGTATGTATGTATGTATGTAACAAAAGTTTGAAATGGGTAGGGTATGTAGCTCGCATGGGTGAATCCAGAAACGCATAATAAAATTATAGAGTATTAGTTGGAAGACTTGAGGGGGGGGGAAGACCTTCGGGGAGGCCAAGGCGTAAATGGGAGGGTTATATTAAAAAGGATTTGTGGGAGGTGGGATATGATGATAGAGACAAGATTAATCTTGCTTAGGATAGGACTCGATGGCGGGCTTATGTGAGAGCTGCAATGAAGCTCCGGGTTCCTTAAAAGCTTTTTGTAAGTAGTAAGTAATTATATAGCAACATATTCTTAAAGATTTCAGTACGTAAATTTACGACGTAACAGCACATAAAAGTTCAAAGCCATAGGTGTACTAAAAATGTGTAAAATAAAATGATCAGTAGCGTGACTACTTATCAGATGTGACACGTTTGTTATTTGAATACATTAATTTCTATTTATTTGCATACTACTGTAGTTTGTACAACTTAATTAGCTCAATAGCAATTTAATTTAATGTCAGGTTATGCCGAAGGAGTATCCGTGTATAAATCTAGCGGAACCAGTTCGATCCCCGAGGGAATTATTGAGATATTTATCTCTCCCACGGGGATTGTTACTGTTATTGTAATTATACCTTACGCTGCGTGTATCTATGATCTATAAGAAAGTGGGGAGAAGCCACTAATCCTTTAGGACACGGTATTAATTCCAAGTAAAAATTATCAGCTGCACCTCAGGTTGGTGATAACTCACTTTCTTTTTTTTAAGTACTGACTTAACCTGTCAGACGTAATACTTTATCAAGAGTACGCAATCTCCAGAGATTACACAATGCCTGCCGTATGTCTCAGACGGCTTCAGTCTTCATTTCTATAAGTCAGTGGTTATCGAAAGTGGGTTAATCGCATTGCTGTTTTAAATGGTGGGGGGAGGGGAGATTCGTCTCTGTCTGCAAACCTCGCATGACGCTCTAATGACGCTACATTCTTGAGTGTAAAATGAACACGATAATTTTGACGCTGTTTTCCAGGAAAGGAAATGACCTTATAACATGGCTGTCCTTGTGTACACATTCTTTTGGTGTGTGTGTGTGTGTGTGTGTGCGTGCGTGCGTGCCTCGGAGCTCCCTAATAACTGCTATACAGCCACCAGCGTAGCTCAGTCGGCTAAGGTACAGTACGGTTATTTAGTCCTGACAGTCGCCGATAATGTGCGCCTAGGTCAGGCGAGTCCATGAAGTTACACCAAGGGGTGTTCGGGTTAGTCAGTCGCTTGCATTTAGAGCGATCGGATGTCACGCGTTCAGTAGAGCGGTGTGTTTCCGGTACAGTTAAGCTGTACTGCATTTCCTTACTGACCGCTCGCTCTTATCTCTACTCCTGAGCTCTCCCCACTACTATTACTTCCCCTCTTTCGCGTCGCCAAGCTGTCAGGCCTAAATAATCGGTTTGTACTTGCCTACCGATCGTGAGTTGCTCTCGGGAGCGGGTTCGGTTCCCACTTGGACTGATTACCTGATTGGATTCCGAGGTTTTCCCCAACTGTAAGGCGAATATCAGGTAATCTATGGCGAATCCTCGCCCTCATCTCGCCATCATCAATCCCATTGACGCTAAATAACCCAGTAATTGATACAGTGTCGTTAAATGGTAAAAAAAAATAATACTGCTACATAGCTACATCAATTCATTTTTTTATAGTATACAAAGCGTTAAAAGAAGTTCATCAACATCAAAGGACGGGTGCTTAATGTGTTTTCCATTAAACAAGAAAAAGCATTCATTATTCTTAGAGGTGGTATTAAGTTATCAAAATGTCTAATAAACATGAATCCTAAAATTAAATTTTGCACGAAACAAGAGTTTTGAAAGTGGTATTATAAGAACATATCTTCTGTGAGCTCTTGGCTTCTTTCTGGTAGGGTATACATGTGACATCGGAAATGCAGTAAACAAAAGGGAAACAAAACGTGATTCTCTAAGACTTAGGGCAGAAGGATCCGTTACTATGAATGGAAATCACTGTGAGCATCTCCTATATTGTTGGTAAATAAGTAGGGGCCTACTCATACCTCGATTTTTTTTAATTTTATGACCCATGTTCATTAGACCCAAGTTTCTTGTTTTGATGACTACTATCACTTCTCAGAATACTGAACGCTCTTTTTTATGGAAATCACATTGAACATCTGCTATGATGTTTATGAACAAATACTCATATCTTGGAAGATATTAATTTTAAGACGCATGTTTTTTAGACTTTTTTTACTTGTTTTGATGAATACTATCACCTTTCAAAATATTGAATGTTTTTGTAACACTCTGTATATAATATCGGTGGCCCTAGAATATTTTAGTTTGCAGAGCAACAGACTACGGACTGGAAGGTCCTGGGTTCAATCTTGGGCAGTGAAGGGATTTCTCTCGTTACCGAAACTTCAGAAACCGCCCCGAGGTTCACTTAGCCTCCTGTCAAAATGAATAGGCCTACCATGTCCTTTCCGGTGGTAAAAGGCTGTCGGAACATGATGCCGATCTGGACTGCATCCTGTATTTTGACATTAAACTATGCGGTGCGAACTTAACCTAACTCAATTCACTCCGAACCACGGGTTTAGTGTTCTGCTTGTTCGGCAGTTGATATAAGTTAGCGGAAATGTTTATCAGTTACGTCCAGTGAAATATGATACTCGTATTAAATTCCTACATCACATGTTTTGCCAGAGTTTATCACGCTGAGAGACGCATCATCTACAGAAGGGGATTGTGAAATTGTCAAGAATTAGTTCACAGAAGCTACTTCAATCCAGAAATTTTGGAGTGCCTTTTAATTTCATGGCAGACTCGAACTGTGTGATGTGAGAATTTATGTTCGATAACGTTCCAAACGTTGACCATGGGAATCATATAAATTGTATCTTAATTAGGGAAGTCTGAATTATTGTAATATAATTATGTAAAGTAGAACAAACAGTGCTGTAAGGTGTATAAAATCATGATCTATAGAAATGTTTTGTATATTATATAGATCTTGCAGTTGAGAGATTTGGAATGTTTATCGTTTGTGTTCGTGTAAAACACACTCATTCACAAACATAGAGAATGGTTGTATTATTGGGACAAACTTCGGGAGGTGATTCCTGGTCATATCAACATATATCCGGAAATGCATTTGTTCCGAGATAGATGGCAACACTATCGTTCACTACATTTCCTATCAGCGATTTAATTAGTGAAAGCGGATCTACACAGCGTGTTGTCTTTCTGTACCATTAGCAGTGGCGAGCATGTGGTTGATGCATGATGGAGCTCAAGACAAATTCTCTGTCACTATTCGCAATTATCTGTAAATCCTACCTGGCAAATGGATCGGTCGGAGGTTCTGTCTCGTGACCCGCTCGGTCTCCGGACCTAAACCCCTTTGACTTTTACTTGTGGAAGCATCTGAAAAGTGACACGGTTTTTGATGTTTCAATTATAGAACAACGTGTGCATGCCCTTTGTAACACTGTTCTGACACAGAGCGAAGCATTCTAAAGGGTGCGTCGGCCCATAATGCGATGTGTGATTACTTGCCAGAAATAAGTACAGTGTGTCATACTGTTTTTCATAGTAAATCGTGAATTGTGGATTGAAATCCATAATATATTCATAGAACCAGGAATCACCTCTCGAAGTTTGTCCCATATTTTGATACCTCTCTGAAAGTACATAGAAGAAACGCACGGGGATTTTTTTTTTTACTTCAGTTATTTAACGACGTTATATCAACTACTAGGTTATAAATAAATAAATAAATTTAGCGTCGATGAAATTGGTGATGACGAGGTGATACTTGGTGACATGAAGTTGAGGATTCGCGAGGGATTATCTAATATTCACTTTACAGTTGCGAAAACCTATGAAAAAACCATACCAGGTAATCAACTCTACCTCGAATCGAATCCACACCCGAACGCAGCTACGAATCAGCAGGAAAACACGTTACCGCCTGAGTTACGGCTGTGAGGATCGTGCTACCCGTCCATTGTAGATCGCCAGTGTTGATTCCACGAACTAACAGAGTGCATCCCCTCCGCGAATGTTTTAATCCCCTAGACTCCGTAATCGTCTACGATGTCTTCCATACAGTGGCGACATCAGCGCTCAGTGGTCATGTAACATTGAACGCGAAGTACATAGTACATCAGTACACATAATACTGTAGTCTATCCAAAATAAATACCGCCCTTGGTGTCTGTAAACACTGATATCAATACTCAAGGCGGAAAGAAAGAAAGAATTCTTTACTTTTCATTTTTTCTTGGGTATTCTAATTCTGTTTTACAATTTGTAGCATTTCGTTTTTATGGACATGTATAACAAATATATTGGCGATTAATATTGTGTTTGTCTAATAAATTGGCAATTATAAAAATATATACAGTAAGTAATAAGGTTCTTAGGAAAATATTTGGAGCTAAGAGGGATGAAGTTACAGGAGAATGGGGGAAGTTACACAACGCAGAGCTGCACGCATTGTATACTTCACCTGACATAATTAGGACCATAAAATCCAGACATTTGAGATGGGCAGGACATGTAGCACGTATGAGCGAATCCAGAAATGCATATAGAGTGTTAGTTGGGAGGCCAGAGGGGAAAAGACCTTTGGGGATGCCGAGACGTAGATGGGAAGATAATATTAAAATGAATTTGAGGGAGGTAGAATATGATGGTAGAGACTGGATTAATCTTGCACAGGATAGGGACCAATGGCGGGCTTATGTGAGGGCGGCAATGAATCTCCGGGTTCCTTAAAAGCCAGTAAGTAAGTAAGTATACAGTAAGTAGCTGAGATATTTCTTTAATAATTGTCGTCAATTTTTTATATGGATGTAACATTCCATATCGCGGAAAGCGATGTATAAATGCGAAAAATACATTTGAAATAAATAAGCTGCAACGTAACAGGTTGGAGTAAGATTAGCCACGTACGTGGTGGAGTAACAGCTTGGCCCCTATTTGTTTACGTCAAGAACGGGTCTTACGTTGGATGAACTGTACTAACATTACTAGCATTAATAACTCATTTGTCTCATCCCAAAGTCAGCAATTTAGAAACCTTCTTGTAGTTTAAAGTTGTCCTTTTGCTTATTTTTAATGCGCTGCAGAATTCAAACATTTTTCAGTAAGTTTTTTTGGACGCAATCGTGAAAAGGTACTTCATAAGAGTGTAAGAGGTATAATTAGAGCTGATGTAGCGAGGAGGGAATCTTAGTTGCCTTTATTCCTGTAGTTACAGTCTACAAGAACAAGCATAGCCATCCCGAACAACCGCAGCGTATAGCAAAAATAAAAGACAATAGATAAATATACTTCTCTCGGGTGGAAATTGAGATTATAAAACATTTGAAGACGTAAGCGCAACCATGATTCTTTTTGTTTTATCGTCGACTGGTTTTACATCTAAACTTGTAGCAACCTTACATTTCTGTGTCCGAGGTTGCGAGTTCGATCCCGGCTCAGATCGATGACATTTAAGTGTGCTTGGTGCGACGGCTTATGTCAGTAGATTTATTGGCATGTGAAAGAACTCCTGCTGGACAAAATTCTGGCACACAGACGACGCTGATATTACCTCGGCAGTTGCGAGCTTCGTTAAATAAGAACATAATTTACAACAAATTAATTTCATTTCTGGGTCTACCTACCCAAACATATAACCTCGCATAAAATCTATAACCTGGCTACGTGCACGATATTTCTGCCATGTTGAGGCAAAACGTGGAAATACTGCCGAGCGGCAAATGGAATATCGTGCATTATAGGCGCTATATTCGGTTCAAGTTTGTCGAGTATGGTGAAATTCGATATTCGCTGATGGTCGCTCTGCAGGAGGAGGCCGTCGTGTTTTTTCCACCTTGTTATAAAAATCTCCATTCCCACCTCTTCATTTATAACAGCTTAAGAATTTAGCACAGATCTTGCGATTAGTTTTTCATATGAAATAAGTCGAAGTTTGTAATGTCTTGGTTCCCGCTCTCATGTTCGAACATTGCAGTACACAAGAAATATAGTTGACATACACATAAGATCATAATAGAATCAACGTGTTTACCATGCGCGAAGGCTCATATAATTACAGGGTGATTCACGAGAATTTACCGCCACTTACGGAACTTATTTCCGAAGACATTTTGAGCAAAATATGTCATATAAACATGCGTTTTAATCTCGATATTTTCATAGTTACACTAATTTCAAGTATTTAGTAAAATACCCTTTTTCTTTAGTTTTAAGGCTGAAAGAATATTACAAATAGAGAATGAAGTACCATTTATTTAATTGGCTAGTGTTCTGAAGCTAAAAATGTATTGTTAATTGCTTTGTACAGATTTTGTTTTTAAATTTTTAACTAAATATTACGTCATTCTATCGCACTTATCATAAAAATTATTACAAATCATACGACTTTAGGAACGTCATTCTTTTAAGTTTAATTATGTATCCTAATGTACAATTTTAAAGAATTTGCAAGAACGGCGTGATTTGTAACAATAAATTAAGATAAATGCGTAAAAAATGTAATTTTGTACTTAAAAATTGAAAAAAATCTGTACTAAGCAACTATGGAATTTACAACACATTTTTAGTTCCAGAATTCTAGATAATTAAAGAAATGATACTCCTGAATAGTTCATCCTTTGTATAATTTTACCCTTAAAACTAGAGAATAATGATATTTTACAAATAACTTCAAATTAGTGTAACTCTGAAAATATTGATATTGGGAAACACGTTTATATGACTTTTTTGCTCAAAATGTCTGCGGAAATAAGCTTCGTAAGTGGCGGTAAATCCTCGTGAATCACTCTGTATAACGTTAGGTCTATCATATTCTGTGATGCAGGAAAGAATAATAGTATCACGATATCGTTAGAAAAACCAACGGAAAGGGCAGTCAGAATGTTAGGTATTAGTAAAACAACAATATGCAAAATACGCAAAGAATGGAGTTGTCGTCAGTAGGTGGGTGTACGATTGCTTGTTGTTTATTAAATTTGTATTCCTTTTGTGCCACTAGCCACCAGATCTACGGTCCGCTTAGCCAGGTAATATGGTCTCTTTTTACTAGATTATTTTACGACGCTTTATCAACTGCTGTAGTTATTTAGCGTGTGATTGATATGAAGGTGATAATGCCGTCGAAATTAGTTCAGGGTCCAGCGCCGAAAGTTACCCAGCATTTGTTCTTGATGGGTTGAGGGAAAACTCCGGAAAAAACCTCAACCAGGTAACTTGTCCCAACCAGGATTTGAACCCGGGCCCGCTCGTTTCACGATCAAGCTGTGGACTACAGTATGATCTTCATTTCGCAATATTATCAGATGAAGTTTTGGAAGCAACCATCTTCCGAAAGATTTAGGAATACAATACAGATGCTTAGTCCATCTATGTACGAGTGATGGACAAAGTCGCAATAGGTTTTTCTCGGGACTTTCCCGTTTTCTCATATTAGGCATATACACCATTCCGTCAATATTTCTCCATTTCGCCATCATTCATAGCATAGCATCCGGCTGGCGACGCACGGAGGGGGCTGGCTAGGGACGAGTAGAGTTGCCTGCTCGAAACATGGGTACTCAGCGAACCTTAGTGTAGTCAGCCGGTGTGGGTTTGGGAATATGCCTAGCTTGAGAGTTTGCGCAACAGATGTGTCATAGTGCCCTCTCCCGGAATTTCATTCCTTCTCTGTGCTGTTGATTTGCATTAACTGAACGTGGTGTAATGGAAAATGAGCATTGTTTAATTTATTTTATTTTATTTATGAACATGCTAATAATAGCTTATCGTCAATAACAGCTTAGCACTATGTTATCTATATAATCTAGAATCTGTTATGTCATCAGTCTACATAATAATGCAAATAATGTATATGTTATTAATTAAGAAAGATTTGTACAATATTTATGTTCAACATATCTTTGACAAAGAAATCATAACTTTCAAAACCTAAGTTTAATTTACAGTTTTTATCAGTTGACTGAAAAAATAGTCGTAAGTTATGTATTACTGTGTAGAAAAAACAACTTGTCATGTCTTTTACAGGAACACTTAAGTCGGTGTTATCAAAGAATGATTCACAGTTTGTATTTCCTTTAAAGATACAGAAAAGAAAGATATTGTCGTTGGAAATGTAAAGTGTCACACTGCAACATATTACACTTATTTTATTATTTATTATCGAATCAATTGCATAGGAAGCTGCATCAACATGGGAGCATGAATTTGCGTTGCATACTTTTTAACCTTACAAAGTCTGTTGTAATAGAATCCAAAACTACAAATGCATACAGTATTCAGTTTTGATTAGACTAGAGTGAAGTAGAAGATTAAACGTGAGTTAGTTACTATCGAAGAAGAATAACTTACAGACCATATTACTGTACCCAATATTCTATTTGCATGGTTGTAAATTAATTCAACTCGTCTATGAAACAGTTTTGTATTAAATTCAGTTCTCGTTTATAATATATTGCAATTCAACAAAAAAAGTCTTGTTAATTAAAAATACGTTTGTTCACGATCCATTTAACTCCATATTGTTTAATTAGACCATGTTATGGTATTATAATCTACGTGCCGCTGGTGAAAATGAGTACAATTTTCATAAATACACAATTTTTTTCTAAGTCATCAGTAAAAGTCTGAACTTGTTCTTATACAGAAAACATTCTGTATAGTAATTAATCACAATGATAATGGTGGCAATCGAAATCCATTAGAAAATGTTTGTTACTCATTAATGTTATTAATTCATGATACAAATATTTTATTTAAGATATGTGTAACAACAGCAATACTAATTTTAAGTTCAAGATTTTTAGTAGGTTCAAGATTTTATGTCGTTAATTTTTCACAAATTAACTTTTTTTCCCCACAACGACGGCGATGGACGGATGCTTCGCTTCACTCGAGCGTCCGCATCTAGGAGTGATACATCGAAGCTTTAGTTCTTTTTGGCGCCAGTTTAGGTCATTATCATGATGATTAAAATAGCAGTGGTGGGAGACGGGAGTACCCCCGAAAAATTTGGACCTACCGAGCTTCGAGCCCGAATTACCAGCATGAAAAGCCGACGCTCTAGTCAAGCGGCCATATGTTAATAATTGTGAGTAATAGTGGTGATCGTAGTGGTGGTGGTGGTGGTAGGAGAAGCAGTTGCGATAGTGCGGTAGTATAGTGAGGATCACGTAAGAGTAGTCCCTAAAAGGCTAATTTGGCCGTCTCTTCAGTGTTGCCAACTAATACCAGATATCACCAAAGAGGGTAAAGTCACAATGTCATGTAGGTACTTTAACAATAATAATAATAATAATAATAATAATAATAATAATATAGTACCGTATTGACAATAACAATGTCTTACTTATTTATTTAGGCTGTTTACCACATCTCAACTTTATGTTGAAAGGTGTTTTCTAAATGGTTCAATAAATTGTAAAAGACTAGTCTATATTTTCCTCCTGGACCTCTTGCAATTTATGTTGGTAATTGTAGTAGATCAGTAGCAGTAGTAGTTCGCCCTCGGGAGCGCAGTTAGTATAGCGCTGGCCTTCTATGCTCTATGTTGCGGGTTCGATCACGGCCGAGGTCGATGGCATTTAAGTGTGTTTAAATGCGACAGGCTCATGTCAGTAGATTTACTGGCATGTGAAAGAACTCCTGCGGGACAAAAATTCCGGCACACTTGCGACGCTGATATAACCTCTGCAGTTGCGAGCGTCGTTAAATAAATCCTAATTTAAATTTAAACAATAACACCCTCAAGGACGGTGGGAGTAGGATGTACTTCAGTAACGGAAAAATGAAGAACCTCGACCGTCACTGATTCAAGTTGCCCACAGCATATAAATTTTGTTTACGTAGTCATCCTGTCGATCGCCTACTTGGAATTCAACGTGACAGCAACTACGGTTTCCGCTAACCGGCTACGTAGCTACTCTAGGAGGACATTACCCTAAACACTCAAACTCTACGTTTCGAAGCTATCCAGTCGCTTTCTTAATCTTACATCGAACTAGGTTGAGTGACATAACGTTGCATGACTCTTGTTTGTGAAACATAATTTTGAAAGAGTCATAAAACTCGTAAGTATTTATGCCAGTTAACTGTTCAAGACATACGCATTAACCAAGTTTTATGAAATACAGTATCTGTACCTCTTTTGATGGTAATTGTCTTTCAAAAATAGTGTATTTTGTTCTTCTGAGAAGCATTATAAACAGTCTTTATCATTAGTGAAAACCGTGTATAATTTATTCATTCATTTATTCATAGTTTTCTGTCTAAGGGCAGGTCTTTCACCTAGCATTCTCCAAACTTCCCTTTTTTCTGCCTTCCTCTTAGCCTCCGCATAGATCCATATATCTTAATGTCGTCTATCGTCAGATATCTTCTACTTCCCCGAACTTTTCTCCCGTTCTCAATTCCTTCCCGAGCATCCTTCATTAGGCAGTTCTTAGCCAGTGACCCAATCAATTTCTTTTTCTCTTTCTCATAAGTTTCAGCATCATTCTCTCTTCACCCACTCTTTCCAACACAGCTTAATTTCGTATTCTTTCTGTCCATTTCACACGCTCCATTCTTCTCCATATCCGCATTTCACATTATTCTAGTTGTTTCTCTTTACTTCAGTAATATGCCACATTATTGTATAAATGCCTCAAATTATTACTATGGTAATTAAAATGTAATTACTTCCGTTATGACGGCATAACTTGTGCCATAAAATTAATATTATGAAACGATTTGCCGTTTGTAAACAGTCTTTATCATTAATTAAAATAGTGCATAATATGCCACATTATTGTATCAGAGCTGTAAAATATTACCATGCCAACTAAAACGTCATGACTTGTATTACGACGACATAACTTGTGCCATAAAGTTAACATTATGAAACGATTTTCCAATGGCAAACATTGTTATAATATATTTAATACAGGATTGTTGTCATAGCAACCTCTTTCTTCATAGACCATGATATAAAGCTACCCATCATTACAAATCTGATGTTAGTTCTTTATTAATTGTTTTATAATGCTGTCGTACAATGTGGTATATTATTGAAACACGTTTATGTTGTTTTATAGTTATACGGAGTAGCACTCATTAAAATTATAAAACTCGCTTAGCTCGTTTCTTAAATATTGACTCGTGCGTTAAACTGTAGCATTATGAACTTGATCGGTAACTTATATTATTATGTAACTAGTGGGTTAAGTACATTATTACCGCTAGAGTGTGCTTTTGAAAAACGAGGCGTTTTTTTTCTCTTGTACGAAGGAGGACCCCAAAGCTCATACTGCAGCCTGAGGCTTATTGTGCTTACCACTCCTATTCCTGTGAATGATTGGGTAGCCAAATGGCCGAGCTCTTGTAAAAGTACAGCACGCCGTACCGTGAACTTAACCCGGGCTATTGTATGGATGATGGTGATATGTGAATTAATGATGGCGAAATGAGTCCGAGGTCCAACGCTGAAAATTACCCATCAATTCTGCTTCAATTGGTTGAGGGGAAAACCCCGGAAAAAAACTCAACCAGATAATTTGTCCCAACCAGGATTTGAACTCCGGCGTTAGCATACAATATTTTATCCATGGTCGTTTGAAAATGTATATTTCTTAAACTATCATAATAATTATTTTTAAATGAAAGTATCATCATTTTAAATGTAGGCTGGACTTTGGAATCTATATGTCATGGTGTCATTGATTGCCAGGGCAATTTAATGTTTGTTATATTTTATAATATTTATTTATGTAAGTATGGCTGCACGTCAAAAATATTAAGTCGCTGAAGTGAGTGATTCTGAAGAAATCTTTCCTTCAGACACCGAAGAAGCAGCTTAGACTATTAATTATTTTACCTCCTTTACCAGAAAAATAGAGAGTTTAATATGAATTGGCATATGAGTGCTGCCTGAAAAGTAGTTAATATTACAAATGAGAGGATCGAAATGGAAATTGTAGGTGTTAATATAATCAAGCATTGGAAATATTACCAGTAGAAATTTTTCACAAAATTTGATATCTGGTCGTAATTTATATAAATGCAAGGTTGTGTAATAATTGTTGATAATTGGTAACCTAGGTAAGATAAAATAAGTAATGCAATGTTTATGTGTTTTTTTCAGTAAATTCAGAGTTCATTATATGTTGTGTGATTTTTTTTTTTTTTTTTCAGTAAATTCAGAGTTGATTACCGCACTCAGTCGTTGCCATGGTGGAATAAGTAGGCATCATTGAATGATCGTAGATAAATATTATTATTGACTAATTGTATTCATAAAATGGGCCAGCATCGAATTCCGCGTCAGAATATAAAGTACCGCCTTTATGGAAAGAGATCAGTTGTTCGGTCGCTGGGAAGACCACAAAGATGATGATGAGACCTGACCTTGGAAATCTCACAAGGCCGTCAGTTACAGCAGAGACGTGTTCGAAGTGGAAGAGCGGGAATGGTAAAAGGCAACGACAAAGCAATGAAGGTTATTGTTGTGTGGGATTTCTGGATTATCGTGTGGTGTAACATGCGGATTAATCACACGTATCAGAGTTATGGATCAGCTCCATCGTTTGGGAAGGCAAGGTTAAATAAAGGGGAACCTTTCTGATGGATCCTTTAACAGGAGCTGCAGTATCTGTTCTCCAGAAATACAGTAGATATGTAGCGCCGAAATACAGGGGTCAGAGATGGGATAAGTAGTTATACAGCTGTATAATAGCATGTATAATAATCCGCGGCGCTACAACCATGAAGGTTCCAGGCCGACCAGCCGGCTGCTAGCCTCACGTCCACATGCCGAAGCAGAGGTGAATGATCATCCAACCAGAATGGAGGTATCGTGTGGTGTGATCCACCCAGCCGTTATATCTGGCTTTCGCAACCAGATTTCGCTACCTATCGTAGCTCCCCAAGTGCATCATGATGCTGGGTGGGCACCGGTCCCATACACTGGCCGAAATTTCATGAAAAATTTCTTCTTCCATGAGGACTCGAACCAGCGCGCATTCCGTAACGCGAGTCTTAGGCAATAGTATGTATAGTAGGTGGATTAAGATGAGTATTTTGATCAAGAATTATGCAAGGTTTATTAGAGGATGATCCAGATTGCCGTTTACAATTCTGCGAAGTGATGTCTAACGAAGAGCGTGAAGGTAATGGAATTGTTCGAAGAAATGTGTGGGTTATTTTACGACGCTGTATCAACATTTCAGGTTATTTAGCATATGAATGAAACGAAGGTGATAACGCCGGTGAAACGAATCCGGAGTCCAGCGCCGATAGTTACCCAACATTTGCTCATATTGGATTAAGGGAAAATCCCGGAGAAAACCTCAACCAGGTAACTTGCCCCGACCAAAATTCGAACCCGGATCACCTGGTTTCGCAGTCAGACGCCTAACGGTTACTCTACAGGTGTGGACTTTTAAACTGTCGGGTATTGTAAATAGATATAACTGTGTCTACTACTCAACAGTAAACCTCCACTTAACAATACTGAGGAACAGCTGAATCAACCCAGCGTTACTACAGTTTGGGCTACCCTCTCGTGTAGATGAGTCATTGGATCTATCATTATGAACACAAGTGTAGACCACGTGTATTTCAACGACATTTCGAGGATTGCAGTACCACAAATACGATTGAACACAATTAAGACTGCTATTTCTAAGAAGATGGGGCTCCTGCTCACTATGCATTAATTGTGCGAGACTTTCTAAAATATAGATGAAGGATTTCCAAATAAGTGGATAGGACGACGAAGATCAATTGACTGGCCTCTAAGATCTCCAGATTTTATTCCTATGGACTTCTTTTTTGGAGTGTTGTTAAAGCTAAGGTATTTGCAAGAAGACCACATACTGTTGATACGATTCTGTTCATAAGAGAGGCATGCCAAGAAATTCATGAAAATAAAGAACTGTGTCGTAAACTGTGTTTGAGTGTAAAATCTAGACGACAAGAGTGTGTAAATACCGAATGCCAACAATTTGAACATTCAAGATAGTAGGCTAGTAATACTCAGTGTTACGTGTTTCTTCATAAAACTATACTATAGTGGAATTTAATTCAGATTTTCTTTGTTTCAATACTGTATACTTACTTATGCCCACCCCTGTATGTATTGGATGCTTCTACAAAATTATGTAACTGTGTAAGAGTAAAGAAATCTACCACTAAATTATATTTTAATATTATTATTATCATCATCATCGTGACAAGTATTAGGCCAAGTAGTCTGTTACAGTCTTGTCTTCTGTCCATATTTTTTAGGTTTGCCAATGAATTTCTTTTCCCTCGTTCGATAATTTAAAATTGCCTTTGGAAATCTGTTGTTGCTCATTCTGTTGACGTGATCTTTCCAGTTTTCTTGATATCGACAAATGTATTCCATCATTGGTTCAGCCTCGTGTTCCTCCATGATATCCTCATTCCGCTTGTGGTCGAATTTAGTGCATCCCGCAGTCCTCCTCATGATTCTCGTCTGACATGCTATGGTTCTGCTAATATGAGTTCTTGAGGCCCATGCCTCACTTCCATAAGAGAGAACTGGTATTGCGAAAATATTATACAGGCGTAAACGGGTATATTTCTGAACAATTGCAGGCTTGAAAACATTATTGATTATGCTCATAGTTTTAGTGTATTGTTGAATTTCTGGGAGATATCCGTTTCAGATTGAAAAGATAGGTTGTACCTCAAGTAAATGAAGTCATTCACCCTTTCCAAAATTTTGTTTTCTAAACATATTTTACTTCGAATTTGATCTTTGCCGGAAAATACCATAATTTTTGTTTTATCAGGTAAAATTTCCATGTTATATCGACCAGAAATATGGGGACAATGAAGCGATCTTAAATCATTTCCTGAAGATGCTAGCGAAAAGTATAGCACTGATTTTCCAATTTCTCTTTATTGGTATTTTGCCGTGAGGCTTCAGTTTCCATTCTTCCATAATTGTATTAATATACTATATTACAAATAACAGAGGTGATGGCCCACGACCTTCTTGTTATTGTTATTATTATTATTATTATTATTATTATTATTATTATTAGCCGATGAGGGGTGGTCCTCCAATTTAGGGGTTGGGCGAAGGGCTGACAACCCATCACCGTAAAAAACAGCTTGTTACGAAACCTTTAAATAAGCCTCGGACTGGGACTGATTCTCTGGCACGACCACAGCAAAGGAATAAGGTTTTGATAGAGTGTTAGTTGGGAGGCCAGGGGGATCAAGAAAATGGATTTGAGGGAGGTGGGATACGATGATAGAGACTGAATTAATCTTGCTCAGGATAGGGACCAATGGCGGGCTTATGTGAGGGTGGCAATGAACCTCCGGGTTCCTTAAAAGCCAGTAAGTATTATTATCATTATTATTATTATTATTATTATTATTATTATTATTATTGTTATTATTATTGTTATTATTATTATTATTGCTATTAGACTTGTGCAATAAAAAATTTGAAATTACACATTTTCGATACTATTCACAAGATACATAGGTTATTACTTATTAAAATAAAAATGTACAAGATAAACTTTCATGATATCCAACTGAAAACGAGTATGTCGTAGATGACACATTACACGTTTTACGCGTTTCTCAACATTCAGTTCTTTGCCTTATTCCGACTGATACTGTTTACATTTTATTTTTTTGCAACTGCTAGGACGCGCGGTGACATTGCGTTGCGCTACAAGCATGAAGATCGAGGGTTCGATTCTGTTAATGTCATAGATTTTCTCCGGCCGCATTATGTGATTCTATTACTATTGCTGACCTTATTACTATGACTACTCTTTTTACTATTATTAGGTCTATTATTACTACCCTTACTTTTGCAATTAATCATTATTACTACTTACTTTACTTTATTAGAACTCTTATTGTAATTACTGAAGCAAGCAATGAGATAGGTTTGGAAGTAAATCCCGAACATAGTACGAAATGGAAATATAAAAAATTGTAAATTTATCCTTTGAGAAGTGGAAAAATTCAAATATCTTGGAGTAAAAGCAATAAAAATAGGCTATAAATTACACTAGAAAGAAAATTAAAAGAAGAATAGATATGAAGAATAGGTTTTATTATTAATACTTCACAGAATAGTACATATACGTAACAATTAAAACTAACATACATACAATTTATAATTTTTCACATTAAATATACAATTTTAACACAATTTCTAAAATCAAATAATTAATATAAGTTGTCTTGTCTTGCACTTACGTCTAGTTTTAGTGCAAGACTCAACCATCTTAGTACGCTGTAGTCAAAATAAATTTGTATAATTATCTCTTATTAAATCTTGTGACTATTTGCATTTGAATAATTTCTAAATAGTACCAAAGTAGTAAGCATTTTTCTTATCTAATCTTTACTCATTCGTTACCAGTTAAAAAAAGAATAGATATGGAAATTTCCTGCTTGTAGTTTAACTTATTTTCGATGTATGCAATATTTAACAATGCAGTAGGCTAAAAAAAAAAAAACACTACAAAAATAACCTTTATGCTACTTATGGGTTTTTCTATCTCTTGTTAGCTAGCAAGTCCACCACGTCCACTTCCTCATGAAGTAACCGCTGTTATCACCTGTCATTCACCCAACTGTCTCTATCGTTATTAGTAGGCGAGATAAGTGATTTAATTTCCTTTTATTCTTCTTTGGTCGGTGACTGTAGAGTTTATAGCAATGAATCGATAGGCTCTGTAGTGAATTAAAAACACTTGAGTGCTTCATGCTGATCGACTTTGTCTCTTTTTTTCGCTGTTTGTAATTTGTTGAATTTAATTTTAAAACCGTATCACGAAGATATCGGAGACACCGGCGCGCTGCGTAGCTCAGGCGGCAGCGCGTTTGCCTGTTGTTCCGGATTTCCACTCGGGCGTGGGTTGTGCTGGTTACTTAGTTGGGTCCTTTTTCCGAGTTTTTCCTAACTGTAAAGCAAATGTCAGCTGATCTATGCCAAATACCATCACGTTATCACCAACCTCATCGACAGTAAATAATCAAATAGTTGATACAGCGTTGTTTATAACCGAATAAATACAAGACATGTCTTTCTCATTATACTATTTCAGTCCTTCTTATTTACACGTTATTTTCTTGAACTGTTATTGCTCAAACGACATGCATAAATGAAATCATTTGCAGTACTGTGCACTGAAAGCGTCGCTCGGTTCACCATTGGAGATGAGCTGCATAGCATCGATGGTAGAGTGTTGGTGGAATGAAATGTGTAATACCGAGGGGAAAAGGGGGAACTCATCTGATTTTATTCCACCACAAGTACATTCCAGTCAACGCCGAGATCGAACCTTAATCTGCGAAATTTTAAGCTTGTGTTCTGCCATTCAGTCACTAATCCTCATTCCATACAAGAAGACTCCCGATAAGCCCACAGACAGACCTTAAAATTCTTCCGTGCGCCAACCACTGATTGGTCTTACGTTAGCGCTGGAAAATGAGGTACGCATTGACAAGTGTGAGGCAGTGACATAATAGACAGGTATTTTAAGCTAACAGCTTAACGTAAAGCATCGAATGCATACGGGAATTTTACAAAAACGTATTTACATTATCAAGAGTCCAAGTCGGGTAACAGACTGTTTCTAAAGACTTTCCTCCTTACGATGTTTTAAGCCTGAATTACTGGCAAGTGACTAGTCATTTTAGCCTACAACCCTGTACTGTTACTGCATACAGGTGAGCCGTAACTCATGTCATTAATTTCAAGGGGTTATTGAGATATTTCAAACAAAAGTTTAGCGCAATTTTGCTCGTTTTTGCTTCCTTTTCGAGATAAAAATTGTTTTGTATGAAACATTTCATAGCGTGTTTTGGGAAGGCCATTGGTTTAATTCCCAGTATGTTCAGTCAATAAGAGAGCAGTATATTATGATAATAAATTATTGATATAATTTTAGTTTTGTCCTTTAAATGTATAGAAATTTGATCGGAACAAATGTAACTTTTCGTTCTGAAAAAAAAAAATTAAAACGTTACATTTGTTCGGATCAAATTTCTACACATTTAAAGGACAAAACTAAAATTATTTCAATAATTTATTGGCATAATACACTGCTCTCTTAAATTGACTGAGCATATTGGGAATTAGACCAATGGCCTTCCCAAATTACGCTATGAAAATAATATTTCTTATAAAACAATTTTTATCTCTAAAAGGAAGCAAAAACTAGCAAAATTGCATTAAACTTTTTTGATTGAAATATCTCAAAGAGTAACCCCCTGAAATTAATGACATTACTTACAGTTTATTCTGTATATGTCACAGAACGTTAACAGGATGCAATTTAACATCACTGAACCGATACCATATTATAACATGGTACAAGGAGCAAACAGTATCAGAAATCGATTGACCAATCACCGTTTCCACCTCTTTGTTTGAGTTATGATTTTAGTGGTTACACAGCCATTACACAGCCTCCTTGTTATATCACCCCTCATTGCAATGGTCCATAATAGACCCCACTCATAAATCATATTCTTTCATGACAACTTTAATTAGTTTTCCAGCTACTTCGAATATCGTATTTCCTTCTCGTGTTTAGAAAAACAGCAAGTTTGCCATTAACACTTCGAAAATGTGTAACAGGTGTGCTTTCAGACAGGGAACAGGTTCTTTGTCTTGCAGCCAATAGGGAGGGCTTGAGACAAGTGCATTTGTTTACATGTGGAATCTTCTTGTATGAAATGAAGATTAGAGAGAGGTAATAGATTTTAGTCTTGCGTCGAACGTGGCTTTTTATCCATTATCATTATTATGTCATACGTTTTAAGTGCTTTCCTCGGTGAAAAAGTTTTATGCGTTCTTCTTTCGACATAGCTTGTGAAGTAACTTTGCGATAACCAGAAGTGATAAAAATTCTGTCAACGTCATTAGATAAATTGCACAGCTTCTTCTGAATAATGTATCAATACAATTAAACCGGTATTGAGTACATGTGATATGATTTTTTCTCATAATACTTAAGTAGCTATCGCCGTGGTCTTCGTATAGCGAACAGAACTCCTGCTTTCAGTCCACGCGCAGACGTGAAATCGAAACCCGCTTGAATCGATTACCTGGCTGGGATTTTTTTCGATGTTTTCCGCAGCTATAAAGGGAATATCAGGTAATCTTATTGAGGATTCTTGGACTATCTCACTGTCGCCAATTCATGAACGCTGAATAACGCCGCAGCTGATACAATATAGTTAAACAACTAATAAATTGAGAGTGTTCTTTAAAATTAAGTTACGCAATAAAAGGTAGGCTAAATTGACATGAATGGGTAAACCTAATAAAATAGAGGCTACCAAAGAGTGTCGAAACTGAGGCACAACTGTTGCTTTTAGTACGGCCAATTGTTTTGCTCATATCAGGTGAAAATGAATTCTTTCCTTAGATCTAAATTGAATTTCATATGAGAACGAATAGAAATTTTCGAGTAACTTCAGAAGTTGTAGGATATTATAAGTATGTTGCAACCTGTATTTTTAACGTTTCATAATGTGTACAGAAACAATAAGTAAATCAGGTCTTCAAGTTGCACAGTAGTCGAATTGCTCAACTGAAAGGTAAAGACGTATGCGAGTTACTGTTCTGTTTTATTCACCTACGAAGGACTATTTAATCAGAATTGACGTATATGTATATACTGTGCCAGCAAATACTTGACGATAGTGTATCGTATGTCGTAATAATCACTCTGATATTACGTTAACGTCATCAGATGTGCTTATATGCTTGCATATTTCTTCGTTTGCACACTGACGTTCAATGTTATCTGACCTTATTAATCGATGGTGATCGATAATTTTTTGGTGTAAGTGTGGTTTCTTTAGTTATTACTTCTATGAATAGATATATGTATGTATGTATGTATGTATTTATTTACACTGCAAGTGGGCAAGCACCCGGTGGCAGTGGTATATACAATATTAACAATACACAGTTAAAATGATAAGCAATACACAATAAAATTTACAATACATAATAAAATTTACAACACATATACAATTTTATACACAATACAATAAGAATACACAATACAATTTAACACAATAATAATAAAACATAAAATAAAACACCTAATTTTACAACACAACCTACATAATTATGTATAGGTCCTACATAATTTTCAATAGTCTTTCACTTTACTCTCATCTCATTCCCTGTAGTGGCACTATGACGCATTTCACTGACACTTTAGCACACATTTCACTGACACTCTAACACATTTCACTGACACTATAGAACACATTTCATTGACGCTATAAATTATCACTGATCGGAACTGTTCACTGCACTGTAAAACCATAACTTCACTGACTCACCTCGCTTCACTGATACAACAGTTCAAATAAGTCTAATAATTGCATTCTTATGCATACTTATAAACAGAACTACATTTAAACTAAACATTTCTAGTCTAAGGCCCTCTTACACGCTATGTTTAAATAATTTACAATTCAAACCAAGGAAGTAAACTCGTCAGGCTAGATAAATACATGCCACCTTAAAAAATTAAATGTTGAATGTCACCTTAATTTTAATTTTCACTTTATATACAACTCTTTAAATTATTCTTGAATCTCCTTAAGGAAGGACAGCCCTCAAAGACCGCTGCAGGTAGGTCATTCCAATCATTTATAGTTCTATTTAAAAATGAGAATTTACCTACATCCGTTTTCTGTTTCCTACATTTGATTTTAAAATCATGATCGTTCCTACCATAGTACGTTGGCTTTTCTAACCGAGCCGTTATGTCTACCCATGCTTTCTGACCTAGATGTGCTCTATACAATGATGTTATTAATACAATGATGGTGATGATAACAGTCAATGTCGCCAATCGTACATAAATATACCCGCATTATAGAATTAACTTTTTCATTCCACTCTACTGATTGTAAAACAACCTCGGTGTAGCTGGAAACCGCTGATATTGTCCATTGAGCTTATTTATAACTTTAAACCAAACCTGCTGGATTTTTGTATTCAAAAGCAAAAGGCGTAGGCCTACCCATCAATGAGTACAAATTCAGTACAATTTTCTTTGCCTTTCACAATGACATACGTAGCCTATGTGAAAGTAGATTTTCTTGTATAGTATTTTTTAAGAAAAAAAAAAGCATAAAACTGAACATGACCTGACATTAAAGCTTTCAAAAACTATTTCTGATATTAAAAGCCTAGAGTCATCAAAACAAGGCCGTACTTCTCATTAAGAACATGTTTTGTAATTCCTGTATCTAATAAACTTATGGTAAATCCCTATATTTCTTCTGGTAAGTATTACTTGAATCTTCACTCATTTAATTAATGGTACTCGAAGAACAAAAAAGTTTGAGAATTCCTGATCTAGCAGAGAAGTTTTCAAAATTAAAAATATAATTAGAATCTAAAATTTGTTTAATCACTAAGAAGACCATATAGATAAATAATTGATTAAATGGCGATCTTACTCGTGTTAATTGTGTAAGCATGTGCGGCTTACAGATGTTTCAGTGCTTCTTCACACCATCCTCAGAGCCTACTAGATCTCGGCGTCATCTCGAACTTCGCTGCCTGTTGTGTGAGTGCGTTCGATTGTTGAAAAGTGTTTAAATGTGGTGTCAAATAGTGTGTGTGTTCTGAAATTAATCTGTGTGTTGAGAATTTGATCAGACATGGAAATCCTACACATATAACCCAAAAACCAAAACATCAACACACTAGAACAATATGAAATATACAGACACAGTAAAACACACCCTGATCAAATTCTCAACACACAGATCAATTTCAGAACACACACACTATTTGACACCACATTTCAACACTTTTCAACAATCGAACGCACCCACATAACAGGCAGCGAAGTTCGAGATGACGCCGAGATCTAGTAGGCTCTGAGGATGGTATGAAGAAGCACCGAAACAGCTGTAAGCTGCACATGCTTACACAGTTAACACGAGTAAGATCGCCATTTAATCAATTATTTATATTCAAGTGTTAAAAATAGTGTACGAAAGATTCAACATGGGATATAGATAAAATTGTGCAATTACAATAGCAGTATCTTTTTCCAGAACTAAAACAACATATGAGCTACATCAGTGACGTTTACAGATTAGTTTTCCGAATTAGTGACTTGTACTCGTGTACTCTTCAGTAGATGGCATTACTTTAAAAATGTATGTATACTGACGTTCAAAGATATCTGATCTATGATTTATGTAGGCCTAAGCGCTGAATGGGAAGAAATTTTCTCATGAAATTTCGGCCAGTGTATGGGACCGGTGCCCACCTAGCATCGTGATGCACTTGGGGAGCTACGATAGGCAGCGAAATCCGGTTGCGAATACCAGCTATAACGGCTGTGGGGATCATCGTGCTAACCACACGATACTCCATTCTGGTTGGATGATCGTCCACCTCTGCTTCGGCATGTGGGCGTGAAGCCAACAGCCGGCTGGTCGGTCTAGGCCCTTCACGGGCTGTACCGCCACGGATTATTATTTAAGCGCTGAATATTGTATACTTTTCGAGTGTGTCTATTTCGTATTTTATCATCTTTTTTTACTGTTTTTTTTTTTCCAAGCGTAGCCCTTTCTTAGGTTTCCAGTATATTTTCTTTTCTTTACGAATCGGTCCTTGCTTCAGAGGCATATGTAAGGACGGAATGCAGTAATTCATAAGTTCTGACTTTCGTATGAGTTATAACAAGACCAAATGTGCTGTCTTCGTGATACATTTTTCTGCTTATTCAAGGTGTGAAACCTTTCTCTTCTTGATCCTCATTCTTGTGGATAGCTTGCGCAAAACCGCAGTCATGGCCAAATTAATACGAACCTGAAACTAAGAATTGACAGCCAGTTGCCGGACGGGAAAATATAGTAATATCTTCTTTTTCCAATGAGATTAAACATTGATCCGTCTGGTTGGTGACCACAAACGCATCTACCTTGCTGCACAGAAGCTTTGTTTTGTGGTTTGCATAATAAAACTGTCACTTCTGAGTACAATTACTCATGCGTTGCGACAAGGAAAATTATGACTTAATTCAGGTACAGCACAAAATAACAGTCATTACGTTGTGCTCGCATATCTCTGCATAACAGGTGTTAGGTAAGTCCGTGAAAGGAATTGAATTTCAGGCAGTTGGTTCTAAGGAATATTCTAAGTATTCCATCCATTTATTGAGAGTTGATTTCTCTGACTTTTCGGATCCAATTACGTTTCATTTCCTAATGGGTTTTTCTTGTCCACACGGAATAATAAAATATTAATACACTGTTGAAATAATCAACATTTCCTTCACGACTTTGAAAAGTAATATTTGAATGATCTTATAACTTGTATATGTTCTAGTATAAAAGCTAAATAGTTCGCTTTTGCGGTCGTGTAGGTGGCGTGTTCCGTGGTTCGGCGTGGAGAATGGAAGAAATTTACCTTCGTCCACGAAAATGAATGCTTGTCCATTGCCATGTGTTCTGAGTTGTCTCAGGGGTGGACCTACGCCGTGCTGATCACATGACCAGGGAGGCACACAATGTGTACTTATTAAATGTGTTGGTCCATAGCAATATAGGCCTACTCTTCCTTACACAGCATGAATTTAAGTCTTTACGAGATTAAAAGAAGATAGAAAGATTGGGCTTACAGTAAAAAAGAACTTAATTTTTCACGGGGATTTGGTCCCTGTATAAACATAAGAGGTTTCACAAAAGTGAACTTAATTTTTCACGGGCATTCGATCCCTGTATAAACATAAGAGGTTTCACAAAAGTGAACTTAATTTTTCATGGGCATTTGGTTCCTGTATAAACATAAGAGGTTTCACAAAAGTGAACTTAATTTTTCACGGGCATTTGATCCCTGTATAAACATAAGAGGTTTCACAAAAGTGAACTTAATTTTTCATGGGCATTTGGTCCCTGTATGAACATAAGAGGTTTCACAAAAGTGAACTTAATTTTTCACAGGCATTTGGTACCTGTATAAACATAAGAGGTTTCACAAAAGTGAACTTAATTTTTCATGGGCATTTGGTCCCTGTATAAACATAAGAGGTTTCATAAAAGTGAACTTAATTTTTCATGGGCATTTGGTCCCTGTATAAACATAAGAGGTTTCACAAAAGTGAACTTAATTTTTCATGGGCATTTGGTCCCTGTATAAACATAAGAGGTTTCACAAAAGTGAACTTAATTTTTCACGGGCATTTGATCCCTGTATAAACATAAGAGGTTTCACAAAAGTGAACTTAATTTTTCACGGGCATTTGGTTCCTGTATAAACATAAGAGGTTTCACAAAAGTGAACTTAATTTTTCACGGGCATTTGGTCCCTGTATAAACATAAGAGGTTTCATAAAAGTGAACTTAATTTTTCACGGGAATTTGGTCCCTGTATAAGGACAAGAGTGAAACATCGGTTTTGAAGGGATATCCTTAAACTATTGGTAGAAACTGTATGTTAATGCCGGGTATTTCTCTCTCAAAACTTCATGATCCCGTTCTAGCTGTTGAGAATAAAGATCCACATCGACTGCACGTCCGTTTTGAACAAACTCCAAGTGAATCACAGTCTCAAAATTCCAACAGACACATTACATTACTTTTGGACCGAACCGATTTTGCTTAGCGGCGACTTTCGCAGGTTTTCGGTAATCGAGCCACTATTTTGAGGTGTCAGGAGTGCGGCAATGTACCCATTATTCATCACATATGGCAATTCTCCTGATAAATCTATCATTCATGGAATTAGCGATAAGCTGACGACAGATATCCACTCTGCGTTGAGCCTGTTCAGGTGTAAATTCATCATTTACAACTTCTGTATGATTGTCTAAGCGTCTTAATTTTCGATGTATTGTGTCTTTAAGCAGCAAGTTCTTCTGACAACCTAATAGTACTTTTTTGTGTATTTTTTTTACCAAAACTCTGCGTGCATTCTCAATATTTCATACCTTAGATCTTCCAGGACAATGTAAATGTTTAATGTTTCCTTCTCTATTATTGAAACGTTGGAGCCACCGTTACGCTACACGCTCACGAACGACACCTTCACCCTCGACTTCAATATTTTTCGAACCGTGGCAGAAGCTCTATAATCTTGTTTCTCTTAGTACTTTAGAATGACTCTGATCTCAAACTTTATCACCTCCATTTTGTTTTTTGTATTAACAATTGACGACTGTCACATGCTCACAACACACAATAATAATTATAGCTTCCTGTAAATTGCATTGCCTAATTAAATAAAATAATTAAAATCTTAAAGAATTTAAATTATTTATGACATGACCTAGTAATTGTAAGAGGAGTCGTGCCTGATTTTTTAAAATATTTGAGAAGATCAGGCATGTGAATTTAAAGCCTATGAAGCTTTCTTAATGCACTCGTATTGAAGACTTGTGTAATTTTAGCGAATATTTTCATTTCTGCTTTTATTTATATCCCGTTATTCCATTACTACCGTTAGGTAGAAAGAGAAATTGCTTCTACATACTATTAACATTCTGCAACTGATGGACTTGATTCATACTTGGCACTAGGACGTAAGAAGGAGACAGCGGAGACTACGATGAAGAATGATGTTGCCACATTGTTCGTGTTGCAACACCCGCCGAGCAAATTTCTCATTCATTGTGATCGAGATACACCTGTGCTTCGATACAGATACAATACAGCAGTAACAATGATATTGCACACACGCCTTCAACTGTTTTATTTGGTTGCCAAGGAATAATACAAACAAAATACAAGAGAATCTTTATAGTTTTGATCTATATTAATTACTTCTGAGAGAAAAAGAGCTTATTAAAGACTATTGCACCTATACTGCGTCATACTACTTTCGACCAGTGAGACGGTACGGAATGACGTGTTTCAACCAATCATGGCTGCTTATCCTACATTTTATCACCTCCCTATCATTTGTTTTTATCACCTCCCTAGCATTATTTTATCACCTCCCTAACATTGTTTGTTTTTATCACCTCCCTAGCAGTTTCTTTGTCAACATTGTACTTTCAATTATTTTTTCCATCATTTATATTGTTCATATTAACAGCATTTCTTAACCTTTTTGATGATGCTGCCCCCTTGCTGTTACATTATATTCATGCGGATCCCTGAAGTGTTTAGGTGTGCTTTATAAAAAATTAAAACTAAGGTAACACTACAAATCAAATATATTTGAAATTAATAAAGGTTTAGCAATAAATGTTACAAAATTATTCTGCCTCAATGTATTAAACTCTTGACGTGTTCACAGTTTATAATGATCTTTGAGTTGATGATGATAAATGAAACACTTCACTTATGCAACAAACTAAATGTGATACTTATTTTTGTAATCCTTCTACAAGATTATCAATTCTTGACTTCAATATTTTATTCAGACCTAGTCGCAAACAGTTTTGCAGATTGGGTAGCTCTAGCCGATTCCTTTCCTTTGAACATATTGAAGCAATTGCTGATAAGCCTGCCCCACATAACCAGGTAGTTGAGAATGGAAGAAGCTTTTTCACTGCCACACTGCTGAGCGAAGGATATTTTCTGCTTACGCTTATCCAAAATTTTGATAATGAAGTTTTCAAGAATTTATTTTTCAGAGTGTTGTCAGATAATTTCTGAAAACACCTCTTCACTAAATCCTCCAAGTAGATGTTGAACAGAGTAGGTGATAAAGATCATCCTTGTCGTACTCCTCTCCCTATTTCACTTCCTTCTGTCATTTCTTCTCCTATCCTGACTTTGACTCGTTTCATATAGCCTAAAGGTTCTGAACAGCTTCCTCTCTTTCCAATCCACTCCAATTTTCTTTAGAATCCCCATCAGTTTATTCCAATCCACTCTGTCAAACGCCTTTTCTAAGTTCACAAATACTATATACACTTCTTTATTCTTCTCTAGATATCTTCCGCCGATTGTTCGTAGCAGTCCAATTGCATCACTCGTACCTTTTCGTTTATTATTTGTAGAGTAATAAATTACACAACACTGCAATGTTGCATTGGTCTTCTCATAGTTCAATTAGTCAATCAGATATCAGAAGAAAGATGCATTAATAATGGAGTTTGACAAGACTGTCCGTTATCATCAATTTTATTTTAATATTTACATTACTTACTTATTTACTTATGGCGTTATGACTTTTAAGGAACCCGGAGGTTCATTGCCGCCCTCACATAAGCCCGTCATCGGTCTCTATCCTGAGCAAGATTAATCCAGTTCCTACCATCATATCCCACCTCCCTCAAATGCACTTCATTGCCGCCCTCACGTAAGTCCGCCATCGGTCTCTATTCTAGCAAGATTAATCCAGTTCCTACCATCATATCCCACCTCCCTCAAATCCACTTTAATATTATCCTCCCATCTATGTCTCGGCCTTCTCAAAGATTTTTTTTTCTCCGGCCTCCCAACTAACAATCTATATGCATTTTTGGATTCGCACATATTATATGTATACATGCCTTGCCCATCTTAAACGTCAGGATTTAATGTTCCTAATTATGTCAGGTGAAGAATACAATGCATGCAATTCTGCGTTGTGTAACTTTCTCCATTCTCCTGTAACTTCATTCCTCTCGACCCCAAATGTTTTCCTAAGCACTTAATTCTCAAACACCCTTAACCTTTGTTCCTCTCTCAAAGTGAGAGTCCAAGTTTCACAACCATATTAATATTTACATTAAAGAAATTATTACCAAATGGAACGAAATCTAATATATTATACGAAATTAAACACTAAGTTTTGCAGATGTTCGAGTTATGATTATTAACTCGGAGGATAATTTACAAAGATACATATTTAAAATAAAAGATAAGATTTAGGCTTTGATGAATCTACAAAAATGTAGAACTACGTCATACTTAGGACAGAGTCTAATAAAAAGCAAAATCATAATTAACAACAGATGTTCAGAGCAAGTACCAAACTTTTAGTACCGGTACGTTGGATGTGATATTATAATGTGAAGTGAAAAAATGTACACAAGAAAATCACTAAGTTCACATAAATTTTGTGAACAATAAATAACACTCAAAATGCTAATTCAGTACATAAAATTGTTTTGAATCAATATATGTAACACTTCAACTTTTTCTACACTTTCATATGAAGCTAAATTGGACTCTAAACCAAAGCGATAGAGAAATATTGAAAATCAATTAAATTAAATTTGTCAAAAAAGAAAAGCAGGAAATTATTTTTATACTTACAGGAATTAAGGATTTTAGTAGAATTACATGTTTAATCAGTTGAAGACAAAATTGACAATAATCGTAAGTGCAATCGCTGTATCATAAAATCCAAAATGGATAGCACAAGAATCTAAAGGATAATGTCCCAATGAAGATAAATGCAAACAAGACGAAGACGATGATCGTAGTGGGGTGTAGGCCTACTGTAAACGTTAACGAGCTGTTGCCAGGAAGTGAAAAGGAGGATAGCAATGACAATTGAAGCTTTTAATAGAAAAAGGAGCATCTTCTGCGGACCTCTGGAAAAAGAACTAAGGAAAATACTAGTGAAGTGTTTCGTATGGAGTGTGACACTGTATGAGGCAGAAACATGGGCATTACGACGAAGTGAAGAAAAACTAATAGAAGCATTTGAAATGTGGATATAGAGAAGAATGGAGCGTGTGAAATGGACAGACAGAATAAGAAACGAAGCTGTGTTGGAAAGAGTGGGTAAAGAAAGAATGATGCTGAAACTGATCAGGAAGAGAAAAAGGGCAACTGACTGAGAAGAAACTGCTTACTGAAGGATGCACTGGAAGGAATGGTGAACGGGAGAAGAGATCGGGCAGAAGAAGATATCAAATAATAGACGACATTAAGATATATGGATCATTTGCGGAGGCTAAGGAAGGCAGAAAATGGGAAAAGACTGGAGAATACTGGGTTTGCAGTGAAAGACCTGCCCTTGGGCAGAACATTATGAATGAATGAATCAATCAATCAATCTCCTACAAACCAAGACGATACAAAAGCCCAGACAGACCTCTCAAGCGATTATCGGATGGGGCCGAAACAGATCGAAGAGGGCTTAATTCGTGATGAACGATGATGATCAACTGTTCAACCAATCAGTTGGATGAAGACTTATCACCAAAAGGATCTGGCATAGATGCAAGATATCTGTGAGATTTAGTTAGTTACGAGCATTTAGTTTCCTCTTACCATTTGGACTGAACCATCATACCTTCATCATACCTTAACAAATACGAAATATCTAGGAATTTCATAACCATTACCAAAGAACTGTCTCTGTTTATCATGGTATTATCTGATTTCTGACGCGTTAGGCGCGAAACTTTCACGCGAAGACTTCAGACGTTGTAGATGTTGTGTCGCTTCATTTGTTGGAAGTGAAATTGTTTGGATTAGGAAAGGGCGAAGTGCCAAATACAGTTGTGAGATCATGCGTGAAGAGTGTTTAATCATCTCTGTTCAGTTTCAAATAAGTTAGCATGTAATGGGCACAGTTAAATATTTGGCGAGTAGCAGAACTAGGTGTGAGAATCCGTATTACGACACTGAATTCTTCTGTAAACACAGTTAAAGTTGTGCACGTAATAGTTGCTGTTGATACACAATCAGTCCAGATCTGAATTATAGGCTGCGTCCCTCATTTCGGTGTTGTAGGGCACTGGTTCCCAAAGTGGGGGGTCGTGTAAAGTGCTGAGGGGTGTCGTGAGATGATTTACTAAAAGAAAACACATTATTAACATGCTTTTGTATTGTATTTATAAACATAAACAACGTTGAAATTAAGTATAAAAAATGTTTCAGTAGGCTATTTATAAAGCAAAAAATAATTACTGAGATACATGTGCCTGTTTTTTCTCTTTCAGAAAGTAGTTTCTCAAATCTGGACTCTGTATTCGATACAGTGATATCACAGTCTAGTATATACAGTCACGAAGCTCAATACGTAGTAAATATGCATCCATAGATAGTTGCTCACCACAAGGATCGCTATCTCCCCATTACAGACAATGCGAAATAGTGCCTGCACAGTCTATTGTTCCTAGCACCCTCAAAACTCAAGCTTCGTGACTGTGTATACTAGACTGGTGATATTTTCAATGTCAATTAGATTTCTCGTTTTTGTTTTAATGGCGATAGTAGACGAGAAACTTATTTTATATACATACAAGGTTACAAATATTATAAAAAAAATTTAAGAGATTATTTTGCAATATCGATATATTCGGTATAGTTGCATTCTGTTGATGCAAATCTGGTTTACGCTTTACGAAAAAAAAAAACTACTAGTTTCAACAGTCCATCAGTAGGTACATATTTCAACGAGTTTCTTCGTCATATATATTTCCGCCAGATAAACGTAACTGCTCAAAAACAAATTCATTATCTATCTGTGAATGTCATAATTGTTTTGAGTTTCTTCCAGAAACACTCAAAAGCTATTGTTGAAAATTGTGCAAATTAAATTTATTGTGTGTCCGAAAAAAACAAACTATTTATCGTAGTCTTAAAATATGTAGTTAATTTTTGTAATACAATGAAATGAATCAATTTTTTTTTTGTCAGTGATGTGGACCATAAATCAAGGTTCCTTATAAATCCTTCGGGTAATTGCGTCATGGCTGTAATATTTCGAATAGGCCTACGTACCTAAAATGATTCCTATGTACAGTCCGCGTCACCGTTTTTGGCGTGTGAAATAAGTAATGGGAACGTTAAGTACTAGTGTCTTACCTTTACCGTAGTCAGTCTGACAACTGTGTTTGGCAAATAGCTGATGTGACGTGTATAGGAAGTGGTACTATCATCAGCTGCACTAGCAACATGATCACAAACTGGGTACAATACTCTAGGACACACGCCAAAAACGCTGGCGTCAGCTGTAACAATTCGTGTCATTGTTACATCATAAACTTGTATTTTTGTTATTATTTGGGTGATACCCACTCATTGAGTAAAATTATTGTCGTTTTCAATTTTACAGAAATTCGTATTTTTTGAATGGGATTAAGTACCTGTACTCCAGTGGGGGATTGCAAACAAAAGTTTCGCCCAAAAGAGGATCGTGTCTCCAAAAAATTTGGGAACCACTTGTGTAGGAGAATTGTGCTGATTGTTTTTCTTCAAAGAATAATTAATAAGATAAATTGAACAAATAAAAAGTAATTGGGCGATTAAAAGCAACTGTGGGAGGAATGATAATCTTTCGAGGGTTCTTTGGGCAAATGATAATTATATGAGCTTCGCCTGAGTGCCACCTGTCCCTTTCTACTACCACCGTTCCAGCTCGAAGGATTTAGATAATTTTGATGAGAAATAAGATGTAACATTGAAATATATGAAGGAAAAAAGTCAATGTTGAACATACTGCAAGTACAGGCACATCAACGACCGCTGCATTCCTCACAGTTCCAGCATTTGCAGCGCACTCAAGTCGGACACCGAAGATCGAACTTGGTGATAAATATAAGTAATAAATAATCAGTGATTAAAGAGAAATAAAAAATAGGATAGAAATAAAAAAATAGGTTGCAGCCGTCAAATTACTCTTCAAGGAACGGCCACTCACATAAATTGAGGGAAAGAAGACAGAGGACGGACACTGGAAAGTTTTCTGTTCTTAATCGTGCTATCAGGGACTGGAATGCTTTACCTGCATACTTACTAAAGGCTTTACCAATAACCAAAAATGTATTTAAAAATAGGCTTAAGGACTTAGTAATAGACTGTAGTATATTATGCACACTACATTTTTTAAAGGGTGTAATTGATGTTTTGCTATTTGAAGTGTTGTATCAGTGAAGAAGTGTGTTGTGATAGTGAAGTGTGTTGTATCAGTGAAGTGTGTTTGTGTCAGTGAAGTTTTATAGTTTATAGTGGTAGACCAAAGTATTTGAATAGTGAAATGTTTTTGAAGTGTTAGTGAAATCAGGATAGTATCAGTGAAATGTGTCGTAGTTCTATGCCAGTGAGTGAGTTGACATCGAAATGAGTGTAGTGCCTCATGAATTCCATGTCTACGACCGTTACTCTTGAGAAGTCTGGTGCTCTAATTGTCCATGTCTTTAAATATATCAACATGAATAATAGCCTACCTGTAACAAAAGTACGGGTGTTGATGTAGCAATAGGAGTTTTAAATTTCAATTTAATTTGCGAAGATGTTACATGTATCGATTTTTCATTATTTATACATTTCCTTCAGATGTTCCTTAATACAAATAAGCTACGTTGCAATGGATTCAGGCTTTACAACGTGAGTTGATACACCATGCCGGCAACCTCCATAACAACAAGGTTGGTCATAAATAATTATTGGCCTCAGCACTCGCTATAATGGCATAGTTGACAAGAGAGGACTCTCGAGTGAGTAAATCATTAATTTGTTATGTAGGTAGTAACACCAAAATTTTCTTCAAGGTCCGAGGCCGTAACTTTCACTTCATGCTGCGTCAAAATGCAATTCGTACACAAAACACACAAAATATCGACCTTGTAAAGCTCAAGGAACTCAAAACAACTGTAGTACATATTTCAAAACATGGCACATGAGAGGTTATTTTCATTTTGCGTCCAACCTTCGAAAGATGCGTTTATATCATTCACGTTATAGAACACAGTTTTTGTAAAAAGATTTTTTTTTCTTTTTTATTCATATGTTGAGATTTATTTTCGGAACAACTTAGTTTCTGTTGTGGTGATGGTGCTGGTGCTATTACTTCATTTAACGATACTTTCATTCAGCATTGAAATTCACGGATAGGGAATGGCCGACCAATTTTATATGGAACCAGCTATCAGAGACGGTGTTCTGTTAAGTGCCTCAAACTATAGGCTTACGACAAGGCTCTCCCAACTTCGTTTCGTTTCCGGAGGAATTTGTGCTAATGGTACTTAGTCTTTAAAGTCCATCACCCTCGGCGGGGTTTTAACCCCCAAACCTCGAATCAACCGTCGGATCCACACCTGTGGAGTAACGGTCAGCGCGTCTGGCTGCGAAACCAGGTGGCCCGGGTTCGAATCCCGGTCGGGGGAAGTTACCTGGTTGAGGTTTTTTCCGGTGTTGGACCCCGGACTCATTTCACCGGCATTATCACCTTCATATCATTCAGACGCTAAATAACCTAGATGTTGATACAGCGTCGTAAAATAACCCAATCAACCGTCGGCATGGTAACCGTAAGGCGCAATTCACACAGAGAAGACGTGGCTCGGACATCGGGCGGAGGCATGATGGCGTTTTGAGTCTCTCCCATGTAAACAAATGTATCGATGCACACAGAGAGGACGGGATGGGGGCACGCCATTTCGAAGCCAGCGCTTCGCCTCTTTCGAGTCACGAGTGGCCCTTCAAAGCGACACGTGGCGTCTGACTGTAAAAGAAAATTCGCGACGATTTTGAATTTAATATTCAATTTTGTGAAGATATGGTGTAATATAGTATAGAAACATTGGTGGGACACTATATAAAAATTCTGGAAACGGTCGGGATATATGTTCAATTCTTTCATTACATCTTCTACTCCAAAATATCTGAGAACTCGCTTTGAATATTTTACAACTTTGCGAAATCAACATCAGACTTTATTATCTATTCCTCGTCATCCTACTTCATCCTATTCATCCTCTTTCATCGTGCATTTTGTCGCCTATGGAACTCCTTACCTCGTCTTGTCAGGGATTGCCAAACAGTTAATCAATTTAAATTAAGAATTAAAATTACATACTTTTACATGGAATTGATTTGTGAGTGTAGCCGAATTTAATAGGTAATTCTATGTGTTATTTAGGCGTATTATAAAGTGGGAATAGGATATAAATTGCAATTACTTAATTATGGCCTTAGCTCTACCAGAATGAATAAATGAATAAATAAATAAATAAATAAATAAATAAATAAATAAATAAATAAATAACTCGTCTTAATGTGTGTACTCAATGTAACATGATTAAAGCATGTAGTGTTATTTGAAAAATTGATGACATGACGTGTATCTTGTATCATAATGTAGTTACATGCACCAAATCTCCACATTCGTGTTAGCCCTTCGTTCTAACATAACGCTCAAAAACAAAAATTCCAATACCTATCCAAACAAAAAAATAATAGGTGCACAAGATAAATGGGACACCCTGTATAGTCAGGTTCCATTCGCACACGCGTAACCGGATAAGGCCCGGGCGCCCGGAGCCCCAAGCCCTTCCAACATCAGCATCGGAAACCCGTACGCCCCCAAGACTTTACTATTGCAGATGATAGATGAAATGAGGGGGAGGTAGAGTGTGTTAGTGCAATGATAGAAAGAAATGGGAGTACCCCGAGAAAGACACTCTGCAACGTCTATTTTGTCCACCACAAATTTCATAACTATTGGCCGAAAATCGAACCTGGGCCACCTGGATGCAGGATGCGCTACCACTTGATCGATATTTGAATCCGTGTTGCCAGCGTCAAAAACTGACGCTCTAGCTGTTCGGCTAACGTTGCGTCTCACAAATTTTGTAGGAAATATAAAAGTCAACAATTTAATATGTAGTATTATTACTGCGAAGAAATAACTATTACATAATTGAGTACCTCCGTGGGAAAAGGTTGGATGTAACATGTTAACAAAGTGTTAGGCCTTACATCCAACCTTATTCCACGGAGGTACTCAATTATAGACACCAAAAACACATGAAGTAGCAAATTATGTAGACCTTAAGTTTGTAAATGTTACGGACATATGAAGTTAAAGATGGAGATTCATTTTGAAAGCAAGCTCCATACATGAACCTTGGTAAACACAGTATACATAGGTCCATTATTAAATCTCGGAAGGTCATATATTTTTATTTTTTCCTGGGGGTATAAGTGTACGCTGATAAAGTGTCTATAGGTACTAACTACAAATTTTGAACACGAGCCGGTGTTGCATGTAACTGTCTATGTTTCCAGTACTGCTTAAACGCATCTCATATTCAACACCTAAAATCATAAGGCATGCGTTTTTAGGATTATAATAATTAATTACACTTTGGGTTTTCTACCTATCCTGGGCCTTGACATTTCCAGCGTTTCGGAATTACATAAGGTTCTATCAACTGGGCAGATAGATGAGACCAGACCTGAAGAATCCGACAGAGTAGGAAAATATTCTTTTTACGTCTTATAAATCTAAAACACAGACCCCTGAAGGAAGCCATACGAAGGCTTTCCATTATCCTTAAAAGTCCATCACCCTCAAGCGGATTTGAACTCGGGACCCTCGTATCCAGTGACATGTATTGCAACCATTATTTATACGACTTGAGACGATACTCCAAGAAGGAAAGTCGACGTTTTAGAATTCAAGACGCAGGCTTAGTAGCTTACATAAATAATGTGGAGTGTTGGTAAAATCATATAAATCTTCCTCAGGATAGGGACCAATGGCGGGCTTATGTGAGAGTGGCAATGAACCTCCATGTTCCTTAAAAGCCAGTAACTAAGTAAGTAAGTAAGTTGGTAAAATGGAAAATGTCGGAGAAAAGGTAAGAGTAAAGTAAGACTTGGATTGGCTGGACCCGGGACGGATCCGTACACTTCAGCACGCTTTGGCCCATTGCGATGATTGTCCAATTCCGACAGGTGGCCTGGGTGCCATCCGTGAATCCGATGTTGACAGGTGACCCATCCTGCTTCAGCCCCTGATAAGAGTCAGGTCCAGTTTCGCGGTCGATTAAACTGATAAGTTCCAGGGGCCGGGAGTCTCAAGCCCTTCTTGTCTTCGTCGGCTCACAGGTCTCAATTCCTGATAAGATCCAGGTTCCAACCGCACACTAGTAGCCTGATAACCCCCAGGCGCCCAGAGCCCCAAGCCCTCCCTGTATCAGCATCGGAAATCCGTACTACCCCAAGAATTTATCCCAGCCTATATTTACTATTGCAGATGATAGATGAAATGAGGGGAGGTAGAGAGTCTTGGTAGAATGATAGATGAAACGGGAGTAATTTGGAAAGAAACCTCCGAAACGTATGCTTTGTCTACCACAAATTCCATCATGTGGCCGGAGATCGAATACGGACCGTCTAGATAGAAGACCAACGCGGTAGCACTTCAACCACAGACGAGGCTGGACGCTGATTTGTTGATGTTTAGTCAACTGTCCGAAGACAAGTTTGAACCTCACAAGTGACGCCAATAAGGCATTACTCATGAAGCAACTAAGCCAGGAAATAATGGGGTACGGTGGCCAGTTCCTTTCCCCCTCTACTGCATACATCGCTGACTAGATATATATTTCACTAATCAGACTTGAGATATATACAAACAATTGAATGCCTAATATTCTAAATGTGCTAAGTACCAATTTTTCAAATTTCATTTCATTCAATCTAAGAGACGAACATCCATACGAGAATATCATACTAAATTGTCTGAACTGTAAGTGACTCATTCGTGCGCCAAAAGACGGTGTTGTAGGTATCTTAATTAACATGCATTTCCAATAGGTAAGGAGTATGGTGGAGGAGGCTAGCTAGGATAGCGAAGTATAATATGTAGAAAATTAGTGAGATCGGAACAGGGAATGCACACAAGAAACAGACATAATAACGAACATATTGGACAATGGTGTAATATGTTTTAGTAACAACTATTATTAGAAACAGTGTGTGTTCGATGTAAGTGAACTGAAAATCAAGAACAGAGTCGTAAAAGTGTCAATTTTGAATGGTTTAAAATAAGTTGTTAGGTTTTAAAGGTGAGAATATTGATCAATTTAAATGGGGTCGAAAGTTAAATTATAAGAACGTCTACAAAAGGTATAGGCCTATCTGTAATGGTGGCACCGGATGCAAAATTGTGAGGTCCACATTACATGGATGTAAATGTTGACATCAAATATATCAAACCTCAAACATACATTTCGCAGTGTTTTTTCATAAATATCTCAAAGTTGTTTTTGGCACTTAGCACATTTAGAATGTTAAGTCCTCAATTGTTTTTCCGTCCACACCTGTGGAGTAACGGTTAGCGCGTCTGGCCGCGAAATCAGGTGGCCCGGCTTCGAATCCCGGTTGGGACAAGTTAACTGATTGAGGTTTTTCCGGTGTTTTCCCTCAACCCATTACGAGAAAATGCTGGCTAACTATCGGTGCTGGTCCTCGGGCTCATTTCACCGGCATTATCACCTTCATCTCATTCAGACGCTAAATAACCTAAGTTGTTGATACAGCGTCGTAAAATAACGTACTAAAAAAATTGTTCTTCCTCTGTCATACATATAGATAGTCAAATGAGATGTACTGTCTGATAATAGATATAGCTACATATCAGCCAGAACCTCAATCAGAGGTTGGACGCTGATTTAGTAAAATAAAACAAATCCGTGACGCAAAACTCCAGTAACAGCCAGGATCGACCAACCGACTGCTTGTTCACGTCTACATGCTTCCGCACAGGTGAACGATCATTCAACCAGGACGCAAGTATCGTGTGGTTAGCACGATGACCTCACCAGCCATTATAGCTGGTTGTAACAGGACTCCCATACACTGGCCGAAATTTCATGAGAAAACGTCTTCCCCCATGAGGACTCTACCCAGCATGCCTTCCGTAACGCAAGTCCTAGGCAGGATGCCATAGACCACGACGCCGCGGCGCGGGACTCTGATTTAGTAGCTTACATAAATTTGAAGTGTTTATAATGTGGAAAATGTGAGTGGAAAGGTAAAAGCTCAGTAACAATAAATTAATTGTGGCAGAATGCGGTCGCTGCAATTAGATGCCCCAACGTACTTGTTTGTATACTTAATAGCCGTCTTCACTGGTAACTGGAGCGTTCACAGTCATCGCCTTTATGTAATACAGCCTTTCAACTAGCGATTTAGAATGTAAACTATTACGTAACACAATACGGCATTGTAGTAAATTTATGATTCTTTCATTTATCTGGTTGGTATCTAACAAAACGATACGCTATGTTGTCATGATTGAAAGAGAACTGCTTTTGATAGAACATCTGCTAACAACACAGCTGACGGCACGCGAGTACGCGCCCACTAACACGCAAATTGTTCAACTGTCACTCTTGTTGTATGTTTCGTTCCTGGCCATTCATTTAAATTAATTAGTCTTTTCACCATTTTTATGGGATAAGTACGGTGATAATCGCTAGTCTTGCTTTGCTGGTACTAATAGGATATACTCATATATCCAACACGTTTATGACAACACTTAAGCGCACCGTTAGCTGAAAATGAATTATTTTGCATACGGTTACGTTTCTTATGTAAATAGACTTTTTGCAGAGAAGTTTTATGTGTGTTTGTGTGTGAGAAATTAATCCTAGGAGACCTAAAATATTTCCAGTATTTAGAATACATTTTTCAGAGCAATTATTAATCGAATTACTACTATAACATTTATAATTTAATCACTTCCGTTCCTAACTTCCGTCAAAATTTATTAACCCGAGTTAACTCGTGTGAGTCCCATTTTCGCTGTTAAGGATTATTATCCCGAATATATACGTTTCCATCATTTCATTAACATGTGATATTGCTACATCTGGTGGTGGGATTCCTACGTTTGGTATACGATATCTGAAGGCAGGAAGACACCCTTTGACTATCGAATGGTGGTAATTCGTAAGATTTTCGAAAAATACACGCCGAACGTCCTATCACTCAAGGCAGGATGGCCAGGAAAATCGCCCAACCCGCTTCGGCTTACAGGTAGACATTTTCCAGAAGTTATTCCACGAACTCTGAAGAAGAACAACCAACCAGACAGGATTTCATGTGTAGTATTGCGAGAGACTCAAAATACAAACAAATTCGACACAAGAGCAGATACCACTGTCCGGAATGCAATGTGCTACTGTGCGTAATACCCTGCTTTCGAGTCTATCACACGACAAGCAACATTTAACGCCTTGATAACAGCACTATTATTGTACCTCATAAATTAATCTATAAAGAAAACATAAGTTGGTAAATAGTTCAGGAGAAAATCAACGTGGGACAACTACCAGAGCTGGAATCAAGGTGCACAAGATAACTCGGGATAATAATTCAGGAATGAATGTATGTCTATTTTATAGTGATTTTTTTAGGTATGTAAGAAAATTAGTGATGTACAGTGATTCTGTTATATTAAATGACCTCTATACAAAAATAAAAAAAATATTATTATTTTTTTTTCACAAAATTGGTAAAATATATAGTAAGGGAAGAGGTTAAAATAAATTTTACATTACATTTTCATTGTGAGCACGTAAGAACCAGGAGAGAGTAGGCCACTCGACAGATATCAAGATTACAGTGAAGATCGGCGGTATATTAAATGCCCGAAGTGCTAGCCCAATATCATGAATGAATAAATGAAGGAAGGAAGGAAGGAAGGAAAGAAAGAAAGAAAGAAAGAAAGAAAGAAAGAAAGAATGAAAGAGAGAATGGGGCAAGTGGGAGAAGAAACATTCGAAAGGTACGCGAAAATGCATTCTTGCAAGGAAAATAGGAGCTGAGAGGAATTGTCCATGTAAGCTACAAACCTGTTGATCATTTGTCTCTTCGATTTTCGTCATTCAAAACCTCTGCGACAAACTCTGAGGGGTGATAGATCTAACAATAAGGAACCCTCTTTGTTAAACAACATATGTCTTTTGAAGCGTCGTTTCGAAGTTACAGTTGAAAATATTTTTGCGCGGGCGTACGTTAATGTATGCGAATGTGTGCAACCCTCTTTATTTGTTTGTTTGTTTGTTTGTTTGTTTGTTTGTTTGTTGAGATGTTTGTAAGAGACGTGAAGGGTTGTTGTTATTTGTTTACGTTTAAGATACCTTTTTCTTTCAGTTCAGTGTAATCATCAATTGAGAATGGATGTCTACTCGGTCTTCCACCAATGCGCCGGGGACGAAGAGACCCATCGTCTCGAAAGCGCTGATAAAGTCGAGCAAACATTGTGTGATGAGGGTGATTTCTGTTTTGAAACTGTTGTTGGTGCATGTGAAAAGCTCTTCTTCCGTTTCCGCGAGCCTCCCAATAACACATTACCATGTCGGCTAACTCGGGAAAAGTGTAGACATCCATTCTCAATTGACGATTAGACTGAACTGAAAGGAAAAGATATTGAACATTAAACGTAAATAAACAACCTTTTCTCGTCTCTTACAAACATCTCAACAAACAAACAGGGGAACACACATTCGCATACATTGACATAAGTCCGCGCAAAAACATAGGTTGTTTAACAAAAAGGGGTCCTTATTGTTAGATCTATCACCCCTCAGAGTTTGTTGCAGAGATTTTGAATCACCCTGTATATGAATGAACATTACATAATTTTGAAGGGAAAGCCGAAAATGGACGTAATCTAATAGCTACCACATGAGGGTGAAACGAAGCACCATGACATAACAGAAACAGAGCAGATTCGCTGAAATTATAAAAGCCTGGGCACTCAGTGGGGTGAGGGGGAGCCGCAGTCCTCGCAAGAGAAGGGATCCGATCCCTTGCGCTGTGGAAGTGACACGAATAAACTCGACCTAGAGTAGCCTATCGAAGGCGACAATGCGAAAGCCAAGGCCCCTATTTCAGGAAAACTCAGTTTTGAAATTGTCGAAGTTTATATTGGGATGGGGGTCTGCAGTCTGTGCCCATTTCTTGTAGGCCTATGGCTCATCCCGATCATTTTCTTCGCATCTTAGCTAAACCACAGAAAACCACAAGTAGGATGAGTTGTCTCATTGCACTACAGCTTAATTGTACTGGAAACGTACCGCTATACCGCACGCATGACATCCGATCGCTTCGAAGGCAAGCGAGTGAATAACTCAAACACTCCTTGGCGTAACTAAATGGACTCGCCTGACCCAGGCGCACATCGCCTGCGACTGTCAGGACTAAATAATCGTACTGTACTAAAATTCTATTTCACTAATGTTGGCTTATCCTCTGATTGAGGTTCTGGCTGATATATAGGCTACATCTATTATCAGGCAGTACTGTACATCTCACTTGACGATATTTGCCAGAGGAAGAACAATTGTTTGTATGCATCTGAAGTCTGACTAGTGTAATATGTAGCTAGTCGGCGATATATGCAATGGAGGGGGGAAAGGAACTGGCCACCCTATCCCATTATCTCCTGACCTAGTTGCCTTATAAGTGGTGCATTCTTGGTATCACTTGTGAGGTTCAGATCTGTCTTCGGACAGTTGACTAAACATCAATAACAACAATGTTAGCTTCACCAAAACGTTTGAACGGAGCCGCCATTTTCTGTTGACTATCTATGCGGGAAACAAATGACGCTCGCAAAGCATGTTTTATAGTACCGTAAAGAATTTGTAGTTTTAAATGTTGGCAAACAAAGAAACAAATGCTAATGAAGTGATAAAAACAAATAATTGCTAGGGAAGTGATAAAAACAAACAAATGCTAGGGAAGTGATAAAATTGTAGGATTAACAGCCATGATTGGCTGAAACACGTCCTTTCGTACCGTTTTATTGGTCCAAAGTAGTATGATGTAGTAAAAGTGTAATAGTCAAATAAGAATACTTAGTATCTTGAATCTTGTGAGCAATAATTGATTTTTCATTATTGCTTTCGTATCTACTTGTGTAATTGTTTAGTTGGGTGTCCTCTGTAAGTGATAGTTTGTCGGTTCAATATAGATTCACTCTGAAATATTAGACATATTCACATTGCAGGTCTCCCCAAGAATGTGGTTAGTATGATGCAACGCCACCACTCAGACATCACAGACCAAGCAAAAGAATAAGAATAAACAATCAGTTCCGTAGAATGGAGATAATCAAACCACGGACCGGTTGATTGGAAAGCAGACGCACTATCCACAGAATGACAACGGTGGACATTCTGCCTATACGAAGTAGTCACCATAGTTTCTCGACACGTAGATAGGCCTAAGACTTGCTTCGCCACTAGTTTCTCGCCCAAGCCAAGGTGAAGTAGTTTTTATATTTTTTCCCGCTGTCTTGGGTGCAAGTACGATACCTTCCCTGCAGGTATTCCCCTTGTGTCATATAATAAACAGTTACACTATCTCTGATTTACATAGACATTTTTTTTTTTCGATTAGTGTCTTTGTTTTGCGACTGGTATTTGTTCTTTATCGAGAATGTTAAGACTTGCGATATTTTGAATATAGTGTATGTATACTTATATCTACATTTAAGGCCCTGTTGTATGATCGCGGAATAAATCTTGGAATAGCTCTTCGTGGAATAGCCTAACTATAGAATAACTGGAGCTCCGTGTTGTATGAAGTTCGTTTATTCCAAGGTTATCTATTCCATAGTTAGCAAAATTCGAACAGAAGGTCCGCACTTGTGGAGTAGGCCTATTTATTTTATTTATTTATTTACTTATTTATTTATTTACTTATTTATTTATTTACATACTTATTTATTTATTTACTTATTTACTTACTTATTTATTTACTTATTGATTTATTTACTTATTTATTTATTTATTTACTTATTTACTTATTTACTTATTATTTACTTAGTTACTATTTACTTACTTATTTACTTATTATTTACTTACTTACTATTTACGTATTTATTTACTTACTTATTTACTTACTTATTTCCTTACTTACTTATTTCCTTACTTACTTATTTCCTTACTTATTTATTTACTTACTTATTTATTTACTTATTTATTTACTTATTTATTTACTTACTTATTTACTTATTTATTTACTTGCTTATTTATTTACTTATTTATTTACTTGCTTATTTATTTATTTATTCATTTAATTAATTTATTTATTTAATTTACTTATTTTATTTATTTAATTTACTTATTTTATTTATTTACTTATTTGCTTATTATTTATCTATTTATCTATCTATCTATCTATCTATCTATCTATCTATCTATCTATCTATCTATCTATTTACTTATTTATTTATTTATCTATTTATTTATTTATTTATTTATTTATTTATTTATTTATTTATTTATTTATTTATTTATTAACTTACTTAGATTTATAGGAAAGTTACAGATCTTTCGGGAGAGAAGTATGGGTGGAGGCCTGTGTTGTAGATTTACGGCACATCTAGGAACCCTGCCACTAATCAAGGTGATTCCTCGTCCTCCTCAAGGTGATTTGGATATAGCACAACGAGCCTGTTACAATGGCCTAAATACCCGAGCTTGTACCATCCTCTACCCCAAATCCGTCTCTGCTATTCGAGTCATTATCAGTGTATCAACGTGTCGGTTCGAATAATGATATGATGGACATGTTGTTCGTTCTTCCTCCTGCATATGTCTGTGTACTATTGCTTCCGGTCTAGCGAGCTAGCCTGAGGCCAGCGACCTGTCAGAGTTTTGTATGTTGATTTTCACAAGGATGTAAATCGACCTATTTAATAACATACAATGGGCCAGAGGGAGGAGTTGCGTTGCCTAGGGCTGCATTTACCTTTAGTCGAACTTCGGGTCAATATTGTGTTTGTTCCTTAACAGCACTGTAGGATATTTGTACATTGTGAACCGTGGAAACATAGCATGTGTATTGTCTTCGTTTTACAGCACAACCGATAGCGATCATAATATACTGTACCTGCATACCAGAAAGCTGTATGGCTGTGTAATTCACAATTTTCGCCAGGTCTTACTTCCATCATTGTCATTATACAGAATGCCCCAAAAGTCCGCGCATTATATAGACCAAAACATATGTTTTTTTTTTTTTTTTTTTTTAAAAGATTTAGGGTCAGCTATGCGCTCTTAAGCAGTGGTTTTCAAGAGCCACGGATCCGACACACTGTGCGTGAAATTCTGTTGATGCTTTCAGTAGGCCTATATAGCTTTGAGTGGTTTTTATAACAGAACGTCATTGCGTCGGTTTTTAGTTAAGATGGCTAAAATCATGGATCTAGGAGTTAATTCTTTGTTAGAACATGTGGCAGATATAGATGAAATTCTAATAATAATATAACTATATAGCCTAAATGTATTTCCCATAGTCTATAAAATACTGATGTTTTAAATAGTAACATTTTGTTATCTTTAGTACCCTTTGCTTTATCCATGTTAGCTATTAAATTTTAGTATTATTATAGTTTAATCCAGTTATTTACTGTAGAAACACCAGTAAGAAGTTTACTTTATTTGTATAAGAAATATGTTTATGTTAATTATGTCAAAGAAACTTGTATAAATTCAAAGAGTTAAGTTACCATTAAATAATCTCGCATAAAAGTTATCGGAATGTCTGATTTAATATAAAAATCAATGAAGAATCAATATGATATAAATCCAAATTGAATTTAATGCTATATATTTTATATTAAATTAATCATCACTATTTATAACTACACGAGGAAATCTATATTTTTAGTTTTGTGCTAAATTAAACAGACTGGAAAATCTATCAAAATACGTAATAACAAATAATTTATTAAGTTACAGTAAACTTACTAGGTTTTCCCAATAATGTGCCACACATTCTCTTTTAATGTCATGTTTTTGTAATTATTGTTCGATAAATTATATAATATGGGATAATTCCATACTAAATCTTTCAATTTTTCACCCATATCGTTGCTGAACTTGGATGTCATTTTTGTGACAATCACGCTGTCAGATGCCGGGACATTTGCCGGCTATTCAAGCGGACCGTGATGCAATCTTGTGCAAATTGAGTATGCGCAGCGTGGCATGCTGGAAACCATCATAACGTATCATCCATAAGAAACGTGAAAACGAAATTTCGTCCCCGCATTACCTGGCGGGACAAGCTTGGCTCTTGAAAACCACCGCTTTTAGAGTTTGGAATGCTGCGTAACACTACTTTCGGGATCTGTAACTTACAACAGTTTACGATTTGTGTTGGCAGAAAATTTGTTGCAATGTTTCCTTTTCAATATCACTCGTTCACGACTTTTTAATAGGGGTTTCCATCTGATGATTTGGAATGTTTCTTTGCTTGAATATAGTAATCCTTCATCCCATGCCTCTCTTGAGTTATTTTTGTTGCTTTCTCGAATATTTCACGCATTGCCGGATACGTAATCATCGTTCTTTAATAATTTTGTTGTCCTATAAGTTTATCACTGCTCCTGCGAAGTAACTAAGAAGAAAATTATTACTTTAAAATTATTGTTTCTATGTATTCATCCGATAAAAAGACTGTTCTAACAGTTGGTATGAAGGTAGGGGAAAAAGTACCAGAAATGGCCGTGTATACCCCGTAATATGACTCTTTACGTTACCACAGCAATATTGGCATGTCTACGTACAATACAAAAACGCGTAAGTACAGCACTTCAGTGAACTTGTTCAGATTACACAAAGCGAGTCTCTGGTGTGCTATCCTTTGTCACTTAATATTGCATTCTTTCTTTTGCATGTATTAAATATATTTTTATCATTCGCTGCAGGACGCTGTGGACTAACGGTTAGCACGTCTGACTGTGAAACGAGCGGGCCCAGGTTTAAATCCTGGTTGCGGCAAGTTACTTAATAGTGTTTTTTTTTTTCCTCAATTGCTGAGTAAATTTTGGATTGCACTCCAGACCCGTTTGTCACCATTACCACAGCTCTCGAGTTACGTTCACAGTACAGAGTGTTGTATTCCTACAAGAACGCGGCGAACCATTCGGCAACATAACCTATATTATTCGCGACAAGTGAGAATTCTGAGTGTGCTGTGGGCTGTTGTCATTTTAAAAAATGTATAACATCTAGTTAATGTTTTTATAAATGTTTATATGGGGGAGGGGGGAACAAAATCGTTGACGGAATATTGTTCAGAAACCTAATGAACTTTTGTGTGCATTTTTTCTATTATAAATATTGCTGTGGACAAATTTCTTACTCTGTCCATTTCACACGCTCCATTCTTCTCTATATCCACATTTCAAACCGTCGTTGTTTCTGCAATAACTCCTATGTGACATATTTATCTATTTTCAGATTTTTGCTCTATTAAATAACTTAAATAGTGATACAGCAAATAATAAAATCTTCTATATGTAATTATATTTTTTTGTTTCGAAAATTAAGAATTCACAGTCTCCTATGTACGGCTGCCATAGGATGAATAAATGTGTTTTTTCTTCCTACTGAAAAATTTTATATTTTGCACATAGGAGTTATTGCAGGAACAACGACGATATACTTCTATTCGCTTCTCTTCACTTCGTCGTAATGTCCATGTTTCTTCCCCATACAATGCTACACTCCACACAAAGCACTTCACTAGTCTCTTCCATAGTTCTTTCTCCAGAGATACGTACGTACGTATGTATGTATGTGTGTGTATATATATATATATATATATATATATGAGCTATTCCATCTCAAATCGACAGAAATATAGAGAAAATTGACCTTACAATTTCTAAATACAATAAAACGTTTTTTTTTGTACGTAGAAAACTGTGATACAATGCTTTGTGCAAAGTCTGAGGCATCACAACTTCATGGTGTTTAAATTAGAAATATTTAAATTTATCGTATTTTCATAAAATTTGCAACTTTAAACTGTTGTAGCTCCGAAACTCTTTCACCCAATGATCAAAATCATGGTTTATTTTGATGCTGAGAAATTAAAGTTTATATTGACATATAAACATATTTTCTTACTTTTTATGGAAATGGAGAAATTTAGATTTTTCCTCATTAAGACGCCTTTGGCAAGGAAAAAATATTTTAAAAATATATGGTTAGATTTCGCATTGAAAGTACAAATAAACACATATTTTTTACTGATGGTACGTTGATAAGAAAATATTGAAAAATCAAATAAAGAAAACAAATAGTACGCGCGTGAGGCGGGAGCTAGCCGAGGTAAGCAAGACCAGGAGACATAAACACGTGATGTGTCGTCTAGAATTCATGGCTGTGCTAGCTTTATTACAGGTTTTCATAAACACAGGAGTAAAATGAAGCCCAACGCTCGCTTATCTTCAGCTCTCGGCCAGTGCGTGCGGTACTGCGCCATTCAAGTCTAGGCGTGTGAAAATAATCTATTTAATAACCTCGAAACGTATTGTCGTGCCACTAAGCAAACAATGCCGAATCCCTCTTAATAATGCAAGGTTTTTTCTCTATATTTTTTTACATTTTTACAAATTAGCATAAAGCCTAAAAGTAAGTAAAATTAGATTATCTGCCTCTTTGTGTACAATAAAAAAAGGATTACTTCTTAACACAACCTACCAAATATCAGCTTCAAAATAAGCTCTCGTTCAATGTTCTGCAGAAAATGGTTCCAGAGTTCTGAGCGCAGAAAGAGGCTTGTTTTTCTAAAATACGCTAAATTTGTCGCTCAATAATACAAAAACCGTTTGACTTTCGATAGTATATTTTTGAAAATTCACTCTCCTCAGCACCTTGTATAAATATGGAAAAAATTAGGTAGAGGGGGACCTGCCCCTAGATCACCGGATTTAAATCATTTGAATTTGTGTCTATGATATTATGGAAAAAGCCTAGTTTACACAACAGACATCACCAGACCTGAAGAATTGCAGCATCGGATTGTAGATGCCTTCTAACAAATTAGGAATTACCCAGGATTGCTCGAGCGCATTCGCGGGTCTTTGCGGAGAAGACTAGAGAGGTGCATTCAAGTGCATGGTTAGCTGTAAAATTCTTCAGTTAACATGTTCATATTGTACTGTACTCTACATTGTTTATTCACAAAATGTACTGTTTTTTTAAAACAAAAAAGTTTCTTTTATGTATGTTCAATCTGATTTCTGTGGTGTTGAAGCCAAAATGATGAATTGTACTGTCTCGTGATTGATAAACTAAATAAAATTGTCACTGCTTTTGTTGGAATTAGTACTTAGCGGGCCCAACCAGCACAAAATGACTTTATCTCGTGTTTCTCTTCGTTTTTACTTCCCATCCACAAATTTTTGACCATCAGTTTTGTAGTTAAATTCGTGATATGATAAGAAAATGTATTGTAGCCTATATATAATACAAATTTATACATTAAAAATAAATATTTTAATATTAGAATTACGCTTTTGCGCAATCCATCATGTCCTGGAACTTGATTACCAAAAGGCCTAATTTTAATCATAGTCATCGTGAAAGCCTAAAAGCTCATAAAACATTTTAATAGTTTATTTTAAGATATAATATTTAAAGTTATTTTGGGTTTGATTTTAAAATGTATTATGCGATTCGATACATCTAAATTATACAGGGTGTTTAAAAATACGGGGCGTAATTTCAGGTATGTATTTCCCACATGTAGACAATCAAAATAGTTAATTACAACATGTGTCACCGGAACGTTTTTCTTCCCGCAGGTCGTTGCCGTCAAAGGAGACATTAAGAGGGCACTCTGACAGTTCATTCCGAGGCGAAGGTTACATTCAGTGTTGTGTAGGCGTTAGACTGTGCGACATGTATTCAAATCAAGAGCTGGCAGAGATACATTTCATGTACGGTAAGGCGGACGGCAATACTGCGCTGGCTCGTCGTTTGTACCAGGAGAGGTACCCACAGCGACAATGTCCAGATCGGAAGACATTTGTACGTCTCCATTACCGTCTGTGCGAGTATGGGAAATTTAACTCTCCTGGTGTGGGAAGGGGACGACCAAGATCTACAACTCCAGAAGTACAGGAGGAGATTCTGGAGGCTGTGAACATGACTCCTTCTATCAGCACACGAAGGGTAGCGTTGCAAGTCAATGTTCCTCATACGATTGTCTGGAGACTGTTGAAAAAGTACCGTATCAATTGTATCCTTATCATTTGCAACGTGTACAGGCCCTGTCACCAGCAGATTACCCTGCACGAGTTAGGTTCTGTCAGTGGTTCTTGCAGCAGTGTGGTGTAAATCCGAACTTTCCTGCCTTAGTATTATTTACAGATGAAGCACAGTTCACACGAGATGGCATAACAAATTTCCACAATCAGCATGTATGGGGTATGAAAACCCACGTGCAACTGTTCAATCTCACCACCAGGTGCGGTTCTCCCTCAACATGTGGGCCGGTATCATTGGTGATCGATTAGTTGGACTTCCTGGAAAACACCATACCTCATGTTTTAGAAGACACTCCACTGATCAATCGTCAACACATTCACTTCTTGCATGATGGCGCTCCTGCACACTTCAGTCGTACGGCTCGCCGGTACTTGGATCGAAGGTTTCCTGATCGATGGATAGGTAGAGGTGGCCCAATTGCTTGGCCTCCACGCTCACCTGATCTGAACCCTCTCGATTTCTACTTGTGGAGCCATTTAAAATCACTGGTTTATTCGTCTCCGGTGCCTGATTTGAAATCCCTTCGGAATCGAATTTTGGCATGTTCTGAGGACATACGCAATACTCGTGGAGTTTGGGATCGTGTTCGCAGGTCAATGAGACATCGATGTGAGGTCTGTATTCAAGCAGGAGGTGGACATTTTGAACATCTTCTGTAATGACAACGACTTGCGGAAAGAAAAACGTTCCGGTGAATTTCAATGTTGTGAAGGCCATAACTCGGAAATGAAGCATTTCCGGATATTTTTTGTAATGAACTATTTTGATTGTCTACATGTGGGAAATGCATACCTGAAATTATGCCCCGTATTTTTGAAACACCCTGTATATTTACAATTTTTGTTGAAAACCTGTTTTGAAAAGTGATGTAATGGTGACGTGACCTAACAATGTATACCAGTTTATATATTTCATAATTGTATTAAATTTTCGTTAACAGATTATAACAAGTGAAACCATTGTGTACACTATTTTTGCCCATTTTTAATTTATCTTAAAATACGTAAGGAGAAAGTACGGTTCTAGTATGCAGCTTGTAAGTGCAAGTTGAGTTTTAGTGGAAAGGTTTAATAAGAACAGGAAGACAGATGCGTGAACGGCCCTTATGAATAATTGATTCAGTGATGCAATGTATATTGTTTACGTAAGGTGCGGCGAAGTAGATTCCACAGCTAATCCTCGTTTATAGTCGCCACTGTCTTATTTCTCGTGTTATGATTGTGCAGAAGGGAAAGGAAAGCAGAAGTGCAAGAGTAACGGTGTAAATGTCTAATTTGGATTCACCAAAAAAAAAGTGCATTATAATCGTAAGGTTTTAAATAGATTATGATGATGTAGATTGTGATTATGATAATATAAAAAATTGCCCTAATAATAATAATAATAATAATAATATAATAATAATAATAATACGTAATTTTCAGTTTTATCTTCTGTTTTAATTTAACATATATTTTGATATTTTCGTATGATAATAATGACGATGATGGTGGTGGTAGTTCTAGTTTTTATTTTCTCTTTTGGTTTAAGATGTCTTTGGACAGGTCAGTAGGGTGATTATAGTAATAGTAGTAGTAGTAGTATGATGATGATGATGATGATGATCCAGTCTGTTGTCAAAAAATCTTAGTTAGAATTTATAAAACATTTATATTACCGGTTGTTCTTTATGGTTGTGGAACTTGGACTCTCACTTTGAGAGAGGAATATAGGTTAAAGGTGTTTGAGAATAAGGTGCTTAGGAAAATATTTGGGACTAAGAGGGATGTAGTTACAGGAGAATGGAGAAAGTTGCACAATACAGAACTGCACGCATTGTATTCTTCACCTGACATAATTAGGAACATTAAATCCAGACGTTTGAGATGGGCAGGCATGTAGCACGTATGGGCGAATCCAGAAATGCGTATAAAGTGTTAGTTGGGAGGCCGGAAGGAAAAAGACCTTTGGAGAGGCCGAGACGTAGATGGGAAGATAATATTAAAATGGATTTGAGGGAGGTGGGATATGATGATAGAGACTGGATTAATCTTGCTCAGGATAGGGACCAATGGCAGGCTCATGTGAGGGCGGCAATGAACCTCCGGGTTCCTTAAAAGCCAGTAAGTAAGTATGATGATGACAACGATAATGATTATAATATGTAATTCTCAATGTTATGTTCACTTCTGGTCAGCTTAGTAGGCTTAATAGTATGTGGTGGTGGTCGTGGTGGTGGTGGTGGTGGTGGTGGTGGTGGTGGTGGTGGTGGTGTCTCGCTGTTAAGTGATCATTGGCTTGCTAAATCTTCATGCACGCTATAGTTTCGAGATAATGAAAGATTTTTTTTGCCTTATTCCCTTCTTATTTGTTAAGAACAGGCTTCTTAACAGCAATAAATTTATTAAACAAATTAGACATTTTATTTCTTCGAGGTGCTTAACTTAATTTTTTAATGTATAGACCAATTGAATATTTAAAATTACATTTCCAAATAAATGAAATTGTACAATTAATTTTTCTTTTCTTGTTTCAGATTGGAAGGTAGGTCACACTGCATAAAATTTACCTCTGCTCATGGCATACGTAAGTACTCTGTTACATTAGGACATTTTTTAGTTGTACAATACTGCGTGAAGATTCTTTCAGTCATATATTCGATATTAATTATTATTAAATATAAGCTTTTTTATGTGTTTTTGCACATGTTCTTGTCCTTAGGTTTTTCAAAGAAACCGAGCTAGCTTTGTTGGTTTATGTCGGCACAGGATTTTTTAGAAAAGGAGTATGTAGCCTACTCACACTCCCACTTACATTCATCGTTGACGTAACCTCTCAGAAACGGATAGACCGAATTTCTTTTGTTTTCTTTCTTCTTTAAGATGTTATATAGGCCTACATCGTAACCGGTATTGTGCCATAGTGCCGAGGTTATTAAAGTTACGTCCTGGTCTTACGAGCAATCGCTTGCTGGCGTTTACGTACTAAACCGTGCAGTGTGTGATAACTCGTGCATAACATGCAGTTACCATCTGCAGTCCCAAGACTTACTGCACAAAAGCGAAGCAGGTGAGCGATATAACAAAACATGCAGCTAGTAGAACTAATGGCGCAAACATTTCCTTTCTCCCCTATTTTTCCTTCCTATGTGGTTCAATTAAGTAGCCTGCATGAGACTTGTCACTGTCTTACTAAACACATTATAGGTCTGCGCATTGGGCGCGTTGTAAACCAGCGACTGGTTACTCATTACTATACTATTTTCGCTGTAAGAAAAATCCTAATGTAAACACAAGCACGTTGCTGTCATACCCGTGATTGGTTCACAGTCGAAACGTTCACACGTCGCAGGAAAATATAGCCCTTATTTGAAAACTATCATCTTGTATTGTTTGAAAATAAAAAATTGAATTCTAGTTGTTAAATATAATGAAACATATAACTTCACTCATATGTAAAACGATATGTAAAAGAAAAGCTACTTTTATATTTTGTTATGTACTATGAGCGCGGATGAATACAAACAGTAATACCGAGGTAGTCTGTTCTTGTAACAAGCTGGCGTCACTTGAGTTCGTAGTTGTTCACGTAAGCACGTGGTACTGAAGTATGGCTTCTGCATCCTCAGTGTGTTTGGTTATTAAACATAAGAGTGGAAACCCTCTCAAAAGTGGAGAAAAACAAATAGTCTTAAATGTATATAATAAGTTATGTGAGTTTTAATTACAATAATTATAAAATAAATGTTTCCTAAGCAAATGAATGCATGGTAGTGAGGTTAGGCCTACTTGACGAGTAACGGGAAATGTTTAACATGAAACAGAATGTACAACAGTAGGCGGGAACACGTACTGAGAATCTATGGCGCCAAACAGCGGCCAATGAAGCGTCACTTCAGTCACGTGCTATTGTTTACATTAGGATTTTTCTTACAGCGAAAAGATTATAGTTTCGTATTCCAGCTACCTAAAGACTGAAGTTAAAGACACAATGGATATATAGTACGCCGAACAAAGGTAATACAACGGATAAGAATATAAACAAACACGTCTCGCTGGGTGTTCGTGGAGTACAGTCAAATCCCGATATTCTGAAGCTATATTAGTAAACACATGCTTGAGCCGTGATCTTCATTTTCGTCGTGATCTTTGCAGTGAATAATAACGTGCATTCGTAAGTTACGGAACTTGAACATATGCGGATGTCACTATAAATGATTTTATATTACAAGAAATTCTTTCAATAGCACATGATGTTATTGGTGCATGATGCAGTACAAGATATTCCTATTGTCTGATATTTTTTCGTGTTTCATTAGGATATTGCATGTCGCTAATCACTGGAAATCCACTAATTTTCTATGTACTTTTCTAGAAGTTCTCTAAAATGTAGATTATGTAATTTATTAATTGGGATGTTGGCACTGAACATCATGGTAAGCTACACAAATCCGTGCTAAACGTCGAGTTAATATCTTCATAATTTTCAGATTTTGATGGTAATGGTTCTTTTGGATTACGTTCAATACACTTTCTGTGCCTTTTGGTATTGCAGTGTCTTTCAGTGCACTGTTTTTTGGTACTTTTATGTTTATTTTACCTAATTTATATGTAATGTTGTCTATATTGACAGTGAAAATATTAGTTCAAATATCCTCAACTATGCCCTGCAATATTACACGCTTGAGCGTCTTACCCAAGGTATTTTACCTCTGCAATGAACCTTCAATCAGCCACAAAGATGTAGTTATTTAAATAATATGACTAGTAAGAGCAGTGATCGATAAGACTACTCAATATGACTACGTCTCGATTTTATTTTCTAGAGGAAGAGGGCAGAGGAATATGTAACTATTTTGTATACGCAAATCTGGCTTTCAGGTAATAGCTCCCTGTAAAGTAGGTTTCAATAATTTCAAGGAAAAATTGTTCCGGGGCCGGATATCGATCCCTTGACCCCTTGCTTAGCGCATGAATGCTCTCCCGACTGAGCTACCCCAGGAACTATAGACGACACCGTCACAATTTTTCCTTTATATCCACACAACTCAAATGGGCTGTATACGAACGTACCTGTACCTGTGCTGTGACGTCATATATAATTCGAATCAGGCAATTTCATTCCAGTTTATAGGTAGCTGGAATACGGACCCTACTCATTACAGCACTGACATAGGGCGCAATTGCGACATACTGTATACAGATATTCCACTGTAATGTAATTTTAAAATCTTATCTCATTGTGTCAGGCGTTGGTTTCCGACAAGTTAATGTAGTTCAGTTAGTACCAATGATGAGACAGCACGCTACAGAACATTCAAGACCTGATTACTGCTGTCCGGACTTTCAGGTTTTTACGAACACAGTTTTAATCTTTACTGATAATTTAAATAGCTCCTGTCACGCTTAAATCACAGGTTTAGGCTTTACCACAGAAAACGTGAAATTCAAGTTTTACTGGCGCATTGAACAGCAAACTTTATGTAAGGCTATAGTATCTTTTTTGTATAGCCTACACCTAATTACAGCAATGTTGTTGTTTAGTCAACTGTCCGAAGACAGGTCTGAACCTCACAAGTGATACCAAGAAGGTACCACTTATGAGGAAACTAGGCCAGGAGATAATGGGGTAGGGTGGCCAGTTTTTTTCCCCCTAATTTCAGCATTATATATCTTAAAATCAGAATTACATTTAGAAGACAGGAATCTGCACTGTGATATTGTAAATTTATGCTTAAATATCCATATACATATATAGGCCTAGTATATATCTTTCTATGTAAGCATTTGTTTGTATCTCATGCTAAGAGAGAGAGAGAGAGAGAGAGAGAGAGAGAGTGAGAGAGTGAGTTATAGTGAGGGTCAGACTGTAACGTGACGAGTGAAATTCACAAAGGCTAGTGAACTTACGACTAAATCACTTCTGGAACATTGTCATAAGTATCTTATTCTACATAACCGTACAAAAAATTTCCATTTTTCAACAGTTTCTTGGAATCCACAACGAAAAGTTTAACCGTCTACAAAGGAACTTTTTTGTTCGTCGTACTTATAGGAATCATATCTGTGAAAGTAATAATGTTCCCTTCCATTCTGTATCTGGTTTTTTTTTTTATTTACAAGAATTTTGTGTTTCTATCTATTACTCAGAATTTAATAATGAAGCCGTTCTTATTTTCCAATGCTAACAAGATAATATTTAAGACTTTGATATGCAGTTTTCAAAGCTGGACAGAGAGAGAGAGAGAGGGGGGAGGACTCCATAGCCATCCCCCATCCTTCAAATTTTATTATCGATCATTATTGTGCTAATTTTAAGTCACTTTTAATTTTACCTAAGTAAACTGTTATGTTACACAATGAGAGACATCATATTATATTCTTTACATTGGACATAATATTTTTTAACACAAACGAAAAATTTATCACATTTTTTTTGGTCTCTGCTACTGTAGCAGTTTACAGAATTTAATTTCTGTGTGGCACTTGTAACACAGAACTCATAAGTCTTATAATGAGATGAGATTCATTGATAAATACTCTTGAATTCAATCCCTGGAAGTTTGTTGGTCGTAAGAAATTGATAAGGCCCATATCATTTCGAGATAATGTTGGTAAGTTTTGAAGACTGTAATTGTAGCGCTGGTACTAGTATTGGTAGTGGTGGTGGTGGTAGTAGTATTAGTAATAGTATTCGTACTAGTATAAGTATTAGTGTTGGTATTGGTATTGGTATTGGTAGTGGTAGTAGTATTGGCATCAACAGTAGTAGTAGTGTTGGCATTGGTGGTGGTGGTAGTGGTAGTGTTGGCATCAGTAGCGATGGAGGTAGTGTTGGCATCAGTAGCTAGCGATGGAGGTAGTGTTGGCATCAGTAGCAATGGAGGTAGTGTTGGCATCAGTAGCGATGGAGGTAGTGTTGGCATCAGTAGCGATGGAGGTAGTGTTGGCGCCAGTAGTCTTATTTCTCTTCTTCAGCTGTAACAACTACTTATGTATCTCCTTGGCCATACGAGTAAATAATTGCATCGAAGTATGTTGCAGCAGCAAGATGGATAGCATTAGGAACAGCACGAATATCACTAATAGCATCTAGTTATGGCGGTGGCGGTAGTTGTAATGGTAGTAGTTGTGTCAGTGATAGTAGCTGTAGTAGTTGTTGCAGCAGTAATTGTAGTTGTAGTGGCAATTATACTAGTTGTAGTGGTAGTGTAGTTTGTTGTTTTGAAGTTAAGACAGAACGTAAATCTTATTCTTTATGAACTCTCAGAAGAATGAAAGAAATTGGGGATGTATAACGGAATGAAATGAAATTTACGGGACGAGATATAGGTTTACTATAGCCCAGCACTGAGACCTATTACTATCTATTGCGCTAACCCTCAAGCTAGGCGCGTTCCCAAACCCACACCGGCTGACTACACTAAGGTTCGCTGCGTATCCAGGTTTCGAGCAGGCAATCTCCTCTCGTCTCTAGGCCAGCCACCTTCGTACGTCGCCAGCCGGCGATCGGGGAATGTTATGGAATGATGACGAAATGGAGAAATGGCGACTGAATGATCTAGATGCCTAATATGGGGAAAACCGGAAGAACCCCGAGGAAAACCCCAACTAGGGCCTTGTCCGCCACAAGTGTCACTATAGATTTTTCAATGAAAAATTCCAGACCTTACCGGGTCTCGAACCCGGGCCGCCTGCGTGGCAGACTGGAAGTCGGGTAGGAGAGATGTATAACTATCTACAGATCTGTCTGCAAGCTCATTCGGTCATCTTTTGTAAACATTTCTTGTTGTCGATACTACTTTCTGTAGCTTTTGTAAAGCTATTATCCTTGTTACTCTTTTTTGTGTACTTTTAAGTACCGCGGTTGCAAGGATGTCAATAAACAATTGAAGTTCAGTGAATATTTAACTGTGTTTGCTGTCTATGGCACTTGAGTTGTTCAGTTTAAGAATCTTCGGGCAGTGGTACACGTACTCGATAGCACTGCATTCTGTATTTTTACGAATGTGTTGTATATGACGTTCAAACCTCCAAAAGCACTTGAAAAGTCGGGTAACTGCTAGTATTGATATTGGCTGGGTTCCCACAGTTATATCTTACAGTTGTGTATAAATATGTGTATATTTGAATGTTTTTATTTTCTGCAGACAATATTTTTTTGTGTTTGCGACTTTTACATTTACAAGAAACGACTTTTAGATCATTTTTGTCACAAACTGTAATACCAGACTTATTGTCAATACTTTTGTCATTAATTATGCATCTTTATTTCGTAATGTTCTAATACATTATTATTATTATTATTATTATTATTATTATTATTATTATTATTATTATTATTATTATTATTATTATTATTATTTGTTAGACATTTCCGCTTTCCAGCAGTTGCCTCTAAATTCTCTTTCTTCTCGATAGAGGAGAGAACACTCAACCAGTTGCCATATTTCTCGACCTATAGTGGAAGGAGGGAGGATTACATACGAAATTATGTATGATAGATTGTAGGATTGGGAAGGAAGCGGGTCGTGATCCTTGTAATTGCTGCTATCCAGTTTTCGCATGGAGATACTTGAGAAAACGCAAAAAGCCCAAATCAGGATAGCCGGCTCCTGGAATCTAACTCCGGCCCTCCCGAATACAAAGTGAATGTATTAATCTCTTCACAACCGTGCTTGGTATTATTATTATTATTATTATTATTACTCCATGGTTAAATTATATTTAAATAATGGATACTGCACCAGATGTTATTACTTCATTAAGGCGGGGATTTTACATCTGGTTGGTGCAGCGATCACCGCTTATGCTACCACAAGTTACTGAGGAAAGCCGTGCATTTCGCATTAAATGTACAGGTACGGAATATAAATTTCAAGCGAATCTTGATGGGTCCACCTGTATGCAGCCAACAATTTCACACGACTGTCCACAAGTAGCTTATATACAGGTGCTCTTGTTTACTGCACGTGCGCAGTGTGTTGGAAGCGAAACTTATACAATAAGGTAGCTGCAAATTTTACTTCCGTATCTGTACTTGTAAACACCCAAAAACGATATTTGGATCACCTAATTTTAAAAAGTTCCAGATACAACGCATTGCGCATGTGCAGTGAACAAGAGTGCCTAAATCTATGCTACTTGTCGACAGTCTTGCGAAGCTTGTTGCCTACATCGAGGAGGACTGCTACCAATACTCGGCCCTTTTTTTAATTCCATATCTGTACATGTACATGAATGTGATGATTTGAATTAAATAAGGGCCTAAGCGCCATTTTCCTAAAACGTTTTTTTAATGAAATAATTAATATAGTTAGTTCTGCAACCTAAAAATAAAACAACGGATTTTTTCTTTTCTTTATCGTTTTATTAGTCGTTCACAGATGACGGGACGTCAACGTTTTTTTAAGACTCATTTTTCTCGGAAGCTTGAAAATGGCACTTAGATCCTTATTTACGACTCATGTCAAGGGAATACGGAAGATGTTTCAATATTTCCTAATTCCATCTCTGTAGCAATTCAGCCACCTCTCCTGTGACATGACAACGAGCATTATCCTGCAAGATGAAAGGTGGATTGTTTCTCAGGAAATGTGAACGTTTGCGCCGCTTCACTGTCGTATGCCACTATCAGCATGAGTTTCATCCTAGAGGGTTCATATCGCACTTTTTTGGACGTGGTGATTCTTTGTGGTGTCATTCATTAGACTGACGCTTTAGTTCAGGCTCGTATGCCCATGCCCTCGCCTCGTCAATGGCAACAATACGTTGCAGGAATACGTCCCCTTCGTTGTGGTATTTCTATAGTTTGAGTTGACCTGTTGCGTATCGGTGCACTTCTGTGCTTCCATCAGGTTATGAGGAATTAAACGTGCTGCAGTTTTCTCATGTGGGAGTTTTTCTTCAGGATGTGCCACACAGTTTGATGAGTGAGTCAACCTCGATGGATAATTCTCGTAGAGTCCAGCGATGGTCAACAGCAAGGAGACCTCGCACTAACTCCACTTGTTCGTCACAAATGGACGGGCGACCTGTGCGAGTCACATGTGCCATCCCATTCCGACCCGTACGAAATGCAGAGATGCATCTTGCAACCGTCCGATAAGGTAGTGCATCGTTGCCACAAGCTTCAAGTAACCTTTGATGATATTGGCGTGCATTTCTACCACGGGCTATCTCGATTTTATCCACGATCGCTGCTCAAGTTTAATAAACATGCTTCAGAGCAGTTAAAAATAGTGCTCTACATTTAACTATACTTGTTTTTTTTTTTAAAGATGGGACATGACAGGAGCGTTGCTATCGGAAAAACAACTGAATGTCACAAGGCGTGGTAGGCCTGTTGCTATGGTAACCGCGGTTGAGTTGGCAAACTTACAGTTCCCATTTGGCAGTGCTCTCTTGGCGACATTTATTGTGCACACAATGTTAGCATTGGTACGTTTCGTCTTTGATTCTCTATCGATTTTTGTATTGTTTTTTTACCTTCGCGTCAATTGTCAATGAATGTTTTAACGTCAGCTATCTTAACGACAATTGCTAGCTTCCATCAGCTGGCAGCGTGATAGTTCATATTGGCAACATGGCACTGTAGTTCCAAGCTCGGCCGCTTAACTGTCATGTCCCATCTTTCAAAAAAAAAAGTATACGCACAGTAACAACATCTGTTGTCATAGCAATCGGTTTTTCGACAATATCTCCAACTACGATCACCATTTGTCTCGTATTGCATGCGAATGCGCATGACCCATTCCCGGCAGTGTTGCCACTACATTTACAACCTATGTACTTATGTAGATTAGAAGTTGGGAGATTTGAAACAAAACACAAATGCTGAACATAGTCAGCGTCTTTGAAGTTATTACCTTTTACCTTTTTAATGGTCTGTGATTTCTGTTGCCGATAGTGTCGCTGTTCGCAATATTTCATTATCTAATCCAGAGTGGCCTATGTGTTATGAGGGACACTGCTTCGTGATATCTTAAGCCTCACGTTCTGGCGTGCATAAACAAGTTCTCAACATGACAAGACATGCGATTGCTCGGCCACACGGAAAAGTGTAATTTACCGTTTACCGAGAATATCAGTAAAATTACCGGTTCGGAGAACATCTTCGTGGAAAGTACCCACAACATTTCCATAGGTGGGGGAACTGTATCAGGTTAGAATTATCACTGTGTAGCACTGGTTTATAGGCCTTTTTATGATCGTTTGCGTAGTACAAGACATATGAGATATGACTCTAAAATGAAAACTAAGTAATTTGTAAATAAATAAGTCCGTTAAACGTTGAGGCATTTGCACTTTTCGCACGTTTTCAACTTAACTTCCTGCTTTTCTCGCTACAAGAGGTCTCTTCGGTATCATGAGACGTCCTGAAGAGCATCTGCAGGACTTAAGAGATTTTTTTTTTCGTTGTTGGTAACTCTATAGCATCTATTAGATGCTTTATGGCTGTGCTAACAAATGGAGTTACTTGTCAACAATGTGACGCTGAAACGTGTGTTCAGGTTACTGCCCAGCGACAGTCCTGGTGTATTTTTATATTTGTGATGATTGGTTAATTAATATTAACCCGGCACACTCACAATCACACTCACATTTATACAAATTTCCAGACTCTAGACACCCAGGAAATTCCTCTTCTTCAAGAAAAATTCGAACCCGGGACCTCCTGATGTGGAAACCAGCATGCTGACCAACAGACCACGGAGGCAGTCGACTTAAGAGATGCTATAACCGTTCCGATCCGATTCTACACATTTGACAGATTCGCATTAAACCATTAAATTTGTCTCAGCAGGCAATAAATTGCAGGCTTTACTGGACATTAGAGTTCAAAGTGTAACATAACGCAGTGTGCCGGTATCTGACAGACAACCCAGAAGAACTACTTTTCGTGGAAAACAAGAAGAAGACTTTTTTTTATATTAAAAGCAAGAAATTTAAAATAATTTATCAATTCTACAGTTTAAGTAGGTATCTTCAATAATTTTTTAGAAGTATATAAAGTATCTATATGCATATTGTAATAATTCATTATATCATTTTCATATTTACTAAGATCGGTACAGTATTTAAAAATTAGACGTTATTGAAACAAATGGCTTATGACTAGAGCCAGAGACTGATAATACTTTAATAAGTTTGTCTACTACCCACTTCTGGCAGATGAGGATAAAGATATACTAATTTTTCAATAAAATGCAGAGCTAATTCTATATACAGGGTGTTTAAAAAATACGGGGCATAATTTCAGGTATGTATTTCCCACATGTAGACAATCAAAATAGTTCATTACAACATATGTCCGGAAATGCTTCATTTCCGAGTTATGGCCTTCACAACATTGAAATTCACCGGAACGTTTTTCTTTCCGCAGGTCGTTGTCATTACAGAAGATGTTCAAAATGTACCTCCTGCTTGAATACAGACCTCACATCGATGTCTCATTGACCTGCGAACACGATCCCAAACTCCAGGAGTATTGCGTATATCCTCAGAACATGCCACAATTCGATTCCGAAGGGATTCCAAATCAGGCACCGGAGACGAATAAACCAATGATTTTAAATGGCCCCACAAGTAGAAATCGAGAGGGTTCAGATCAGGTGAGCGTGGAGGCCAAGCAATTGGACCACCTCTACCTATCCATCGATCAGGAAACCTTCGATCCAAGTACCGGCGAGCCGTACGACTGAAGTGTGCAGGAGCGCCATCATGCAAGAAGTGAATGTGTTGACGATTGATCAGTGGAGTGTCTTCTAAAACATGAGGTATGGTGTTTTCCAGGAAGTTTGTGTACGCCTGCCCCGTAAGTCTGTTTACAAGTACATGGGGTCCAACTAATCGATCACCAATGATACCGGCCCACATGTTGATGGAGAACCGCACCTGGTGGTGAGATGGAACAGTTGCACGTGGGTTTTCATACGCCCATACATCCTGATTGTGGAAATTTGTTATGCCATCTCGTGTGAACTGTGCTTCATCTGTAAATAATACTAAGGCAGGAAAGTTCGGATTTACACCACATTGCTGCAAGAACCACTGACAGAACCTAACTCGTGCAGGGTAATCTGCTGGTGACAGGGCCTGTACACGTTGCAAATGATAAGGATACAATTGATACGGTACTCTTTCAACAGTCTCCAGACAGTCGTATGAGGAACATTGACTTGCAACGCTACCCTTCGTGTGCTGATAGAAGTAGTCATGTTCACAGCCTCCAGAATCTCCTCCTGTACTTCTGGAGTTGTAGATCTTGACCCTACCCTTCCCAAACCAGGAGAGTTAAATTTTCCATACTCGCACAGACTGTAATGGAGACGTACAAATGTCTTCCGATCTGGACATTGTCGCTGTGGGTACCTCTCCTGGTACAAACGACGAGCCAGCGCAGCATTGCCGTCCGCCTTACCGTACATGAAGTGTATCTCTGCCAGCTCTTGATTTGAATACATGTCGCACAGTCTAACGCCTACACAACACTGAATGTAACCTTCGCCTCGGAATGAACTGTCAGAGTGCCCTCTTAATGTCTCCTTTGACGGAAACGACCTGCGGAAAGAAAAACGTTCCGGTGAATTTCAATGCTGTGAAGGCCATAACTCGGAAATAAAGCATTTCCGGACACATGTTGTAATGAACTATTTTGATTGTCTACATGTGGGAAATACATACCTGAAATTATGCCCCGTATTTTTTAAACACTCTGTATGTATAATATTTATTTTCTATTATGAAAATACAGATGACTTTCTTTCCATGAGATTAACAAAGCATATTATGAACTATACATTATTATTTAAATCGGTAATTTTCTCAACATATGCCACTTAATATTAATGACAAAGTTGAAAATCTCGAGACCTATGCAATGTATTATTTTACCACGATTTCTTGCAGTTTCAAGATATTCTGTGAATTCTGATATAGTTGGGGACATGTTCATGGGAGAGTGGAAGTGAACCAAAATCTTCGGTTACCACTGTGTTGAAAGCTCTATAGCTTTTTAGGTGACTTTTTTCGAATTATAACACCTTATGTCATTATGCTTCTTCCCATATTGTTGTGGCCATTTCGTCATCTCATTATACGTAAGTTTCTCTAGCAAGCTAAGTTAATAAAGCTAGTGCAGTATTACGCCACCTTCCTAGCATTTTTTAGCTTAATTTGCCTCGTATGAAATACATCATATCTCGCAAGCTGTTAATTAAAAAACAGATATCTAAGTGGGTATGTTTATCATTTATTTATTTTTGTTATCGCGTCTTCAGAACAATATCAAAACGGCATACGTGATCATTTTGGCATAGGCCTAACAATTCTGCGCTTTATCAGGGCGCATTGGCACGTATTAGGTATGTCACCCAGATTCGGAAATTTGTGTTGATCTGAATGTTTTATTTTTGTTTCACTTTATAAATGGAGAGTATGGGTCTATGATAAGATACATAAATTAATTAAGGTAATGCAATATATTTTCTCTCCATATAAGCAACATTCCGGAATTACTCCTAGCTTACAACAAATTTTTCACTAGTGTTCACTCAAAGTGTATCATATATGACTATTATCACATCAATATTACAGCACTAGATGTTAAAAATCAAAATGTGGTAGCACATGGAAATATAAAAATTGGAAATTTATCCTTTGAAAAGGTAGAAAAGTTCAAATATTTTGGAGCAACGGTAACAATTATAAATGACACTCGGGAGGAAATCAAACGCAGAATGAATATGGAAAATTACTTTTATTATTCGGTTGAGAAGCTTTTGTCATCTAGTCTGCTCTCAAAAAACCTAAAAGTTACAATTTATAAAACAGTTATATTACCGGTTGTTCTGTATGGTTGTGAAACTTGGACTCTCACTTTGAGAGGGGAACAGTGTTTGACAATAAGAGTGCTTAGGAAAGTATTTGGGGCTAAGAGGGATGAAGTTACAGGAGAATGGAGAAAGTTACACAACGCAGATCTGCATGCATTGCATTCTTCACCTGACGTAATTAGGGGCATTAAATCCGGACGTTTGTTATGGGCAGGGCATGTAGCACGTATGAGGGGATCCAGCAATGCATATAGAGTGTTAGTTGAGAGGCCGGAGGGAAAAAGACTTTTGGGGAGGCCGAGACGTAAATGGGAGGATAATATAAAAATGGATTTGAGGGAGACGGGATATGATGGTAGAGACTGGATTAATCTTGCTCAGGATAGGGAGCGATGGCGGGCTTATGTGAGTGTGGCAATGAACCTCCGGGTTCCTTAAAAGCCATTTGTAAGTAAGTAAATTGTAAGGTAGTAGAGGCCTGGTGCTACTCTCGATTCCGAGATATTACTGAGAAAGGCTGCTCGGCACTGCTTATTTTGTACGCAGTTTCGATGCCCTCATTCTCATAGCGACGGGAGTTGTCATCATTGAGCTCAATCACACAAGTTATTTCGATTGATGGCCTATCTACTAATAAGTTAATAACAATATATTCGACTGCGGCACACAGTGTTGTTACAGTAAACATTTGAAATTCTGTGATCCCAAAACAGGTATTCATACTCGGTGGGATGAGAAACGTATTCTATGTCAAAATAAAGGCATATTACTCGAAAACAAGACATTTGTGAAAAGATTTATACCGTATGTATATTGGCAGCTTCTTTACCAAATCCATCAGAGCGTTCTCTGTGTAGAACTATACTAAAAATTAATATAGTAATTACATGATGTGAACATATTGTAAACATTGTTCCAGTTGAGAATTGTGAAGCTTTGCCTTATATGGTTACATTACAGAAAACCCCTTAAAACTACTTATAATATTGCAGCCTAAAAAAATACAAATAGCGGTTATTCGAAACTAGTTAGAAATTATCTGCGACACACTTCGTAGCCTCTAATTAGTCGTTCGTTACTGGAAGCCGTTAGTCGATAACGTATCGTCAGTCTACTTTTCTCACGAACTGTTTAAAACCAAATGCAGATTTTAAATTTCGAATAAATTTATACATTACGTCCGAGGTTCCTGCAGTAAACCCTAGCCGAGACAATAGATTAAAGGCCGCTATTTTGTATCATACATTCCTTCCAAATATAAGTAAAGACGGGAAGTCCGAATCTTGTAATTATTATAATTAATAGATCTTATAATTATATTAGAGGCCTTATAGTTATTATAATTATATTAGAAGTCTTACAGTTATTATAATTATATTAGAAGTCTTATAATTATTATACTATAATTATATTAGAGTTCTTATAGGCTTAATTAGAACAGATGTCGCATTATTTATTTATTTATTTATTTATTTATTTATTTATTTATTTATTTATTTATTTATTTATTTATTTATTTATTTATTTATTTATTTGATTTATTTGTTGGTTTGTTTAAATATTGATTGATTTATTTATTTAATTATTTAATTATTTATTTAATATTATATATGAGAGTATTTTAGGGAACATTTACCGACCAATTTTCTTTCATGTAAAGGAACAATTCTGTTAGTCATCGTTGTAACTTATCGCCTCTTCAGAATCTCTCATAGCGTTAACGAATTCATAAAGCCAAAACAAAGTAAGTGGTTCTTATTCCAAATTTGCTCATTCTTTCGAATCCAGTGAGTAGCAGCTGTAAAATTTGGTTCCAGTAGTGCTTTACAAGGACCCTAATCTCAATCTTTTATCATCTTCATTTTATATTCTTTGTATTGACGACTATTACCTGCTCACAATAAGCAATAATAACCACAGCGTCCTGTAATATATTACGATACAAGTGTGGTAAGTGCATTATAGCGGAACCGAGGAAGCAGTTCGAAAAAACGAGGTGAAGCCATAAATAAACTATTGCCTACTTTGACTCCATATTCCGATGCCAGAGGACTTGGAGCTCTGCGAGGCGAAATGGCATTTTGTGATTGGTTAAATTTGCACCCATGTTAGAATTTTTTTGTTGACGATAACGGACGACGATGTACTTGGACTCGTGAACTTACAGATCACAGAATACCAAATATATAGTTATCTATTATGGTTTCGCGGGCTATCAGCTAAGTCAAGTTTTTGAAATTCTCCAAGTTTTCGGCTACTATCTTCAGAGATGAAAATGGCTGCAGAGTTAGTAGCCGAAAGCTTGGAGAATTTCAACAACTTGATACTTGACTCAGCTGATAGCGAAACCATCATACGACGACAATGTTTTCATACATACAGGTTATTTGGCGCGTAATATTTTCATACATATAGCTTAGCTACCATTTCATGGAGAGCTGTGATCATCTTTTGTTTCCGCATCTTAACATGCGCTGTTCACCTCTTAGGCCTTATTTATTTGGTATTCTGTGTATTAGGCAACGTGTCAGAATATCAGAAATAGAAGAGACGTTTAGATCCGGATGTGATAGTTCAATAGGCCTACTAGAGAAGTACAAAAAAGGTATGAGTTGGTATATAATACTTACTTACTTACAAATGGCTTTTAAGGAACCCGAAAATTCATTGCCGCCCTCACACAAGCCCGCCATCGGTCCCTATCCTGTGCAAGATTAATCCAGTCTCTATCATCATATCCCACCTCCCTCAAATCCATTTTAATATTATCCTCCCATCTACGTCTCGGCCTCCCCAAAGATCTTTTTCCCTCCAGTCTCCCAACTAACACTCTATATGCATTAGTTTGCTGTGGTCGTGCCAGAGAATCAGTCCTATTCCGAGGCTTATTGTAGGGATTCGTAACAAGCTGTTTTTTTACGGTGATGGGTTGTTAGCCCTTTGCCCAACCCCCAAGCTGGAGGACCACCCCTTATCGGCTGTCCACGACTGCTTATTCAATATATTCGCAGCTACCCTTCATATCTGGAGGCCGTCTCCTCTATCCGCAACCTGAGGACGCGCCATGCCGTGGTGATAGGGACCCACAATACATGGAGTTGGTATATAATACATTCCAAAAATGGTTACATGCAAAACTTTTCAAGATCAATGAGAAATTTGTTGGCGTAGATCTATTTTGTTATAAGAACCAACTTCTTTCACGGGGCACGCTTTCAGGAGAACGTATGAAACTTTGTTTGTAGGTACAGGTGCTGACATTCTATCACTCAAAAGGCATGGAGGATGGAAATCTACTAATGTGGCAGAGGCCCATGTTGAGAATTCTCTACAAAGCAAAATTAAGTTTGCTACAAATGCTTTCAACTTAAAGACTATGAATGCAGATGCGGCAATAACATTTAATAATTTTAAAAACTGTAACATCACCTTGAATATTACAAAATAAAACTTCGTTTTGTAATAGTTTCACTTACCACACGTGTGCTTTATTTAACTATAACAGCATTGCATTTTCTTTTGCTTGCATAGAAACCAGATGAGGTGTGGTATTCGTTAATTTCATACGATCATACCAACAACATGAGTAAATACAGAGTCCGGGAAAAAGATCCGACATTGTTTTTTGAATGAGACAATACAAATTGTAAGTTCGTTTTTATTCTTTTATCGAAAAGAGGCATTATTGCCATTTATTGATGCAAAAGAACAAAATTAGGTTTTCAAAATTACACCATTCAAATGACGTCCATTTTTTCGAATGCACTCCTGGAGCCTGACTCTGAAGTTCAGCATTGCCCTACCTACCATGTCGGTAAGGTTCTTGGCCTTCCTGTTGATTTAAGTTTTGATGCTGAAAGAGTCGTTCTGAAATTGTTTACCCACAATTTGTGTTACGAGTGGGAACTCGCCCATGTCGACCCACACTGAAATGTTGTCGGAACTGCGCTGCGTAAGAACTACTGAATCATTTGTTTTTAAAAATATCTCCACGGAAAATGCCCGAAGCGATGCATTCCACGGATCCATAGCAACTGAAATGGCATCAATAATGGCGTTCACTCAATATCCTGCCACCGCTGCTCGACTGTCTCAGCCACAGTTACTGCCAATCTAAACACGTCAAATCTTTACACAAGTCAGATCATTCAAAATTTGCATTGTCCAACTAAAGAAAATCATTGAAATCTTTAAAAAAAACTTTTAACCGGTACTACTACTACTACTACTACTACTACTACTACTACTACTACTACTACTACATTAATAGTGCCTAGAAAAATCTTAGTTAACACTTCCATATAATGTGAATTATCAGCCATATCGGACCAGTAATAAAGTGGATAGGCATTAGACACACACACTTTATCAATTGCAAGTTTTATCTAGCGTCGATCGAATTGGTAATAGCAATGTGGTATTTGGCAAGATGGGTCAGAAGATTCGCTATGGAATTACCTGACATTTGTCTTACAGTTTGAGAAAACGTCTGAAAAAACCCAAGCAGATAGTCGGCGCAAGTGGGATTCAAACTCACACCCGAATGCAGCCTTCGATCAGTAGGCGACAGCGATACGGCCTGAGTTACGCCGGTAGCTTGACCATGACTGCAACAGTTTATTTTATCTAGCAATAGAGAATGACGTAATGTACGTTTACACGATTACACATTTTAGAATTCTCAACTCACGTGATCTGGTTCTCTTAGAAGTCGCTGCGGATTTACTACCACTCATCTCTTGTAAGACCATTACTTTCTCTTTTATATACTCCCTGCGGCATGAATATTAATGAATAGGAACAAGATATAAGCAAGCTATAATTTTGCTATAAATGCATTAACTGCATTTTTGAAGCCAATGAACTGCAACACGTGTATCATTCCACACTGTTATCAAGTCTGCTTCTACTAGGTTGCCAGCTTTGTTAAATGAAATTATCAGTCATTTGACACACGTAAGTTTGGATGAATGTAATATTAATATAATTTATAATTATGTAATGTACTAAATACAGAATCTGTTAAGGAAACTGTTTATTTTTGTTGAACTGTTGAGAGACAAACGGTTATATCCTAAGGTTACCAAACATCCCTATTTCCCAGGGACAGTCCCTGAATTTTTGTTTGTTCCCGGAAAAATTCGTCCAGGCAATGTTCCCGGATGTAGGTCTAATAATTTTTTCCAGATATTCCCGGATTTTCATTCTTAATTATGAACAGTGGCGAAGCTCGTAAGAGGCTTTTGAGGCTTAGCCTACCAAAAAAAATTGAGTTATTATACCTAGTAACATTAGGCCTGTAAGTTAGTAAAGGATAGCTACGACCTTGACTTGTAAGCTTGAGGAGGTGGGGGGGGGACGGGGACGGGGTGTCGATTCGCTACATCTCGTGCTAAACAAGGCTAGCCTTGTAGCCTATCGTCACAACAATACGTCGCGCTATATTGGTGTTCTATGAATGTACTGTGTTGTTGAGCGTTAGTTTAATCAAAAGAGCATACGTGTGTGTGTTGCATATTAATTTTGTGTGAAATGGCTCACACTGAGAAAACATTAAGGTCATTATTATTATTTATCTGTACCTTGATAATATGTTTGTGACCATTTATATCTGCCATCGTAAATTATGCTCATCGATTGTGCTGCGACCGCAATGCAAGAGGACGCTTTATAGTCTATACAGTGGACTCTCCTAAGTTCGACTGAACAGAATGATTGAAAGTGCAGTCCAATAAGAGTAGTGGGTGTGGCAGGTGAAATGAATACAAATTCTTATTGGTTATCCATCAACGAATATACTACTATACTTGCATTTCCTGTTCGCCCCGAGACTTGTGTAAGCGCTTCTAGTACCACAGTGGGTTTCGACAGTTCCGTCTCACAAACGGCACAGTTCTCAAATAGAAAAAGAAAAGTTCATTAATTTAAAATCAGTGATTAAATATGGATATCCTAATCAATAAAATATTTATTCATTTATTCATTTATTTATTTATTTATTTACTTATTTATTTAACCTGGTAGAGATAAGGCCATCAGGCCTTCTCTTCCCCCCTACCAGGGGATTACAACTACAATATTAGGAATGCAATTACAATTATAATTACAATTAACTTTAAATTTACCAATACAATAAAAATCTAAGTACTAAAAGATTAACTGATTAATAAAAGCTAGACAGTTTATTGTAAAACTTAAGAAGAGAGAAACATTTTTTTATTCTGTTTCCCTTTAACAAAAGTATCACTACAAGACACAGAACCAATTCCTATTCAAATGGCAAACCCATTTCTTAGTGCCCGTATAGGGGTGTGTCTAATTCTCCTACGTAAGCAGTCGAACTATAGGATATCGAACTTGTTTTCTGTCGAACTTAAGAGCTTCCACTGTTTAATGATTGCGCAAAGGCAGAGTTTCGTCGTCGGCAAATTACTGCCTCCCTTGAATTTTATTTTTATTGTTTCAATAATTTCACTTTACTGATGTGCTTAATTATTTACTAGAAAAAATCAAGTGTCACTCACAATTACGTCAGATGATCCAAGTGTTCACCTTCTGCTCTTAAACATACACCGTCTGTTGAAAAATTGCAGGAAGCTGCCTGATAGTGTAATGATACAATCATAATTCTTTGCGTTCAAGTAATAATGTATGCAGGTCTTTTTGTTGGTTGGAAGCTTATTAAGTTAATCTGTTTTCCCATAATTTAACAGCAGCAATTCTAATGCTTTCTCAAACAAACCACTTCACCATCCTCTTCTTTAAGTGCACGTCGTTTGATCTGATACTAAGCTCTGCGATAAATCTATGACGTAATCATATTTTTTTTTCCACTATTCCATACACGTGTCCTAATCATACGAAGTGAAATAGAAATTAAACTTTCGACAAATAATTTAATTAATCAAAAAATTGTTATTAATTAGTCAATTAAAAATGTAAATCTACAGGAGTCTCTCCTATAAGCCTCCACATAACACTAAAAATGATACAGTTTAATTTTAAAATATCCTGGAAATACTGAAAATGCAGACATTAAGAGTGGAAATTAAGCCAGGAAACAATAGCCCTACTCGCTTTTATTTTAAACTTTGTTCATTATTCGAATATATGCGTTTGCTTGCATGTAGCACGCATGCATTTTATGTTATATAAATCAATAATGTTACTTTCAGAAAATGTCGTAAAACATGAAATTACTTTCCTTGAACCTCATTTTGTAATACGTCCTTTCGCAGTCCAAGAACATGGATTTCTTCTTATAACTTTTTTCCCCCGTCTCTATAGCTCGGGGTGGGCATTGGTATTTGTCTGGAATTTTCCTCGATCTAAATTTAGGTTAATACACACTGGGTCTCTTGTGACGCCGAAATTCTATCTAAGACAAAGAAGGATGTTACATTTACAGCAGACTAAACCTCCGTGTCCTCCGTAGAATCTGAACCTGCGAGATGCAGTTTTATGTAATATAGGCTAAAGTCTAATACAGTATAACTGTGTGATTTATTTTTCCAAGCAAATAAAATGAAAAATCGCTCCAGTCCATTTCTCTGCCAAGAATTAATAAAAATATTTAATATTATTTTTAAAAATCATGAAAAATCGTGATTATAATATATATCCCTATTACAGGCCCACAGGGAAGCTGAAGACTAAGGGTGCTATTCATAGACATTTTGCTAGCCCGCGCTATCGACTGGTTACTTGTACAGGATTCATATCATATCGCTAACACTGGTTTATGAATACGAAAAACGTTAGTTCGCTGATCATCCACCGGAAGCCCACGCTAAGAATCTCTATGAATACGGCCCTAAGACTCCAACCTGTGCAGATAATCGGCATTAATGACAGTAGGGACGGAATTCCTGAATAAATCCCAGGACCGTAGCGCAGCTAGAAGGATTGAATCAATGGAGAAAATATATTACCCCATCGGGAATTGAACCCAGTGACCTCCTAGATTACAGCGCAACGCCTTAATCGCGACTTTATCGCGCGTCCCATTGTTATATTACATGTGTAACTATGTATTAATACTGAATGATCTAGTAGACAATCGACCGCCATACGGTATATGTGCTATCGGCGGGTAAGGCAGAACAAACTGGCAAATCAAGCTTCACATTCTCGTTAATCCAATGTAACAACAACCGATTCCGTAACATATTAAATGTAGACATTTTAAGATGTAGTATACATATCTAAACTAAGGAAATAGTTGTTGAAAGTTTCGATCATATTGTTCCAGACATTTCTGCACCCTTTAAATCAGTGGAAAATATACGGTTTATTGTTTGAAGCCAGAGGAGGTGTTACAAAATTTGTACATGAAATCTTAATAGAATGAGGTTTCACGGTAAATTTCTTGCGATAAATAATTATTGATGTTACAAAAGATTCCTTAGAGATACTTCACCACCATTTATACTTTTCAAATTAGTATTTTAAACTATTCTTGTTTTTTTTTTTTACTTGGTTATTTAACGACGCTGTATCAAATACGAGGTTATTTAGCTTCGATGGGTTTGGTGATAGCGAGATGGTATTTGGCGAGATGAGGCCGAGGATTCACCATAGACTACCTGACATTTGCCTTACGGTTGGGGAAAACCTCGAAAAAAGCCAACCAGGTAATCAGCCCAAGCGGGAATCGAACCCGCGCCCGAACGCAACTCCGGATCGACTATTCTTGTTAACTTAATATTTGATAATATTTCATATTGTTTGTTTGAAAGTTTTATATATCTTTATTATTATAATTATTAAATTCATTGTTTAGACTATGTAATTGTTGCACTTTTTTTTATATTCTGGACCCTCGTGGTCAACAGCAGTTCAGCAGCAGATGAAAATTATTAAATTTTATTAGAAGTATCAACATAATAACAAAGAACAAAACATTATTTTAATAATTATGCCGAAATATTTATTGTTGCTATTATTAGCAAGCAGTATGGTAGAAAGAGAAGTCTACCGTTGTGAAGTAACGATTAGCATATTTGACTGTCTTGGGCCCAGATTCAAATCCTGGTTGGGACAAGTTACCTGGTTGGGTTTTTTCAGAAGTTTTTCCTCGAGAAATTGAAGCAGAGTTGCTGGTAACTTTCGGCGTTGGGTCTCGGACTCATTTGCCATAATTTATTCACACCGCATTATCATCATTACCATAGCCCTGTTAAGTCGGCGGTGCAGCGTGCTGTATTCATACAAGAGGCGGCCATTCGACGAAAAGAATCATTCAGAGAACAAGAGTGGTACACACAATAAGCCTCAGACTGGGGTGCAAGCCATTGGGCTCCTCCACCGTCAACAAAAAATGGTAGAAAGAGGAGAGGGAACAGAGTTAACATTATATGTGCCATTAGAAAGAAACTCGCTGTTAGTTCTACATGATATGTTTCGATCTATATCTCCATCATGCACATTGTTTAGAATTCAAGAAAATCAGCCCCTTTGTCCAAGAGATATTTTGAGATATTGTCTATTTACTTATTTATTGCACTAAGAAATATATCTCGTTTTCTTTTACCTATTTGTTACATTGGAAAATAGATGTCGCTCGTATCGTTCGATCGGTTACCTAGTTCTTGCGTTACATTCTGTGCGATTTTTGCTATGCTGTAACAGAGATAAATAAAAAACGCAAATTTCGAGTTACCTAGTTCTTGCATTCAGGTGACGATATATTCTGCCTCAAAATAATGTAATCCTTATACGGTTTTAGCTTTAATAATTATGTATCCTGTTTGTTTCGAAGCGCAAAGAAACGTTTTGATAGGAGAATTTTTCAATCGAAAGTTAATGCCATCCAAATTCTCCTCCCTCGTTAGTCCTCTCCGTTCTTGTTTAGATTTTTAAGCTTTAACCATTTTTCTCATCTCCTACTGTTTGTTCACCATGTTATATACCGTGGAAAGGTGTTGAATCCTAACGCCAAGGAAATTGAGCTCTGAACCGTTTTCTCATGCCGATTCCGTTCACACGCATCAATCGTACATGAAAATCCTTTGTGAGGTGGAATATTTAAATTGAGCCGTCATTTCCCTTTATTAAAAATTCACATAATCATAAAGAAAAGTTAGAAATCGCAAGTACACTTCAGCCAACGATTTTTTTAATATTTGTAAGGGGAGAGAGAAGAAAACCTAGCTAGAATTGTGTGTTTTGAAAATAGATTCTTCAAATACCTATTATTGGAGAGAAAATTCTTCCCGGCATCGGGAATCGAACCCAGGACCTCTCAGCTTTGCGCGCTGAGCGCTCTTTCCATCTGAGCTATGCCGGGACCCGATTCACGGTGCCGGCCAAACTCTCCTCCTCTGTTTCATCAATGAGCTGCTACTTGCATTTTAGACATGTAAGTCATGTATACAGGAGCGCTTATTGAAATGACTTTTTGGCCATTTTCGACAACAGTTTTTGAGTCACTATATATAAGTTACTTTATATTAATATATGAGGAGTCCACACTTGTGGAGTAACGGTTAGCGCATCTGGCCGCGAAACCAGGTGGCCTTGATTCCATTCCAGATCGGGACAAGTTACCTGGTTGAGGTTTTTTTCGGAGTTTTCCCTCAACCCAATATGAGCAAATGCTGGGTAACTCGTGCTGGACCCCGGACTCATTTCACCGGCATTATCACCTTCATCTCATGCTAAATAGCCTAAGATATTGATTAAAGCATCGTAAAATAATCTACTAAAAATATATATGAAGACCTCGCCGTCCTCATTGAATAATCAGTGTCTGTGTCATATATGTCGAATCTCGACATAGCTCAGATGGAAAGAGCGCTCAGTTCGCAAAGCTGAGAGGTCCTGGGTTCGATTCCCGATGCCTGAACGAATTTTTCTCCAATAATAGCTTATAGTCATTGGTTATTCAATGAAGACGGCGAAGTCATATGAACATAAAGTAGGCTATATAGATTCTTGAAATTGTTTTAATATTAATTCCTGCATCCGAAGAGGACTTTCCGCACCGATAATTTTTTCTTAATAAGGTACTGCTGCAGTGCAGAAATGAACATTATCAATTGCAACACATTTTTGCACCACAGTAATCTCGAAATTTTTCTTGCAAGGTTATGAACATTGTTTCTAAGTGGAACGTTCAACTGTCACGCACTGTTCAAAACACTCGAGGGATGTCTAGACATCTACAAATGCATTGTCCTCAATATTCGAGAATAGGAAACATTGCAGCGGTAAATACAGTTAAGTCTTGAAAGGTTTTATTGAAATGCATTTTAAAACGGCGCTTTCCAAATATTTGCTTATCTGTAGATCATGACCCACTCTCGTAGGTTCTTGAATTTCCTGCTACACAGTCTAAGAATACAAGTGTCACTTTAGCTTTACACTTTCCACTTCAGAGCTACCTGGCGATCCTTGTGAAATATTTAGACAGAATGTATGGACAAAGAATCGTTCCATTTTTAATCATATTCAAGACAAATTTCGAAATTACGTCTCCTTGTAAGTGGCATAGCTGACAATGAATAACTTATGCGCTTGACGAAAATACAAAAGCTTTTTTCTTGGTGCGGGGAGGAGGGAATTCTGTAAACCAATACGCAGAATTGTTTTATTTAGAAAGGGAAGGTTCATTTCAATACTAGTAGGCCTATCATTACTCTTCACCTACTCTTCTTTTTTACTTTTCTTTCTTTTCCTTTCTTTCATTTTTGTGACATTAAACGTCTGTATTCGACCTACAAACTGTGGAAATATGTAACGCGTTTGTGTAAGATGAAGTTTTTTTTTATTTATATAATATTTTAGCTCTTAATTTCCAAGGATTTGTTAGCGTTAGATAGCAGATAAAAAATACATGGACACGTATGAATATTTTCATAGAATAAATTATGGGGCATTTTTAACATCTAAAAATTCAGTTTCGAGAAAAAGAAAAATTTGTGAAAGTGGATGCAATACTGAATACTTTATGAAAATCGCTCCTGGGCCTCAAATGAGACGTAGAGCCAAAAAAATCTTACTATGAACGTTCTAAGTACCAGGGAACATTTTCATACAAAAGACAAAAATTGATTTATGTGCTTTCTTAAAAAAATATTCACAATCAGTCCTACTGTCCCTTATGACTGGAAGTTTGATTCGTGGACGAAATAATCTAAATTATTTTATAGTATCAAGTCCACATCTGTGGAGTAACGGTCACCGCGTCTGGCCGCGAAACCAGGTGGCCCGGGTTCGAATCCCGATCGGGGCAAGTTACCTGGTTGAGGTTTTTCCGGGGTTTTCCCTCAACCCAATACGAGCAAATGCTGGGTAACTTTCGGTGCTGGACCCCGGACTCATTTCACCGGCATTATCACCTTGATTTCATTCAGACGCTAAATAACCTTAGATGTTGACACAGCGTCGTAAAATAACCCAATAAAATAAAAAAAAATTATAGTATCAAACTACTATCGATTCTTTTTGTCCTTCAGGAATGAAAGTAACTCTTCTATTAAAGGAGCTCTTTTATTTCGCAAGTGAAGCACTATAAGCGTAACAGAAATATAGATTAGCAAAATTAGATTTGCGTCGCCGGAATCAGGAGTAGCTTCTTGTATGATCTTTTATGAAGCATATTTATAAAACGAAATACAAATTTAATTGTACAGAAATAATTGAGAATAAATCTTATTTGACCGTTGTTATGGTCTGCCTTTTTGTACACCGAATCCAATCCTATTACGTACACATGAGGATGTGCTGCCGTACTGTTGTTTATCATGACGTTGGCCTATGTGGTATTTTCATCATTTTTTCTATATGAGAAAAAAACTTAAATTTTACTTTTATATATTTACACACAGTGTTACATTCAGACCTTTTCCTCCAAGTGTGGATTTATACTGTACTGGGGGAAGGTGGAACCACAGTCTACTATATACAGTCACGAAGCTTGAGTTGTGAGGGTGCTAGGAACAATTGACTGTGCCGGTACTAGTATGCATTGTCTGTAATGAGACGATATTAACGATCCTAGTGGTTTGCAACTATCTATGGATGCATATTTACTATGTATTGAGCTTCGCGACTGTATATACTAGACTGTGGTGGAACCGACAACAAAAAGAAACAATAATTCAGATCTTGCGTAACAGGAGAGGCAATCCATGTGGAATGGGATATAGAAAAATGGGGTCGATTAAAGAAGTAAAACTTTCATTCGTTTATATTTGTTTTAAATGCTAGTAAATGTTAATACAGGTATTAAATTAAACAATATTTTGTAGAACATGATGAATATGACCAGGTAACTATCCTTCTGTACAAAATTGTCCCATAAAGCTGGTGTTAAGTATCCTTAATAGTTGATACATAAACAGCCTAAATTCAATACCTACAATTAGCCATTACTCACCGCTTAAATTAGACGAATGCGTTTTCCAGTAGCTTTTCTGAAGTTTTTTTTTTATGATTTCCCCCTTCTGTTTTTTAAGAGTTTCGATGTCATTTTTAAATTAGTTTCACATTGTGCAAAATACACATCCCGTGTACGATCGAACGAAATACAGTCAGTCATATTCAGTTTCCCATCATTTTTTATATTTTATTTCGCGTCCAACCATTTTATTAATTGACTCACCATTAACAGCATTACACTCCGTTTCTGAAATCTGTAAAATAAGTCGAAACATTGGGTGGAGCCGATGACAAGCGAATGGACGGAGCCTATCAGTGCGGAAATGTATTGCGGGCTGCATCGGCTCCCGTCTGCTAAGGGGTAAGATGCGCGTGGAAGAAGGTGTGGCATTTTAGACGCTCATGTTCAAGCAATGGTTTTCCCCAGAGCGGTCATTGGACTGGCCCCCTCCACTCACCACTTGCGCAAAGGACTTGTTTCGTCTCCTATACTCTACAGATTCCAGAAACGGAGTACAGATGAAGGTAATACGAATGGAATTACCGGTTCACATATTTAATTTTCGCTTAAAGTCAATTAAGAATTTTCTTCATTAAATGCAACCGAAGTACTTTCCATTGACTCCTTAATATGTCTTTCCTTTTCAGGAAAAGTAAACAATGAGTCTTTTTTTTTTTTTGATCGTACACTGAAATATTTATAGATTACACATATAGGCCAAGGAGGAAAGGAACTGGCCACCCTACCCCATTATGTCCTGGCCTAGTTGCCTCATAAGTGTTGCCTTATTAGTATCACTTGTGAAGTTCAAACCTGTCTTCGGACAGTTAAATAAACATATATAGGCCTTACTGTATAGGCCTCTGCTATAACTACTTCAGTAAACAAAATTTGTTATATATTTTTTAAACAAAACCAATATTAAAAACTACGCCAATAAAGAGTACTATAACAATAAAGACTCAACATCCAAATGATTTAAATTTCATTCAATGAAGATCGGAAGGAAACAACTACCTGAAAATCTACATAACAGAATTTGTTAGTTACTGAAAAGTTATATCAAATTAAAATATATATCGTAAAAATTATATTTTTCTAATTTAAAATGTCTGAAATCTCCTGGAGAGACATCTTAGAATCCGGAGGAGAAATCTCCCTGTGCGTCGGGCCACCCCCTGAATTCGTCACTGATTACACAATCCCACAATTAGCCTATAAAACTACTTTACCGGCGAGGTGACTCAGTGTTGAGATTTTTATTTGGAAAGCCCCAGCTACAATTCCCAGTGCCAGCTAACAAGTTTTCATTGGTTTCCTCCTTCATAAAATAATCGGATAGAGTTATTGGGTTATTTTACGACGCTGTATCAACATCTAGGTTATTTAGCGTCTGAATGATATGAAGGTGATAATGCCGGTGAAATGAGTCTGGGGTCCAGCACCGAAAGTTACCTAGCATTTGCTCGTATTGGGTTAAGGGAAAACCCCGGAAAAAACCTCAACCAGGTAACTTGCCCCGACCGGGATTCGAACCCGGGCCACCTGGTTTCGCAGCCAGACGCGCTGACCGTTACTCCACAGGTGTGGACTAATCGGATAGAACAATGTTACCAGAAGCGCTCACACATTCTACAAGAGCATGATTCTCTGGTCACTATACAGAGTGGAAGTGAAATAACCCTGCAGATTTTCATAGTGAATAGCTCATGTTGTATGTTTAAAAGAAATGGTATACATATTGGTGGAAAGTTAATAGTTTTTTTTACCAAATATTTAACACCCTCTTATTCGGTAACAGTAGGATCGTCATTTTTGTCCATATTGATAGAAAATCTAAGGAAGAATCATTAAGCGTGGACGATTTTCGTGTAAATTTAATTTTAAACCCACTAATTTCAAGCCACTGAACGATGCGAGAAGATTGCAACGTTGAAACGAGAGAGGGAGGTTCGTGTACAGAGACAGACCTGAGTTCGTTGGCCTCGTACATCTTTATTTATTGCGGGAAAAAAGACGACTGTGTTAGTGGCGATGTTGCCAGACTGCTGAAACTTCCAAGTTAATTTTCTAATATTAGCCGTGCATTTAATCACGAAATGTAGTATAGGCATTCTGTTCCTTTAAGTGTACCCTATCGTCCCTTTCAGTTTGCAGGATTATTTCACTTCCGTCCTGTATAGCCTATAGGCCTACGTTCGTCTGTGGACAAATTTGTTTCCAATTTGTGCCGCAATATACTTAAGGCCAGATTCATCAACAAGCCACAAGTGACTTTTTCTGTATTTTCCAGTATCGTCAGGAGAGTTTTCAGTTTGTTACAGAAGTTCTGAATCAGCTGAGAGTTTCCCTTTGAGGTACGGTACACAGACAAGTTTTCAAGAGTTCTCAGACCTTTCATTAGCATTTAATACTTCTTATATTAGAGTTTATTTTACACTTGGACTCGTGTTATTCTCTAGCTGATTTCAAATACGATCATACAGTTTGTGGAACTTCTTTGATGTTGAACGACGGTGGGATTTATTGAAATGTCAAAGTGAAACAAGTATACAATAATACATATTATGTTCTCTGCCGTAGATGAATTTCGAACCATAATTAATTAACTAGCGGACTTACTCGTGTTAATTATGTAAGTTTGTGCGGCTTACAGCTGTTTCAGTGCTTCACGCACCATCCTCAGAGCCTACTAGATCTCGGCGTCATCTCGAACTTCTCTGCCTGTTATTTGGGTGTGTTTGATTGTTGAAAGATGTTGAAGAGTGGAGTCAAACACCTTTCAACAATCAAACACACCCAAGTAAGCCCGCAAGTTAATCAATTAATTATATTCAAGTGTTAAAAGTAGTTTACGCAAGATTCAAAATGGATTCGAACCATAGATGTGAGATCCGCATGTCTGTACCACATTTTCACTGCAATTTATACTATTTCTTTTTGCTTAGGCATTTTACACTACAGTGTCTCGCTTTTGTTTTAAGACATTTTCAACCTTGTGCAATAAACACGCACTTAGTGAGACTCCCGTGACGTGGGGTCACATTGACAATGAACAGACATTCCCTAGGCGATTTTGCAACTCATGATCGTGGCTTCAACACAATAAATATGCTGCATGTTTTGATCTTTGTGTATTTATGTTACTTAGATTACATAACATGAAATTAATCTTTGTTTTGATTATGTCTCTCTGTATAATACCAGCCTGTGCTTCTCTCTTTATTTCTTGTACACTCTTCAGTTATCACAACAGATGTTCGCAGAGGTTCCTTCCCTTCCTCCGCCCACGTTCACGAATACCCGCAGCGATGTCTTGGATTCGACTTGTCTGGGCTAACTAGCGGTTTGAAACAGTCACCTAAATCGTTTTTGTATTCAAGACTTGCCGTACTTTTGTGTTGTTTTTCTGCTAATCATAACTAGAGCCTGAAAGTTCAAATATTTGCATATTTTTTCTTCCGGAGACAACTCCGCAACTAAACCGTTGGCGACAAATTGTGTGAACTATCAACTTTTATGTGAATTTTAAACATTATAGGCTACATATCATTCATTGATCGCATGAACTTGTTCACCGTGTATGGAGAATAGAACCCTCTACTTTTGTAGGAGGTCATTGCCCTTTTTGGTCATCCTTAATCTTTAATCTTCAAAAGCTACAAATAACTCCATCATCAGCACAGCCCTGATCGAGCCTCGGCTTGCTTCAAGATCTTCTTTCTTCTTGACGGAAGCGAAATGGTAATTTAGCGATAGACCTAGGGTTCATCATGGATTACCTGATATTCGTCTCACAGTTCAAGTCTTTAGTATATGGTGTACCTCAGGGATCTGTTTTAGGTCCTATATTGTTTATTATGTATATTAATGATTTACCTTGTGTTGTTAATAGTAACTCTGTTAACCTTTATCTGTTTGCTGATGATGTGGCTATTCAGCTAGCTGCTGATTGTTATTCTGATTCTCAAGATTTGTTAGATGAGAATGACATCTTAATTACGTCATGGTGTTCTTCTAATTATTTATGCATTAATGAAAGTGAAGTGACATCTTAAATTTAGCTTAGATAGAAAAAGTGATGCTTTTCGTAATAACATCAAGTTTTTTTGATATCTATATATATAATTTGAACTGGTAATTTGAACTGGTGAATTACGGGAAAACTGCTGAACGGATTTTAATAAATGGCCCCTCATTTTGAAGCTTGGAACCCAAAGTTTTTCAGAAAAGTAGTAGTTTTCAGTGAAATGTCAATTTTCCTACATAATTTTCCTATTTTCCAAAATCCATCTGTTGTCAGTTTTGAGAAGTAATTTTATCGAATCACGGCCGACTTGATTGAATTTCAGAACAAAACACACACTACAATAAACAATAGGCTATTACACGGAGGCCATGACCTGCAGGATTGCCGACATATTTAGAGCTCAATTCAATTTGTTATTAAAAACTGATTCTGCAGCGTATAATAATTTTCTGAGTACAGCTGTGTATTGGATATTCAAATCTACGAAACTTGAGGTGGTTTGATGACATTATTATCATTAGAAATTAAATATTATTATAGTTAATATCATGATACATCTATTTTTCATTAATTGTACATAATATTGATGCTATATTGATGACATGAAAGTGAAACGTTTTGAGGTTATGTAAGTAAATGTAGAGAAAATCTTAATTTAGATCTTCATTTCTATAATTTACTGAGTGGCTGCTATATGTAACTACAAAACTTAAGTAAGATAATAATATTATTAAAAATCAAATATTTTTATACTTATTAGCCCAGTGGGGTTGGGTCTTTTTCATATACTAAATGGCGGTGTAGTGTAGATATTTATATGTGTCATTGTCTTCAGTATTGGCTCGAGAGAGCCCAAAAATTACAGTTCCTAAGGAAAGATCAAAAGGTATTACTTACTGATAAAATAAGAGGCCTAGAAAATTTTGTAGTCTCCAGATCATTTCAGCAAGATCTCTTAGTAGGATAAAATGATTTTACGCTCTACATTTCAAGTTCTACATGCAGCAGTTATACGAAAATGCTATTGTTCGAAAGCTTAGCAAACATGACTTTTTTTAACTTTCGCTTAGAATCCACAATGACCTGAAATAGCTACTGCTATCGTCCTGACATTGATACTTGCGTTTTCGCGTTGAAACTCAAAAACTGAAGTTGGATAGGTTCAAGAAAAAGTATTTGGCCTCAAAAATCCAGTACACTTAAATGCCATCGACCTGGCCCGGGGTCGAACCCGCAACCTTGGGCATAGAAGACCAGCGCTATACCAACTCGCTAACCAGGTCGAAAAGTGCTATTAACTGTATAGCTTTCATACATTCATAGTCATCTTCAATGTGATATTTTATTATGGGGGAATCACAGTTCATCTTTTAATATTTTTAAATTACAGAAGAAAGCAGTGAGAATTATTTGTGGTGTTCGACCAAAAGAACATTGTAAACGTTTATTTCAATCCTGTAAAATTCTCACTCTTCCATCGCTATATGTATTGCAGTGTTTGTTATATACTAAATTAAATATCAGTAATTTCCCATTGAACTTGATTTTTAACGAACACCATACGAGAAGTTGCAACGATATAAGACTTGGTTAATGCAGACACAAAACTACACAAAATAATTTTTATTATATGTCTCTGAAGTTGTACAATAAGTTACCAAGTTCAACTAAAAATTTAAATTACGATTTATTCAAGTCGTTAATTAAAAGAAAATTATATTAACACAGTTTGTATAGCATTATCGACTATTTTAACTTGGCAAATACTTTTGTATAATTTTGTTTATATTGACGTTGCTATGCATATTGGATTTATGTCCAAGCAATAAAGTAGCTATCTATCTAAAAAAAAAAAAAAGCCATTTCGAATTTTATCGCTCATGTGAAAAATAAACCTTAATCATGCTTCTTTTCAGCTGTAGCATTGTAATACGTATGTAGGAAGTATAATATTTATTACATATACAACAATTTATGTGTGTTCAACTATGTGATTGTAAAATTACCGAATATTGTTTGGGGAACAATATTTTTATTAAGCATTATTATTTTATTAATGTGTTGTTACTGTTATATTTATATGTATATAGTTGTGTGATCTAAATAAAAAAACTGGAGAAAAAAATGAAAGAGGGAACGTATAGTATTGGATCCGTTATGAAGAGCTATTCTTCGAGACAAAGAATTTCCTATTTATGTTCATTACATGGTCCAAGGTCATCGCCGAGACATCACAGAATTAATTCAAGGCAAGTTACGTACAATCAATGTAGGTGATCACTACCATTATCGTACGCATTGAGGACCAGACCTATTTTCCCTGTTTCGTCTCCAGCAAATCTCGTATCACTCCATCGTTTTGTGGGCCGTCCTAAATGTTTCCTGCCGTTAGGCTTATACTAGTACGCGTGGTAGGGTGTGGCATCGTTACGTTCGTAGAAAATAGTCATGTAATTGGTGTTACGATCCGATGAACCTGATATTTCAAGTAAACTATGCACCTACAACTCCGCACGAATGCCCGCTTGCCTTATAAGGTCCAATAAACTGTATGCTGTTATTAGTCTTAACAGTTTGTTTCGGGGCCTTCCCTCCCTTTGTGTTGGGTATTAATCAGAACTCAATTTGATGTTTCGCAATCTACTTCCTTCATCTCTTTAGTAATGTACGTTTCATTGTGTGTACAACAATCAGTTTTAATGAATGTAAGTAGCTCCACCAATCAGAAATTAAATCCGGGTCGTCTAAACCCCTGAGCAGCATAAAGTATCCTTCCATAACAACAATCACAACTCCCTTTGAAATTTTGTGCACGGATAAAAAAGAACAAGTTAGTGATTTATAAGACTATACAGTAGCTTCTTCTTTTCATCAATGAAAATTCCTTGTCAATGAAACTTATTCCTCTCTCCTTTCGGCTACTTTTTTATTTCTTGATAGTTATGGCATCCTATGATTGTCATCATATCTTCCAGAATCATCTTTCGACGTCTTCCTCTTGCTATTCTCTCAAAATTTTGCTTTAAAAATTAATTTAAGGAAATTGTTGTGACAATACATGACCAAAAAAGAAAACACTTTTTTTTTTTTACTGATTACGTCTTAAAATTAGACCGACATATTCATTTATTTACTTACTTATTTATTTGATTTATTTGTTTGTTTGTTTGTTTGTTTGTTTGTTTTTGTTTGTTTGTTTATTTTTGTTTGTTTTTTTGTTTGTTTGTGTGTTTGTTTCTTTCTTTATCTATCTATCTGTCTATCTATCTATCTATCTATCTATCTATCTATCTATCTATCTATCTATCTATCTATCTATCTATCTATCTATCTATCTATCTATCTATCTATCTATCTATCTATCTATCTATCTATCTATCTATCTATCTATCTATCTATCTATCTATCTATCTATCTATCTATCTATCTATCTATCTATCTATCTATCTATCTATCTATCTATCTATCTATCTATCTATCTATCTATCTATCTATCTATCTATCTATCTATCTATCTATCTATCTATCTATCTATCTATCTATCTATCCATTCATTCTGGTGGAGTTACGGCCATCAGGCCTTCTCTTATACACCACAAGAAATACAATACAACTACAAGAAAAATTATACAACAATGCAATTAATCTACAGTAATAACGAGTGACAGAATGAATATGACATAAAAACAACTGAACATACAAATAGAAATTGAAAATAATAAAAATTAGTCTAACATATTAAATGATACTAAAAAAGAACAAACAAAAAGTAAAAACATATACAATAAATATAGACACAAAATAAGTGTCACTCAGCATCATTGTTATTAACTACGGGACAATAAGCTGTTCTAGTATCCTGGCACAAAGACAGGAGAAAGGATTAATCCAACAAAAGGAAATTATTGCCAAAATACTAAAGATAAAAACTTCGGCATAAATCTGGTAATTTCTCAGAAACGGATTTCATGAGATAAAACATACTTTTCTAGTTTACTTTTAAACTGTTGCGGTGTCCGGCAATCCCTGACGTCACTAGGTAACGTATTCCAGAGGCGAGGCAATGATGCAGTATAGGAGGAGTTCTGTGACGAGGAATAGAAAGGAGAGATTGATGCTGATTTCGTGAAGTAGTGAGGAACTGAAAGCTTGAAGACATATGGGGTACACTGGCGTTCAAAGACACCTGACCCCTACTAACGATAGTTACCGATCATAAAATTTGTTCATGCAAGTGTGACTTCTTTAGTTATTACTTTTATAAAAAAAATGGCGAAGATAACAGTCAGTGTCGCCAACAGTACCTAAGTATATCCACATTATAGAATTAAGAATTTTATCCCCTCTAAAGATTGTAAAAGCAGTAGATTTAGCGGGATACCGTTGATAATGTCAATTATGAGGATAAATTGTACTTAATCTGCATCACCATTTTCCCCAACACTTTTTAATCCTTCCCAATCATACTGTCATCTATTGAGAACTAATGCAACTATTTCAAAGTTTGTCAATTTGTAATATCTTTGGTTCTGACTTATCCTGTTGTTAGGGTTGCCAACTCTCCCGTATTTTGGGATCTCTCGTATTTGGCCCCATTTTTAACTGTCACCCATTTTGACTGCTTTTAGAACGATTTTCTCCCTTATTCATGTCACGCAAATAGCTTTGTTTCAGACTTCTAATTTTACCACTCTATTATATTAATTTGAAATACAATGTAACGAATGCAGAGCGAATGGTTTCTGAAAATATAGGCTATATGTGTGTATGTATGTGTATATTATATATATATATATATATATATATATATATATATATTAAAATGTGCACTGTCTATAGAAGGTAATGCTAACTAGAAATTTATGTCAGTGTTTACCACTTTAAAATTAAAAAAAAATGGCGCTGTTCCAAATGTGACCAAATTAGTAGGTTTTGTTTTTAGCATACCCGGTAGTAATGTGCATACAGAGAGTATTTTCTCTCATGAACAATAAATGGACAAATATGCGAAATAGAAGCAGTACAAATCTAATAAAAGTAGAAATTCAAATTGCAGCCAACTTCAAATATTCCTGCAGAGAATTTTTACAATTTGTAAAAAATGATGTAAAACTTCGTCATGAAGCCAAATCTGTAACAAAATACAATGAGGTTTGACTTTGTTAGAATAAGGGTTTTCTTTAATAAATATAGTGTCATTACTTGTTGATTTATTGTATAACATTTTGTCGCTTACTTAATCTCCCGTATTTTCTTGAAAAAATAGTTGGCACCCCTACCTGTTGTTAGGAAGTTTGCTTACAAGATCAGAAATTTGTAGGTCAGATATCTTTGAACGCCAGTGTACCAAGACGAAAACGGCGATGTAATGTTCGCAGGATGATCTATTCCGATACTATAATTTTGTGAGTAATTGTGTGATTGAAATAAATGTGGTCTCTTTCGATCGCGTACACAACTACAATGCGAGCATGACCTTGAGTTTGTGCCACGCATGAGCGAGGAGTGGGATGGGGCCCGCAGTGACTGGCACCCATTTTGAACGTATGCGAAAATTTCCAGGCAGTACATCTCACGCCTCCGATGTGCTAGCGTGCTGATTTTGGGTGTCAAGTGAAATATTTCGTCTAGATCTATCGACTTAGAAAAACGTATTCCCGTAAATCCCACGGCCGTGTCCCCGACGAAATTACATCCCGATTTGTTTCTGTTGTTAATTAAAAAAAATATGATGTATCTTTTGCTTCATCAAGTAGTTGCTGGTTTGTTTTCTCATCTACCCAGCTAATCCTTGCTATTCTTCTCAAAAGTCACATTTCCATTGCATGTAGTCTCTTTCACTTTTTGTCAGGATCCAACATCTACAAGCATAATCTAATCTAACAGTACATTTCAAAAATAAGACTATATAAATTATTTCCTTTTTCTACTGCTTAGATTCTTGTTCTCAAATAATCCTATACAAGTGTGCTTTGTTCACGACAAATTCTATCACGACCTGGCCAAGAGCCAAACCCGGGCTGTCTGGTTGGAAGAGCAGCGTGTTAATAGTGAACCACAGACGTGGTTAATGCTATTCCGTGCTGGTGATAGAATGTTCTACCAGTTGTCGTTTGTGCTTTTGTTTTTAAAAATATAAAGGGAGAGACCAAAAAACCGCTCACTTTAAATTAAGATAGTATTACGTTTTTATGTAAATAAACTGTTTTCTTTTCTTTTCTTATGTAAATATACTAGTTTTACCGGTTTTTCTGTATGGATGTGAAACTTGGACTCTCACTTTGAGAGAGGCATAGAGGTTAAGAGTGTTTGAGAATAAGGAAAATATTTGAGGTTAAGAGGGATGAAGTTACAGGAGAATGGAGAAAGTTACACAACGCAGAACTGCACGCATTGTAGTCTTTACTTGACATAATTAAGAACATTAAATCCAAACGTTTGAGATGAGTAGGGCATGTAGCACTTATGGGCGAATCAAGAAACGCATACTATAGCCTAGAGTGTTAGTTGGGAGGCGGAGGGAAAAAGACTTTTGGAGAGGCCGAGACGTAGATGGAAAGATAATATTAATGGATTTGAGGGAGGTGAGATATGATGATAGAGACTGGATTAACCTTGCTCAAGATAGGGAGCCACTGGCGTAGCTCGGTCGGTTAAGGGGCTTGCCTGCCGATTCGGAGTTGCTCTCGGGCGCGGGTTGGATTCCCGCTTGGGCTGACTACCTGGTTGGGTTTTTTCCGAGGTTTTCCCCAACCGCAAGGCAAATGTCAGGTAATCTATGGCGAATCCTCGGCCTCATCTCGCCAAATATCATCTAGCTATCACGAATCCCATCGACGCTAAATAACCTCGTAGTTGATACAGCGTCGTTAAATAACCAAGTAAAAAAAAAAAAGGATAGAGATCGTTGGCGGGCTTCTGTGAGGGCATCAATGCACCTCCGGGTTCCTTAAATCCATAAGTGAGTAAATGTAAATACACTAAACATTGGACTTAAGCAGCGCTTTTTTTTCAGCCGGAACGGTCCGGAACGCGTTCCGGTAAACTTTTTGCCATTACAAATTCCAACGAGATATATTTTATAAGCGAAATTGAAAATTAAAATTGCCGCCACTGCTGAGTCCAAGAGTTTACATTTTCTCATTATTATCGTTGGTGCAAAAGTAACTCATGCAATCTAGTGCTGCCATCTTCCGTTATTGATCCTGAAACTATAGCTCGAAATCGCAAAATTTCCGTTATGCTTAAAATCGATGAGCTACGTTTGGAACTTATTCTAATATAAGGTATGTAGGCCTAATATTTTTAAACCTACGTTTTTGTTGTATAATGTGATCGAGTGATAGAGTTCCGGTAAACTTTTTTCCAGAACAAAAGCACTGGACTTAAGAGTGACGAAGTGTATGTTGTTTTATAATCTTGTAACTAGTGGCAGGACGTGAAATTCCTTTCTTATATGCAGTTCCTTCCACAATTATGGGTAAAAAAATTCATTTATTGCGATTTCGGCTCAGAATGCATAATCCACGTCTTTCTATTGCGATTTTTTTTGTGAGAAACATTGTTTGTGAATGTTTGTTTTGTCCTTTCAACATTAAATTCGTTAGCTACTTTTAAAGCTAGATCATACGATGGATGACGTCTTTGTCGTTTTGAGTATAATTAATTAATTAATTCTCTTCGTGTAATGTTGCTATTCTAGACCTAAAGGCATTTGTTCCGAGGAATGACACAGTTCAATAACGATGCTATAGTTGAAGCACGTGCTGCCGTGCTTCTTTCTGTAAGGAAATGGCCCTCTGTGCTCAGCCAGAGCATCCTGCGTTGCGTAATAGACGAGATTCCGGCCAAAACATTGACACTAAATCGCTGCTTGGCCATGGCATGACGGAGCTGGGCACACTACCGGCTGTCCATTCATGTAATTCGTTGCAGTGTTTACATCGCTTTTGTAAAGACGAACTCCTCGTCTATCCCACGCTGTCGTGGATATTGAAGGTTCCATTATTTTCATAGCACTGTTACAATTATTAATCTATCTTCTTCTGATATCAGAGTTCAAAGTTTGTCCACTTCTTGTCTTAACGCGAAGCCTCATCACTGTGGCTGTTCCTCGACTTTGGAATTCCCTACCGAGTAATGTCAGAGACTGTCAGGCATCAAACCAATTTAAGAATAGACCAAGGAAATATGTTTCAAGCAATTCTCGTTAACAATAATAGCTGTTTAATGTTTAATGATTATACATATACAGGGCTTTCATTTCAAAAATTCCCAGTTTAAATAGCTAATTATTTAAATTGAATTAAATTTAGATATTGAGGGGAAGTCTGAAACCAGACTTAATTGCATTTTAGATTTCACCCCCATCCCCAGCCAGCCCATTTTGAAATTTCAAATGGCCCCCCTAAATTTTATACTTAAATATGAAAGAGTATTCAATTGTTTATACACCTCATTCGTTTTCGCATCTTTCGTTTTATATCGTCGCCTGGCAACCTGGATTGTTGTTATTGTTGATTAGAGCTGAAGCGAATCTACAAAAACTTATTGAGCATTTCATGTAATAGTTGTGTTTGTGTATTAAATTATTTTAACCCCTTCAGGCCTGATGTACATTATACTGTACAGTAGTGGCAAAAAAAGACCGGACCGACCCTTGTAGCTGATTTCAAGGCCTTGTTCACTCCAGACCACGATAGACTGGTAACTAAGACTTTCGTGGTTCGAATCCTGCCTGGGAAGGAAACTTTTTTTTGTTCCTTATTCAAATTTACTCCCAATACTTTTCGATTGCAACGATATTTTACTATTTATTTAACTTATTATTCCCAGAATATGAATTTTTACCGCAATCGAAAAGTATTGGGAATAAATTTGAATAAGGAACAAAAAAAAGTTTCCTTCCCAGGCAGGATTCGAACCACGAACGTCTTAGTTACCAGTCTATCGTGCTCTGGAGTGAACAAGGCTCTGAAATCAGCTACAAGGGTCGGTCCGGTACTTTTTGCCAGTACTGTACATTATACTGTACATTGTTTCTTTTTTTATTTTCTTAGAATGTCTTCGATACTTTTAAATATTTTGAAAAATTCAATGCGGTAGAAATGGAGAATATTATTTTTTAAATATTTCTATACCTGAATTTAAAATAAAATTTTAAAGTTTGGGACCCCCAAATTTTGATTTTCTGTGAAGACTTGATTTGGGATTTTTGGATCCCCAGAATGATTATGTAACTAGTTTTTTTTCAAGTTTTTTTAAATATAAATTCAGGACTGAAGGGGTTAAAATGATATATACCCTTCAAGGGAGAAAATAAATCATCCTTATTGATTAAATTTAGGAAATTACACAATTAAATCAACAATAACAACAACAACAATAACAAAAATACAGATCTAGTGACATAATTAGGAACATTAAATCCAAACGTTTGAGATAGGCAGGGCATGTAGCACGTATGGGCGAATCCAAAAATGCATACAGAGTGTTAATTGGAAGACCGGAAGGAAAAATACCTTTGAGAAGGCCGAGATTTAGATGGGAGGATAATATTAAAATGGATTTGAGGCAGGTGGGATATGATGCTAGGGACTGCATTAATGTTGCTCAGGATTAGGGACCGATGGCGGGCTTATGTGAACCTCCGGGTTCTCTAAACGCCATTTGTAAGTAAGCAAATGTATCATATTGTGAAATAAGAGTTTCCGTCAGTTAGCTATTTCACTCTCATTAAATTGAAATTCTGCCTATTGTGATTGTGAAATTAAGTCAAAGCACTCAATGAAAGTGAAGCCTATATTGAACTCAAGTTCAGTGGTTGCACTGCCTGTACGATTACAGATATTTTAAAGGAGCAGTTTATTCCAAGTTTCAAACGGGATTATTAATTTTAAATAATACTGAATTACATTACTTGTTCAGTTGTTCTTTGTTCTTATGTATTCAAGAAGGTACAAATAGGAGCGCGCAACGAGAAGTGCTTGAGCGAAGTGCAACGGATATGACGTCAGACTACACCTGTTACGTCTCATGACGCTCCACGCGACTTGACTGGGGAAGGATTCAGTTATGCTATCTACTCTCACTTCAGCCCTTTTCATTACATGAAATGTGATATCGGTTTCAGCTGTTGAGTTAAGATTACGATTTGTGTCCCTGTAGATTGTTTTTCCTTTAGTATTCACGAACTTAGCAGATGTCACATTATGACAATGAGACTGAATATTCCGATGGTTCTTTGTTCCTCTCCTTTTTTTAATACACAATTTCCTTCCCATTGCACCTGTCTTCTCATTTTTCTCTCTCTCACTTTCCTCTAATCCTCATTCAGACTGTAAATGTAATTTATTTATTGATACTACAGTGCGTTAAAATAAAGAATATTTGATACAGAGTGAACCGTAAGTACAGTACGATTATTTAGTCCTGACAGTCCCGGCGATGTGCGCCTGGATCAGGCAAGTCCATTTAGTTTCGCCAAGGTGTGTTTGGGTTAGTCTCTCGCTTGCCGTCGGAGCGATCGGATGTCATGCGTGCGGTATAGCGGTATGTTTCTAGTACAATTAAGTTGTACTGCATTCCTTTAGCGACTGATCGCCCTTATCTCTACTCTGGAGCTCTCCCCACTACTCCTATTACTGCCCCTCTTTCGCGTCGCTGAGCTGTCAGGACTAAATAATCGGTCTGTAATGTCGTTAATTTCAGGGGGTTACTCTTTGAGATATTTCAAACAAAAAAGTACAATACAATTTTACTCGTTTTGGTTCCTTTTCGAGATAAAAACTTTTATATGAAACATTTCATGGCGTGTTTTGGGAAAGCTATTGAATTAATTCCCAATATGCTCAGTCAATTTAAGAGAGCAGTCTATTATGATAATAAATTATTGAAATAATTTTAGTTTTATTCTTTAAATGTGAAGAAATTTGATTCGAACCAATGTAACATTGTAAAATGCCTTTGCAGATCGAAAAGTTACATTTCATAGCGTATTTTGGGAGAGCCATTGATGTAATTGCCAATATACTCCGTCAATTTAACAGAGCAGTGTATTATGATAATAAATGATTCAAAGATTTATAGTTTTGTCCTTTAAATGTGCAGAAATTTCATCTGAACAAATGTAACTTTTCGTTCTGAAAAGGAATTTTAAAATGTTACATTTGTTTGAATGACATTTCTGTACATTTAAAGGATAAAACTAAAATTATTTTATTAATTCATTATCATAATACACTGTACTCTTAAATTGACTGAGCGTATTGAGAATTAAAGCAATGGCTTTTCAAGAGTTTGAAATATCTCGAAGAATAACCCCCTAAAATTAATGACATTATTTACGGTTCATCCTGCGGTGCTTAGATCATCAGCCTGTCACGCAGCCGAATCGGGTTCGAGTCCTGGTTAAGCCTCGAATTTTTCATTGAAAAATCCATAGTTTCACTTGCAACAGAAGAGTTGTGGTTTTTCTCTAGGTTCTACCGTTTCCCCGAGCTAATAGGCCTAAGCATCGACATCATTCCGTCAACATCTCTCCATTTCATTCTCATATTCGTCAACATTTTCCCTATAATCAGGCGAGATATGCAGGATAGGCTATTCCAGGCGCATGTGGAGTTGAAGTATGCACAGTGGATAAACAGGATGCCTTAGCATAGTCAACTGATGTGAGTGAGAATTGGTTAGCTAGGAGTTAGTACAATGGAGTAGAGAATGATTCAGGAAACTTAATTACAGGAGGGCCGAATGTAAAATCAAAATTGAGGCGTTCTCTGAAACAAGATCTTAACTACAAAATCTTGAATTTGAGATACAGAGAAGTAAACATTTTAGAACTTGTATAAGAGCATAACACAGAACGACGTTCAAATGTTTCTAGAGAGTGCTGCATTTGTTGGAGGGAAATAATATTTCGTCAGGAGAGAGATGTTTTATTAAGGATTCATTATAAGCTGGAGAAAGAAAAACGGCGTAATGTACGTTAAGTTGATATTCCAAGGAACGGCTCAATACTTGGCACATCTGAAAATGCACATAATAGATCGGCATGAAGCCCTGAATAAGTTAAAGTTGAACATATTTTCTAAATAATGCAGAACAGTTACTAGTTTATATTAAACTAATATTCATTTTTTTAACCTGAAAAAAAAAACACATAAAGCAAATGGACTTATTATTGTACGATGTGAAATAATACTTCCATAACCACTCATCTTTGAACACTCCGTTTCTTAAAAGTAGGTTACTGTTCATTGTTTGCAAATCAGATACAATATTTATAATAGAAATACAACATGAACACAAAACGATGTTTACGCGCAAGGGAGTGGAACTAGATGTATACTGACAGAGAAGTTGATTTCTCACTGTGATGGAATAGTTCAGGAGGAGGGGTGTCAGGGTGGAAAAATATCGGAATTGACATCCTGGGCCGCGAGTAACATTGCAATGCAGGCAATACTACAAGGATAAAGTATTTACCTGTCCGAGGGTCAATCACCCCTACATCGTGTAATTTTTAACAGAGAATAAAAGGTGAAATTTGTCTCTTTTTGCCGTTAACTTTGCCTCTTGTTTACTTTATCTATTATTCGTATACATTTATGTTTAAAAAAGAAGAAGAAGAAGAAGAAGGAAAAGAAGAAGACGCTATTTATCCTGCAGATCGGAATGAACAAATCGGCCGTATTTGGTCTGTAGGGCGTAGTTGCCCACCCCTGGTCTAAGTGTTGGATTGTTATTGCCCTCCATGCATACCTATAAATAAATCAGTCAATCCTATCCATTTGGTCAAGCCATCTCTTAAAAAAAAGGTTCTGGACTCACTCCGATTCCCTATAGGAGAAAAATCTCCATTTTCCTGCCGGAATTCGAATTACGGGCCTCTGAAATGTAGCTATAATCTCTGTAACTTGACCCATGACGAACTAACGTTGTGTTTCATATATGTAATTTGAGTATTCTGAAAGCATGGACATTCTAAAAGTTTTTTAAATTGATAACTTATAGCAACTTTATGAGCATCACAATATTGCGTGTTTGTCCAATCGAATGTCGTTTGTGCAATGCATTTATTGTCAATCTGGAGAAGTGTACCAATTGTCACTTCGAATGAGCACTGCACAACGTTAAACTGTTCCACATATGCGGGTCAAAAGTTCATGTGCATGCACATCATTGAAGTTAATTTAGTATTTTCTCAGAACTCTCTGCATAAAGAAATATTCCAAGAAAATAATCTATTGGAGTGAAATTTAATGTGGATTTAACATATAAAGCACAAACTGTAGACTAAATTGTACAAGTAAATAAAGGCAAATAGCTCTTTTTTTGACGTGGAATATGTCTTTTCACACGCAGAATATGGGAGTCCGTTCAGGGATACGTGTAGAAAAAGAATTTAGATTTCATATCATTACCTTCTACATCTCATTCCATAGACACATTAAGATAAGACGCAGCTCTTCGTCCGCTTACGGGAGGGGACGTCCTCTCTGCAACCGTTCCTGGGTTCCCAGTCTTCCTCAATATCTCTGTCAGGATTCATTTCCTTAAGAGCACTTCCAAGGGCGCTTCGACACCTTGGTAGAGCCGTTGGAATGGGTCCTGTGCTGCTTGGTCACCTTAGCTAGCAGTATGAATTTAGGGTGAGGGGTAGAGGATCCCCATTGGATGAGTAGGTGAAGGGTCACATGCAACCGGTAGGTTGGTACACCTCATCCTCATTCATCCCATAAATTCGGAATGCACAATAGGCCTCATATGGGCGACGTGCAAAGGGTCGTCCCTAACCCGCCCCTGGCCACCGTTACTAACCTGAACTACATCTCTACTGTCATTACTATAGATAAAATAAGAACGCCGAAAAAATGATAGCCGTTGGGAAGGTTTCAAGTGTGTTATTTTACTCGTAAACGCATTCGTTATCGTTATAAATAAATAAGAATGAAATATCGTCAATGAATATATATATATATATATATATAAGATAGCCAACAACAGACTGAAACTAGTCAACAAGGTACCGTACCTAGTATTTAACACGCGAAAGCGATAAACAACATATTACGAAGTAATATAGTGTTAAAAGTTGTGTATTCAATATTATATATTGTGCACCCCGAATTTATAGGATGAATAAGGATGAGGTGTACCAACCCACCGGCCGCATGTGACCTCTCACCCGCTTATCCAATATATATATATATGTGTGATAATAATAATGGCTTTATTTAACCTGGCAGAGTTAAGGCCGTAAGGCCTTCTCTTACATTCAACCAGGATTAAAACTTGCTTACATAGTTGAACATACAACTGGAGCGGAATTAAGTAATTACGTAATATGTATTTTCAAATTTAAACTTGGTTCCCCTGTAACATTATTGTACTGTAGCCAGTGTTATAAAACGATTACAAAATTAAATACATCATTTAGCTTACATTTATTCATGGATCACAACACCGAATTTACTTATTGCATGTCGTATTCTAAACATTCTCGCGTCATGATAAGTTCATAAAACAGTGATGTGATAATACGTCCTGAGATGGAAATAATGTTGTTTCAAAGAATTCATTATGTCCAGCGTCTTTACGCCTCTTTAATTATTGGGTGGCTGGTTAAGTTAATTTTACATTAAAGTAAAAAAAAATCCTTTGTACGACCTTATCAAGCTGAATAAAATGATTTTATCAGATATCTACTACTGATGTAATTGTGAGAACACAACACAATAATTGCCTACCGTTTAACTGAAACAATTCCCACGCTGGAGAACCGGATCATATGTAGACCTATCATATTCAAATTGAAGTTAGTAACCTTGAAATACGACATTGTGGACAGGTCCTGCTCGAGCATTTCCGCTACGTAGCACTACATCACAAGAAATGCATGTCATTAAGGAATAATTATCCCACTGATGGAATTAAAGATGCAACTGACGTATAATTAAGAAATCTAACGACGGCATGTTCAAGGATTAATATTTGTGGGAGGGAGGCTGACCGTCTACTATTTTTTGGGAGGGGGAAGCTGACCGTCTATGCCAATGATCACCAAAAGCTGTGTCATGACACATGTATCATATCTGCATCTACTGGATCATACATCCATACTTATCTTGCCCCCCTCGCTTCGTTACAAATAAATAGACAGATATGAGCAGCGGACATACAGCTCGATTCAACGTTAATGGCCCCTGTCCTTGGTTGTTTGGCTAGTGAGCAAATTGTGTGTTGCGTCACAAGAAAGAAATTGATCACAAACGTGCAAGGAGGGGAAGAGGGAAGAGAAAAAATGAAAATAATACTGTACTCCAACCATGAGAAAGTCTTCGGGGACTGAGACGAAGCGGGATAATGCTGTGAATGAATGTTGATGTCATAAGGTCACACACGTGGGTACTCTTATCTCTATTGGCTAGCTCTCACAGCACAAACCATAACATTGATCACACATATTGATAATTTTTGGGTGAAATCTTAATATTTATTATGACTTCATTTTATCTGAGGCTATGAAATCTTGGTGGATTTGCCGTAGATAATGCAACACTAAATCGATTCTTCACATTTCATTTTCTTCTTCTACCCTAGTTACAAAATTATATCACGGTTAATCTCCTGGTCTTTCAATCTCTCCATACAGGAAATAACATATGGAGGTGAGCGCATGGTTTTTAAACTGACGTTATAACGGTAATATTGTCTATCTACTTCGTTCCAATAGATGACGCAATAGTAAGCACATTCCTTTCACGGTTCATCTCCTGGTTGGAGAACAGTATCTTTGCTCGTAGCTGTGGGACACTCATGTCAAGAAAATGTCATCATGACAGTGTTTAGTCAACAGGCGTAGTGGTTAGTGACAGGACGTGTGGAATATATTCTGTTTTAGACGGAGTGTACCGCGACATGATAAGAAGGAAGTGTTAGGTGTTATGACTGCGCGGCCTGACCTGTGTGACCCACCTCGCCAGTAGTGATGAGTAACTCGCTCTTAGTCTGTTTACTTTTTGTAAGGGCCAAAATCCTGAATCAAGATGTACATTTGTAATACTATACTCCGTTTCATATTGTCTGACAGGCGACATAAACATTGCCGGAAGAGAGAGTAATTGATAATGAAGCAATAGCAGATGTATTATTCCAGGCTTGTCTTGAAGTTAGGCGGTCTAAAGCGTTCTATCCTCGCCCAACTTCAAGACAAACGTGAATTAAGACCTGTTACTGCTTGAATAACAATTATACTTCTCCCCTTCTCTGGCGGTAATGTTTACGTCGTCTATAAGACATTATAGAACAAGTATAAGTATGCTGGATACTGTGTTTCGAAATGTCTCTTTGAAAACCGAAAACAAATACGCAAAAACGTAAATTTTAAGAAGTATGAGAGAAACAGTTTTTCTTTCATACAGATGGCGAAAATGTGAGGTGTTTAATTTGCTGTGAAATGTTAAATGGAATTTATGAGAACAATATACGGCGTAATTATTCTTCTTGTCATAAAGATTACCACACCTTTATCTGGAAATTGAATCTGTCATTAATAAAATTAATAAACAAAAAATAAAAGTTATCTGTTCCTATGTCGGCTTACAAAATGAAGGCAACCTTCAGTGTCATACATAAAATATGACGCGAACTTTGTTACATAAATAGATACAGTAATATTGTTCCAAGTTTATGGATGAAATTTCAGAGTTTTTATTTTAGGAATAAAACGAATTGAAACGCTTTAACATTTGAAAGAAGCAAGTTCATATACAAACGATGTGAAGAAGTTACCACAACCGTGACTATGAAGCGAAAAAAACTTCTAGCTAGCTATTTTGTTGCCTCGAAAAATTTACCGTTTCATTTTGAGATCAGAAGCCTTAGTCGGGGTAAAATACTTCGGCGTTTTTTCGACATAACTGGTGAAATTTCTAATTTCATATTCAATCTAGTACGTTTTTCTAATTTGAAAAGTCTGCTGATATAAAGTAGGCCTAGGCCTACGTGTTTTCTTTCATGGAGCATAGCATAGGCTATCTATTCTGTTTTATTAATAATTTAATAATAATGAATAAGAGAGGAGAAAGTTAACACGGATAAAGCTGTGTAGCTAATACAGTAGAAGAATATTATATTGTTTTTGTTTCCGGTTACTGTCCGTCTCTGCACAGTCATTCACTGCATTACCTGAGGAGATACCGACTCCACCCCTCTCTGCGATAGTGGTGTACGGGCTGCATTTCTATTACGTCACCATTTCGAGGTGTTCGACTTATAATCGTGATAATAAGCATAGTATTTTTTTCAATGACGCTTTTAAATGCCGAGGTAATTCTTTGTCGAAATTTAATGTGGACGAAAAATGACCGACAGATTTTGCCTGGAAGTCCCTCGTCAGGGACAGGATTCATTTACATGTCGTAAATCTAAGACACGGAAAACACAGCTTTACTTCCCTTCCGGAGGGAAATATGCTAAGGATGTGGAACTATTCCTGTTCTTTGAAGTGAACACTCTTCTTTGTTCTTATTTATGTATATTTCTGGAATAGGAGTTATTAACCATCGGGATACCTCAGTCAGCAGTGGCGTTTTCCTGCTGACTCGGAGCTGCACTCTGGCGTGGCTTCGATTCCTGCTTGGCTGATTACGGTTAGGATTTTCTGAGGTTTTTTTCCAACTGTAAGGCGAATGTCAAATAATTCCACGACTAATTTTCGACTACATCTCGGTATCATCAATTTAATCGACGCTAAATAACCTAATAGTTGATACCTACATCGTCATTATATAACCGGCTAAAAAAAAAGGGCGTTATAATAGGCAGAGAACTTTTCTATGCCATTGGAAAATAAATGTTTTTATAGGAATATGACTGAAATAATTTAACAAATCTTCACTGAACACATTAGAATTTTCGCACCCTCGAAGCCCGCTAAACGTCTAACGCTATGTTGTCATTGATGACAGTGTTATTCAAAGCCGCCTCACGTTATTTCAATAGTGGAACTCGCTAGCTTTAGCCGAACAACGTGGACGTGAATGCAGTTTACCGTAGACCTAATTCGGTGTTAAAACATGGTATCTTGTTTGAGATTTACCACTGTGAATGATATTTATCTACTTATAACAGCTCAAGATGGATAAATCATTCAATCAGGAGTACAAAAAGGCTCAGGAAAGAATTTTTCGTTGAGATTCCAACAGACAAACTGTTGAATTGTGACTATTCCGCCAAACGAAAACGCACCTTTGTTTAACCCGCCGTAACTTGGACACCAGTAGATATTTTGAGTAGCGATCACTTTTAAAAGTAATTTCCATTCTTTCTCAACATTTCTTTCGCTTTGTCCTCCCATCTAACGTGAAAAACAAAAAAGTTTACTGCTTATTAACTTTTAAAGGTGTTAATATCTATTCCGAACAGATCATATCGAAGTTAGTATTTTGTTCTCACTTTTCAAAAAAAGATTTTCTTTTCGAATTTTTTCTGTGTCTTTCCTCAGACATTGAACTGTCAATTAAAAACATTATAGCGCGATTCAGTGACTATCATAGGAACAACAACATGATAAATGGTAAATCAGAGGGAAATATCGTGTAATGATTCTTTCCGTAGTTTTACGGACGTTAACATACGTCACCAAATTTGTCATTACTAACGTAAATATAGCGTTAACAGATCAGCGTACCAGGAGGGTACGAAAACTCTATTGATAATTTAAATTACTGCGTAAGACGTTTGATAATAACTCATGCGATTTTAACGACGCCTATTTTTAAGTTAGATTCATTGAACATAGCGATCGCGATCATTTAAATTAGGGTAACTTAGGAACTTTTGAACAGTGGGGCTTGTTGGATACTTTGTACTTTAACGTGTTACCTCGCCACTTGAGGGCACCACATTCTGTTAGAAGTCAGTGACGGAAGTAGCCACGAATGGAAGCTTCACAGAGAATAGAGGATCTACAAACAAACAGTGGCGAGGTAACACGTTAAAGTACAAAGTGTCCAACAAGCCCCACTGTCCAAAAGACCCTAAGTTACCGTACTGTCTGTAGAGTGATAAATCGTACGCTTTTTAATAACATCCATTTTTAAATTATGATACAATATGAATATTCAATAAGAATCTTACATCAATCATAATGGTAGTCTCGAATTTCACGTTTATGAATGTTTTACTTTATCAGTATTTGTATCAAGAAAAGGGAACATTTTGCCACGGGAATGAGGCGACTTTGTGTGCTCGTACGTAAACATGTTCAAGGCCTTTACTAATAAGGTGAAGGAAAACACAATTTCCCATGAGTCAACAATACGGTAGGCCTATGTGCTTTATTTCCAAGTTCCCACATTTCTTAATACAATTTTCCTCACTGCGTAACTTGCACTGTGATTCTAATTTTACTAACTCCGACGTAAATTGGAAGGATTGCTCCTGGAAACTAGTTTCATATCTGTAATATCTGTCGCTATTGTACTCCATTGTCTACTGCAACTTGTCAATTCTCATTGTTGTGTATCAAGATGTGCCTGTCCTTGACGAAAATTATGTTGAAAGATTATAGTGTTTAAGATCATAGGAGGATTGGAAAGACATTCTGAGGCAGAATGTTGAAAGAGTCTCTACCATAAAGTTGACATTTAGTAGCCACGTTGTAAGCGCCCTGTGAGAAGTGAATTTCAGTAGCTGAAGAAAGAAGAACTAGATCAGTAAGAAAGTTATTTTTTATTTCTGTGTGTAAAACACAGAATTTTTTAACTTAAGTGTCTTACGTAAACGTAAGTACAAGGACAGTGTTTTAAATTAATATTCTGTTTTGATTGTCGCTTAAGTCAACCAAAATTATTCTTCTTGTCAGTGTTGTGTCCAGCACTCTAAAATTTTACTGCAATATTTGACGAAACAGATTATTTCGCACCGAGCGAGATGGCTCAGTGGTAACGCACTGGACTCAAATTCGGAAGGTTCCGGGTTCGATCCCCGGTGCCGACCAATCTGGCCGAGGTTTTCCTGTGATTCTATTCGACTGTATATTACAAATTTTCAGTTAAATAAACGATGATGCTGGATTGTACACCTACTACTACGTAATAATAGACAGTACAACAGCTACAAGCATTCCAAACTGAACAGTCGTGATCTAGGAGTTAAAGCTAGTTTGTTGTTTGGTTCGTTCGTTCATGTACTTCCTTCGTTTCTTCGCTAATTTTTTTACTTTTTCATTATGCCAAATCAATAAAAATATGCAATTGCATCAAGTCCCGCTTTCTACTCTTGATTGTTGCTTTCTTGATTCTTTTTGTCCACTGGTGTAAAGTTACAGGCTTGTGTCGGAAAAACGTATTGAATATCGATTTGTTTCCAAGTTTTCTGATCTGGTCTGTGATCTTGTGACTGACGTGTGGCAATGCGTTGTTGTGCAATAGCAGAACATCCCGAGTGTCCTTTATATTTGTTACTTTTTATTATTATTATTATTATTATTATTATTATTATTATTATTATTATTATTATTATTATTATTATGCAAAACACACTAGTTGTGTGTAATCCGCGGGCCTGTTCCAGTAGGGGATATACTCTTCATAGTTGACAGCGTATAACACTGAAATGAAACAACATCCAAATATTACATTCGCAAACAATAACCTTTTCTGTGAAATCTTTATGTACTTGACATTCGAGAAATATGGTCACACTTTCTGTTAATACGGTGATGTTATTAATTACAGTAGGCCTTGGATGACTGAATTTATGAGTAGTTTCGAAGCCCAGCCAGTCGTGATGAGACACAAATGAAAAATAAATGGATGTGACATCATAAATAATTATTATCGTATACAAATAGGAGTTATTAATAAATGCTGGGAGTATAAAGGCAGAATTACGTAGTTAATTTAACATACTTTTAATTATAAAGTAGTTCTAACTATGGTATTAATCAATTTCATGTTGAAGTTTGCCTATAAGCTATTAATGTTTGACTATAATTATATGTGTACAAAACCGCCTTTGCTTATGATAAAATAAATAAATTTTCATTAACGTTTTCGATATTTGTGTATCATCTTCAGATGTGAAATGTTAGATTAATATGATGAAAACCTTGCCTATTAGATGGAACTTAATGTGGTAATTTTCGGGTCATATTAGTCTGATTGCTTGGACTTAACTTAGGTTGATCTATGATATACATGCTGTGTTAGGTTAAATCACTGCGAGTCATATGATATGATCTAAAATATATAAAAATAAAACTGTTTAAGAATTGTAACCACTATTAGCGTAGTCATTGAAATCTTTAAATCGGCAAACACAGCCAACATATGTTCAACGTGATTATAATCTTTCAAAGTGATTTTACAAAGTGTTCACATTTCAATGACTACGCTAATAGTGGTTACAATTCTTAAACAGTTTTATTTTTATATATTTTATGTCATGTCACATGACTTGCAGTGATTTAAATCTGCAAATACAGCCAACACATGTCCAAAGTGATTTAAACTTGTAAAGTGTTTATACAAAGTGCTCACATTTCAATAACTACGCTAATAGTGGTTACAATTCTTAAACAGTTTTATTTTTATATATTTTAGATCATATCATATGACTCGCAGTGATTTAACCCAACACAGCATGTATATCATAGATCAACCTAAGTTAAGTCCAAGCAATCACACTAATATGACCCGAAAATTACCACATTAAGTTCCATCTAATAGGCAAGGTTTTCATCATATTAATCTAACATTTCACATCTGAAGATGAAACACAAGTATCGAAAACGTTAATGAAAATTTATTTATTTTATGATAAGCAAAGGCGGTTTTGTACACATATAATTATAGTCAAACATATAGTATTACTCGTTAAAACATTATATTACCGGTTGTTTTGTATGGTTGTGAAACTTGGACTCTCACTTTGAGAGAGGAACAGAGATTAGGGGTGTTTGAGAATAAGGTTCTTATGAAAATATTTGGGACTAAGAGGGATGAAGTTACAGGAGAATGGAGAAAGTTGCACAACGCAGAACTGCACGCATTGTATTCTTCACCTGATATAATTAGGAACATTAAATTCAGACGTTTCAAATGGACAGGGCGTGTAGCACGTATGGCCGAATCCAGAAATGCATATAGAGTGTTAGTTGGGAGCCCGGAGGGAAAAAGATCTTTGGGGAGGCCGAAACGTAAATGGGAGGATAACATTAAAATGTATTTGAGGGAGGTAGGATATGATGATAGAGATTGGATTAATCTTGCACAGGATAGGGACCGATGGCGGGCTTATGTGAGGACGGCAATGAACCTGCGGGTTCCTTAAAAGCCATGAGTAAGTAACTTATTAAAGTATTACTCGTAATTCCCAATGCAGTTTCCAAACATTATTATTGTTTACAATTTCAAACAAATCATTAGCGTCATACTTTTTTTTACATTCATTGTTTGCTCTCTAGCACCTCTTAATGCTTTCTGGTTGACTTACAGATGGTATTATTTGTCAACAATGTGTCATTGAATCATGTATTCAGGTTTCTGTTCAGCGAGAGTCTTGATAATATTGGATTTGTTTTATTTGAAGACTGGTTAATTAATAACCCTCCATTCTAGCAAACACACTAGCATTCATACAAATTTTCAGAGTCTAGACACCCGGGAACCTTTCTACTTCAAGGAAAATTCCCCGAGAGTTCAGCCCAGGAATCAAATCTAGGACTTCCAGGTCTGGAAGCCAGCATGCTAACCACCAGGTCATGGAGACAGTTTGGCGACATATTTATGTGCAAATTGTTTCGACTATCCATTGCGTTGTTGCCTAGGTCTCATAGAATGACGAAGCAATTATGAAGTAATTAACGAGAAGTTTTCACTTTATTAAATTTAAATGCGGAGAGTATAAAGACAGAAATTAAAAGAAATATCAAAATGTTATTCAGAATTCCAAACATGTCTTACAATTCTTACAGTAACATTCACGGACAGCACAGACGTTTCATACAATAGACAATTTCTGAAATACAGGTTACTAATCTGTAGTACGATTGAAGCTTTCTGAAATAAAAGTTACTGATCACAAATACAAGTTATTAATCTGAAATACAATTAACGCGTTGTGAGTTACAAGTTATATTAATCTGAAATACAATTGACGCTTTCTGAAATACAAGTTACTGATCTGAAATAAAAGTTACTAATCTTAAATACATTTGACTCTTTCTGAAATAAAAGTTATTAATCTGAAATACAAGTCACTGATATGAAATACAATTAACGCTTTCTGAAATACAAGTTATTAATATAAATGCAATTGATATTTTCTGAAATACAAGTTACTGATCGGAAATATAAGTTATTAATCTTAAATACAATTATTGTCACTTCCTGAAATACAAGTTCCTGATCTACAGTACAATTGACGCTTTCTGAAGTGCAAGTTAATAATGTGAAATACAATTGACGCTTTCAGAAATACAAGTTACTGATCTCAAATACAAGTTATTAATCTGAAATACAATTAACGCTTTGTGAGTTACAAGTTATATTAATCTGAAATACAATTGACGCTTTCTGAAATACAAGTTACTGATCTGAAATAAAAGTTACTAATCTTAAATACATTTGACTCTTTCTGAAATAAAAGTTATTAATCTGAAATACAAGTCACTGATATGAAATACAATTAACGCTTTCTGAAATACAAGTTATTAATATAAATGCAATTGACTTTTTCTGAAATACAAGTTATTAATCTGAAATACAATTAATGTTTTGTGAATTACAAGTTATATTAATATGAAATACAATTGACGCTTTCTGAAATACAAGTTACTGATCTGAAATACAAGTTACTGATCTGAAATACAAGTTACTGATCTGAAATACAAGTTACTGATCTGAAATACAAGTTACTGATCTGAAATACAAGTTACTGATCTGAAATACAAGTTACTAATTTTAAATACTTTTGACTCTTTCTGAAATACAAGTTACTGATCTAAAATACAAGTTACTAATCTAAACACAATTGTTGCTTTTCAAAATTAAAAATCAGTCACCGGCGTAGCTCAGTCGGATAAGGAGCTTGCCTACCGATCAAGAGTTGCGCTCGGTCGCGGGTTAGATTTCCGCTTGGGCTGATTACCTGGTTGGGTGTTCCCTAACCGTAAGGCAAATGTCTGATAATCTATGGCAAATCCTCGGTCTCATCTCGCCGAATATCATCTCGCTATCACAATACCATCGACGCTAAATAACCTCGTAGTTGATACAGCGCCATTAAATAACCAAGTAAAAGAATTAAATATCATTAACTTACTTACTTACTTTAACCGTATCATGTTTAACCTCGGATTAATTCGCAGTTTGTTTTTTAAATTGCTCTGCTCTTATTAGAGTTCTGAAAACTGGTTTCAGCGTGAAGATCTCGAAAATGGATTTTCTTCCATCATCATAGTATAAGGAAGAAGTAAAGAACTGAAAGGAAGAGATCGGCTCATCTGCGCCGACGTGGTCAATTTCCACAGTAACGATTGCACTTATATTTGCAATGCATTAAGAAGAATAAATAGCCAATGTCAACTTTCGCCATGTACTTCCGTTAAGAGGAAAGTGTACTCATCACTTGAAGAAATATTAACATTTCCTGAAGATGTTTTCTTTGCTGCTCGTCAAACAGGAAGATTTATCGAAAGAATTACTGCTGTATGCACCCTAATCATGTGACAGGATTTCAACTTACTACTTTATTATAGCTCACAAAAAACAGTTCAAATTTCCGATTTCTGACTTCATTGTGCGATGTTGTTATGAGTGACAAGTATTCGTTCATTTATGAAGAAGGTGATAACTGTTAAATTCCACTGATCATTTGCAGTGAGTGCCGGATCTGATTATTCAAAATGTTGGCATAAACTATAGGGACTCCGTATTTGCCTTGTGTGACGTCTGTAGTCACCTTGTTGATGCATGGGAGGCGGGGAAGTATGGCTTCCACACTTACTTAACCTCAGCGCAAAAAGGTGACGTTCTCAGCATTAAGTTCCGGCCTTCTTTTATCTCAAGGAAAGACTCACAAGCAAACATCCTGATGGCAGGCAGATAAATAAGTTATTATTTATTTTCTTCCAGGATGTTAATCATGTTCAAGTAAGTCCTTATATAAATTTTGGCCACTCGAGCGCAATTACGAGGGCCGTAAAAAGGAGTTTCCCTGGAGCCGTTTACAGAAATGAAACACAATTTCATGGACAGATTTATTGAAACAGATACAGCAATTGTTGAGCTATTTTTAAACATATTTCCCACCGGAATTGTGACATTTGTCATAGCTTGGCATCAACCTTTGTATCCTGAAATCTGCCGCCTGAGATCGGAACCAGTTTGCTCCTCTCTGTCGATCCCATGTTATGACAAATGTCTCAATTTCAGTGGGGAATGTGTTGAAAAATGGTTCAGTAGTTGTATCTGTTCCAATAAATTTTTCCAATGAAATTGTGTTTTCTTTCTGTAAACGGCTGAAGGAATACCAGACGAAAGATTACGCCTCTACCTAGATGTGAACCCAGGCTCTTCCTGTCCATAATTTGTCACTCTAATGACAAAGGCAGCTTCTGATTGTCTCTTGCATATTCTCGGATAATTTTAATACTTTTCACAACGTTCTAGATTTCATTTTGCAGTACCTGAATATTTTAAAATTTAAATTAAAATTCTTTTTGCAGTACCTAGATATTTTTAAATTTGAATTAATATTAATTTTGCATTACCTGGATATTTTTTAATTTGAATTAATTTTATGTAAGGTACTATTAGCGGAATTTAGTTAATTATCTCGTCTTCATGAGTCCTCTTTCCGGTACTTGCAAGAGATAATATATGAAGCCTCTGCAATTGGATCAATGATAATAATCTGTACGGGATGGTCAGTCGATCGCACATCCCTGGCAATGATGTAATGGAGCAATGGCAGAATAATTCGCAGGGAAAAACGAAGAACTCGGAGGAAACGTGATCCAGAACCGCTTTGTCCACCACAAATATCGCTAGCACTGCCGGGGATCTAACCTTGATCGAGGTCGGTGAAAGTATGTCATCTAACCGACTAAGCCAAGGTTCGGCTTATTAATTAATTATATTATGTAGATATACAGGCTGTCCCGTTATTATGTACCTTAAACGCATGCACCGTGTTCTTACATCTATATACAAACAAAAAATGTCACATGAACATACAAACTGTCTAAAACGCTTAGTTTCTCACAATTGGAGACGACGAGAATTCTAATTCGGAACGTACTTGCAAGAGTCTTATTTTGTGAGGGCAAGATTTAATTCATGTTTTGCTGTTCGTATGTACGGCCCACATTGTCCCAAACATTTGGACATTAAATTTCCAAGACGACGGATCGAGAGGAATGGACCAGTTCCGTGGCCGACAAGATCACTCGGTCTCACGTCTTGTGATTTTTTGTTATTCGGTCATCTAAATGGTCTGGTGTATGCTGAAAGATATCCTACGCAATACCATTTGTTGCAATCAATTGTGGAGGTGTGTGCTGAGATTTCGGAACTTTCCTCTTTCCAAAACCAAAGACTACACAATAATGGGACTTCCTGTTATACATACGTTGTATAGTGAAGTGAAAGGACATAGTAAAGAGCAGGTATTAAGGTCACGATTCGTCTGTGTTTTATGATGCAAATAATGTAAATAAGGGAATGCTGGCCCGAATACAGAAATTTGAAGGGTCAGCAAGTCCGAATAAATATGTATATATACTTTTATATATATATACAAAGGGGTTAGAGAGAGAATAACGAAATTAAAAAATCGGAAGTCTCGAGGACCAGATAGTATTGCTACAGAGATTCTTAAATTAGGTTCCGAGGCCATAATTCCATACTTAATGCGTATATTTCATGTTTCCATAAACAATGCAGCTATTCCATGTGACTGGAAATCAGCTATAGTGGTACCCATACATAAAGGTGGAAATAAATTAGATGTCGGAAACTACAGACCGATTAGCCTTACATCTGTCGTATGTAAAGTCATGGAGCATTTGATATCGGATTATATTCGTCATGTTCTAAATGCGAAAGACTGGTTTTACAACCGCCAGCATGGTTTTAGGGAAGGCTTCTCATGTGATAGTCAAATTACGTCGCTGGTTCAGGATCTAGCTGAAGAGGTAGATAGAGGCGGAAGAATCGATGCAGTTGTGATTGACTTTTCGAAAGCATTTGATTTGGTGCCACATGACATATTAATAGATAAGTTAAGTAGGCTAGGAATAGATAAAAGAGTGGTGCTATGGATCCAAGAATTCTTAAAAGGTAGAACCCAGAGAGTTAGAGTAGGTCATGAAATATCGGAAATTGGAAATATAAGTTCAGGGGTGCCACAGGGCAGCGTTCTGGGTCCATTACTCTTTATAATATACGTAAATGACCTATGCCAGGATATTACATCAAATGTGAGGCTATTTGCAGACGACTGCATTATCTATAGAAAGATTAGAAATAATTCAGATGTAGATGCTATTCAAACAGACTTGAATAAAATTTACAACTGGGCGTTAAAGCATAGGATGAAAATAAATGGTTCTAAAAGTAAATCTATAACATTTTGTAAAACCCGAGAGGAAACTACTCTTAATTACGAATTCAGTGGTGTTGTAATTCCGCAAGAACAATGTTGTAAATACCTAGGAGTGTATTTAAACTCCAAACTTTCTTGGGGAGAGCATGTTGATAATGTTACAGGCAAAGCATGGAGGGCACTTCACTTTATTATGAGAATCTTGAGAAAGGCTAGCCCCAAATCGAGGGAAATAGCATATCTAACATTAGTGCGACCGTTAATGGAATACGGAACTACATGTTGGGATCCCTATAGAATATATCAGATAAATTCCTTAGAAAGAATCCAGTATAGGGCAGCTAAATTTGTTAAAGGTAAAAGAGAAGATGGGAACGATACGATAAAAGAACTTAAATGGGAAACTTTGGAAAACAGACGTAGGAAAACTAGAATAACATCATTGTATAGAGCACATCTAGGTCAGAAAGCATGGGTAGACTTAACGGCTCGGTTAGAAAAGTCAACGTACTATGGTAGGAACGATCATGATTTTAAAATCAAATGTAGGAAACAGAAAACGGATGTAGGTAAATTCTCATTTTTAAATAGAACTATAAATGATTGGAATGACCTACCTGCAGCGGTCTTTGAGGGCTGTCCTTCCTTAAGGAGATTCAAGAATAATTTAAAGAGTTGTGTATAAAGTGAAAATTAAAATTAACGTGACATTCAACATTTAATTTTTTAAGGTGGCATGTATTTATCTAGCCTGACGAGTTTACTTCCTTGGTTTGAATTGTAAATTATTTAAAAATAGCGTGTAAGAGGGCCTTAGACTAGAAATGTTTAGTTTAAATGTAGTTCTGTTTATAAGTACAGTATGCATAAGAATGCAATTATTTGACTTATTTGAACTGTTGTATCAGTGAAGCGAGGTGAGTCAGTGAAGTTATGGTTTTACAGTGCAGTGAACAGTTCCGATCAGTGATAATTTATAGCGTCAATGAAATGTGTTCTATAGTGTCAGTGAAATGTGTTACAGAGTGTCAGTGAAATGTGTGCTAAAGTGTCAGTGAAATGCGTCATAGTGCCACTACAGGGAATGAGATGAGAGTAAAGTGAAAGACTATTGAAAATTATGTAGGACCTATACATAATCATGTAGGTTGTGTTGTAAAATTAGGTGTTTTATTTTATGTTTTATTATTATTGTGTTAAATTGTATTGTGTATTCTTATTGTATTGTGTATAAAATTGTATATGTGTTGTAAATTTTATTATGTATTGTAAATTTTATTGTGTATTGCTTATCATTTTAACTGTGTATTGTTAATATTGTATATACCACTGCCACCGGGTGCTTGCCCACTTGCAGTGTAAATAAATACATACATATTTATGTATATATAATGAGACAGCAATAATATTTTGAAACAAAAGAAGATACTACTTTAATTAAGAATGCATAAAGCTAATATTGATTATAAACAATTTGTTGAGTGCGTTTGTGGTGCCTGCAAGCACAGCTGGCATAGTCTGCAACATCTTAAGATGCCCCATCGGATATTGACGTGTTATACTAGTTACCAGCCGATATAGTTTTAGTTGTAAAACAGTTTTCAATTTTATGTTTATCTTCTGTCTTCTATCTTACACTTTAGATTTAGATTTGTTTAACTCACGATTTTAACTCTATCACTTCAAGACAAACTGTGACGTCATTTCTTGCATTTTTGTTTTCAGGAGCGAGCTTTTAAAGTTTGAATGCGCGTATAAAATCATAGTAATCTTCTTTCATAACAACGAGTTAGAGAGAAAAGTAATAGAACTATGCATGTCATATTTTGCCACAATAAAGATGCCATCAGGATGTACAATCGCAAAATTTTGTTTTCGAATTGACATATCACCTTTTGTCTTGGAATCACATAACTGTAATAAATTTGTGTATTTATGATGTTATGGCACATACTCGTGAATGGAACAATGTTACAGATTTTAATCTAAGATATGATATTCACTATTATCGTACTATAAATAAAAGTAATAGTGGTATTCCTTTTTCTACATTGATCAAAGTTTATAATAGTTATATGATGGGTATTAAGTTTTACAACAAAATGCCAATTAAATAACATCATTTTTATTTATTTATTTAACTAGCTAGCTAATGAGTACAAATTAAATTTATAAAACAAAAATGTACGGCACACATTGTCCCAAACATTTGGACATTAAATTTCCAGGACGATGGATCGAGAGGAATGGACCACTTCCGTGGCCGACAAGATCACCCGGTCTCAAGTCTTATTTTTTGTTATTCGGTCATCTAAATTGTCAACTTTGAATGCATTTAAAAGTAAATTTTATGATTCGTTGATAAGGAACTCTTATAATTCCGTGAATGAATTTTTACTGTGTCAAGATATTGTATTATAAATTTTGTATTTCTAATTTGTATTTTTATGAATTGGCCAATTGTTGTTGTAGCTTAAAGGCTTAATAAAACGAATACGAATATGAATATTGAATCCTTTAAATGACACACTTCAGCTTAATATGCTGATAACTTTAAATTACATTACAGTGTTTACAATTTGTTTGCAACTTCCTGAAATTCCACTTCCGAAGCTATCAATTAGATGACCTTTCGCAAAGAATTGATGATGCATCATCATTTGATTTCAAGGTTTAAGCTACTTGCCTCATTGTCTCCTCATTTATATGAGGATTGTGAATCCACTCCAGACCTTCAGTAACAGTGGAACTCCTTGGTTATGCAGTCAGTATGGTACAAGGCCACCGCTTAAGACAACATAGAACAAACGCAAAACACGGGCACAATGTCATTACCCTTGGCATGGAGATATTAATTCCTTACGCAGGATAATAATCTTCCAATAATCCATATTGTCTTGCATTAAGGCGCTATGTTCGGTTCAAGTTTGTCGAGTCTGGTGAAGTTCGATATTCGCAGGAGGAGGAGGCCTGTCATGTTTGTTCGGCCTTGTTATGAAAATATGCGATGTCCTCCACTCCCATTCCTTCATATTTTAACCTCTTAAGGATTTTATTACAAGCCGCCACGGTGGTCTAGTGGCTAGAGCGCTGGACTTATAATCCTGTGGACCAGGGTTCGATTCTTTATTTATAACTTGTGTTGGGCAAGTCCCTGGTCCGCGTATAAACAAAGCCACCGTTTATGGCGCGCGAAATAAGTAATGGGAACGTTGAGAGTGAGTATCTTATATTTGCCATAGTCTGTGGGCGAGAAAGCTGACAACTGTGATTGGCAGATTGCTGACGTCACATCTGTTTAGGAGGTGGTACCACTTTCAGCCAAATTGGCAACAGATGCTACTGACTCCACAGTGTACTCAATGACACACCCCAGAAATGCAAAGTGAGAGTGTCTTGCCTTTGACGCAGTCAGTAGGCAATAAGACTGACAACTGTGATTGGCAGGTTGCTGACGTGACGTGTTAGGTGGTACCGTTCTCAGCTGGACTGCCAATAAGTGCTCAATGACTGGTTTTTACACAAGGACACACGCCAGAAACGCTGGCATTGGTTTTAACACAGGGGTTTTCTTCAGGATTTCCTGTCCCCCTATGGCATCCCAACAAATCTTCTTCGTCATCTTTTCTCATTGCGGGTGTAGTGTAGACCAGACTCCTATGGCGCCTCTGGGCAACGACTCTGTTGGTAAATTCGTTTACACAACTGGCTTCATATGGGTGAATGCCTTCAATCAAATATCCGATCGCGGACATGAGTTTAACTCATGACGAAGGCGGAGTTATTTTTGTGATGCACAAAGCCAAGGTTGTGACAGGCTTTTCTAGAGTGTCTCCGTTTTCGTTCTTTATTTCACCAATATTCTCCTCAATTCTTCATTCATTGTAATCTTTGTTTCGAAAAACAGAACACTACTTGCGTTTATGCGGCGTTGAATCGACAGTCCGCCGTGGTAGGTGTTCCTCATAGTTTGGCTAATGATTGACAGATGGCAGTGGTATTGGTTTCTAGCGAGACCGTCTCCAATACAATTTATAACAATTGACCGGTTTTGTTTATATTTGTGAAACTTGGACTCTCACTTTGAGAGTGGAACAGAGGTTAAGAGTGTACGAGAATAAGGTTCTTAGGAAAATATTTGGATCTAAGAGGGATGAAGTTACAGGAGAATGGGAAAAGTTACACAAAGTAGAACTGTACGTATTGTATTCTTCACCTCACATAATTAGGAACATTAAATCCAGACGTTTGAGATGGGCAGGTCATGTAGCATGTATGGGCGAATCAAGAAATGCATATAGAGTGTTAATTGGGAGGCCGGTGGGAAAAAGACCTTTTGGGAGGCCGAGGCGTAGATGGGAGGATAATATTAAAATGGATTTGAGGGAGGTGGAATATGATGGTAGAGACTGGATTAATCTTGCTCTTGATAGGGACCGACAGCAGACTTATCTGAGGACGGCAATGAATCTCTCGGTTCCTTAAAAGCCATAAGTAAGTAAATAAGTAAATGTATATCTTTTCTTGTTCTAATGAGATATTATAACGGTAGCCTAAATATTTAAATGAGTTAACTTGTTCTAAAATTTTGTTTCGTATATGACATTTACCATGAAATGCCATTATTTTGGTTTTGTATCTACCGCAGATACAACTCCGCCATCTCGGAGAATTGAACTTGGGACTGCAATCGTCGTCAGCAAGCGCTCTGCCATGAGCTACTAAGGCGGCTAGGATATACGTCTAGAACACTGACAGATATTTTACATCAACCGTGCCAACAAAAACATAACTTGATTATTGAAGAGTTGGCAGTGTTTTCGGGTGGCGATGCTCGTTTATCTTTATCACCTCTCCTGTAGTCCATTTAGACCAGAAACGTTTCGTGGGCGTATAAGAACCGAGGAAATAGAGAGCCTCAAACCTTTCAGAACTTCCTGAATGGTAATCATCAAGCCAATGTCGCACATCTTAGAGAAAATAAACAGTATCATGCGAAATGGCACATTTCCTGATTGTAAATTTTATGCACTAACCACAAAACCGCCATCTTAACTAAGATTGTGGTAAATTAATTGTCATCGAGCGTTTTATATCCAATATATCCTCTTTTTAGCGTAAGGATTATGTTTCACATTAAAATTGGTGTAGTTCTTTCTAGAAAGATATAATAGTGTCAATTCCTTGTAGCCACGTCAAGGATATGTTTTTATCTCACTGTGCTATTAGTCGTAGGTTGGATCATTGTTATAAAATGTTTCTTGTTTGAAGGTGACGGCGATTACCGATTACTTATTTACTAGCTATATAGTCAATCTTCTGCATCTCTCGCTCCTACATTAGTTTGATCTAACCGTTGACGATTATAAGAATTGAGCGTAAACTCCCTATCGTAGGACCTTCTCCAATTTCACAGTATAGTGTTACAGAATTAAAAAAAAAAGTATATCAGTAAATGATGAAAGATGAGTGAAACGGAGAAAAATTCTCTCCGGCACCGGGATTTGAATCTGGGTTTTCAGCTCTACGTGCTGACGTTCTATCCACTAAGTCACACCGGATTCCCATCCCGGTGTCGATCGAATCCTCTCAGTTTAAGTTCCACATCTTGGGTTCCTTCTAGTGGCCTACCCTCATGCACTGCGTCATAGATGACTGTATGACAGTGGCACAATGTCCACACATGTGCAGAGGTGCACTCGTTATGAGTGAATAGAGCGTCAGCACCTAGAGCTGAAAACCCGGGTTCAAATCCCGGTGCCGGAGAGAATTTTTCTCCGTTCCACTCATCTTTCATCATATGATGACGCAGAATTTTTTGCATGGAAATATCATATGTACTTCGGTACATCATAATAATATATGTCAGTAAAGTTATTATTCTCGGATATATTCAGTAATTTATTATAGAAATAAAAAAATAGCCCTGTAGAAGAAATTACTAACAAGGACAATGTTTCAGATAGGCGGAACGTTAAAAATAACTGATACGTGTTATAGTTTTACTACGCTGCATATCTTTACGTAGAACTATGTGGGCAGAATAGAATGAGAACAGGGAAAATATTTTAAGTAGGTTATTTTACGACGCTTTATCAACATCCTAGGTTATTTAACGTCTGAATGAGATGAAGGTAATGATTCCGGTGAAATGAGTTCGGGGTCCAGCACCGAAAGTTATCCAGCATTAGCTCATGTTGAATTGAGAGAAAACCTCGGAAAAACTTCAACCAGGTAACTTGCCCCGACCGGGAATCCAATCCTGGCCACCTGGCTTCGCGGCCAGACGCGCTAACCGTTACTCCACAGGTGTGCGCACAGGGAGAATAGAATGGAATGAGAACAGAGAGAATGGAATGAGAAAACGGGGAGAATACAATGAGAACAATGGGAATATAATGAGGACAAGGAAAGTAAAGGAATAACGAGGGAAATACAAGGAATATCCCCAATGGTGCCACCTATTGAGAACTAGCGAAACTTTTTCAAAGTTTGTCAATTTATTATATATTTGGTTCTGACTTATCCCGCGGTTGGAAAGTTCGCTTACACGATTATAAAATTGTAGGTCAGATATCTTTGAACGCCAGTGTATATAGGATGAACTTCGACGATCGTTGTGTGCTTCATGGTCATTGATCAGTCGCATTGTGAAATGTTTAGTTATTCCAGCTCGAATACCGTGAAACATTGCTACTTCAAGTCAATGTATATGCATTTGAGAAATACTGAGACCTTGGAATGTTGTTCGATGTCTCTTGAATGGGAGTTTCCGCAGTAGCCTTTGAAGTGGCTCGATACTTGTTTTACACTCGCGTTAATGACACTTTATTCGCACATTTCCTCTGTGTGTTCCCTAGCTCTCAGGATGGATATTACGTCACAAGGTGCCGCAACATAATGGTTGTGTTCGAAATTTTGTTACTGTCGTTAAATCGTACTTGCTAGACTGAAACGTTTTTGAGAGGCCGACTGTGGAATTATGTATGATAAGTACCTACTGATGCTCAGTGACCCAATTGGAACGCATTCAAAACTATCGTTTCCACTTGGCATTTCAGACCCTGTTTCATTGTGCGTTAGTCGTGCAACTGTACCTGTCTCTCATTTTATACCTGGCTCGAGGTTGAAACGTGCGTAAACACGTACAGGAATTTTGACGCAAGAACTTGGTTACTTTTTCTTTCTATTTCGGTGCTACATTTCTGAGAATGCATAGCTATACCTGGTAAGGTTTATCTTGTCTCAGTAGCAATAAAACCAAGTCCCTTCAAATGAGGGTGGAGATTATAGGAGGGTTGTAAATTTTCAGGATTCCTTTCAAAACTTTGTTATTGTACAGGCTACCGGAACTCAGTTTCTTGAAAGACAAGCTCTGTGACGGAACTACACAGTACGAAGAAAGATATTTTGTAATTTTATTTTGCGCTACAGAATGTATCAACTGGTCCCTCCCGCCACTGGATGGATGGACGGCATCGCTCCACTCCCCCATTGCCATAACAACACAGACGAAGTAAGACATCTACTTTCTCTCTCTTTTCACAGTGAGACAAGATACATCACACAGACTTTAGTTACTGTTGGGCAAAATACATAAAATTATGAGAATTTCGTTTTGGTTTGATATAAAAATATTTTTGCATTTTCTCTTCTTTTTATCTAATCTTTACCGAAGTCCATATCGGAATTTTTTCTAAGCTTCATGCATTTTTAAACTAATACATTGTGGAACTCCTATGATGTGAGATCAACCAGGCAACATCATTCGATTCTGGGTATCACACTTACCTCCATGCCGCTCTTGCACTTTCATGGCGTGAAAAAGGAATTATATATATACCAGCCATGGGCATAAGAGGAGAAGTGAAAAGGACTAAGATACCCTCGCCCATGTCCTTCTCGCTTACACCGCCTATAAACAAACGTAGATTGAGGCTCTGTGTATCAGTGGTGGATTTTAGGCGACCAGCGAGAGCCGAAAGTTCGTAAAAGCTGATACAATCCATCACTGACTTCTTTTCCACTCTTACCGCACCAAAACATAATTGTGTCAGCCGGGGAAGGTGGAGTTAAGGGGTGATCTGCAGTGATTCAATCGAGTTAATAACGCCCAGGCCTGATCATGGCCATCATGGATGCAAAGTTCGTTAATTCAAACCCTCCCGAGGATAATAAAAGGCTTCGCTTAAACCGTTAAATATACTTGCATGTGTCACTAAAGATCATTTTTTTCATGCCTGTTGAGTCAGTCTATCAAACAGCATCAGATTGTCTTTAAGAACTGAACTTCTATACCTGATTTTCTGCAAACGTGTTAAGGATTACCGCGATTTTTCCTGGAATCTTACGCCTTATGACAAGTCTTCTTCTCTGCCTTTCAAGTAATGCATTTAGTATACGTTCCAGGCATTTCCCTGGTTCTAGATAGCTTCTATGCTTACTATGTCCTGTGTATTGCCTACATTGTATATTATATAATATTCCTCATAAGTGTTGTCTAGTTATAATTTGTCTCGACTTGTAACTCTAAATTTGTACTATTGTGTAATTTAGTTCACTTATTTCTTGCTTACTGTAATATTAATTGAGAGTAACTTCAAAGCCATAATTCGATGGTGTTGAACAGCAAGCTCGTATGTCAAAATAATTAAATTTATAGAAAATCGAAAAAGCATTTTAATATCTTGATAATATAAAAAATATATGACATCAGATGGTATTTAAATAGCTTTATGCTCGACCATGCATGTAGTAATTATACACCTGGTAGTAGCCCTTTAATGCACCTCATTAAAGTACACCTATTCATTATAATTCAGTTGCTCAGCCAATGAGAAATCACCTTTGTACTGATTGTACCATTATAAAACCGCAAGTATCGATTATTCTCGGATATGCAATCGAAAGACAATTAGCGAAAAGTCACGGAGGCTGGAAATCCAATATTGTCGCAGAAGGTTATGTTCTGTTACTATAATAATTAGCGTTAATTGTAAATAATATTCAAATAAATTCAATTTGTCATCTCGTTTTTCAATTCTAAATCAATTTCCAGGTTATATCAAGACTAATGTTCATGTTATTCTATAGATTATATCAAGGTCAATGACATTCGTGCCTCGGAAAAAACAATACTTTCGCGTCTGCGCAAATCTCGCAATTCAGGTCAGTTCCGCTCCTCACTTACATAATAATTTTAAGTTAGAAATACGGTCGAGCATAAAAAGTCGTATGAAACTTGCCTATAATGGTAATTAAGACGCTCGTATGAAAATTATGAAACTCGCTTGCGCTCGTTTCATAAAAAAACATACTCGGGGTCTTAATTACTATCATTATAGGCTCGTTGCATAATGTACCATTTAAGTTTGCATCCATGCCTTGACGTAAGATGTTTGAAAAAATTCGGAAAGACTTTTTATATAGGGATAAAGTGAAATCTTATTTTGTTATTTTTTTACATACAAGGTTGCTGTTCAGTGCCATGAATATATTATTTTGAAATTAATATTTAGTATGATTTCATTATTTTATTAAACTTATTCTTGTATACCTATATTATCAATCTTCGAAAGTTCTTTAAATATTAATCTGAAATTATTATCGTGTATTATTAACTTGCAAAATTGTATACACTTCTTTGTTTCTGGCTGAGTGGAAGAGAAGGCCTACTGGTCTTAACTCCACCAGAAAAAATAAATAAATAAAATAAAAATGTCAGTTGTTGCCTCTGAAAATGTAGTAAAATGTACACTTAAAAAAAAAATATCCACGAAAGAACAAAATACTATTAGATTTTCTTGTTTCGTCTACTCTGTATCTGGCACTGACTGCTCAGTTTCCGTCACACGTTGATTATTATGAAATGAGACGACAAAAATTCACTGACAATTATGTTAGAAATGGAAAAGATATAACAGAATGTTACTTTCAGTTGGAAGGGTTCGTTGTTTCCTCAGTTTGCTCCAGTCTGGTGTTCATATTTGCACGATTAATGTAGGGCTCTCCGCTGGAGCAGGAAAGCACGGAACTTGATTTGTATCTCTGTCGTGTGAATGTAATATGTCTTCATCAACTCCTCCCACACGTTCTACTATTGCTAGACACTGTTCGCGCCATGTATATACTCGTACATGACCGAGAGCGCTGATTTGCTTTCTCCATTGACTACCTTAAATGAAATACCCCGGTATTTTTATAGGTTACATTAAAATATTCAAAATATGCGATAAAATAGACATGTTTACAATGGTGGCAATCACGAGGATTTTTTATTGCTGAATTTCCATTGCCTAAGAAATAAATAGTTTTTCTTGGGTTGAACCCACTTGTTAGTCTTGAAGTGAAGAGAAAAAAGACGGGATTCATCGGATTGTTATAATTGCGTGAAACGTTTATGCTGTTCGTGACTGTTGTTGTGAGCATGGTTGGGATTGTAAGGATGTTTGGGGCTTGAAGTAAAAATTTAATTTGTCTTCATACCTATCGATTTATTTTTAACAAAGCGGAGACTTCTAGTTAACTACTCATAATCGCTTCCTCATTCCAGCAGCCTTCTCTCGAATTAATGCAATTAATAGTCGAATCGAATGATAGGTCTACATCAATATGACGTCAATAAGTTGTTTGAAATTCTGTTTTGTTGATCAACTGTCCGAAGACAGGTTTGAGCCTCACAAGTGATAGCAATAAGGCACCATTAATGAGAGAACTAAGCCACGAGATAATGGGGCCTGGATGGCCAAGCGCTTCCTATATCAGATCGGAAACCCGTACTATCCCTAATACTTCACCCCAGCCTATTTTTACTATTGCAGATGATAGATGAAATGAGAGAAGAAATGGAAAGTATTGATGGAATGATAGATTGAAACGCCCCTGGAGCTTATCAGTTTACTCGTCCGCAAAACGAGATCTGGCTCTATCTGGGGCTGAGGCAGGATAGCCCACTTGTCAGCGTCGGATTCACCCAGGCCACCAGTCGAACTTGGAAAATCATCGCATATAAGGGCGCACGAAGGAACAAGTCATGCCCAATTATTGTGGACTCGTCGTGGGTCCACCCTCGTAAAGCCAAGCCAAGCAAAGACGTCCTACTGCTTCCCAGAAATCATTTGTGAAGTTTGTTGACCGTTAGGAACCGCCTGATACATTCTGCTGTATTTCCGAAATGAATAGTCTTCATGATTGCCAGATTCTCTCATCAGGAATCCAGGACAGATTATAATACTGCGTACCTTAACGTCATTAAAGATTTGAAATAATAATTAAATTTGCAACACAACAGATTTTATGTATTTCAACTACTTATATTAAGACTTAAGCTTTTAATTTTGTTACATTCTTGCTAGATTATGAAATTTCGTTTGAATTATTGATAAAGTCTGGAAAAATAATTCCATATTAGAGGCTAATCTATAGGCCTACAGGAAAAATGCACGATAATACAGTGTTTAAATCCCATCAATATCCAACGAGAATAAAGACTAAAAATACTGTATAATACCTAATATACTGGGTGTTCATTTGAAAGTGTGTCATGACGTCACTGTTGATGAGTCAACGATTTGAAGCGAGTTTCACCTTTTGTGTCAGAGAAGTTGCCTATTAATCAAGGCGTTCAATCTGAACTTGAGAACGTGTATGGTATAACTTGAACGTCGTAGCAACAGATGGCGGTCTGTACGGTCTGTGTGCTACCATAACCTCTTTCGAACTGTGTTTTGCACGGCCAAGTCGTACGCAGGGTATTTTTTATCATCGGTTTCGCACGGCAACATTCCACAATACAAATCAAATGCTCCGTGTCCATGTTGACCATCGAAGTTAATGTCAACAAATACATAAGTAATCGTCTTAACCCTCTCCCCATATCCCGACAGTAAGAAAAAACTCACCTCAGTACATGTTTCGAAACAGTTCACATTCCTGTCACTACCGGCGTTACCGTACGTATCGGTAAGTGCTCTTCTGAATGAACGCCGTACTTGCTAGGCAACTTTTCTGGCACATAGTAATACACCTCTGCGGAAGTGTAGGAAGATTGAATTCTCTAGGCTCATCGACTAGCCACATGACGACATACAGCGAGCCATGACACACTTTGAACTGAACACCCAGTATACTGTAGTAGGCACCAGGCGGTAATGACGATGACATTAAACATAGGTTGGATAGGGTCTTAAAAATGAATAAGAAATTTTAAAATTCATTGTATAGAAATGAACAAAACATTACTTTTTTTTTTACATTCCGCAACAAATATAACTCAATTCACAATGTTTGACAACCTTGACAGTCACCCCCTTTTCCTTGAAGTTCTATGCATAAAGAACTTCCTTAAGGGTATATCTAAACATCCGCCTCCTTCGTACACACACAAACACATACGCACACCTTGTTTTTCAACGCGATCATTTGACCATATGACGTATGTCTTGGACTTCTTCCACTCCCATTTATTTAGATATTGATAACGTTTTAAATTTTCCACGAAATCGGATTCTCGGAAGTCTGGAGAAAACTGTCTTGTGATGATAGAGTATCTTATCAATTATTGCTTCTTTATCCGATTACCTTTTTTATGTGTCTGCCTTGTACGTAGTACAGAATCCTCCACACTCACCATTCCAACATGAGATTTCCAGTCTGTGAAACCAGGTCGTGGTACGTACCCTGTGATTAAGACATAACTTGGGCACAGCTTAGAAGCCACGGTCGTGCGTTCAAAACCCGCCTAGAGCAGAGACGTGTGTTCGTTTGTTGTTTCAGTCCATCATGCCATTTCCTATTGCGTGATGGCATAGTGTTTGTAGGTTGAAGAAGTTCGAATGAGCTAAGGACAAACCTAGACAAGTAGACTCGATGTACGCACATGGATATTTATGGAAAATCGGTGGAACTGCTCAGTGGCTGTTAAGGCCCATTCACAATGAAAATTAAACGTAAACGTAACTTAAACATAAAAGCTAGAAGCTATGTAATATAATGGAACCGTTCACAATGGAACACGTAAACAAACATACAGCCCTGGGCACAACGGGGAAGTGAAACGGAACTCTGAAACCCCCCTCCCATGTCCTTTCCGCTTACACTGCCTTATAAACAAACGCACAGTAGGCACTATGCATCAGTGATGGATTTCAGGCGACCAGCGAGAGAGGAAGTTCGTAAAAGCTATGATGCAATCCGTCACAGAGCAGTGCTTAATAAGCTGGCCTAGTCGTCTCAGCCGGGAAAGGTGGAATCAGGAGTTAAGGGGAAATCTGTACGACCCAATTGAACTAATAGCGCCCAGGACTGACATAGAAGCTTGCAAGCTCCAAGCTTCTGTGTTTACGGTTATGCGAAAGGTAAGAAATCAGCCAACCAGAGCGCACTGCTGTTGTTCATAGTTCCACAATGGCGTCGATTAGTTGCGATTTATCGTACCAGACATCCCTGTTTGTATGACAAGAAAATCAAGTCGTACAAAGATGCAGCGATCTACACCTGTGGAGTAACAGTTAGCGCGTCTGACCGCGAAATCAGGTGACCCGGGTTCGAATCCCGGTCGGGGCGAGTTACCTGGTTGAGGTTTCGCCGGAGTTTTTCCTCAACCTAATATGAGCAAATGCTGGGTAACTATCGGTGCTGGACCTCATTTCACCGGCATTATCACCTTCATTTCATTCAGACGCTAAATAATCTGAGATGTTGCTATAACGTCGTAAAATAACCTACTAAAAAAAGGCAATGTTAAAAGATTATGTATGAGAATCAATTTCACGTGAATTAAACTGTGAAAGTAAATAAATTGTTTTACATTATTGTATGTACATAACCTATTCCGTTTTTTTAATGTTTTCATCATCATATCCTGTCAAGGATTAGGCCCTCTGGCCTGTTCCGCCTCAAGTGAGCTGGTCCTTCCATCGCTTTTTCGGCCTTCCAAGATCTCTCTTCCCGTTAGATCTGTAAGCAAATAATCTTTGAGGTTGCCTGTCACTGGACATCCGTGATGTGTCCATACCAGTTACCTCGGTAAACTGTTATGGTTTCAGTGATGGCTATGACGTTTAATTCCTCTCTGATGTCACCATTTCTTTTATGATCAAAAACGTATAGCCCGTTAGGAGTCTTAGCAATCTCATCTTAGCCGCTTCTATTCTTCGGAGTTGATGTGATGTTAAGGCCTATGTTTCTGATCCATATAATAAAGTTGGGACTGCCAGTGTTTTATAAAATTTCAAAATTGTCTCTCGTCTGACTTTCTTTCTTTAGTAATGTTGAAATTGGGCTAATTTTATGCCTACATCCCTAGAGTTTATGTAGGAGAGATTACAACCGAGATAATTGAATTCACGTAGACCTACAGTGATTATTTATTAATAACAATTTTAGATCTTTGATGATTTTTCCCTTCAAAAGCCATTATTTTAGTTTTCTTTGTAGATGTATTCAGATTACAGTCGTTTGCTATTTGTTGTAAAGTGTATACTGCCTTTTGTAAATTGTCTTCAGAAATAGCTAAAATGATCTGGTCATCTGCATAAAGTAGTGTATTAAGTGGGTAGTCATTGTTCATGAACTGTGTTGTTAATTCAGATTCCCAAGTCTTAATAATAGCATTTGTATAGTTATTAACAGGCTTCGGCCTAGGGACACAGAGTAACCAGTATGAGGTTCAGAGTACACGGAGTATAAATGACGTCATGACCCGTGTGGAGGGGTGACTGCAACAGCACAGGTGGGTCCGTAATGTGCATTACCGTTGTGTGTATTGCTGCTTGGCTGCGGTACGTGTAACAGGCTTCGGCGTAGGGACACCTGATTGAAGGTCACAACTCACGTTAATACTTTAATGGTAGATATTTATTGTCCACACTAGGAATGTACTGTATATTCTGCAGCTACATATATAGGGTGAAATATATTTTGTGCCGTACTATGACGGACTGTTTACATGTTGAGACATGAAGTAACGGCGCGCTCCATCCCCCACTCCACTCGACCAACACAACACTAAACGTCCGTGCGTTCTGAATTTCATGCGTTTCTGTGCCCAGGACCGAAGCCTGGTTATTAAACAGGGTAGGGGACATTGGACAACCCTGTTTCAAACCTTGGTTTATTGTTCTACTTTCATTACTTGTAGTATTATTAATTTTGATTTTTGTGCTTTCGTACATGCTTTGTATTGCATGAATTAGACGTTCTGTAATTCCTGTTTTAACTAAAACTCCCCAAAGCAGTACTCTGTTCACAATAACAAAAGCTTTTTAATAAATAACGTAATGTCATGTAGGTTTTTAGTTATTTATTTTTATTTTGTTGCGTCTATCATGAACGTCGTGGAATCAGAAAATGCTTTGAAATTATAATGTTTATTTTATAAGGAAATTCTGCATTTCATACAGTTAATGCTTGTAAGTCAAGAATGGAATTGTAACAAAAACGATACAAGTTGCCATTTTGAATCAGCTACCATTCTTCCACTTGTATTTTCTGATAGGCGTTTGCATATTTCAGTGTGAATGCCTAGCTACATTCCAGTAATTTTACGCGTTCAAGTTTTATGTTCGTACATTTACGCTTAATTTTCATTGTGAATGACCTTTACTCATATAACGCGCACTTCAATTTCCTGAATAGAAGCTTATAGAACTAATACTCGTAGATTGGTGCTGCTATTTAGCGAGCCGAAATTAAATGCAATTGACTGTGACATCAAGCTTTTCAAATATACTCGTACAAGTTAGAGGTAAGGCTGTTATGTTTACAGAAACTTCCATGTTAACTCAAACTGAAGGTAACGTTGGCTAAATATGTAATATTCAACAGCAGATCATATTTGAATATTCTGATGACTAGCGCAGTACTGTTTGTTGTTACTAGAACCCTGAAGTTTTTTTCCCTGAAACCTGCTAAATACGCATGTGATAATGACCTTAAAAACTAATAAACTGTGTTGTTAAATATTACTAGTAAATCAATAATTTTATGTTTCCTATAACAGCATGAGCACAGTTTGTATATAAACTTGTGTGTTCCTCAGAAGTTTAAGTAAAATCGATTAGATTTCCTAAAATTAATGATAATCATAATTGGGAGGTTGGGTGCAAAAAAAAAAGGTACTTCTCTCAAATGCAAGTTTTGAGAAAATTGGTGTTGAAAATTCAAATCGTTATAACAGTAGTGTCAGAGTTCTAAGCTCCAAAACCGGTTGTTGAGTTAGATCGGAGCGTGAACTTGCTTATGTCTGTGGAAACACCGGAGCACGCAACCAGTCTAGTGGAGCGCTCCGCTCCGTTTAGTCCCTGTCTGACAACGCTGCGTTATAATGTTATCTATGCACGCCTTTACATTTTGGGTACTCCTGACCTCTATGATCACAGTATTGAACTACAACTTGGTGATCATATGCGTAACAGATCAGGGGCACATCCTCTAAAATGCCCTTCTTGCACCCAGCCCTCAATTGGAACTCAGCAAGAGCTCTTGACTACTGCCCCTCAAGATGGTTTTGTGTTATCAAAAACTTATTTTCGTGTCATGCATGCGTCTCAAGTGTGATTAGTGAGTTATGTTTACTAGTCAGCAATATATGCAATGGAGGGGAAAAGGAACTGGCCACTCTACTCCATTATCTTCTGACTTATTTGCCTCATTGGTGTCACTTACGATGTTCCAACCGTCTGTTTATTTGTTTATGAACATAATAGGCAAAACCCAATTAAAATGTCCATGATTTACCCTACTTGGAATAAAACATTCATGTGACAAATGGACAGATATATATTTTTTTAGTGTTCCGATTTTTATTAAAATGTCCAAGAGGAGAAATAGCGTGGTAGCGACTTAGGAGTATGTATTTTAAGTAGGGTATACATTTCAAAGTGATATTCTGTTTTCGGAATTCGTACTAATCATTTCACGTGATCAAACAAAATACTATTTTAGGTTAGGTCTCGTGAATCATAAACTGATTAGCCAAAGAAATTAATTTCAAGTTGTCAGACAAAATACATTTTAATATTAGATCATATTAATCTACTAATTACCAACATAATGTGCGAGAGATCCAGGATAAAAATATATTCTTTCATAAATTATTGAGCCTAAAGAAAACACTTCCCAACATAAACATTAGATGTTATAAATACGTAAATAAGTAAGACATTGTTACTGTTAATGCTATATTATTATTATTATTATTATTATTATTATTATTATTATTATTATTATTATTATTATTATTATTATTATTATTATTGTAGTACATGGCATTGTGATTTTACCCTCTTTGGTGATATCTAATTTTAGTTGGCAACACTGAAGAGACGGCCAAATTAGCCTTTTAGAAACTGCTCTTATGTGATTCTCACTATAACTTTAACACTTAATATTGCCTTCCCCTCTGTCATTGTTCTGTCACTTCGCCTTTTACTACCAGCCGTAAAATAAATGTTCTAATCGGTTATTTAACGACTACATCAACTACGAGATTAACTAGCGTCGATGAAATTAGACATGTGGGGATGGCATTTGGCTAGATAAGTTCAAAGATTCGGCGTGCGATTACGATATTCGCCTTACGTTCGAGAAAACCGCGGAATAACTGAATCAAGTAATCCACTCAAGCAGGATTCGAACCAACGTCCGACTGGAGTCTCGAATCATACCGCCTGAGCTACGCCGGTGGCTCCCGTAGAAGAAATCAGTTAAAGTTACCACGTGAATGCGATGCGATCATAAATCTGAAAATCTATTTAGACATAACAATTACCTATTCATGAGGCTTATTATAAATTTTTAAAATGGTCTGCTATAATGATATCACGATTCTTTTTGCCATAGTACTCGTACTAATTTTTTAGACCATATTCTTCTTTAATCGCTGTAGCGTGTTCATTAATATGTCCGTTAGAATATTTTACTTAAAAGAGTTTTAGATTATTCATCTCACCTCGCAATAATTGTGTTATAATACCGTTAATAGATGTAGAAAACAGTTCTGGGTTCCAGTCTAGATCTTACGGAAGGCCACGTCATGGCAGTAGCATTATAATTGGTGTAATTTTTTAACGGTAGACGTGAGGTAATTAGTCTTGATCCATAACCACAATATTGCCAAGTTTTCAGGTATTCCTTTAGAGTCTGTGTCAGATTATTGAAGTAATTGCAAAGAGTGGCGCCGTGATGCCCCCTCTTCCTGTCTTCCCCAATGCTGGTTCCCTTATAGAAAAGCTGCCAAATTTTCTAAATTTCTCATTGTTTCCTAATTTCAGATTCCGATCTATTTTCTAAACTGTTATTAGCAGACCGTGGTCCAGGGTGCCGAAACGCATTAAATTACGAACGCACGTATGACTGTGTTGTGTCGATCGAGGGGAATGGGAGATGGAGAGTGCAATTACTCCTTGCCTCAACATGTAAACTGTAAATATAGTCTCAGTAGGCACAAAATAAATATTCACGTTTAATATAATATATACAGTGCATTTTAGTACAAAAAATAATTGCCTAACATTACATGTTTCAATTTCCATTATACTGTACATGCTTTAATAATATAAAATAATAATCAGTATATACGTGTGAGAAGAAAATGAAAAATATACAGCACATAAAATAGATTTCTTCACAATTCATTGCGCTGAATTACAAGGCACATTCGCAATACGGTATATCAAAAGAAAAACATCTCGTATTTTCAGTCAATATAAGTTGTTTCAAGAAACTCTTTGAAATAGTGTTGAATAGGATGTTGACATGTACCAACATTATACACAAATTTCGATTAAATTCTTCTTGATGTTATGTCTGATTTTGATGTTGAAGAGCTGTCTTGCCTGTATAATAAATTGAATACCTTCCATGTGCCTTTTGCTATTACATTACTTTTGAAAGAAATGAGTAACATTGTAACGCTGTAAAATTTCTTTGCAGAGCGAAAAGGACATAAAATAGAAAAATAACTAAATAAGAGACTAGTGAAGTGCTTTGTGTGGAGTGTGGCATTATATGTAGCAGAAACATGAGCATTACGACGAAGTGAAGAGAAGCGACTAGAAGCATTTGGAGTATGGATATAGAGAAGGATGGAGCGTATGAATTGAATAGACAGGATAAGAAATGAAGCTGTGTTGAAAAGATTGGGTGAAGAATGAATGATGCTGAAACTGATCAGGAATAGAAGAAGGAATTGGTTGGGTCACTGGCTTAGAAGAAACTGCCTAATGAAGGATGCACTGGAAGGAATGGTGAACGGGAGAAGAAATCGGGACAGAAGAATACATCAGATGATAGACGACATTAAGATATATGGATCATACGCGAGGAGTAAGAGGAAGGCAGAAAATAGGAAATATTGGAGAATGCTGGCTTTGCAGTGAAAGACCTGCCATGTATGCTGTAGACTGTAGAGAGACAGATAATACCCAAAACAACTTTTTCGATGTCAGTGATACTGAAAATCTGGAAATAGATCTGCGGCACCACAATACTTTCTCTTCTATACTTCTAGGTAATGAGAAAGTAAAACAGAGATGAACAAAATGAAGAAAAGTAATGATGGACAAAAGTAAATAAAAGAGAGGTGTACGAAATTGAAAAGGGAAGTGGAAATAAATAAAGGAAGCAAATGTGGTAGTAAATTATGTAAATGCTCCTAAATATGTAATCTTGGATATCATCGCACACTTGCTGAACGGTGGCTTTTCACTCTAGTAACTGTGGTTCAAATCCCGGCGAAACGAAGTGAAATTTGTGGTGGACAAACACTGTTCATGGAGTCCGCCGAGTTAGCTCTGTGGTAGCACGTCTGCCTCCAGACTAGTCGGCCTGGGTTCGATTCCCGGCGGAGTCAGAAATTTTCGTGTAAAATTTCTACCTCCAGACTAGAAAAGTGGCGATGCAGAACTTTTAATCACTAGATTGCCACCAATATGCCTGGTTAAATCCCAAGTCTCTCCATATTGCATATGAAGAGAAGGCTTATGTCACTGTAGATAGTGTTGAACGTTAAGCCTGGCGGTTTCCTTGGTGCTATTCGACAGGAGTAGGCTACGTGTCAACACCGAGTTCCTCCTCCTTCCTTCCTCATCATCATCATCATCATCATCATCCTTACCTATTCCCTATATTATACTTATACAAACACTCACCTAGTGCACGATATAACTCTCCACAAATACACATCATGCATAGCGTGGCCCGTCCAAGTGGTGTGCAACTTGAAAATGAGTCATATCTATCCGCAATATAAGGAACCCGAATCACGCAAGTGAAGTGGGTAGGCATTGGATACACACACACATACACACACTGTTTGGTGGTAGATTTTCACACGGTATTCCCGTTTCTCCTACCATCATTCCCTCTTTGTTCTGTTCATAGTCATAATCATGTTATGCTATTTAGCTCGCACTTCCATGACGCACCGAGGGCAATGCCTACGGAGGTAAATAAAACTACAGCTTCGGCGGGTCACTCCTAGGATGGACGATTGTGTGAATGACTAAAAGAAAAGTATTCGCCATTGGACATAAAAAATATACGTGGAATTGAAAAAAAAAAGAATAGATATAAAGAAACGTAGAACTTTATAAAAGAAATAGAGGTACGTAATGAGAAAAAGTAAAGAACAAGCGTGATAGTGTGATAATTTTATTTATGAATATGAGAGGTAAAACCTGAACTAAAAATTTGGCTGTAAAGCATAGATAACATTTCTTGGATTTTCCCACAAAGAGACTGAATAAATATCATGATTGAACTTGTGAAATGTCATCTAGGCTAGTGAAGGTAGTTTACAAAACATTTGTCCTGTTCATTTAAGCTTTTTAGTATTCTTTCACTCTGTTTCCGTAAGGACATTTCAAAGGTTGAACTTACATTTGTCTTCGTAAGGAAAGGGAAGGGAAAATACTACTCATTGTTATTGCTACAACTGACAAATGATAAATGGGTAACAGACAATATACTACATAATACTTAATCATACATATTTTGTACAATTTAGTAAGCGACTTTCAAATAAATTATTCACTGTCACAGAAGGACTTTCCCTGCTTCAATCCTGACAGAGTCAACTCCCAGTCACAGACGAGCCCCAAGCCCTTAAATCCTGTGTCACCATTGAAGAACTTATTACCTCCAAGAGGTTACCCCAACCTATTTTTAACTAAAGCAGATAGATGAAATGAGGGGAAAGGTTGAGAGTATTGGTGGAATGAAAGAAAGAAGCGGGAATAGCCGGAGAAAACTCTCTGCAACGTTTACTTTGCCCGTTATAAATTTCATCACGACGAGCATCGTCTTCCATTGGTTAATGTTTCCTTGATCTGCTGGATGACAGCACATTATCTATTGCTTTCCTTTACATTTTCAACTTCTTTGTTTTAATGTAATTTCCTCTACTTCATTCCGTACTTCTGTTTTATCCCCTCATCCAACTTCTTGCAAGTTTTAATTTGTACTCGTATTTGGTCTTTTACGTTCTTTTAATATAATTGACTTGGAATCCCGTTAAATTTCTTGTTTTTCCATTGATAATCTTCTGCTTGTCACGCAGGTTCGAGTTCCCGTCTGACCTGAAATTCATTATTTGAAAAATCCATAATGACAATTGTGACGGACAAGACCGCTTCTGGATTGCAGCGATATTTTACTACTTAATTATTCCCAGAACATGAATTTTACCAGCAATCGAAAAGTATTGGGAATAAGTTTGAATAAGGAACAAAAAAAAGTTTCCTTCCCAGGCAGGATTCGAACCACGAAAGTCTTAGTTACCAGTCTATCTGCTCTGAAGTGAACAAGGCTCTGAAATCAGCTACAGGGGTCGGTCCGTTTTTTTTTTTTTTTTTTTTGCCAGTACTGTACACAAGGTAGGTGTCCCTGATATAGCCATGCTAAGGTTTGAGAATTTTTCTAGCCGCCATTTTGAAATAAATGTAAACCACTTTTTTCTTACTCGTTCTCAGTCTAATGGACTTTCTTAAAACAATTTCCTTTCCCCATAAAAAATAGCTTTAATTGTCCAAAAAGTCCCAAATTCCAAAAGTCTACCTAGTGGCCATATCAGGAACATGTGCACATAATATGGCCACCCTTGTTCCATGTTCTACAAATCGTGATTGTTTTCAGTTTGATAGTGCAGTTGTGCTAAAATTAAATGAATAAACATGACACTCAATAATCTTTTTTATAATTCAAAAGTGTAGTCAAAACAGGGTTTTCCATAAAAAATTAAGTTGTTTTTCTTAAAATACAAAATTTTTGCATAATCCCAGCTATAAGGCATGTAAATTTGTCAGGTGAAAAAAATAAAAGTGAAATGAACTTGATATGGCCATGGTGCATTTGATATGGCCATATCAGGAGCAGGTAAGCTTTCACGAAAATCGTTTGATTATGAACAACTCGTAAGAGATACGCCATCAACGACAACACCAATCAACAGAACATTGAAAACTGAATGGAGTACTATGGTTTTCATGAAACAAGTCTTTGAAAAACATCCATAAAACAAGAGACTTACCAGAGAAAAATAAGAAGAGGTCACATGAAAACCGCAAAACAGGCAACTGACGCCATATTGCTCAACCTGACTGGATGGAAAGCGGTCAAGTAACATATCAGGATGCCCTTTCACTGGATGCTGCTGCAATTTAGCGGGTTTTTTGGTTAACTAACTCACAATAGGGGGGTGGCCATATCAGGAACATGGCCATAACAGGAGCACCCACCTTACTTGTATTCTTTTACATATTTAATGTTTTGTATGTTATATTATTTAATATCCGGCATTACTTATTTATATACTTCCACTGCGCAACTTGATCAAATCCATATCACCTTTACCACCTGACCTAATAGCCGTAACCATTAGCCTATGCGATGAGGCGTGCTTGTAGCTTAAGATGTCTTCGGAAATAAGCTTTGTAAGTGGCGGTAAGTGCTCGTGAATCACCCTGTGTACTCCGGTGGCCAGACAGACACCTGCGAGAACTCCGGTTCTTAATCGCGGCTATTAATTTCCAAGAACATTAACGCGTGTGGTGCAAGGCGCTTGCTGACCACCCTGTGATAACCCTGGATGGAAGACAGTAGAATGATGACTTTCATTCTGTCCGTAACTTTCACTCTCGGTATTGCATCCCAATACCCACGTGACCAGAGACATACATACGCACACGCAGCGGTATATGTATTGGTTTTCGCCGTCGCTCCTCTTCGCATACTTTCTCTGTTCCTAGTCCGCCGCCGCGCCGTGTACGTAGGAGATAATCGCGCTTGATCTTGCAATTGGCTGCTGTACAGCGCAGCGGCTAGACGTCAGCAGTAGAAATTAATTGAAAGCCAAGATTTCCCACTTGGTAATTTTCTCTCGTTGAATAAAAACGGTAGATGGCGCAGTGTTTCTAACATAACGAGAATTCATTAGTTACTTGATTATATTTTTTGTGTTGTTACTAGAGCAGTGATATTTTAGTTGCGTTGTTATACATAGTGATGCAGAATAAATGTGAAATATTTTATTATAATATAACGTCTACTGTTACACAGCAGTGCATATTCAAGCCCATACGGGCTGAAGCATGCGGCGAGCAGATTGCTCTGTGCGCGGATTAACTTTCTTCCCCTATAAGAACGCACCGAAAGAGGGGTAGCGGTGCAGAGATTTTCCATGCATACGTTAAATAGAGCAGCGATGTGTAGAACAAGGAGACATACTGTCCTTAAAATGTGGAAAATATTGCATTATTTAGAAATGTAGTATTCAGAGACGCTAAATGGAAATGATTTAACACAAATTAGAACTCTTCTGTCGTCACCATTCCGCAAATCCAGGAAATTTGCCTTCAGAGTTGTAGTTAAAATTAATTGGTATTTCACATACTACACTGCTGAAATGTACGTACAGTGGAAGCTCTTAAGTTCGACAGAAAACAAGTTCGACATACTATAGTTCGACTGCTTACGTAGGGGAATTAGACACGCCCCTATATGGACACTAAGAAATGGGTTTGCCATTTGAATGGAAATTGGTTCTGTGTCTTGTAGTGATATTTTTGTTAAAGGAAAACATTGATTAGGATATCCATATTTATAACTGATTTTAAATTAATGAACTCTTATTTTTCTCTTTGAGAATTGTGCCGTTTGTGAGACGGAACTGTCGAAACCCACTGTGATAGTAGAAGCGCATACACAAATCTCGGGGCGGGCAGAAAATCCAAGTACAGTACTGTATTCGTTGTTGGATAACCAATAAGAATTTGTATTCATTTCGCCCACCACACCCAGTACCCTTATTGGACTGAACTTTCAATTATGTTCTGTCGAACTTAGGAGAGTCCACTATATTTAGCGTATAATGACAAGGACTTCTTTAGCTTTTACAATTCCTTGAACTATGAACCGTGTTCGAGGATTCGTAAATTTGCAGCGAAAATTAGTCTATTACAATTTTCAGCACCACATATGTACTGGTAGGTTCTCACGAACCTAAAAAAAGCCAAGATTAAAGGCGAAGCCATTCGATCATGATAAACGCCCTATACTTAGCTTTGCTTGTTTAAATAGAATTTTGCGAGACGTAATAAGGCTAGTGTGGGGCGGAAATCGAAGTGACGTCTTGAAGGAATGAGGTTTATAGAACTGAGGGAAACGCGAGAACAATGAGAAAGATTCATCTTCGAATCTTGTCCACTACAAGCACCATTTCAATCAACGCCGGGGAAAGTCCCGAGTTTTAGGTATCATAAGTCTATTCTCTGACGCTTAGACATCGAAAGACCAAAGATATTGTTAGGACACTCGATTACTCACGATTATCCAGCTTATCATCAAAGCAGAAACCTGAAAGAAACTCTTCTACCGTATGAATTTCCATGAAAGCAGTTTCTTAAGATTCATGTAGAAAAGTAAAGTAAGGATATCCCTATTGCTTGGGCGCGGGTTCGATTCCCGCATGAGCTGATTACCTCGTTGGGTTTTTTCCGAGGTTTTCCCCAACCGTAAGGTAAATGTCACATAATGTATGGCCAATCCTAGGCCTCATCTCGCCAAATACCATCTCGTTATCACCAATTCCATCGACGCTAAATAATCTCGTAGTTGATAGAGCGTCATTAAATAACCAAGAAAAAATATCCTTATTATGGGCAGGGCATGGAGGTCCAGAGGATAGTGGGAGGTTAAGGCTGTCATCTTTTCTACACAATAAACATTAGTAGGAGTATGGATGTGAATACTACGTGCTTACCCCCAAGGAAATGCTACTGGTACTCATTTCCCTTAGAGTTGTAATAGCGCGGTCGCGAGGTTTAGATCAGTGGAAAAAATCTATGATTATCGGAAATCGAACTCACTACCTTGCGGCTTACAGCGCAACGCCTTAACAGCGACACCACCGCTAGCCCCCACATATTCAGATATAACACAAAAAATAATGTTCATTTCATTTGATGGGCAACAGAATACGTAGAAATAATTTCTATGCCTTGTGGAATGTCAGAGAAACAATATTCATAAAGAAGCTATACAAATACCGAAGTTGTCCATGCTGTAATAATTCCACTTGAATTAATCACGATCTGAACCTTGGAAATATGATGCGTTATCCATTCACAAGGGCGCTACAAAAAATCTTCTCTACTTCTCAAATATTTACCTATATAAGCTTTCGACCTTCTCTTTGACAGGATTGCCGTGACCTTAGTTCAGCACGATGCTGGTCTTCTTATGTACGACAGCCACGATAACAAATTGACACCGGGCAAACGTCCAAGTTCAGAGGCGAGTTTCGAACGCTTGACCATGTCATTCATACAATATCAAATGAAATAAAAATATAAGGAACAATATTTATAAAAGAGTTACATTACCGGTTCTGTATATTTATGAAACTTGGACTTTCATTTTAAGAGAGGAACGGAGGTTAAGGATATTTGAGAATAAGGTGCTTAGAAAAATATTTGGGCCTAAGAGAGATGAAGTTACAAGAGAATGGATAGAGTTACACAACGCAGAACGGCACGCATTGTATTCTTCACCTGGCATAATTAGGAACATTAAATCCAGACGTTGGAAATGGGCAGGACATGTAGCACGTACTGTCCTCCAACCAGGAGATTAACCGTGAAAGGAATATGCTTACTATTGCGTCATCTATTGGAGCGAAGTAGATAGATAATATTACCGTTATAACGTCAGTTTAAAAAACATGCCCTCTACTGCATATGTTATTTCCTGTATGGAGGGATTAGAAGACCAGGAAATTAACCGTGATCTAATTTTGTAACTAGGGTAGTATAAATATGTGTGTATCAGTGTTATCGTTTGTGCTTTGAGAGTTAGCCAATAGAGATGCGTGTAACCACGTGTGTGACCTTATGACATCTTATGACATCAACATTCATTCACAGCATTACCCCGCTGCATCTCATTCCCCTGAGACTTTCTCCTGGTTGGAGTACAGTATGGGTGAATTCAGAAATGCATACAGAGTGTTAGTTAGGAGGCCGGAGGGAAAAAGACCTTTGGGGAGGCCGAGACATAAAAGGAAGGATAATATTAAAATATATTTGAGGGAGGTGGGAAATGATAGTAGAGACTGGATTAATCTTGCTCAGGATAGAGATCGATGGCGGAATTATGTGAGGGCGGCAATGAACGTGAGGTTCTCTAAAAGCCATACGTAAGGACGTAGGCCTATAGTAAGGAGGAATACAGTTCATGTTTCTCGATTGAGTAAATGAGGAATTCACTAGTCAAACTCGAAAAAGGGCGCGTGAATGCTAACGAGAAGGTCGGCTAGGTCTGTGCGAATCCCAAGATGTCAAACACTCAGCTCAGTTGAAGGTATTCTTCAGATTATGCTTTGAGGATCCTTAGTGGTCGGCCTTGATGTACCTACTCAACAGCTATGATGCAGCTGTGATGTTACTGTAAAAGCCACGGTCATGGGTATGAGTCGCGTGTAGGGCAAAGATATTTTACTTCTGTCAATGAGAAAATGTGTGTTATGGATGGGGGAACGCCATCTTTCCGAACCCTCGTCAAGTCTACCATGTGTTTGTCTAATGTCAGTGCGCGAATAATTCTAGTTAAGGATTTAATCTCAAGTAGTACATTGTTTTCTAGAGTGAAGAGTCGAGAGAAGTAAAAGTGAGAAAAATAATGAAAAGACAGAAATGAAAGGAAGTAAGGGCAGTACCGATATAGAAACCGAGTCAGAAGTGAAATAAATTTAATACATGAATGTATTTATTTATTTACACTGCAAATGGGTAAATACCCGGTGGCAGTGGTAACTAATTATACTCAATAATGACAATTAATAATAAATACAATTAGTAATAAATTATTAATAATAATAGTAATTAATACTAATAATAAATAATACTAATAAAAACAAATAATAACAATAGTGTAATAATGTTAACAAGGAGAATCCTAAATTAAATAAAGCACGATCACTTAAAATAAATTTAAAATAAGTCTAATTTGTATCTTAACCCTAAGTTCGAACTAAAATCCACGAGTATGATATGTTCATACATCCACAAGTACCTTTTAGCACTACACTCATTTCGCTGTCAACTCACTCACTGCACTGAAACTACGACACATTTCACTGGCACTATCCTGATTTCACTTACTTACTTACTTTACTTACTGGCTTTTAAGGAACCCGGAGGTTCATTGCCGCCCTCACATAAGCCCGCCATCGGTCCCTATCCTGAGCAAGATTAATCCATTCTCTATCATCATATCCCACCTCCCTCAAATCCATTTTTATATTATCTTCCCATCTACGTCTCGGCCTCCCTAGAGGTATTTTTCCCTCCGGCCTCCCAACTAACACTCTATATGCATTTCTGGATTCGCCCATACGTGCTACATGCTCTGCCCATCTCAAACGTCTGGATTTAATGTTCCTAATTATGTCAGGTGAAGAATACAATGCGTGCAGTTCTGTGTTGTGTGATTTCACTACACTTCAAAAACATTTCACTGTTCAAATACTTTGCACTACCACTATAAACTATACTTCACTGACATAACACACTTCACTGACGTAACACACTTCTTCACTGATACAACATTTCAAATAACAAAACATAAATTATACCCTTTAAATCATGTGCATAATATACTACCGTCTATTAGTAAAGTCCTTAAGACTATTTTTTAATGCAATAAATACAACTACATTTTTGGTTAAAATAGAGATACAAGGAAGAACGAAAAATAAAGAGTCAAACAGTAATGCAAAAAGGAGAAATGAAGAAATATGAAAGGAAGAAACAAAAGCAAGCCAATAAACATGATAGTGAAAACATAAAGCAAATATCAAAGGAAAAACAAAAAGGTGAAGGATAACCTAAGAACGGAAAAATCAAAATGAAAGAAAGGACAAAAACAAAGCATTAATTATAGAAGGAAGGAAGAAAAGCAAAGAAAAATGAATGGCAGAAAATAACACATGGAAACATAAATTAAAGGAAGACGAAAAACAGTTAAATATGAAAGGAAATGCACAGAATCAAAGTGAAACGAAGAAAGAAAAAGAAAAAAATATGTGAATGGAATAAAAGACACAAAAACTGACAGGCTTGTGTTACTGTTTTATATTTTATTCTTGTTTTTTATCATTAGGGATTTGGAGTTTACTATTGATCTGTTAAATTAACAACTTCTTAATTTCACTGTGTTAATATCGAATAATTTAACAATTTTAACAAACCATTAGTGATATACATGTGCTAAAAGTGTGTAATAAAGAAAAATATGAATTTTGTTATTTAATATTTTTATATTTGATTTTATCATTGAGGATATAAGTGAACGTTTCTTTTGCGATTAAAAAATAAAAAAATTACAGAGGAAAAACAATAAAATTCACAATTCTCTTAAAGGTAATGTCATCATCTAATTCAGTAGGCCTATATTGCTGCAAAATGTAACACTGTTCCTAATGAAAAGTAGAAAAGGATGACTGAATTCGTGGTGATAAATTCTTCTTCACCAGTTTTGATAAGAAAAATATAAATTTTTCAGTAATAGCCTATACTGAATTAAATGACATCACCCTTATGAAAATTGTGACTTTGATTTTTTTTTTCTACTGTACTCTTCAAATGATTAATACACATATGATCTGTGGAGAAACTTCCGGGCTTATACCGCGTTGTCTTGGTATAGTGGCTGACGTTTCAACCGCTGTGTTGTGATCATCTTCATTCACTGCTCTGAAGATGACCACAATCCTAGATCATATGTACCCCAGATAGGTCGGCCTTATAGGTTTTGACGTTAACAACTTTTGTCAGGTTTACTACACTGCCATCTAGTTGTTACATAAGGAGTAACGTCATAATTCCCATTTGAATTGCATTAGCGACTGTACTGCCATCTCGTGTTCGTTTACGGCGGACGGGTGGCGATCCTGGTGTTGTTCTCTTCAAAGTGCAAACGATTTTAACATAGCGACGACCTATCTGTTACATATATGATCTAGGCCACAACACAGTGGTCGAAACGTCAGCCACTAGCACCAAGACAACGCGGTATAAGTCCGAAAGTTTCTCCACAGTTCATGTACACCGGCCGCGGAAGCCTACGCTAATCAATATACATATGAGTTTGTTTTCATACCCAAAGATACTCCTAATACATAAGTATTTTATGTGAAATAAGTTAATATACTTCGTGCACATTTCTTGATCTTGTTGGTGTTCTTTGCTAATAACGGAATTTAAGATTTTTATTCACCGTAAAATAGGGTCCATAATAATTGAACAGCTTCCCGGAGAAAGGATGTAGGCTAATATCAAATTATTGATTTAGGTGGAAAAAGTAATTTTGAAGCATTTATTTATAACAATAAATTATTGCCTTCAATGACTGAATAGCCTAGACTTGTGTCCTCTATTAATCAAATGGTTGTGCTAGTAAATGTAGGCCTAATGAAATATGACCTTCAAATTACTTTCCTTTCTCCTGAAACATGAATTACAGTTTTGTTGGTTACATCCGTATTCCGGGGAGGTCTTCAATTATGCAATTTCTTGGTAAACTGACATATTTACACTGCTTCTTGCTCCTAATTCAAATGACATATTTGATATTAGAATTAGTATCGCATTATGTATATTTAGTTGTAAATGTGTCTGTTTACAGTCCAAAGTCTAACACAAACCTGAAGAGAAACAATAAATTGATAACCTAGTACATGACACGGAAGTCGCGTAATGTTTACACGAATCTATTAAGACAGCCTTGGTCTTTTCGATAATGTTTTATTTTAACTTTACGCAAGACCCTCATTTATTTCCCTAACCCTGAGACGGCAGTAGTCTCCGGCATCAAGGTTCATCAGAAGAGGTGTGACAAGGCACTTGTGACTGTGACTCTACAGTCACGCGCTCGGTGAAGGTGAAAGTGGTTCAGAAGGTGGTCGTTGACAGGTGCACTTTGCTGTTTTATCGAATATCAAATTAAATATCAAAGAAAAATACCGTTACGATAACTTCTACTTCAAAATTTTCGCGGGGATACACGTTTTCGTCTTCGCTGGAGGAGACGCCTCTCCTAAATAATTCAGCGGACTTTATTTGTAAAGCAGTGACAGAATTATAATACACTATCTACTAAAAATTAATTGGGCACTGTTTTTACCCCTTTAGAACCTCGTGGTACCACTTCTTGTTGCTATAACAGCAGCCACCCTGTCAGGCATACTCTCCACTAGTTTGTGTAGGATATCCACTGGAATGCGTCGCCATTTCTCTTGCAACATGGCACTCAATTGAATAACATTAAGGTACTAAGTATTGACAGTAATATACAAAATGACTAATAATGATTAAAATGCACTACATATGGACAGTAATAAACAAAATGACTAATAATAACGATTAAAATGTACTACGTATTGACAGTAATATACAAAATAACTAATAACGATTAAAATGTACTACGTATAGACAGTAATACAAAATGACCAATAATAACGATTAAAATTTACTGCGTATAGACAGTAATATAGAAAATAACTAATAACGATTAAAATGTACTACGTATAGACAGTAATACAAAATGACCAATAATAACGATTAAAATGTACTACGTATAGACAGTAACATACAAAATGACTATTAATAGCAATTAAAATGTACTATGTATAGACAATAATATACAAAATTACTAATAATAACGATTAAAACGTACTAACTATATACATTAATATACAAAATGACTAATAATATAAATTAAAATGTAGACATTAATATACAAAATGACTAATAATGATTAAAATGTACTACTTATAGACTAATAATAACGATTAAAAAACGTACTACTTATAGACTAATAATAACGATTAAAACGTACTACTTATAGACAGTAATATACAAAATGACCTTTAATAAAAATTAAAATGTACTATGTATAGACAATAATATACAAAATGACTAATAATAACGATTAAAACGTACTAACTATATACATTAATATACAAAATTACTAATAATATCAATTAAAATGTAGACAGTAATATACAAAATGACTAATAATGATTAAAATGTACTACTTATGGACTAATAATAACGATTAAAACGTACTACTTATAGACAGTAATATGCAAAATTACTAATAATAACGATTAAAATGTACTACATATAGACAGTAATATACAAAATGACTAATAATGATTAAAACGTACTACTTATAGTCAGTAATATACAAAATTACTAATCATAACGATTAAAATGTACTACATATACTAGACAATAATATCTAGATGACTAATAAAATTATAATAAAGATTAAAATGCACTACATATAACAGATGATCACCACAAAAGAAATTTCTTGCTCATTCTAGCTGCTAACTCCAGCAAGAAACTTAGTGTCCAAAGGACTGGATGAGTCCAGTTGTATCTTATTTGTCCTGTGTTACCTTATTGTTAACTCAACTTTATCTCAGTCAACAGACAATGTAAGTGGAACTCTGTAATACAACTGCTGGAATAAGTGCCGCTTAGACGTAAGAAAATAAAGCAGACACTGTGTTATTTTTGACTACAGGAATATGACTACAGTTTTACTCTAACACAGAGATTTATTTTTATCTGAAACTGAGTTTCTATCACCTGCAATGTAGGATATGTATGCTTCTTACAAAATAACCTGTGTGGAACCCACAATGGCGAGATCGTTGACCACCGAGACAGAGATGTGATGTCGGTGATTACAAAAAATGTGGTCAGATGCGTAATTACTCAGTCCAGTGAAGCTCTGCGAATCCGAGCCTTCTCCCCACTCTGGCTTCTCATCCTCACACGTTAATTACTCTATCTGAGACCGGATTCTATTGCTTCTTGCTGTATGAAATGCATAAGCCAGTAAAATTGCAGTGGAAACAGACAAGTATCTCGACTTTTTCTTTCGTATAAATTAGGTCAAGTTTTCCTGAACCTTAAAGTAACTGTAAAGCAACTCCAGATCGAAGCATCCTACTTCTCTCGCCAAATATCATCTCGCTCTCTTCAATTCCATCTACTCTAGATAACCCTGCATTTGTTCATTGTTATTTATTATAATGAGACTAGAATCATAATTGTGTACTTTGTATGTTATTTTTATATGTATGGGTAAATTATTTTAGATTGGGAGTTACGAAGTTTACTATTACAAATTATTATTTTTTTTATTATTCGCTTATTATGTTTCTTTTTCTAAGGCCGTGGACGATTGGAGCACACATTTGGTTATCACCTGGTTGTACGTGTTTGTTGTTCTGGTTCACTGACATTGAGACTTGCATCAATACTTTACTTTCGGTAGAAGTATAGTCCAAGCTCACACAACTTAAGAGTTTTGGTACCAACTTCCTAGCTCTGCTTGTAACTAGTTCCTTCACATCTTTCCCATAGAAACATACAGTAGCTAACACACTTCGTTCATGAAGCAAACACACACACATGAAACAAAATGCGTATAAATGTTTATGCTCGACCATGCCGAAATGTAGTAATTATACACTTGGTAGTAGCCCTTTAACGGACCTCATTAAAGTACACCTATTCATTAAAGTTCAGGTTTTCAACCAATCAGAAAGCACCATTGTAGCAATATGAAAGCGCAAGTATCGATTATTCTCGGATATGCAATCGAAAGACAACTAGCGAAACGTCACGGGAGGCTGGAAATCCAATACTGTCGCAGAAGGTTATGTTCTGTTACTATAATAATTAGCGTTAATTGTAAATAATATTCAAATAAATTCAATTTGTCATCTCGTTTTTCAATGTCTAAATCAATTTCCAGGTTATATCAAGATTAATGTTCATTTTACTCTCTAGATTATATCAAGGTCAATGACATTTGTTCCTCGGAAAAAATCAATACTTTCGCGTCTGCGCACATCTCACAATTTACGAGATTGCACAAGGTCACTTCCGCTCCCCAGTCAGATAAGAATAATATGAATACTTATGAATAATTTCAAGTTAGAAATATGGTAGAGCATAAAAAGTCGTATGAAACTTGCCTATAATGGTAATTAAGACGCTCGTATGAAAAATATGAAACTCGCTTGCGCTCGTTTCATAGACATACTCGCCTCTTAATTACTACCATTATAGGATCGTTGCATAATGTACTATTATAGGTCATTCGTTATCTCGTGAAACCAAATGAATGCGTGCGTCGTAGATCATAGCAAGAATCTTACGGTAGGGGTAAGTAAAGCCCGGTTCAGACGGTGCTTGTTTCCAAGCTGGCTAGCAAGCTGGATGCCGTGTTGACTGCGGTGATTGTTGTTCTCGCGGAGCTCGCTCTTTTCACAGTTCAAATTGGAAAATCATCTGCTGTTTCATTTGTTGCCAACACTCATGGTCAAAAAGAAACTAAACCGTGAGTGGAAAACAACTAAAGTCCTACATTAACAATAGTAAATGTCATAATAAGGTAATTAAGCCGTAAGTGCAAAACAGCAAAAGTCCGATATTTAATTGTTGTTTCTTAGAAACTAGAGAATATAGAAAAAAACAGATTTAGTTAGAAAACAATGAACATGGCGACATGGTTTCAATGGTGATACTATATCATCATCTTTGGTTCCAGCCTGCAAACCAACACGAAAAATAACAAGGAACCTACACTCGAAATCCAGCAAGCTAGCCACCAAAGCAGCCACCAGAGCGCATTACTTCCAGCAAGTGAGCACGCAGGGTAGCCATCAGCGCAGCCACCTTAGAATCCATCACGGAAACAAACACTGTCTGAACCGGGCTTAAGCTAGCTAGCTGCAAGTGGCAGCATAGCAAGGAAGGGAATCTTCCAAGGCTTTCCTCTTCCCTTCACGCGCAAATAGGTTTCACGAGATAACGAATGGGCTCTACAAGAGAACTATCTTGGACGTGAAGTAAAGAGTGAAACCCCTCTGAGCACAACAGTCACTCGGATCACCAGGAATAGCAGTTGGTTTTTGGCATGGCTTGGCTATGTTTAATGAGGGTCGTACTGCTTGACTGGGTCATGCACTTAGGCATACCGAAACCGTTGTTCGCCTTGTATGCGATGATTTTTCCAAGCTCAACAGTGAACACTTGGTGGCATTTGTACATCCGATGTTGACAGGAGGGCCATTCTGCCTGAGCCCTTTCTGAGCAAGGTTCCTTCCCGAATAAGACCTTCGATGACTGGACCCGGAGTCCCAAGAACCTATCACCAAACCGTGGATCGAATCCGGGCAGCCTGGCTGGAAGACTAGCTTGCCACCACTGATTCGCAGACGCGGTTACCAGTTTCTTTGTAATGGCATTAAGTATTCAAATATTGTGACAAGATACTAAAGGAAATGCAAATATGGCCTTCCTACAAATGCATGAAGCAAAATACGTGTAAATGTTTACAAGAGAACGTATCATGGACGTAAAGTGAGAACACTTCCTTAAAATACAAGTGTGTGTATGTGTGTCCCTATATACATATGTGTATGTATTATTTAAGAGATGTTGTCAAAATTGATTGGAAATTATTTAAGTGCTGTAGAGTCGATGAAGTTTGTTGTTTACCAATGCATTTACAAAATGAAGTTAACTTTGAGTAAGCCTTATTTGGGCACCTTGAATGGTACAGTCTTACATAATCTTCGACAATTTGTTTATATATTTTATGTTGGCAAAGAAAAATAGATGTATAATTACTGTATATTATCTAGTTCCGTTCAGGGAGAAGTATTTCGATTTCGTAACCTTTTCACAGACAACTTGTTAGCTTTACAGTCATTTAGTTTCAGATATTTACGACCAGACTTTTAAATCTACAAAAATAAACGAGATACTAATACCTATTGCATCCTAATGAGTCCACTTGTGTCGCAAGTGAAACGGAAATGTCATTAGTACGAAGTAACATGGAATTAGGCGTGCAACCGAATTCAGTGTTACAGTGTTAATCCCAGAACCTTGAGCGCAAGCTCATTTCCCGTCTAACGGACGTTCAGAAGAACTAATTTACAGGGTAAGTAAACTGTGATAGATAAAAATATCAATATGGAGCCCAGAAATAATCGACTGAAAAACTTCATGAAATAATAAATGAAATCGAAGGAAGTAATTCTGTAACAATAATAAAACAATGTCCGAAAATAAAAGTCTCTATCGTTAGAGGGTGCGGAAATCCTTGATAGAGTGACCTATATTTCTCGGCACGTAAAATCTGAAGTAATAGATTGAAGGTAAGATTGATCAGCTTAATATACTTTCAAGACAACTTTTGTCAATTCCACTATGCTGCCATCTATCGACTGCAAAATAAGTCACGTTACAACCGTGACTGAATTTCATAGAGTAATAGCTTGCAGCTGTACTTCTATCTGTACTGTTTTCGCTGTAAGAAAAATCCCAATGTAAACACAAGCACGTTGCTGTCATACACGTGATTGGCTTCCAGTCGAAATACTCACACGACGCAGGAAAATATAGTTCCGTATTTGGAAACCATAAGCTTGTATTATTTTAAAATAAAAATTGAATTCTAGTTGTTAAGTACGATGAAACATATAACTTCACTTAATATTTAAAACGCTATGTAAAAGAAATACTATTTTTATATTTTGTTATTTACTATGAACGCGGATGAATATCAAGAGTAATACCGAGGTAGTCTGTTCTTGTAACAAGCTGGCGTCACTTGAGCTCGTAGTTGTTCACTAAGCACGTGGTATTGTAATATGGCTTCTGCATTTTGGAAGGAATAACTCCTTTGTCCGGCAGCTATTGACTTTACACGTAAGTTTAAAATAATTTAATTACAGTAATTATAAAGTGAAAGTTTCCTGAGCAAAGTAGTGTATAGTAGTGAGGTTAGATCTACTTGACGAATAACAGGAAATGTTTAACATGAAACAGAATGTACAACAGTGGGCGGGAGAATCTATGGCGCCAAGCTGCGGCCAATGAAGCCACACTTCAGTCACGTGCTATTGTTTACATTAGGATTTTGTTACAGCGAAAAGATTATAGCGGTCGTTACCAAAAATGTCATTTTCGACAGTGGAATCCTAGTGGTTGTTTTCTTTTATATGTTGCCATTAAAATGGGACACACCATTAAAATGGGACACACTCACGGACAGGAGAACGCGAATTCGATTATGCGCACTGTTCAAAACATACAGAGGTGAGCCTGCCTGGAGAGAAATGAAAAATAGGTTGCAGCCCCCAAATTACTCTTCAAGGAACGACCACTCATATAAATTGAGGGAAAGAAGGCAGAGGACGGACACTGGAAAGTTTTCTTTTCTCAATCGTACTATCAGGGACTGGAATGCTTTACCTGCAGACTTACTAAAGGCTTTACCAACAACCAAAAATGTATTTAAAAATAGGCTTAAGGACCTTACTAATAGACGGTAATTATACACAATATTTAAAGGGTGTAAATGATATGTTGTTATTGAAGTGTTGTATCAGTGAAGAATTATGTTGTGTCAGTGAAGTGTGTTGTATCAGTGAAGAAGTATGTCGTGTCAGTGAAGTGTGTTGTGTAAATGAAACGTGTTCCTGTCAGTGAAGCTTTATAGTTTATAGTGGCAGTGCATAGTATTTGAACAGTGAAATGTTTTTGAAGTGTTAGTGAAATCAGGATAGAATCAGTGAAATGTGTCGTAGTTGCATTGCAGTGAGTGAGTTGATAGCGAAATGAGTGTAATTTGAAAGGTACTTGTGCAGATATGAACATATACTCGTGGGTTTTAGTTCGATCTTAATTTTAAGATACAAATTAGATTTATTTCAAATGTTATTTTAAGTGATCGTTTCATTTAATTTAGTATATTCTCTGTTGTTGTTGTTGTTGTTATTATTATTAATTATTGTTAGTATTAATTATTAGTATTATTATTAATTGTATTTTAATTATTAAGTTTATTATTGTCATTATTGAGTGTAATTAGTTACCACTGCCACCGGGTATATACCCACTGCAGTGTGAATAAATACATACAATTTCATAACATGAGAATGGCCAATCTGATATATATGATCAGGGATAATACGAATTTTGGTGGTCTTGTTTATAAGGAACTAAACGCAGAATGGAGGACTTAAGAATCTTACTATAAAGCTTTAATAGCAAAATGAAAACAATGTAATTTTGAAATGAGTAAATGGAACAGATGTAATATAATGTCGTCTACAAGACATTATAAAATTTAAAGAACTTATTTAAACTGGAATCCAGCAGCCTGGATGAATTCCTTGCACACTGGTGCAGCATGAGCTGGCGGACTTGCTCGAACATCCGTGGCATTTTTCTAACGGGGTCTGCGCGAACTACGCTCTTTGCACCAGCTTCTCCTGAGTTTCGCATACAACAGTGCGCATTTGGGTACATGCAGTGGATTGCCTATTTACTGGAACATACCTTGGAATTCGACGCTTCTAGTAGTGATCGTTGGTTTATTGTTAAAAATTACTTGGCTTGACATCATCTATTATCCCTCGAAGTTTATCCAATTTTTATGCACGCTTTAAATAACCTTGTATAATTTTATGCACCCTTAAGTAATTTTATTCCAGATAGATTTGTTAGTTCTCTGTTTGAATCTCTCTTGCAGTTTGGTGATATAATAGTTAAATAACCAACTCCAGAATTTATCTCCTTGGGCTGGTTAAAGAAAAGACTATTTATTGAAATAGGTAAAAAGATAAAAAAAAATAAGTGATTCGTTTATATTTTCATTTAAGGGGACACGTATGATTTTTAAAAATTCTATAATTGTCATCCAAATTGTATCAATTTTAAACTACATAAACATACTATCATCTTTACAAAATTCGGTGTCATTAGAGCTAATAGTTTTTAAATTATATATATTTTTTTAATATATCATATTTACGTCACTAAAAAGGCTCCTTGCGACAAAGTTTTAACATTTTTAATTCATTTTTAGTAGGTTATTTTACGACGCTTTATCAACATCTAGGTTATTTTTAATTCATATTGGCTCAAAAGTTGAAAATAGTAATGGAAATATAAATAATGTAGCCCTATTTATTAGCTTTTTGAGCTCGGTATAAATAGAGAATCGCAATTTTCTCAATTTTTCGCCATTATTTCGCCATAGTGTCCCCTTAATTTCATGCGTATAGAGAAAGGATATTCGTTCAAATCTAATACTGAAATAATAAGAATATGTAGTAATAAATTTATTAAAATATTTTTCTTCTTCTTCTTTCCCTTAGTTTAACCTCTCCCTTGTAGGTGCATTTACACGACCCACGCCACCCGGGCCTTACAGGGCCGCGACCTGTCGGGAGAGGAATTAAGCTATGGATCACATATATACTTTTTTGACCACACAAGAACATGGAGGGCCTCCCCGGACGAGGGATCAGCTCAGTGCCAGGGCCACCTCCGATACAACACAAACATTTAACACATTACACAGCATTCACTCACACATATGAAAGGATTAAGGGAAGGATCGCCGTCCATGGCCGGACTTTCAAGAGGTACAATCCCGCAATTTGCCTGGAAATAACTGAGGAAACCATTAAAAACCTCAGTTAGGATTGCCGGCCCCTGGGATCGAACCCCGGACTCCCGAATGCAAGGCCAGCCCTCTACCACTCCGCTAGCCCGCTCGGTTATTAAAACATTCACTAGGCTATATTTATGCAAGTACAATTAATGTAACTGTAACATTTCATCGCTGTTGAATTTCCTCCTGTTCAGTTGAAAGCCTAGTTACGCAGTATTGCAGACCATAAGACATAATAACATGAAGTAAAACACTGAATGCGCACCGCATCATTTCCGCGTTTTCATGAAATTAATTATTCCACTTATTGCTGTTAATATGTTAATATATGTGGTATCAGTGCCCTTCATAGTCGCTTTGTCATGCGAGGTAAGCAGCGGGTAGCGAGCTGTGTACAATACGAGTATGTAGTTCGAATTTCCCAAGCAGTTTATATTTAAACAATGCACTGAATGAGCTGAGGAACTGAAAGTCAGAAGCTGCCTCCTAGTGTTGGAAGCAGACAGAAATAATCCCAGACGGAAACACAAGCCAGGTAAGATCCTTAGAGCCAATTGAAGACACATTTTGTGTCGAGAAATTTAGTTTCATAGCTATTTTAAGCGGAAGGCAGTCACAGAATTGTTCCTGTAAAAATATTATGTTTCTATATGGAGAGTCCCATATTCATACTCGACGCAATTTTACTGTTAACATCAGAGTGTCAATCATAAATAGACCGAGGGTTTGCATGAAAATGCTTGTTTTTATTGATATGTCATATTAAAGAAGTAGGCCTACTCATATGTCTTCATTTTTCGAATAAAGAATATTCGAATAATGCCAATTTTATTTTCATAGTGTATTTCAAAAGTTTGGTGAAAATGTATGCAAGAAGCAAAGAACGGGCGTAGGTAAATTCTCTTTCTTAAATCGAACTATAAACGATTGTAATGAACTATCTGTAACGGTCTTTGGGAACTGTCCTTCTTTAAGGACATTCAATAATAACTTTAAAAAGTGTTTATAAATTGTACATGTTACAAAAGATATGTTACATTACATTAATTGGACTGAGTTACTCAATAAGAGACCAAGCGCCAAAAACCTGTTTCGAAATATTGGCCATTGAAATAAATGTTTTTTTATAAATCATTTTATGCAAGAAGAATTATAACATTCATACTATTACAAAAACATAGCACAAATAATACCAAAAAAGGCTAACCGATTATTAATAAGGACCAGTAGTTGAATTATTATTTTAAAGCAAAATAAATAAATAAATTTTATGTAATAAACGAATTTTTGCTTATAAATAGCAGTAAACTTCAGATATATCTTCTTCTTTTTTTTTTTTTTTCAAATTGTCGGTTGGTCTATTATTGCGTAACTCCGTTCAATTAAAGTGGCATGTATTTTGCTTAGCCTGAAACTTTCTTTGGTTTTAATTGTAAGTTAGTTTTAAAAAACAATAGGTAGCTTGTAAGTGGGTCTTAGACTAGCAATTTTAGATGAATATACTAGTTTATAAGTATGATTCTACGTAATAATAAGAGTGTAATTATTGATTTGTTATGTGAAATGTTGTATCAATGAAGTTGTAGTTTATAGTGGTAGTTAAAAGTTTTGTTCAGTGAAAAGTTTGTAGTGTCAGTGAAACATGTCATAGTGCCAGTGCAGTGAGTGAGATTAGAGTGAAATGAAAGTAGTGAAAGACTATCAGTGCAAAATAATACACATGTGCGTACATGGATATGTGTCAGATATATGTATATATGTGTAATGTGTATATACTAGTAGTCAGAAAGTAACGGAACTTCGGGTGGCAAGGCCATGCTCTATAGGCAACTTCTCTGCCTTATCCGTGTGGTATGTGACCTACTCTTCAGGCGTATAGACTCAGTGCGGCTGCGCATGAGAATGGGGAAGACTAACGTAGCCGGAAACCAATCGAAATGCAGTGCAGCTCTCAGCTTCGTGTAGTGAAGACGTGTAATATAGTGCAGCTCTCAGCTTCGTTTAGTGAAGACGTGTATGTGTATGTGGTAAAATGAGCTTGAAAGAGCAGAGAGGGAACATTAAATTTTGTGTCAAATCGGTAAAACAATTACTGAGACTTTAGCACTCATGCGCCAAGCGCATAGAGAAGAAGCAATGTCTCGGACTCGAGTGTATGAGTGGCACAAGCGCTTCACATCAACGGATGATGAACCACGTTCAGGAAGACCCAGATCGGCAAGAACGGAGGAAATGATAGCTCGAGTTGCACAAAAATCAGACAAGACTGCAGATAGTCAATAGTTTATGTGGCTACTTTCTTAGGCACTTCGTATGGTTCTGTGCAGTCCATTCTCCACAATGACTTGAAAATGCAACGTGTGTGTTAGCACGTTGTTCCAAGAAGCCTAACAGATGACCAGCGGGAAGAGCGGCAACTGGTTGGTGAAGACCTGATTTACAGGGTGGACCACGATCCAACTCTCTTACACAGAGTGATAAGACATGGTTGGGATTATTACCTGGTTGGGTTTTCCAAGGTTTTTCCAACCGTAAGGCGAACGTAGGATAAACTAGGGCAGGGTTAGTGAGCGCGCTCGCGCTGACAGAGAAATCAGCTGGATAGGAATGATAAACAACGCAGAGGTTCAGTGACGTGCCATTCACAATTAGTGCAAGACGTGCTTCGCTTACATATGTACATAAATACTACATTTAATTTTCTGTTTACAACAATTGTAAATATAGCTTACACAGTGCACGCCACTGGTCGATTTTTATGTCCACGATGAACACAATTGCGGGAGTAGAAGGAGACCGCTATCTGAAGAAGATCGCTCAAGCTAAGGCATAAATTCTCCAGGCCTGATCTAGGGCGAATCGTCAACCACATCTCGCCAAATACTATCTCGCTATCACCAATTCCATTGATGCTAAACAATCTAGTAGTTAATACAACGTCGTTAAATAACCACTAAAAAGAAACTATTACTGTTACTACTGTTGCTGCTGTGTTGCTCACCTATAACTCTTTCTTTTCTTCGAGATTCGAACTGGAGTCTCTCGCATGGAAAGACATCGATCAGAAATGCGCCTTTATTTTAAGTAATTGTGTACAGTTTATATTTTGTTGAAGTTCAGTCATGTCGTTGCCAAACCCCTTCACTCCATCATCACTGTCACCATTATTATCTATTTTCAATTTTATACATACCGCCTTTTCCCTGCCTTTCTCTCTGTTAAGAGTTATGTCTACACAGTACAGACAGCGCTAGTGCAGCATCAGAACTGCCTTGTCGGGTGGTTTGTATTCAGTATCTATCGCACATACAGTAACTCCCAACTCAATATTGATCATGCTTTGTTACCCACCGCTTTTATCTAATGTTTGTCTAATGTCTCATTGACCTTTAAAATGAACGACTTTGATGGAACGACTAAATGAATAGCAAGTATACTACAATGAAAAATTACTCAGACGTAGTTCACGGGTTCCCTCGACCTTCCCGCCATTTTAAGCTGCCCCGGATGATTTCAGAGAAGAAAAACAGCCTACATTTTCGTCGCCATTCTCCGTGGAACTTGGTGTTGTGCCCTCAAACCTACAACTGAATCGTGAATTGCAGAAAACTCACAAGTCACATTTTTTTCTCAAATTCAGTTTTTCATTTTTTTTTTCAGTAGGTTATTTTACGACGCTTTCTCAACATCTCAGGTTATTTAGCGTCTGAATGATATGAAGGTGATAATGCCGGTGAAATGAGTCCGGGGTCCAGCACCCAAAGTTACCCAGCATTTGCTCATACTGGGTTGAGGGAAAACCCCGGAAAAAACCTCAACCAGGTAACTTGCCCCGACCGGGAATCGAACCCGGGCCACCTAGTTTCGCGGCCAGACGCTCTAGCCGTTACTCCACAGGTGTGGACTTCAGTTTTTCATGTGGTTAGTAATATTCATACACGGGCCTTTAATGTGGTGCAGAAATCCCTCACGTCCAGTGCTCAGTGTACATTTCACAGCGACATTAAGTTACAATGAATCGTAGGAAATTGCAGGAACACCACAAATTCAAAACATGAGATTTTTTTAGAAACCAAACAAACTTTCAGTTTGCTTTTCTTTATTTTTTTACATTATTAAAGGAATTTGAAGAATTAGACAGGCTATACTATTCTCATAATTTTGCATTCTTGTATGTTTGTGTAGTTACTTTTTTCAATTTCTTAGTTTAAATATACATTTACAGTTTTTGTAAAAGATAAAAAAAATTCCTCCATCGTCTTCACATAAAAATTGTTTTAAAGAAATAAAATTATTGTTACTAGAGTCGACGGCAATTCGGAAGGCGGTAGTCTGCTAGCGTTTGCGTCGAGAGAGACAGATAGAGAGAGCAAGGCAGCGTACAAGATTGCTACATCGTACTTCACGCGCACGTGTAATACAAATAGCGCAGGAGAAAATTTGAATTATCAGAAGACAATAATGACCTTAGTCGTTGATTACTGTAAGCATGACACCAAAGAAATCCTCTTTCCTTCACTAACAATATTCTATATACATCTTGATTACACAACTTTTAACACTGTATCAGTTCGGAATATGTATGATAAGAACTTTCTTGTGTTAAATATTGACGTATAGTTGTCAAAAAAAAAAAAGTGGCCGCACTCGTGAACAGCGAATATTTTCAAAGTCCACTTCGGGTCGCGGCGATGTTACACGATGCATGTGCTTGTACTAGCACTTCCGGAACTATGAAAGTGTTCCATATCTACACCTCGTAGATCAGCGGTAGAGTGCTTGTTTAATGATTGAAAGGTTGTGGGTTCGGGCCTTCTTCAAGTTTTCATTTTATTTTTTAATCGTTCTTTAGCGATGTAAATGATATTCAAATTATCATTTATATCCAGTTATCGTTCTTTATGGATATCACGTTATTTATATTTTGTTATCGTTCTTTAGAGATATGAATAAAATTCAAGTCATCATTTGTATTCTGTTATCGTTTTATAACGGTATGAATGATAATAATAATTATTATTATATCTCCAATGGGAGTTAGCCCTATTTTACACATGTATGTTAGGGCTATAGTGTTGTACACAAAAAAGATAAGCATAAAGAGAAATGGAAAAGAAAATTAAATTAGCTTACGCGATGTAAACAAAACATAAACAATCCGTAAATTAGGCATTGCGATTGCAAAACAAATATCAGGTATCAATTTGAAGCATACAAAAACATTAACAACACACATACGTAACACTTCTATGACACAAATATGTAGCTTTCCGTACCATACATCATAAATTAATACACAATAGTCACACAAACACAATCAAACTATAATTACGACATTGCGACGGCATCAAACATCCCATAACTGACTCACATACATAACAAATCAAGCATCCGTTACAACACATACACTTCAACATAGTAACCACACTTTTAAAAGTTACAAATTTGGCTCCAAGTAGAATAAATAGGACACTGTTACTAATTACTATTCTTCTACAATTTCTTAAATACATCTGTAATAAATCTGTGAAATTCCGATATGAATAATATTCACATTTTTTATATTCTGTTATCGTTCTTTAACGATATAAATAATATTAAAGTTATCATTTATATTCTGTTTTCCTTCATTAGCATTATAAAATAATATTCATGTTATTTATATTGTTATTGTTCTTTCGCAATATAAATAGTCTGTATTTTATGTAAGTAATTATTATAACACAAATAACCATCTTCTTTGTAAAATAGGTTATTTTATTTAGATAACTAAATACGTATTATATAATATCTTATATTAATTAAACAAACCGATATTTATCATTCATATTCTGTTATCGTTCATTAGTGATACTGTATAAATAATATTCAAGTTATTTATATTGTAATCGTTCTTTAGTCATATAAATAACATAAATTTAATATTAGGTTTGGAAAAATCCAGTTGCATAATACTGGTCTTAGTTTTTTCTTTTCGTATTATTACATTATACTATCTTGAACCACAATAAAATGAAAAGGAGTAACGAGGAATTGAACCCGAGGCATTGACATCTAAATTCCGACGTTCGTCCGCTGAGCTACGAGGGCAAAAGTGTGGAAACATTTTCGGAAAAATTGGCCCAATCACACTCTAAGATTTTCTGATGATTCGTAGAAGCTAGTCCAGGATGCGGGGGGCAAAGGCTAATTGGGATTTCCCGGTCTCTGATTGGGTCAAACATCCTGATAGAACTAATATTTAACCCCTGCCGTGACTTTCGGTGAAGTCCGGAGGGCCCAATTAGTCAAATCCACTCTCCTCATCTCCACGCTTGGGCCCCCTGGAATCTAATAAGATGCGAAAGAGATAGTGGTGTGCTGAAAGCAACGGGATGTTACCGCATTTAGGCCTATCCTTCCCAAGAAAACTGCAAACATGAACAAAGGAAGCTTTTAATAGAAGAACCTCTGGAAAAAGAACTAAGGAAGAGACTAGCGAAGTGCTTTGTGTGGAGTGTGGCATTGAATGGGGAAGGAACATGGATATTACGACGAAATGAAGAGAAACGAATTGAAGTATTTGAAATGTGGATGTGGAGAAGAACGGTGCGTGTGAAGTGGACAGACAGAATAAGAAATAAAATTGTGTTGGAAAAAGTGAGTGAAGAAAGAATGATACTGAAACTGATTAGAAAGAGAAAAAAGGAATTGGTTGGGTCTCTGGTTGAAAAGAATAATAGACGACATTAGGATATGTGGATCATATGCGGAGACTAAGAGGAAGGCAGAAAATAGGAAAGATTGGAGATTGCTGGGTTTGCAATGAAAGACCTGCCCATGGGCAGAACACTTATGTATGTATGTTCAGAATGCCTGGAATATCGTGTCTAAGAACAGTCGCTATTTGCAAAGACTAGTCGATTCCATGCCCACTCGACTGCAAGATGATCGAGATAAGAGGAAGATAGACTAAATATTGAATTGTGGCTTTTTGTTTTGTTTTTTTAACGCTTAATTATTTGAATGTTTTAAGGCTGACGCCAGTAAATTTGTTTTGTTTATGCCACGAAAGATATTTTTATTGAGAATAAAATCTTTTTTCTTTCCATTTGCAGCCACAATATCATAATGATAAAGTCATGGCATAATATATTAATGAACCTGATGTTAATTACTAAAATAATCGTAAAAGAGAAAGGATCCATTATGTATAGTTTGTCTCTCTCAAAAACAGAACAAAAAAAGAACATAAAAAGCACGAGGTTGTAGTCGAACCCAGGACTTCACGAATAAGAGGCAGGAACGCTACTATTACGCTATCGAACAATACACAGAATACTTCAATTATAACTGTAGATATCAAGCAACGTGGTCCAACAACATGTAACATCGCCTGTCTCCGAATTGTAGCGAAGATGCCCTAAGGGAACTTTGTTTCAGGAGAGCGGCCACTTTTTCTTTTGACAGCTGTACCTTGTTAACATGTTTCGACCAGTTCCGAAGATGACCGAAAATAGGTCGAAACATGTTAACAAGGTACGTTAATATTTAACACAAGAAAGTTCTTATCATACATATTCCGTAACAATATTCTTTGCACGGTTTTCAATCCCACACCACATGCTTCTGCAGTCGTTTCTTGCGCGTTGGCAACGTTGCAGCCAGCGTCATGATGGCCGGCAGCGTTCTGCTCGTTAACGTTTTTAAAATAATTATATACCTTAAACACTATTTTCTGCGCCTGCCTGTGCAATACTTGTCTTTTTACAGTCTCTTCTGCCAATTACTTATCTTACACATGCACAGTAAATGCTAGTTTTACTTATTAAATGTATTGAAACATTCACACGTGAACAAACGAACTCGGGAAGTATTTGTTACAGACTGATTCGCATTGGTTCTACTGTACAAGCTTGTGACGTCACATAGGCCTACTAGAAATGCTACGGCGCATATAACAGCCGACCGCCTTCAGAAATGCTGTCTAGTTTAGTCATAAATATTGCAGAAACCCCACATGTCAAGGCAATTCAGATTTTTTTCCAGAAAATACAAAAGAAAAAATTGAAGTTCATGTATGTCCAACATTAGAACTAGAGGAATGTTTGGAGAAGTAACTGTTAATATGTACTATTTATAGTCTTTCTTATGTGGTTTTCTCTTTAACCGTCTCCTTTTCTACCGACTTACAATCAATGCGGTATAGAGGAGGATATAATAGCTATGGACCAACACTTCCCAGGAGCACATTACGGGTCTCTCTGTTCGTGTGGTCAGCACGGCGGCGCAAGGCCACCGCATAGACAACACAGTACAACACATGACAAGGGACAAAAACACAGTCCTACGGACTGAAAATATATGTATTTCATTATCCACGCTGGGAATCAAACTACGCACCGCTTGGTTGGGATACGAACACGCTATCCATATATCCACAAAGTTCCAATCTGTAGTTTTGCATTACTAAAATTATTTTTAATTTACCGGTGTCAATGTTTTAATTTTTATCACTGCCAAAACAGGAGGTCACATTGCCGTAGAGAATTTGCCTCGATGCATCTAGTACGTGGTTCTACGTTGCACCAGTTTCATGACAATGATGACGATGTTTACTAATGGATAAAGAGTGGAATAATGGATGGGGAAATGGGTGTATTCGATGAAAAAAATCCAAATATTATTTTTATCCGTTACAAATTTATTGCTCTTTGCTTCGGAAGAATGTAAACCTTTGTCGCCTGCAAGAAGGGTCATCACTCTGTTTGGTTAACTGTGATCGATATTAAAAATATTATTTGATTAATAAAATGTACAACCAAGCTGAACTTATTTTCTGAATAAATCTTGTATTTGTACTAGAGTTTAAATCGATGTTGCAGTCGTCCTCGGTGGCCTAGTGGCACCATGCTAGCCGTTGGCTTCGAGATACACTGCTTCAAACCCGGCCGAGGGAGATCGGTTTTAAATTCGATAAAGTCCTTAACATGTATTCCTTCAGAAAGAACATAAAACAGAGGATTGATTTAGTGATCAAATTGTAAGATGGTTGTTTGTGTTTTGCAGGTTGCAGCTGACTGGGGAACCACGCTGAGGCAGCAAAAGGAGCTGACATCTTGATATGGCACAAATAATTAAATTTTTTGACGACTTCCGCACGATGCTAGAGAAGAATGGCGGTAAGTTTTTATAAGTTAGGAACCACATTATACAAAGGTTAGGCAAAAGTCATAGCACCTATTTTTTTTTTCAAAGTCAACCGATGGTAACAGAAGATATCATAAGTAGGTATATAGGCTATCTTATGGCATCCATAGTATGTGGTGGCATCACTAGATGGCAGTGTGATGTATGGTTATCACACAGAGAACAATGTAAATTCAGTTATGAGTCGACCGTCGTTCAGTAGTATTTATTTAACCCTTAAATTGACGATGTATCCTGTAGGATACAACAGGCTAATAGGCTATATGCTATAATTTTAATAGAACAATAGAAAAAAAATTGATAGGAAAATTAAAATTTCACAATACTATAATATATATAAAAATATGGACATTGCGATAGTTGTTTTCTTTACGGTCCGACAAGGTTTAATAAACTAGTGTGAGAAATCAAGCTTTGCCAAGTTAAGGGTTAACCTGGTAGAGATAAGGCCGTCAGGCCTTCCTGCCCCTCAACCAGGGGTATGTGACTCGATTAGTTTTTTCTTTTTTTTTTTAGGAGTATGTGTTATTCCAACTGCCGTGTAAACACGAGTAGCATGATGCAGTGTCACTTATGGATGACTGATCGCTATTTTACCCTGTCCCACCCACTAGTACACAAACTGTTGTTTCAAGCAGCACATGCACATATCATACTCTTTCAAGTAGCATGATGCTGTGTCGTTTACGGATGTTTAATCCTAACCCTATTCTACTAGTACGCATACCCTTCCCTTTCATTTCCATAGGCCTATTTCAAAAATTTTAACCGAGCCCGCATTATCACAAAAAATAATATAGTTGTCATGACTTATTCCCTCTCGCAGTTCTCATCACCACTGTCGTCTTCATTATCATTATCATCATCATCATTATCATCATCTCTCAAGGATTGGTTCCATTTGGATCTATTTATCTTCATCTTTTAAAGTACATATACAGTTTATTAGTTTTTCCATATTTTTCGACGGAGCATCTGCTTCGTGTCTTTTTCTTTATTATAGAAAGAGCAAGTATTGTAATGGTCTAAAAATTATATATATATCTTTTTTTTTCGCGAAAAGCACATTTTTTGCATCCCTGACGCTTAAAAAGTCATTTTCGGCATTCCTTCTTCAGTAAGTCAGTGTACAGTTGTTTCCGGAATACATAGAAGGTCATTGTGAAAGTTTCTTTCGTCGTAAATAGCCTACGTCTTTAAAACCAGAGCGACACGTGGTATACCAGGGCGGAAACGGCGATGTAACGTTTGCAAGGTGATCCATTCCGTCACCATAACTTTGCAACTAATACCATGATTGAAATTAATGATATCGTTCGATCGGGTATACGACTATGATGCGAACGTGACCTTGAGTTGGCGCTGCGCATGCGGGTGTGGACCCGAGGCGACTGGCGCCCATTTCCGGGCAGTAAATATGTCTCGCAACTCCAGTGTGCTAGCGCGCTGATTTTGGTGTCAAACGAAACATCTCATCTAGATCTGTTGATTTAAGCCAGTTAGTATTTATGTAAAGCCCACGGCCATATCTCCGACACACCCACACCCCGATTTTTTGTTAAAGAATTCTTGTCTTTGTTTCTTGTCACATAAACACTCTAGTGAAAGTTGCAATACAAGTGACAAAATAATGTACTGCAGAAGCTATTTTCCTAGAAAGCAACTGTATTTATGGCAGAGACAATGGATTCACGCCATAGAATGTGAATGTTTATTTGTATCTATCTTTAAGCGTGAAAATAGAAAGCACTATTAATGTATTTTACATTTCCTCACAAACCAGGGTTACCATGAGAAGAAATTCTATAGAAGGACATGGAATCTAAAATAAGAGGACATTGCTGAAAAAAGGAAGACTTTTTAAAAATTGATATGAACAAAATTAAAGATAAAAACAGTAGTGGCGTGGCGTCAATGTGAGCTAAAAAGCTAAGCTTCCCTATTTAATAATAATTTCATAATAAACCTGCAATTAATGAACAAAATTATTTATCAATTTTAATAGAATTTATACGAGGCGCATCCAGAAAGTAAGTTTCCCTATTTAAAAAAAAGAACACACACTTTCAGGAAAACTTACTTTCTGGATGCGCCTCGTATTTATGCGTTAAATATTGTGATGCGGCAGGTCAAGATGATTCGTGATGCAGCAGTAAACAAGAAGCCTGCACACACCAGCTTCCATGCAGACTGGTTTCTTTCACTCATTCTTCTTTGTAACCACCCCGCAGATTTTCCATCCCTTTCTAACTAAACTACCCTGGTCGCAAGGCTCGCAAGAAGCTAGCTTTTACATTGAAAATAATATAGTTTCGAGTTATCCCTTTCGTGAGTTGTGTTTAGTTGAAGTGTTAGTGTGCATTGTGGCTGATATAATAAATAATGAGTGAAATAACAGTTCCTGACACCAATTTACTTGAATTTTTTGGACAGTTCTATTATCAAGACTGACTTATGAACTAAAGTGCGATTTAAAAAACAAATGACCGTGTCTATTTGTTAGAGATATGTGTAAACCATGAAATCATATTTTACTACGTACCATTTGAGGTCATGCCTTATTGGTGTTACTTACGAGGTTCCAACCAATCTTCGGACTGCTGACTTGACATTCACTACTATTTATTTTAAGACTGTATTTTTGTAATACATTTTCTCATGTGTATATGAAAAACAACTTGAGTTAGCTTCCCATGCTCAAAATTTCATGCTACGCCACTGAAAAACAGTGGCTCACCTTAGTTTTCTCACTAGTTGCTGGATCAGTATTACATCTGTACCCTACTTATCGGTGGAGCCCACTTTGTGCACAAGAGCCTGAAGAGACAAACTTCTATTTTGTAACAAATAACTATGGAACTGTTCACAGGACATGTTGAAATTATATTTCACCATGATGATACCTCTGACTGTCTCAGTTAGCATGCAATTTCGTTCTTTTGTACATTGAGCCAATATTAGGGAAAATACTCTCTCAGCACTTCCATTGTGATTTGGGATAAATACGTAGAATTGACATATTTTTAAGAGTTCTGAGAAAGTTTCAGTGCTCGCAGAACTATTGGAATTGAAGAATCTGCACCATTGTTATCTTAAATCTTTGTCCAAATTAACTTGATTGGCATATCTTTGAATATTGCAGAATAAAATTGATAAAATAGCTTAGAATCATGAATAGTGACATTTTTAGAGTATAAGAATTCAATGCATTTCAATAGATCATATTTTATGTTTTTTAATGTGCTCCAGCTTCAACCATTGAAAACAGTTAAATTCTTTCATAGGTTTTCACCATTTGTTCAGATATTCTATGCATAATATCGCACATTATTCAATATTCATATTAATTCTAGTTGAAATGCGAAATGCCGGACATTTCAATTTTTTTAATGCCTGCCGGACAGGATAAAAAGATTAAAAAAGAGAACATGTCCTCCTTTTGCCGAACGGATGGTAACCCTATCACAAGCAGGAGAATCAAACTCTCATGCTGTGAAATAAACCCAGATCTTCATATCAGTTAAATCTCCCGATATGAATCGTCAGAATCTATATCTGTATGTACAACGTAAGCCTTGGTGGCATTATTCATGACATGCTGACAGATGTTTAATGAATTCCAGTTTTAATTATCGATCAGCTAACGTTTCTGAGAGTTAACAGTTCTTGTTTGCTAGCGAATTTATCTCTCAGTGTCAATGAACGGTTGGATCTATGTGAGTTGCTGGCAAATTATACAACACCTCTATTTAGATTTGCATAGCGACTAAAGCGTATAACGATCGATAAAATCTAAATTAATTTCGGATAAGATTTGATTGGAGTTAGAATTCTATTTGTTACGGTTTAAATCGCAGACCGTTAAGTTCAGTTGAATTATGATGATCTGCAGTTGATATAAATCTAGTTGCAAAGTGTGGCGTCATCTGTCAAATCATTTTTTTATTTTAGTAGGTTATTTTGCGACATCTTAGATTATTTAGCGTCTGAATGAGATGAAGATGATAATGCCGGTGAAATGAGTCCGGGATCCAACACCGAAAGTTACCCATCATTTACTCATATTGGGTTGAGGAAAACCCCGGAAAAACCTCAATTTGGTAACTTGCCCCGACAGGGAATCGAACCGGGCCACCTGGTTTCGCGGCCAGACGCGCTAACCGTTACTCCACAGGTGTGGGCTGTCAAATCAATGATGTAAAATTCATATTATGAATATGTGTTCATAAACAATTCATATAAAATGTACCTTGCGACTTTTTGTCGTATCTGTCTGAATGTTCGCATCAGAAAACTCGGCTCGCAACTTCGCATGAGATTTTTCACTTTCACGAGGATTATGTTCAGAAACACACTTTTGAGTATTCCACAGTTTGCTGGAACTTCACATTTCCAACATTTCGGAACTGCATATAGATTTCATCTTCAGGACAATATACAAGGTGTATAAAAAGTCTGAAATCACCTTATTATGACCCGTATGTAGTACCTAAGAGGTTACGTCCATTTTCGGCTTTTCCCCTTCAAAATTTTCTAGAACTCCTTCAGTGTAGCAGTGTAACCTGGAGTGAGACAAGTGGCCAACAGGCTTGGAACTCACATATTCAGTTCCTTTCAGCTCCGAATCCTTTGCAAGGTCGCGTTTTGCGTGCCTTTTAATTTTTTTCCTCCCACTTCTCCTCTTTAAATTCAATTCAATTATTATGACATGAGTCTGGTACTGTACCTTAGGTGAATATAGATGTTCCCATTTGAAGAGTTCACTGCAAGAATGATGGATGTCACTTTCTTGTTGAAAATGAACCAAGACTGTCAATATATAGCTGAAGACATACAGGATGTACATAGAGAGTTACATGGCATTAACATTGGTAGTCATTGTCCAGTAATGATCGGAAAATCACAGTTAAGCTCTGAGCGCTAAGCATTTCAAACTTTCAATTGCTTCTCCTGAAAAATGTATTCCAAATGACATCCATCGTTCTTGCAGTGGACTCTTCATTTATTATAACACCAATGAATCAACAAATTACACAGAATTGTAATACTGTGTCATTTTGAAAGCCGCCATATTGGATTCAACTTTGAAACTTCAAATGAAAAGGAGGTCGCATGACCATTATAAATTGTGTAACATTTTGTGACAAAACCAAAGGCAAAATCGATTTTAAGATACCTAAATTCCCGTAGAAAATATCGCAAATTAAATTTTCCGTAAACTTGGATAAAACTTTGAAATTCCAATTTGACGGAGTTACGCAATAATAGACCAACCGACAATTTTAAAAAATGGAGATACTGCAGAAATTTGTTGTTGACTTGATTGTTTAACCCCGAAAAAATCAATAATGCGATACCTGCACTCTGCTGACATTTATAAGCAAAATTCTTTTATTGCATAAAAAATTCATTCATTAATTTTGCTTTGCAATATTAAATCAACTGCTGGTCTGTTATTAAAATCGATTAACCTTTTTTATTATAATTTATGGTATTTTTTCGTCCACACCTGTGGAGTAACGGCTAGTGCGTCTGGCTGCGAAACCAGGTGGCCTGGTTTCGATTCCCGGTTGGGGCAAGTTATCTGGTTGAGGTTTTTTCCGAGGTTTTCCCTTAACCCAATATAAGCAAATGCTGGGTAACTTTTGGTGCTGGACCCCGGACTCATTTCACCGGCATTGTCACCTTCATCTCATTCAGACGCTAAATAACCAGAGATGTTGATAAAAAGTCGTAAAATAACCTACTAAAATAAAAAAATTATGGTATTTTTTTCTAATATTATGAGTGTTCCAATACTTCTTGTGTAAAATGTTTAATAAAGAACAAGATTTACTTCAGTGGTCAATATCCCGAAAACAGGTTTTTGTCAGTTGGTCTTTATTGCATAATTCCGTCCAATTGGAAAAAAAAATTATATGAAATATTAAATAGCATAAATCAACTTTTTTTTATAAAATGTGCTCAACATGGTGTCCATTTTCGGCAGTGCCCAGTCGTAGATGTTTTCCCCGCTCGTAAAGAACACGCTGATGCATCTCAGGAGTGACATTACCATTGTACTGTAGGTACAAATATGACTTTTCAGGAATAGCTCCCTGTAAAGCTGACTTGAATAATTTCAAGGGAAAAATTATTCTGAGGACGAATATCGAACCCGGGACCTTTGGCTGAGCGCGCCAACGCTCTACCGACTGAGTTCCCCAGGAACTCTACCAGACCTCGGCTCAATTGTTAGTGTACGAATCCTCAAACAGGGCATTGAACTATGCAAATATGGCTTTCAGGTAAAGCTCCCTGAGAAGCAAACTTGAATAATTTCAAGGTAAAAATTGTTCCGGGGCCGGGTATCGATCCCGGGACTCTTCGCCTACCACACGAATGCTCTACCGACTGAGCTAACCAGGAACTACACCCGATACCGTCCCAATTTTTCCCTTTATATCCACACAACTCAAGTGGGCTGACAAGGCGTCAGAAACTCAACTTTGAGCGCACACAAACTCTCAGAGTCTCATATTCTTTAAGCGTTTTGTTAGAATATAAACGTCATTTTATCCTAGTGTGTCATTTTATACCTATTTCCTCTACCGGTACAACGAAATTAAGATTTGTTTCAATGAATTTTCAATTTGTTTCCATGAAAGGAAATGAATATTTTACGCGCTTCCAAAAATTTCATTTTTTTATCATGCTCTGAATCATATATTATGTTACCTTGTATTGCCTTTGAATAATATTTTCAAAAGACATTACTAAATGAAATCATAATAGATATAACTAAATGAATCATTCCGAATACAAATATGAACTTTCGTTCTTTTGCTTACACACAAAAGCCATTCTCTACAATCCCAAAATTAAGATATATCGCTTAATTAAAAATTACATAGTATAATAATTAAAGTATTCAATTATTGCATACATGTAATTAATCTATACTAATAATAAATCTGTAGCCAAAATTTTTCTGGTAATTTTCGATTTTCCAAAAATAATTGGTGTTAACATGTATAATTAACCATCCTGAAACCGAAAATCGCTTTTTTTTATTTTTGTATGTCTCTGTCTGTCTGTCTGTCTGTCTGTCTATCTGTCTGTCTGTCTGTCTGTCTGTCTGTCTGGATGTTTGTTACCTTTTCACGCGATAATGGCTGAACGGATTTCGATGACAATTGGAATATAAATTAAGTTCGTTGTAACTTAGATTTTAGGCTATATGGCATTCAAAATACGTTATTTAAAAGGGGGTTATAAGGGGGCCTGAATTAAATAAATCGAAATATCTCGCTTATTATTGATTTTTGTGAAAAATGTTACATAACAAAAGTTTCTTTAAAAATGATTTCTGATAAGTTTTATTCTTTGAAACATTTTGATAGGACTGATATTTAATGAGATAAATGAGTTTTAAAATTAAAATAACTGCCATCTAAGGCGGTGTATTGAAATAAAAAACAAATGACTTCGTCTATAAGGGGCCTTGGACACAACAATCGAAAGCTATGAAACATAGCCTACAGACAATGTTTCTGTGTTTGTATGAAGTAATATCAGAAGCTAAATTAACCGATTTGTATAATTAATTATTATTTCATCATTGGAAAGTGTAGTTTCTCTGGATGGACATAATGCTATAATGTTATTACAGTAACTTGTGAGTGAAGTGAAGACAGGTAAGATTAAAATAGCTTCTTATGCACAGAAAACTTGATAGGTTATTCTGTATATTCATTTCCTGTATTTCTTAAAATAATGGCTTCATTGCCAAATGCAAGGCACTAGACAACAACATTTCTTAAAATAATGTTTATGAACATATTCATTTTTATCTCAGAGAATTAACGAACAACGAGAGTGTATTGATTTAGTATGCAGTAATAGTACGTTAGCTTAGCAATCCAATATTTTATAATTCAAATTTTAACTATGCACAATTGAATCGTGTTAAAATACATAAAATATTTATGCAATAAATGCAATGCAAAAAGTTGGATAATGAGCCAAGCAGATTATGTTGCGCTGTTGTAAAAGTTGTTCCTCCTGAGATTCAAGAGCTCCCACAACAAATTAAAAACTTTCTAATTCGAATACATCCGTTATCAACACGCTTTTTACATAATATAATATAATATAAACATAATAAATCTGTAGCCAAAATTTTTCTGTTAATTTTCGCTTTTCCAAAAATAATTGGTAATAACAATTAAGAAACATGTTAAAGGAATTGTCATTGCACCAAATGAGTGGTCTCTGGATCAAAATGATCGCATTTTAATATTTTAAATACAATTTAAATTAAGTAACATATTAAACGATTTATCCTTCTATCAAACACGAATGTTCCCTGGATCAAATGTCCTATTTTAATTATGTAATTACTTTATATTTATTTCTAACGGGTGCAGCGGAGCGCACGGGTACGGCTAGTTTATAATAAATTTGCTTAACAGCTGTATGTACTTATATTGCAATCATTTGCTATATTTTTCTATTTACGAAAATTTTTATTAATGTAACATGAATTTTGAAGTGTGTAAGACTTTGATTTGGTTTGTTTATGACAAGGAACGCTAATTTTATAACATTGAAGCGCTCTTCTCTAAGAGCAATGACTCGCATGTGAACTGTTGACACTTAAAATATTCGCATCTAAAAGTTTAAATGATTCTGCATATAATAATTAATTTATTCGAAGTATAGTAGGCTAGTCTGTGAACATACTGAACTGCCCATTTCAATTATTTCTCCATCTTATACAGGAAGTAAATTAAAATAAAATTTTTGAGCGAATTTCGAATTCGTCGCTATTTTGTAATTTTGATTTCAAATAAAGACATCGTATTTTTTTTTAAAGCAGTTATAATTCCTTCACAATATTCCCGGTAATTGAATTTTATAAAACGAATGTCAGATAATTACATAGCGTATCCTCGGCCTCATTTCGCCAATATCATCTGGTCATTACCATATCTATCAATTCCACGGACGTTAAATATTTGACCTAGTATTTGATACACTTTCATTAAATAACTGACTGAAAACATTTAATTGTAGATGGCAAACCTCGTCCACTAGTCTAGGAGAAATACCTGTACATAGGCAAGCAGGCAGACAAACGGTAGTATACCCAAAGCCTTATTTTCGGCTTCAGTAATGCCGAAAACGTTTATTTTCGCGAAAAATCTCGAAATCGATTTTTTTAAGCTGCAGAATGCTTTTTATAACGACAATATAAACATGACTACAAAACAAAGCATTAAATTATGAACTGAAGTGACTGAGTAACGTCGGGAACTGAAAACATAGCGGCTATGTTGAGAATATCTCCGTTGTTCCTAGATTCGGAACTGGCATGTTCTTTACCATTGTGCGTAGGTACTCTAAAGGAAGGCTTAAATAAAAAAAAAAGTTACATAGGATTTAAGGGAATTCCAATGATTATATGAAACTTTTATACTCGAATTAAAGTAATAAATTAAAATTCTTTAACACTGTAATGTACTTTATGTGATATTCAAGTATACATATACAAAATCCATATACCCAGTATTTTCTTGACTAAATAGAGAATGGAGTGAAACGAGGCGCGTGGAAAACCACAAGACACGAAGTACTTCGTACACTTCTGTTTCCATGGTGCCATAAGTGACGTCAGAGTAAATCTTTCATGTCATACCGTTGCAGTTTTTCTCTGTTATACCTCGAACATAGACGTTTCACATTACTAAATGAAAGTACCTAATTCGAGATAAAATGTTGTTATATCCTCAAATATTTGTTTAATTTTGCTGTTTCACTAATCATAATTTGTGCAGATATTGCCTAGTATGTTATACATAATATTTAAAGGATTTAATTGATATTTTGTTATTTGAAGTGTTGTATCAGTGAAGAAGTGTGTTGTGTCAGTAAAGTGTGTTGTGTCAGTGAAGTGTGTTGTGTAAGTGAAATGTGTTTCTTTCATTGAGGTTTTATAGTTTATAGTGGCAGTGGAAAGTATTTGAACAGTGAAATGTTTTTGAAGTGTTAGTGAAATCAGGATAGAATCAGTGAAATGTGTTGTAGTTCCAGTGCAGTGAGTGAGTTGACAGCGAAATAAGTGTAGTGCTGAAAGGTACTTGTGCAGATATGAACATATCATACTCGTGGGTTTTAGTTCGAACTCAGGGTTAAGATACAAATTAGATTTACTTTAATTGTTATTTTAAGTGATCGTGCTTCATTTAATTTAGAATGCTCCCTGTATTATTATTATTATTATTATTATTATTATTATTATTATTATTAATTTATTTTTTATTAATTGTGTTTATTGTCATTATTGAATTAATTAGTTACCACTGCCACCGGGTATATACCCATTTGCAATGTTAATAAAAAAATTAATGAATAACATTAGCTACAGGCCATTCGTTTTCTCTTGAAACCGACGCTCATGAGGGAAGAAGAAAGATGACTGGGAAGCTTCCCTCAATCGCTACGCTTCCATTTGCAGCTAGCTAGCAAACTAACCTTCACCATAAGGTTATTACTATGAACTATGTTGCACGCATCACGAGATATCGAATGGCCTGCACGAATATGAACAGTCGGACACAAAAACATGTATTTGAATAGGCTAGTAGGCCTACTCGTATTTTTGTTAGGCTGTTAGAACACATGCCTAACACACTTTCTCAGCTAGATTCGCAGACGAAATTTAAATATTCTGTCTTCGACTTCCTATATTAAACTGGTTGCATATTGGCAGATAGGGTATGTAATTCTTCATAATTGCCCAATGAGAACACAGAATCTAATTCATAGTGTGCGATGCTTCGATGACATTATGATTTACAAATTAGCGTACATAGGCTACCAATCTGCCCTTACTGTAACTTATGATGTGGTTTGGCTGACAAGTCCTACTAATGTAATGGACTATCTTAGTCTATTTTTCAAGCTTTCACCCACCTACTCCTTACAGTATATATTGGCAACTAGGTTTTGTAGGTCACGTTTCATTTGTAGTGCTTAGCCGTGTACAAATTTTCAAGGAGCGTTTCGACCTGGAGTTGTCAAAGCTTCCCTTGCAAGCCATGTTGCTTTATGATGACACGAAATTGCTGCGTCCTAGTTTTGCATCCAGGAACCATCAACAAGTCGCTTTGCATCAAATACTTGACTTCCTGCACTATAGTCTACATCTGAGATTTATGCTTATTGTGCAACTTTATCTGACCACTAATAGTGTTGTCTGTAACCGCTAGCATAATTAAAATAGTGAACGTGTGGTCGTTATAAGTGAGGCCAAATTTATCCCTCCATCCGTTACCTTCCAGCTGTAGGTCGTGCAGTCTTGAGGTCAGGACTTTGCACCTTTTTCGCAGAAGAAACTGTCGTATTCAAATCGGATATCTTACAATATTGTTCCAATCCGCTAACTATGAAATTCATCATAACGATATGAAACCAAAATTATTGTGTATATGAAATGTCAGTATTGACCGAAATCCCAACCCAATGTTTTGTGGTGCTAGTAATAGACTACTGGTAGAGGTAATTATATAGAGATTGGCTTGTTCGTTAAATCTAGGGTATTTGAGAAACATAATGGGGATTAAAATTTGCGTTTGGGATTAGCGATATTTTGGTGACAAGTCGGATATTTTAAGGAAAAATCTTGGGATTTATCAAATGCCAAACTTAAATACAATTATTCCCAAATTAATGTTACGCATTCTACATTTCGTTCATCTATTAAGCTGGAACAGAATGAATACTGATTCACACCTGTGGAGTAACGGTTAGCGCGTCTAGCCGCGAAACCAGGTGGCCCGGGTTCGATTCCCGGTCGGGGCAAATTACCTGGTTGAGGTTTTTTAGGGGTTTTCCCTTAACCCAATATGAGCAAATGCTGGGTAACATTCGGTGCTGGACCTCGGACTCAATTCACCGGCATTATCACCTTCATCTCATTCAGACGCTAGACAACCTAGGATGTTGATAAAGCGTCGTAAAATAACCTACTAAAATAAAAAAAGAATAATGAATGATACATTGGTCATTGAACGCTATTTTTACTTTAAGAAGTGGCCTACCGCGTATAGAAAAATGTTGCCAATCATATGAACTTCCTAGATCAGTGCTACATTTGATAGGCACCATGGCGAGTGATCCCATACAATCTTCTGAACCTTCTTATTCTAGATCAGATGGACCTATTCAATCTACTTCAACAATGAAGGAATGTGGCAAAGAAGATAAGAACAAGATTTAAATTGATGAAAGTTTCAAAATCTACGTTTAACTTAATTGGATAGTGGTATAAAATATATACAACCAATATATGAAGTTTTCTGAGCATAATAATAATAATAATAATAATAATAATAATAATAATAATAATAATAATAATAATAATATAATAGCCTAATAATAGCCTAATAATAATAATAATAGTAATAATAATAATATAATAATAATAATAATATAATAATAATAGCCTAATAATAATAGTAATAATAATAATAGGGTATTTTACGGGAAAAATTTAGATCATTTGTGGTACTTCAAATTTGAGGTATTTTACTTGAAAATGGAGACTTTTCGCCTAGCATTTAGGGACATTCAGCATTGCCGAGTTGGCAACACTGAATTCACCGCATTTATATAGGAGCACAATGGACCAAAGCAAGCCTAATTGAAAAGATCCGGTCCAGCTTTCGGAAAGTCAAATCAAGCCTAACTATCTGGCTGTCTGACTAATGGAATGACTGACTGACTGACTGACTGACTGACTGACTGATTAACTAATAATTAGCTTGCTGAGTGGGTAGCTGACGCATTAAAGCACGCTGATTCGGCGCAGACATAAATACAATTACGTTACTATTAATATAATATTGTACTTTTGTGGAACAGCACAACGCAAATACAAAGTGTCCACATGAAACCTTTACAACTTTAGATGTAAATAACGTATTAGTGAAACACGATATCAGGATCCGGTTTTCTGCATGTTAATCAGAAACTGTCAAAAGTTTTATGGGAATCTTGTTGAATGGTTTAAACGCGTTTTTGGTGAAATATGACACCTCAGGAAATGGCACAATGTGTATCCTGGTTTATCGAGACACGATCAGATACATAGGTGCAACGTCATGTCCGGACCAAATATGGAAGAGAACCGTCATCATGGCCAACAATCTGGGAATGCCATCAAAAATTTATGGAGACTGGGCAAAAGAGCAGTGGGCGGCGAAACACAAGTGTGGAGGACATTGAACGTGTGCAAAGTAAATTTTTCCGAAGCCCTAGTAAGTCCATTCGCAGTGCCGCCAGGGAATTGAACTTGCCGCATTCGACTGTCCACAAAGTCCTTCACAAGAATCTGAGGCTGTTTGCATACAAAGTTCATCTATTGCAAGCTCTTCAGCCAGATGATCGCCCACGCAGTACAGCATTTTCTGTAGACATGCTGGCTAGAATTGATGTCGAGGAAGGATTCCTTTGGACAAATGCACCTTGCACACGTTCAATGTCCTCCAAACTTGTGCTTCGTTGCCCACTGCCTTTTTGCCGCAGCACACTCCTATAAATATTCGGTGCCACTCTCAGATTGTTGGCCTTGATGGCAGCTCTCTTCCATATTGAATCTGGACGTGACGCTACACCTGTGTATTTGAGTCTGTATTGATAAATCAGAATACACTTTGTGCCATCTGCTGAGGTGTCCACATCTCCTTCAGTGTCAGATTTCACCAAAATTCACACCTGCAACCAAAAATAGCATTTCAACAATCCAACAAAATTTCCATAAACTTTGACAGTTTCTTATTAACCGCATCTGGATATCATATCTCAATAATTTGTTATTTACTTCTGAAGTTGTAAAGTTTTCATGTGGACTCTCTGTATCACTTGGAACTATTAAGTATGAGATAATAAAATACGAGTACAGATGTACAAGAAACTATTTTGGAACATTATGTTTCTATTTGTATGAGATACAAGCAAGTTTACTTACAAAGTAGGTTTATTTCTTCCTACTTCGTGGAACAATTTCCTAGAAGGTTTTGTATCGATCAAAAGTTGAACTGTTCGCAACCAATCACTTAATGCGTCAAGTGAGGTTAGGAAATGGTAGCTCATTATCGACATCAATTCTGGAAGCTCGGAACTTAGTGAAATAAATTAACCTGCTTGGTCTCTGTGTAGCAGAGGCATGACCTTGCTCCCATTTGTTACTTGCTGTTGAGTGCTACAGTAGTTGTACAATATCGTAACTTGTTATTAAACGTCATTGACTAATAATAACACTCTTTCCAAGTATAATTTGTGAGTATGAGCAGGCGTACATACATTTACGGTTACTTATATTATTACTACATTCGTTGTATAACAAATCGATTACATACACAGAATTTACTGACTTCATAGACGAATAACAATGACTCGTAACTTTATAACCGTCACAATAGGGTCATTCCATGTCAAGTGACCCACGAGAAGGCAAATAATTATTTTTTTATAATGGTATTGTGTTGTACATCATTTTAAAGCTAAATTATGTATGTATTTATTCACACTGCAATGGGTATATACCCGGTGGCAGTGGTAGGCCTAACTAATTACACTCAGTAATGGCAATAATAAACTTATTAATTAAAAATACAATTAATAATAATACTAATAATTAATACTAACAATAATTTATAATAATAATATTATTATTAATATTTAATATTAATAATAACAGGGAACATCCTAAATTAAATGAAGCACGATCACTTAAAATAACATTTAAAGTAAATCTAATTTGTATCTTAAACCTAAGTGCGAACTAAAACCCACGGGTATGATATGTTCATATCTGGACAAGTACCTTTCAACACTACACTCATTTCGCTGTCAACTCACTCACTGCACTGGAACTAAGACACATTTCACTGATTCTATCCTGATTTCACTAACACTTCAAAAACATGTCACTGTTCAAATACTTTGCACTGCCACTATAAACTATAAAGCTTCACTGACAGGAACACGTTTCATTTACACAAAACACTTCACTGACACAACACACTTCACTGATACAACATAATTCTTCACTGATACAACACTTCAATAACAAAATATCATTTACACCATTTAAATACTGTGTATAATTACCGTCTATTAGTAAAGTTCTTAAGCCTATTTTTAAATACATTTTTGGTTATTTGTAAAGCCTTTAGTAAGTCTGCAGGTAAAGCATTCCAGTCCCTGATAGTACGATTGAGAAAAGAAAACTTTCCAGTGTCCGTCCTCTGTCTTCTTTCCCTCAATTTATATGAGTGGTCGTTCCTTGAAGAGTAATTTGGCAGCTGCAACCTATTTTTTATTTCTCTCCAGGCAGGCTCACCTTTGTATGTTTTGAACAGTGCGCATAATCGAATTCGCGTTCTTCTGTCCGTGAGTGTGTCCCATTTTAATGGTGAATTTTTCCGACAACATTTTTTAATCTTTTCCAGTGTCTTAATATGTTCTAATCTGTAAGGATTCCAACATGCAGCACCATATTCCATTACTGGACGTACTAATGATTTATATGCAATCTCTTTGGATTTATCAGAGCCTTTTCTTAGTACCCTCATCACAAAGTGTAACGCTCTCCATGCTTTTCCCGCTGTGTCTGCAACGTGTTCCCCCCAGCCGAGATCGCTGCTAAATGTTATTCCGAGGTATTTACATTTGTTAACTTCCGGAATGGTTTCACCCCCTAACGTATACGATGCGATTATTTTGTTTCTTTTCCTTGTAAAGCTGATGGCTTTGCCCTGGGGAAAAAAATAGTAATTGTTTCAATAATGTTCTCTCCATCCCTTCATAACTTGCCCTTCAAACGAGAGTAATGGTGAGAAGAACAAATTCAAGTTAAAATTTTATGTAGCGTATTCTACATATATCAAAGATTATTTTAAAGATTTTTTTTAATCTACTGGTTTTTTACCATATGTAACTATCTTCTCCCCTTAATTATTGTACAGGCTGATTATTTAGTCCTCACAGCTCAGCGACGCGAAAGAGGGGAAGTAATAGGAAGAGTGGGGAGAGTTCCGGAGTAGAGATAAGGGCAAGCGGTCGGTAAAGGAATGCAGTAGCTATAGCTTAATTGTACTGGAAACAGACCGCTCTACCGCACGCATGACATCCGATCGCTCCGAAGGCAAGCGAGTGAATAACCCAAACACCCCTTGGCGTAACTGAATGGACTCGCCTGACCCAGGCGCACATCTCCGGCGACTATCAGGACTAAATAATCGTACTGTACTTTGTACCACCTGATATTTGTATGGATGAAAATTTGAGTCTCGTAAGCATATGGGACGGGATCATTGTGTCATAAATTAAAATGACGAAATTTACGCCTAGTAGCCTCAAAACTGATATTGTTGTTGTTAAAGGCTGTAATTGTAAAAGCACGTTGTGTCCGCTCCACATTTCCATGAAGACTAAATGGCATTGTATTGGCAACAAAATATGCGCGCAATTTATCATTCCTCAACACTGTGCTGTGAGCGATATACGCTCTTTAAAATCGCTCGTTCCTATGCCGGACCCTGTATGATGAGGGCCTCGGATGAACGTTCCTCGAAGCGAGTACTGTGGGGAGCTCACGAGATCAGCCCTGGTAGGAATGTGGAGTAATGCCAATCCTATACGCAGGCAACATCCAGCATAACGCCACTCTTGCTCGTAGAAAGCGACATAATGACACACTACTACTGTCTTCCAACCAGGAGATTAACCGTGAAAGGAATGAGCTTACTATTGCGTCATCTATTGGAGCGAAGTAGTGTTACCGTTATAATGTCAGTTTGAAAAACATGCGCTCTCCTGCATATGTTATTTCCTGTATGGAGGGATTAAAAGACGAGGAAATTAACCGTGATCTAATTTTGTAACTAAGGTAGTATAAATATGTGTATCAGTGTTATCGTTTGAGAGTCAGCCAATGGAGATGCGTGTACCCACATGTGTGACCTTATGACATCAACATTCATTCACAGCATTACCCCGCTGCGTCTCATTCCCCTGAGACTTTCTCCTGGTTGGAGTACAGTACTACATTACAGTAACTAATCAATGTGAAAACATTTGATCAACTTTTAAAATATAAACTAACAATTTCAACTTACACAACACACAGACACAGAGCTAGTCTCAAACTAGTTGATATTTTCAGCCACAGTACAATTTAACACTATGTGGCGACAGTGATGTCATCTGTTTAGTGTCATAAGGGTCAAACTCATAACAACTTATCTTGTCTTTGGTCAGTTCTAGGCAGAGCAATGCTCCATTCATCAATACTTCCCCGCACCGCACCTAATAAAAATACACCTCCCAGAGACTTCCTCGTCAGCTCCCCACAGTAAGACAGCTAGGTCGATGCCTGTGGTTTCAGAGTAGAACGACAACGACGATGTCCGTGATGATGACGACGGCGACGACTCGTCTCTATATTATCTAATTATCTTGCTTTCCCGAAGTAGGAGGACGAACTCCAACGCTACATTCATATGAGAACTCTTAAGCCTTGGTTTTTAACAACCGCACAATGACGCGTGCGTGAGCGTAATGCGGCACGCAGAAGCCAAATCTGTGTTTATTTAGGAACTGGATTTTAATGGTGGGTTTACACATGCACGAATTTATTGGCGTCAATAGCTATTGGCGCGCAAGTAAAAAAAAAACGTTCACGTGTAAACCTTTACTGGCACGCAAGCTTCGCCACTGTATGCAATGTTTGGAAAAGTTAGTGGCAGTCTGACTTTTCAATGCGCCAGTGGTGACGCATGCATAAGTGAAGATTTCTGTTGCACATGTAAATATGTAGTTTCTCATCGGCTCGCAAGTATTGAACAGTACATAGTCCGCTGATGTCTTTGCATCAAGTTTTGTAAATTTGATGATTGAATAAGTGGAGTTCTGAGATATGCATGAAGTTTCTTGACGTATATGAAAAACACCCTTGTTTGTGAGATGTGCATTCTAATCCTTATATAAAAAAGAGATGCCAAAGTAGAGACTTACGAAAACATTGGAAGGACAATGAAAATTAATGGATTTGAAAGTAATTTCTAAGGTATACTGACTATCTTCTATTTTGTGTTGTTTTGTAATCTATCACATAATTTTGTATTTCATGTATATTATTGGCCTTAACTCTGCCAGGCAAAATAAAACAACTACTGCCTCTGCTACTACTACTACTGTCGAAGTGAAAGAAAAAATACAATTCATACGGAATGCGTATACTATGGAGATAAGGAAAGTAACAAGAAGCATGAAATTTGATACTGGAACAGATGACATCAACAAACCTAAAGTAACACGATGAAGGATGGGGTGGAGCAGAGAAAAATTCTCTCCGGCACCGGGACTCGAACCAGGGTTTTTAGCTCTACGTGCTGACGCTTTATCCACTAAACCACACCGGATTCCAATTCCGATGTCGGATTGAATCCTCTCAGTTTAAGTTCCAATTCTCAGTTTCCCTTTAGTGGCCAACCTTCATGCACTGCGTCACAGATGTGTGACAGTGGCACAATTTCCAACAGTAGGATTCCCTTTAGTGGCCAACACTAATGTGCTGACGCTTTATCCTCTATTGGAGAACGCTATGGAATGATAATGGACTCAAAGTCGGCGCAATGATTTCGATGTCTAATGTTAGGAAACAGGAGACACTCCAGAAATGCCCAAACTGCGATCTTGTCCGTCACAAGTGTCACTATGACCGGGACTCGAAATTGACCGTCTGCGTGACAGGCTGAAGGTGTAGACCACTCAGTTGTGTCCATGTTAAAGTCATGTTTAACAAACTGTTGAGTTTGGTGTAACCATGCATTTTCTAACAAAAATATGGTAATGCTCGTTGCTACTTTTAAGCGAGTATGAAATGCCTGACTGCAAGTCTGCAATTCCACAAGTACTTAATTGGCATATTGTAACACGTAAACATTCGCTTTCTGTGTTTTGCTGTTGGCTCAATCATTGGAATGAAACGAATGAATGCTATTGGCAGAGAGAACGTATTTAGAATCCCACGATACTTTTGTTTCTTATATTTTTATGACATGAAACATAATCTATATATTTTATTTATCTGTCTGTCTGTCTGTCTGTCTGTCTGTCTGTCTACCAACCTACATATGTATATATACAGGGAGATTAAAAAGCTAATTAGAGAAATGATAATCCTGAATGGTTCATTCTTTTTATCTGTAATATTCTTTTACCCTTAAAACTCAAGAATAATGGTATTTTGCAAACAACTTCAAATTAGTGTAATTCTAAAAATATTGAGATTAGGACAAATGTTTATATGACTTTTTTTGCTCAGAATGTCTTCGGAAATAAGCTCCGTAAGGGACGGTAAATCCTCGTGAATCACCTTGTATATTTAGTTGAACTACTTTTATTTACTTTTATTTATTTATTTATTTATTTATTTATTTATTTATTTATTTATTTATTTTAGTTATTAATTTAATTTATTTACTTAATTACTTTGCAAACGTGTGAAACGATAATGGGGAAATATGTGTTATCTTTATGACACACTCTCCCTCACTACCTCACCCTCTCTCTCTCTCTCTCTCTCTCTCTCTCTCTCTCTCTCTCTCTCTGTCTTTGTACAGTGCATCCTATTTCACTTTTTCACACTTTTAAAATCGTCTCTGAAAAGTAATACATTGTTTCAGCACTTTTAAAATTTCAAATTGTAAAGAAACTGTCCATTTCACGGTTTATCTCGCGTGTTCTCGACCCATAACCGAGCGCTTAGAGCGGACTGCATGTGGGCAGCTGCTCTGTGAACTGCCGCTTCCACTCTACTTCCGCGAGCGTGGAAATATAAAATGAATGCACTAATATTCCGTTACCATTATTATTATTATTATTATTATTATTATTATTATTATTGTTTTTTTTTTTTGTTTTGTTTCAGATCCACGAACAGCTAACTTCCCCTTAATGAGCAGTCCGTTTCCAACACTAGCGATATGTCTCTCTTACGTATACCTCGTAAAAGTTTTAGGACCCAGGATAATGGAGAACAGGAAGCCAATGGAGCTAAGAAACGTCCTAATTTATTATAATTTGTTTCAAGTTTTATTCAGTACGTGGCTCTTCTATGAGGTAAGTGAGTTCGTACCTGCTAAATTTAGTCAACGTGTTCAATGTATAATCTCATATTGCTCACTTCTATGTACTGTAATATATTATAATTATTTTTATGCTCGACCATGCCGAAATGTAGTAATTATACACCTGGTAGTAGCCCTTTAATGCACCTCATTAAAGTACACCTATTCATTATAATTCAGTTGTTCAGCCAATGAAAAATCACCATTGTGGCATTATAAAAGCGCGAGTATCGATTATTCTCGGATATGCAATCGAAAGACAATTGGTGAAAAGTCACGGAGGCTGGAAATCCAATACTGTCGCAGAAGGTTATATTCTGTTACTATAATAATTAGCGTTAATAGTAAATAATATTCAAATAAATTCAATTTGTCAATTGTAAATAAATTTCCAGGTTATATCAAGCCTGATTTTCATGTTATTCTCTAGATTATATCAAGGTCAATGACACATTCGTTCCTCGGAAAAAATCAATACTTTCGCGTCTGCGCACATCTCACAATTCAGGTCAGTTCCGCTCTTCACTTACATAACCATAACATGAATAGTTATGAATAATATCAAGTTAGAAATATGGTCGAGCATAAAAAGTCGTATGAAACTTGCCTATAATGGTAATTAAGACGCTCGTATGAAAATTATGAAACTCGCTTGCGCTCGTTTCATGGACAAACATACTCGCGTCTTAATTACTACCATTGTAGGCTCGTTGTATAATGTACTATTAAATTACTAAACTACAATAGATAGAATTCCTGTAATATAGTAACTTACAGTTTGTTTATTTTCATAGCTATATGTATGACTATACTTTGGTCTGTTATAATAGGCATAGTGATATAAAATGGTTCTTGTTTCACTATATTTCAAGGCAGAATATAAATTTTATTAAGATTTCAGTATGAAATTAAATTGTAAATTTGAAGTCGTTTAAATTGAAGACTCCCTAAAAATAATGCCTCGAAATATAATTCGTAGAGCATGAAAGGTACCTTAATGACTTTTAAAATCCAATTAATAATCACATTGATAGTATCAAAAGGACATTCATAATAAAAATACTTAACATTGTTATCAATATTGTACAAGTAAAGTAAATGAAATTATTTCTGTTGCAGTATACGTTATTGCATTTTTCGATTATGTACAGATACGGAATTAAAATTTGGAGCTAGTCTTGGAAGTCCACCTGTATGTAGGCAACAATTTCACACAATTGTCCACAAATAGCATATATACAGGGGTTCTTGTTTACTGCACGTGCGCAGTGTGTTGTAAGCGAAACTTATACAATAAAGGAGCTCCAAATTTTATTTCCATACCTGTACTTACTTTAAATGTTAAGTAATCAAACTTGTTATATTCATTTCTAAAATACGAATAGTAACGAGTCACTTCTGACATAAAATGTTTTCTAAAACTTCCGTAGGTATATGTCACTTTATACTTTTCTTCCCGTAATTTAGTACAAAATTGATAAAGTAGGCTTATATAAAATAAAATTTCTTCCTTTGAATTGACTACGGTAGCAGCCGGTTTTTCTAATGCTGACACTAAAATGTACGGAACTATTCCATAACGCTTATGGCGTGATAATTCTAGATAGTATTTCTTGGCCTTACTGAGTAATGTTGGCAACACTAAATCTTACTGTCTCCATGTTAAAAGCAGAAGTGTTGATTCCTGAAATGAAGTAAAATTTTCCAAACTCCGATTTTTTTAATTGTATATAAAAATATAAGAATATCTTGTCTTGGGAATATACAGGGTGGAATTGAAACAACCCTGCAGATTTTCAGAGCGAATAGCTCATACTGTATGTAACAAAAAGTGTAATAACAAATTGATGGAAAGTCCATAGTTTTCTCAGAAAAAAAATTCCCCAAATGTTTAACATCCTCTTATTTGGTAACTATTACAAGTAGGGTCATAATTTTTGTCCATATAGATAGAAAATCTAATGAAGAATCATTTATCTCTCTATTTCAATAGCGTTGACGGTTTTTATGTAAATTGAATTTAAAAACCACTAATCTGAAGCCAGTGACCAATGCGACAGCTTGCAACATTGTAGATAGAAAGAGAGGTGGGAGGTAGTTCACTTTAGACAAACAGCCCTGAGTTCATTGAACTATTACTTCTGTATTAAGAAAAGAAAGAGGCGGCGATGTTGCCAGACTGTTGAAACTTCCAACTCAATTTTCTAATCAACCGTGCATTTAATCACAAAACGTAATATAGTTTTTCTATTCATTTAAGTGTACCCTATCGTCCCTTTAATCTGGAGGATTATTTCACTTCCACTCTGTATATTCCAACATGATTATGTTAGTTTCTTAACAGAGACGTCACTTGATCTTTGCTTACAAGTAATGCTTTATTGCATATGTGATAAATGGTTTGGATGTAATGCTTAATAGTAACTTATACATAACAAGCATGTGCTTTGATATGACTTGAGTTTGTACTTACATTATTCACTGCTTCTTGTACAGTTATGCTCTGCCATTTTGTGTAAGTCGGAAGAGCTTGAAGCTAAATGTGTGCAGATATAATACCAAATAGAATGTGTTTCATCTCTATCCTTTTATAAGCAGTTTGAGAGTCCTTAACAAAAGTGCAAGGGAAATGGGACATGATATACAAGCCAATTACCTACAGCCAGACAATGAAGACATGGAGTCCCAATTCCATCACTCCTACAACTATATTCTGTGAATTCCATGTATGCTGTGCACTATAAAAGCTTACACTATAGCTGTTAATGATCCCCTCGAACTGCGAACACAGATCTTAGCACCAGATAGGTATACAGACTGAACCGTAAGTAATGTGATTGATTTTGGAGGGTTATTCTGTAAGATATTTCAAAAAAAAAAAGTTTAATACAGTTTTGCTCCTTTTTGCTCCCTTTTCGAGATAAAAAATGTTTTATATTAAACATTTCATAGCGTGTTCTGGGAAAGTCATTGATTTAATTACCCATATGCTCAGTTTAAGAGGACGTGTATTATGATAATAAATTATTGAAAGAATTTTAGTTTTGTTCTTCAGATTTGCAGAAATTTAATCCGAACAAATGTAACTTTTCGTTCTGAAAGGAATTTAACATAACACAGGTAAACAGTAGCAGTAGAAGTTTGGCACGTGAGGAAGTTGTACGGACTCTCAGGACACATGCGCAGTAAAGGCATAAGGTCGCCGATATCTGGAAAAATGTGGGGATCCATTCTACATGCTACCAGCGAGCTAACAGGCTAAGTAGCAATCGACCGAACACTCCTGTCTTGCACGCCTCCATTGCGTAACGTTAGATATTCCTTCCAGTAAGGTAACCAGCCAGGTTACCAGCTAGGCTTCGTCTTGTACGTATATTCCCGTCGCTTGTACCGAACACGTTCAATTATTTATTGGTTTGTCCTCTTAACCACCAATCTCCCGCCGGCCCGCCGCAATATGCTAGTGGACTCTCCCAAACCCAAGTCGCAGGATCAAATTTCCTTTTCAGTAAGTCTACTATACTTGTTTTTTTGAAAGATAGGACATGACAGGAGCGTTGCGATCGGAAAAACAACTGAATGTCACATAGCGTGGTAGGTCTGTTGCTCTGGTAACAACGGTTGAGATGCCAAATTTATCTTTCCCACGTGGCGAGTGCTTAACAGCTCTCTTGGTGACATTTATTGTGCACACAAGTTAGCATTGGTATGTTTCGTCTTTGATTCTCTGTCGATTTTTGTATTGTTTTCTTACCTTTGCGTCAATTGTCAATGAATGTTTTAACGTCGGCCATCTTAACAACAATTGCTAGCTTCCATCAGCTGACAGCGTGGTAGTCCATATTGGCAACATAGCACTGTAGTTCCAAGTTCGGCCGCTTAACTGTCATGTCCCATCTTTCAAAAAAACAAGTATACATAGTTTGTTTCGTGGTGTTAAGCTTCTTGTAAATAAGCATTTTAGCATTCTTAAATTTATTGTTTTGTTCGTGTGTTCCCATTTATTAAATGACAATGTGTTAGAGTAAATCATATAACCTGTACGTGTCGTTATCTTCGTTGCTTGCTGTATGGTGATGGCTAGTCACATTTATTGACGTGATTACTGATTACACTACATGAAGTCGGTCGAACCTCAACTATCAGAAGAAAATGCCGATATCTTTTATATTTGATATTACTACTACAGCTTCAAGAAGTGTTATTTGAACAATCAATGACAATTTTAAAATGTTTCAAGATAAATTTGTCATTTTCTCAAGAACACAGAGACGAACGAAGAGATGAACTGAAGATGTAACGTAGCTATTTAAATAAATATTTCACTGAAACGAATTCTACGTTTTCCTTAAAAGTATAGGCTAAATATGTTACTAGCAAATTAAGTTTTTCTACTGCTTCCTCATCCAATACATCGAAGTGTTGAAAAATGTGTTGCGATAATATTTTTCCCTTGTGACTGCAGAGCTTAATGGGCGGTTGGTGGGGAGAATATAGTTTTCGTTGCCAGCCTGTGGACCCAGGTACTTCTGGCTCGGCAATAAGGGTGAGTGGGGGGCAATATGTTTCGGACAGTTGGCAGTACTATAACAATACTAATACTATATAAACATAGGGCCACAGTATGTAAGGAGTATTTTAATTGAATTAAATTCCTGGAGGGTGGTACCTCATAATAAAGGCATGTCAATTGATGCCCACAGGAGCAAGCGCGCGCTTTAGGGCCCAAGAGAGCCTGAGCGCTTTACAGCGGAAAGGAAAAAGACAGACGAAAGAGGTGGTATATGCCGCTTGGTCGAGCTGTATTCAAGAATGGCCAGCCCTGATTCAATAGATAAAGGGAAGAGAACTTATTAAAACTGTATTCACGATAACTTTTAGATTTGCCTGAGAAGTGTAAGTGCATTATAAGAATGTAAGTTTTAATGTTAATGCTCATTTTTCACAAGTTTGATTTTTTTATTCAAAAGAAATATTTTCTCCACTTTTCGTATAGAAAAGTGAAATTTTCAGGTATAGGCCTATTTATTTAGTAGCCTTACAGAATGTTTTCGTAAATCTAATATACCGTATATACGTATTACTGAAGATAGTGTATTGAAAATTTTGAAAATATTCGCATGGAAATTGTTTGTAAGGAAATGAATTAACAAAGCAACTACTGTTACATCATAAGCAAAAGATACGTGCCCATGTGTTGTAAAAATGTCAGTTCTATAGCTTCAGAAGATTTCGAGAAAATAATTTAATGTTCTGATGATAGGAAGTTGCTCACAAATATCACCTTAAAAGCATAATGCGATAAGAGTTTTGTTATGTAATATTAGTTACACTTAAAACAGATACAGTACCTACGTAACTTTGCTTTGTACTGTAATATTGTTTTGATTAGTTTATTGATTAGGCCTACTTTTGTAAGGCTAAAGAGACCATCAATATAAATTCCAACTTATGTCATGCTCAATCTCTTTCTTTGGAATATCACTTTCTTTATGAATGATTTGTTTCATCCACTTCATACAGTATAATATTATACTACTATGGAATTTAAGTGAATATTCCTTCTTAACTCTCTATTATGTTATTAAGATTTAAAACACAAGTACAATATTAAGAAATCAGTGTTAGTACTTTTGTTTTACAGACAATATAGAAATATCAAACAGAAAGAAGCCATATAAAAATAACGACATAAAATTTCACGTTCCGTTTGAAGTTTGTGCACCACTGTTTTCTTAATCCAACAGGTTGCTTATTCATATACACAACCCTTCCTCTTTCCATACTTAGCGCTTGCTGCCCGCGCACGACGTCAAGGTCAGAAAAATGCGCTTGCTTTGACATCACTGTCATAATACAACCACAGTCTAGTATGTACACAGTCACGAAGCTCAATACGTAGTGAATATGCATCCATAGATAGTTGCTAACCACTAGGATCGCTGCTATCGCCTCATTACAGACATTACATTGTGTGAGGTGAATATATATTTTTAATTCGTACAATCGTTCTTTTTTGTTTTTTTTATATAATTTATGTGCGGTTTATTTTAAACGCATTGAACATATAGAAAATGTACAATAACGACGTAAAAAAGCTAAAAAAAAAAAGGCATTTAACCTTAAAATAGGCAACGGCAGCTAAAATAGGCAATATAAAAATTGGGTCTATCGTCCCCAAATGCGTGGAAACGTATTTATCTCTAATAGGTATTTCATACATACACTCGGTTTAAAAAAGGCATTTTGCCTAACATCCGGGCTCTAGTTATGTCTAATATGTTGTTCATACAAAAATCAGTATAGTCCAGTGCCAGTATTAGCAATGCAAAAGTAAATTATTTCTTTCAATTTTACAAAATCTATTTGAAATAGCACATATTTTAGAATCAATTAAAACATGATATTTTAATTTTCATGTAATAAAGAAATACTAATGAGAACTTAGATTTGAGCTTCTAACACAAGCATTAACTTAATCTTCAAACATAGTCAACAACGAAAATAAACACACCGGAACGCCTCACTTCTATGCTAACGGAGCATCTAACTTCTTCATTTGTATTTATTTACATATTGGAGGAGGGAGGAGTGTATTATGGCTCACTATACGTTACTGCTTGTCCCGCGCCGTGGCGTCGCGGTCTAAGGCATCCCGCCTAGGACCCGCGTCACGGAATGGGCGCTGGTTCGAGTCTTTATGGAGGAAGAAATTTTCCCATGAAATTTCGGCCAGTGTATGGGACCGGTGCCCACCCAGCATCGTGATGCACTTGGGGAGCTACGATAGGTAGCGAAATCCGGTTGCGAATACCAGCTATAACGGCTGGGGGGATCATCGTGCTAACCACACGATACCTCCATTCTGGTTTGATGATCGTCCACCTCTGCTTCGGCATGTGGGCGTGAGGCCAGCAGCCGGTTGGTCGGTCTAGGCCCTTCACGGGCTGTAGCGCCACGGATATACGTTACTGCTTAAATCTCATAAGGGAATGTTTCACAATAATCAGGTTGAAATCTCCCTTTGTGAAGTCATACACGGGCAGAGACTATAAAGGAAAGCTGAAGTATAAACAATTAGGTGTCACTACGAACTGTAAGAAATAACAGATTCCAAAAATAGCGTAAACCCCGCGGTTCAGCCGTCTCTAGTCTGTAAAGACACGTGCTCGACACGACCCTCCCTAGTCCTTTAACTTCCTTCATCAGTAAGACATATGGACCAAATGTAAAATTCACCCCGTAACCTAGGACTCGTGCTACGAAGTTGCTTCTGAGCGTAGGTTCTTGTCTCACTTGGCCCCATTACGTGGTTGGGTTTCTTCCGAGATTTTCTAAAGCGATATCGATTAACTTCATAGTAATATACAAACTTATCTCGCCACAACCCATCTCGCTACCGTCAATTTCACCGACGCTAAAATAAAAACGACCCACAGTTGTTACAGCGACATTAAATAACTATTGAAAAGACCAAATATAACATTACTTTCTTTGACCTTCTACAGGGTGTAACAAAAACGTATGTCAAACCTTTAGGAAAATATTCCTCATATATAGAGGATGAAAATATATTATACGATCATGGATCCGAAAACACTTTATTTCCTTGTTAGAGCTGTTTTTCTAAACTCTGTGGGACACTTATTATTTTTTTTTTTGTATCTGTAAATTATTTTAATTTCTAAAGATATAGGAGGTCTTATAATTTAAGTTTAAAATGTTGGTTTGAATTTTTGGACAAAAGAGGGGTTAGAAACCTAAAATAGTAATAAAATTAAGGTATTGATACAAAACAAATGAACTTCATCATCCTTTGACACGAATGCAAAGTCTAAGGCTAAAATGAAAGCTTATAAATCGCGTAAAAAACTTAAGTTAGGAAATTTTTTAAAAGAAATTCACTGACAGCTTTTATAATTATCAAATATTCCTTCAATTTCTAAAAAAAAAATAATAAAAAATTGTATTTCATACAAAAATAAAAATATAAAAAAGTTCTCACTTGGAATTGTTCATTAAGTTGCATTATACATATCATGCAAATTTTAAGTGAATATGTATAATAGTGTCAGAGTTATGGTATTTTGAAGATTGAAAATATAGAAAACTTTTTTTTCCGCAGAAATGAGAAGAGAAATTTCTATAGTTAAATGTCCGAGACCGTGCATGACCATTAAAAAATAATAACAGATGAGTTGTTTGGCGTCATATCACGATGCGGTTTACTTTAATTTTTTTTATTTTATTTTAGTAGGTTATTTTACGGCGCTTTATCAACAGCTTAGGTTATTTAGCTTCTGAATGAGATAAAGGTGATAATGCCAGTGAAATGAGTCCGGGGTCCAGCACCGAAAGTTACCCAGCATTTGCTCATATTGGGCTGAGGAAAAACCCCGGAAAGAACCTCAACCAGATAACTTGCCCCGACCGGGAATCGAACCCTGGCCACCTAGTTTCGCGGCCAGACTCGCTAACCGTTACTCCACAGGTGTGGACTTTTACTTTAATAATAGCTCAAGCGATTTTTTTTATAAAAAAAAATTGTCATGTTTGGTCAAATTTTGTTGTTTTTATAGGTTCTGCCCCTTGTAAAGAATAAATGAAATGCAAGAGTACCATATCAGAAATAAGTTTTTTGAGATTCTTTGCAAAATCTCATGAAGAAGAGATAAGAGAAGAACAAAAAGTGGATAATATTTAAATAGGATAAAATTCTATAAATAAAAATTATGAACAATAACTTCCAAGTAGACTAAACAGCTATGAGCTAACTGGTAGAACATTCGTTGGTCAGCCATTACAAAATGCAAGAGTCAGTTATAACAAATCTCGAAGACGGAACAGGCGTAAATACTTCAGCCAATCTGTTATTAATGATGTTGAAACGTTTTTGCATGCTGAAGTGACACCTAATTTCAGATGATTGATATATATAATAAGTGACCTAGATGTGGAAAGTAAGTGTAGACCTGTGGTTCATTTTACGACCGTTTCGAATTGCAGAATTTATTTAGGATCTGTAACATGACGATAAGTATACCTATTTAACTATGCACTCGAGGAATGGGTGTGGAAAAGAACAGAAACACTTCGATAAGTTCACCATGCAGTCACTTCGTCCAGAACAAGACAGAGTATTATAATATCAATTTTTGTTTACCACCTGTGCTTATCTTAATATTTGGATTTATATGAACGTTTTCGACACTCGGTGTGTGTCATCTTCAGATATGGGGCCTATGTCATTGTGTGTTGTGAAGCCCTAGCTTCTTAATTATGTTGTGGGTTGTTCACTTGTGTATGGCCTTTCATGATTTCTTAGTTTACTATAAGTAGTATGTGGTTGGTATTTGTGTTTCTGTTAAGTTCTATCTTTTGAAAAACCCGTATAGGACAATAAAATTATGTTAAAAACATTATAACACCTAATTATAAACAAATAAAAAACAAATAAATATATACACTATAAAAACACTGTAAAACATTGTATACACTATATTACTTTTCACATATATGGTTGGCTGTGTTGGCCTGTTGTATCGTTAAAATTGGGTTACCAAGAACAGTAAATTTTAACGATACAACAGGCCAACACAGCCAACCATATATATGAAAAAGTAATATAGTGTATACAGTGTTTTACAGTGTTTTTATAGTGTATATATTTATTTGTTTTTTATTTGTTTATAATTAGGTGTTATAATGTTTTTAACATAATTTTATTGTCCTATACGGGTTTTTCAAAAGATAGAACTTAACAGAAACACAAATACCAACCACATACTACTTATAGTAAACTAAGAAATCATGAAAGGCCATACACAAGTGAACAACCCACAACATAATTAAGAAGCTAGGGCTTCACAACACACAATGACATAGGCCCCATATCTGAAGATGACACACACCGAGTGTCGAAAACGTTCATATAAATCCAAATATTAAGATAAGCACAGGTGGTAAACAAAAATTGATATTATAATACAGTAAGCTTATCGGCATCTCCAAAATGAAACTAACTAAACTAAAGAGAGAGTATGATCACTGTCGAGCAGTACTTTTGAAGATTATTCTTTCCATGTTACATTAGTGTTACGCTATGCTTATGTAAATAGGTTCTTAAAATGAATTACAACATTATACAGAGATAGAAATGGATGTTCTCACGAACAGGAACGCTCTGTCATTTTCGTGCACACGACAAAATTAATTACCATTGTGATGGCACCGAGTATTATAATGCAGTGTTTATATGCGCATCAATATTAATATGAGCTCATATTTCCGCTTGATTCCACTTCCAACTTTTAATGTATTTAATGTATTCAATGTAGTTAGTACTGTAATTGTATTCAGTGCTCTTTTTCTGTTTGTATTTGAATTATTGTCCTTTGGATCAATGTCAGTGTCAATGTACCCGCCACTGGAATAAATAAATAAATACAGTGAAACCTCTCATTTACGGACATCGAAGGGATGTAACAATCTGTTCGCATCTGGGAGGTGTTCTTTATTGGGAGGGAGGCTTCCCAATCTAACAGTAAATTTATAATATGGATTATGTATCCCTTTACGCTTTAAATGAAATGTATTACTGTAGTTTAATTCTAAATACACTATATTACAATAAATTCTTTGCAACTTTGAACTACAGTAGATAAGACCGAAAAAGGAAAATACAGTACTATGCCATGCAATTTTATTCTAGGTCTACAGTTATGCAATACTGTAATTTACAGTTTTCAACTTAACCTTTATGTTCAGGTGCCATGTCTCTCAAAACAGAACAACTGATTGAAGTGAAGAGAATAATCCTACTAACCCTATCATGTGTCGAATACAATTTCACGATCTCCGAAAACTTGGACCCATCAGACAAGTTAAATTTTATGACTTTATCCACCCGCTTCCAGCTAACAAGGGGTAGCCGGTTGGACTAGTGGTAGGCTACGAGACTCTTATTGTCTTCTTTCATGTTAAAGAATTTCTGTACTAAATTTCCATTTTTGTAACACATTAGGTCTTGAAAATCAAGTTCTGTCCGCAGTTAGGAGGTAAAGCAAGGTTTAGGACTGTGAAACAGCTGTCCATGTCCGTGTCTGAGAGTGTCCGTAAATGAGAGTTAAATTTATCATTATTTCTATATTATTTCAGTTGGGACATAAAAATCTGTCCGTATGTGAGAAATGTCCGTATCTTGGGGGTGTCCGTAAGGCAACCGCGGCGAAAATGCGACTCACGAGCACATTGTGGCTCGCAGTGCTTTTCTCTCGCTTCCTACCTACAACCCCCACCCTCTCACTCACTGGAGTCAAACTCCGTTCTATTTGTATTTGTCTCGGACCTGCGAGTGGCGTATCGTCGCAATATCTCTCTCGAAACCATGTACCTCTATAAAAAACGAAAGTTTCAAGTAGGATGGGAGGATGCATTCTTTTGCTTACAATATGATGAAAATATTAAATGTATGATTTGTTCACAAATATTACTAGGAAAACGGTTGTATAACATAAAACGGCATTATAAGTTACTACATGTTACTGATGAAACATTAAAAGGTTAAGTATTATTATTATTATTATTATTATTATTATTATTATCATCATCATTATCATCTCTGTACGTCGATTCTTTTACAGCAGATGTACGAATAATGCGGTTAGATTTTCAATTTAAACTCACAGATTTACAATGTGACGTTAAATGAAAGCTAGATGTAAGGACTTGACAGATATTGAACTTTTCAAATCTTCTGGAAAAAAATAAATATTTGAAGCTTCGTTCTTTCGCTTGCTCTGTTGAAGCCATGTTCGCTGTAACTTACGTTTGTGAAAAATTATTTTCAACAATGAAAATAGTAAAAATCAAATTTAGATCACGACTGACAGACAAATACCTTCATGATCAACTACGATTGGCATTAAGTGACATAATTCCTGATTTTGAAACTTTGTCGCAGAGACATTCTGAAGACAGTTAATTTTAGGTTGTGATAATGTGTCCTGTGTTTTCTTGTTCATTTCTTTCTTCGTTACACGTCCTAAACAACTTCCCCTTCGGTGTCCGCCTCCCTCCATAGGTGCTATGCACGTTGCAGCTTACACAGTGGCTCGGCGCACCATGGCCTTTTCGCCACGGCTGCCGTAAGGGGAGGTTTCACTGTAAATAAATAAATATTAATATAAAAATTTCGCACACATGTCTTCGGAAATGTTCATCGCTTTATCATATTTACACAGACGGAAACCACGAACGTTAGTCACTTCATTCGGCCGAAAAAAAAAACATATTGAATAAAATGCACACATCTTTAATTGTTTACTTCGACGCATATAGCCTACTGTAGTATTACTAGAGAAAGCAAATTATTTCCGGCCTTACACTTATGACTGGAACATTTTTTGTTTCGCAAATTTTCTGAAATGGGCACTCAGGTCGTAGTTTAAACAATAAAAAATTCGACACTGCCTAGCAATGGCCTGTGACATCTAATCATTAGCTCGATATGGAGTGATAAAGTGTTGCTGAGTGTTTCAATTTCATTAAAGCCGCATTATTTTTCAGAACCTCAACGACACTCAGTGTAAAGACAACGTATCAAAGCCATGCCACAAGAGTATTATAAATTAATGACAGCTTATACGATGCTATAATAGAAAAAAGCAGTGGCGACAGTGTTATCAGTATTTTAACGGTTTAATCACATTTAATCGAAAACGGATCGTAACTATTTCTTACGAGAAGAAACTAAAAAGGTTCCTGAAATGCATTCCTGTCCACTCCGGCGCATTTCGAGTCCTGACGTTATATCAAGAAAGTAGGCCTACGTCTTTTTAATTTACAAATCAAGTTACGTCACACAAAGATGAAGTGCGAATGTACCGGTACGTTACTAGACGGAGGTAGATATAAAGTTCGTCACGTTAACAAACTATTTACCAGCAAAGAAGATAGTTTTCTACACATGAAACTTTTGCATTATTACAAATTTAAACGATTATTACTTATTATAATACATTAAAATTGAATGAGGGGATTTTGGACAAAAAATTCAAATACGTCAAACCTATTTAGAAAACACTGTGCTGATGACCGCTGCCCTAGAATCTCAGAATCTTTTTACCTTTCCACGTAGACATTACCATGGTTCCTCAACCTCGGGACGAACGAGTTACCGTAAGCCCCAGGGGAGAGCCTACGGTACATAGCACTACCACCAGCAACTAATGACCACATACCACGGGATCTAAGATTATACATCGGAGAAAACCCAAAATATGGGAAAGAAACGGAGATGATAAAAGAAAGAAAGTGAAATTATGATGGCGAAATGAGTCCGAAGTAGAACGCCGAAAATTATTCAGCAATTTTGCTTCAGTTGGTTCAGGGAAAACCTCGGAAAAAACTCAATGAGATAACTTGTCCCAACCAGAATTTGAACCGGGGCCCACTCGTTTCAGTATCAGACATGCTAACCGTTACTCCACAGCGGTGGATTAGGGGGACATGGAGAGAGAGCTCTATGCTATCATGGTCTTCACATTAAAATGAGATGGTGTGGTCGGCATCATGCTCCGATAACATTTTACCTTCGAGAAAGATCGGACATTCAATTTGGCAGAAGGCTGAGTGGATCTCGGAACCGTTCTGGAAGTTTTGACAACGATAAAAGTACCGTCCCCATCTGGGACTTAACCAAGGCTTTCCCTGTCCATAGCTAGTTGCTTGACTAACAGAGCTACCAGCCGCCATGCAGCCCATATTCATGGGATATAATTTAAAATAAACTTTATAAGTACTGCCAACTATGCCGTTATAATGTATGTTATACTTATAAGAAGAATCAGATCTCACAAATGGCTTCAGCTACTTTATAACAATTGTTTAATCTATTAACGTTTTATTCCTCAGCACAAAACTGCACTTTGAAAATGCTTTGATCTTGTCATTGCAATTCTTAAGCACATTGTTTCATTACTATTTGACTATTTACTTCTTATTAATGCACTTCACTTAACCATTTCCATTCTCATTAACTCACCTCTGTAACCATGAAGGAGCTGATCTCACAAATGGCTTTAGCTACTTTATAACAATTGTTTAAGCTATTAGGGTGGTATTCATAGACATTTCGCAGCACGCTCTACGAGCGTACTAAGCTAGCCCCGGCTATCCACTGGTTACTAGTACAGAATTCAAATCATATCCTATCGCTAACACTGGTTTATGAATACGAAAAACGCTGATAATCCACCGAAAGCCCGCGCTAAAGTGTCTATGAATACGGCCCAATGTTTTATTTCGCAGCACAAAACTACACTTTGAAAATGCTTTGATCTTGTCGTTTCAGTTCTTAAGCACACTGTTTCATTACTATTTGACTATTTACTTCTTATTAATGCACTTCACTTAACCATTTCCATTCTCATTAACTCGCCTCTGTAGCCATGAAGGAGCTGTAGTATGTTTTTTGTTTCATAAAGCACGCAGATGAGAAGCTGTCTTTATCACACATAGAAACTCAAGTAGGCTGTAATTGATTAGTGTGTGTTGAGCTTTGATATAGTGCTTAAATTGTTGTGTGTTGATGTATGTTCCTATGCTAGCTTCACCTGTTATGTCTGTACTTTGAAGATGCTCATTATTTTAATGAACTTACAATATGTAGTTAACATAACATCAGTTTTCCTCATAAGAGGCACAAAGATAGCATGCATTTGACTCCTAACTTCTAATGGTTTAAAATTTAATAAATGCAAATTTTCAGTTCCTTCAAATGTATCTAGTTTGATTATAAATTGAGTTTTAAAAATAGGATACTTATATTTCAAAAAAAGTTTAACATAATTTTGCTCTAGATAAATACAATATAATATTTGACTGAGTAACAAATATTATATTGTATTTATCTATATTAATTGACAATCTGAACAATTTTCATCATGCTCTCTAAGATAATTTTGCTCGTTCTTGCTTGCTTTTCGAGATAAAAATTGTTTTATATGAAACATTTCATAGCGTGTTCTGTGAAAGCCATTGCTCGTCAGTTTAAGAGAGAAGTGTATTGTGATAATAAAATGACTGAAAGAATTCTTTAAATGTCCAGAAATTTCATCCGAACAAATGTAACATTTTAACATTTATTTTCAGAACGAAAAATTACATTTGTTCAGTTCAAATTCCTGCACATCTAAAGGAGAAAACTATAATTCTTTCAATCATTTCTTATCACAATATACTGCTGTATTAAATTGACTGAGATTGTTGGAAATTAAATCAATGGCTTTCCCAAAATACGCTATGAAATGTTTCATACAAAACAATTTTTATCTCATAAAGGAAGCAAAAACGAGCAATATTGTATTAAACTTTTTTGTTTGTAATATTTCAAAGCCTGAAAGTTAGAATTTATAAAACAGTTATATTACCGGTTGTTCTTATATTCTCACACTGAGAGAGGAACAGAGGCTTAGGGTGTTCGAGAATAAGGTGCTTAGGAAAATATTTGGAGCTAAGAGGGATGAAGTTAGAGGAGAATGGAGAAAGTTACATAACACAGAACTGCACGCATTGTATTCTTCACCTGACATAATTAAGAATATTAAATCAAAACGTTTGAGATGAGCAGGACATGTAGCACTTATGGGTGAATCCAGAAATGCATATAGTGTGTTCGCTCGGAGGCCGGAGGAAAAAAGACCTTTGTGGAGGCCGAGACGTAGATGGGACGATAATATAAAAATGGAGGTGGGATAAGATGATAGAGACTGAATTAATCTTGCTCAGGATAGGGACCGATGGCGGGCTTATGTGAGGGCGGAAATGAACCTTCGGGTTCCTTAAAAGCCATTTGTAACTATGTAAGTTTGGAATATTTCAAAGAATAACCCCCTGCAATGAATGGCGTTACTTACGGTTGACCCTGTATATAAAACGGAAAGGAAATCGAATGTCCAATCGATTCAATACGATTTCAATATCATAGCCTATGTAGGCTACTGTACCGTACGTCTGCTAATTCTCTTAACGTAGGTCTACTATGGAATTTAGTGACTTAAATTGCATTACTGTGCATGGAATAAGAGGCAAAGATAAAGGTATCCCACGCGGGCCATGGGAGACCCACAGAGTAGCGTGAGGTGAAGGCCCCTGCTTTTACGCCTAAGGAAATGCCTCTAGTATTCATTTCTGTTAGAGGCTGGGTATAGGCCTACTCCAGGGCCATCTGTTTCACACAATTTTAAACTTCCAGAATAGGACATTTCTGGTTTTTCTGTATCCTACTTCCTAATTCTTAGGTTTTTTTAACTTCTGGTGAGATTATTTTTTTATGTATGGTTATGAAACTTGACTCTCACTTCGAGAGAGGAACAGAGGTTATGGGTGTTTGAGAATAAGGTGTTTAGGAAAATATTTTGGGCTAAGAGGGATGAAGTTACAGCAAAATGTAGAAAGTCACACAACGCAGAACTACACGCATTGTAATTTTCACCTAACATAATTAGGAACATTAAGCCCAGACATTTGAGATGGGCAGGACATGTAGCACTAAAAGATGAATCCAGAAATGTTTAGAGAGTGTTAGTTGGGAGAACTGAGGAAAAAAGATCTTTAGGGAGGCCGAGACGTAGATGGAAGGATAATATTAAAATAGATTTGAGACAGGTGGGATATGATGGCAGGGACTGGATTAATCTTACTGAGGATAGGGACCGATGGCGGGCTTATGTGAGGGCGGCAATGAATCTTCGGGTTCTCTAAAATCCATTTGTGAGTAAGTAAGTATGATAAGATTATTTTCCTTAATCATTTCGGAACTGCGTAGGCCTACAGATTTAATTATCATAGTCGTATAGTTGGGGACTCTTTTAGATTATGGGCGATACGACATTGATTATGGAACCTGTAAGCAGATCCAAAACGTTTGATGAAATATAAATAATCTCACCACAGGTAGAGAAACCCAAAATCTCCACAGTCAATTTACCGAGAAAGTTTTAAACCCCGTATGTTTAAAGGCGGAAACTGTAGTTCCAAATGCCGAAAAAAGATTTTTCGTGGTTACTTTATTTTCTCTCGTTTTCCGTGTATAATATAAACAAAAAACATCTGAGCGCGACAGTCCATAGAGGGTCAAAGCCGACCAACAGACTGCTGGCATCACGTCGACATGTCTCAGCAAAGGTGAACGATCAACCAACCAGTATGGAAGTATCGTGCAGTTAACACGATGATCCCTCAGCCATTATAGTTGGTTTTTAAGGACCACGTGTTCACTATCTACCGTAGCTGTGTGCAATGCGTTTGCGCCAGATTTATTGTTTATTTGCAATTTGAAAAGTACGGCCATATTTAAGGGTAATGGGTTTGCGCCAACGACAGTTTTGGGTAAGAATGTTCATTTTTCTTAAGTTGGTAGTGAACGAAAAGTGCACGATATCCAGGTGGCGTGTTTTGTTTTAGTAGTAGGCACATTGAGTGGGAGGACATAAACATTGTGAGGGAGACTAGTGAAGGTTGTCATGGAGGTAGTCCAAAGATGCAGCAATAGAGGACAGGATTTACTTGTAAGAGATGATTTTAAGTTTCGCAAGGCGTACACATATGTAGATGGACATATACGTTGGCGTTGTACAGCGAAGAATTGACCTGCCAAAATAATAATCTTAAACAGTGAAACGAAAATTGTAGGCGGCCATAATCACCAAAGTAATGAAAGAGATCTCATACGGCAAAAAATACGTGCGTCGTGTAAAAGGGAAGAGACTAGTGACTTAAGTGAAAAACCAGGCATCATAATACGAGTATCTATAACATTCAATGGGAATTCAGAGTCTTGTGCTAGTGTATTGCATTGCACCTGCAGGCCAATAAAAGAAGGAAAGTAGAAAACAAAGTAACAAAGATATAAAATTACTTACTTTCTTACTTACTTACTTTTAAGAAACCCGGAGGTTCATTGCTGCCCTCACATAAGCCGCCATTGGTCCCTATTCTGAGCAAGATTAATGTTAATGTTATGTTTTATTTAACGGCGCTCGCAACTGCAGAGGTTATATCAGCGTCGCCGGATGTGCCAGAATTTTGTCCCGCAGGAGTTCTTTTACATGCCAGTAAATCTACTGACATGAGCCTGTCGCATTTAAGCACACTTAAATGCCATCGACCTGGCCCGGGATCGAACCCCCAATCTTGGGCATAGAAGGACAGCGCTATACCAACTCGCCAACCAGGTCGACAGCAAGATTAATTCACTCTCTACCATCATATCCCACCTCCCTCAAATCCATTTTAATATTATCTTCCCATCTACGTCTCGGCCTCACCAAAGGTCTTTTTCCTTCCGGCCTCCCAACTAGAAATGACACTCTATATGCATTTATGGATTCTTCCATACGTGCTACATGCCCTGCCCATCTCAAACGTCTGGATTTAATGTTCCTAATTATGTCAGATGAAGAATACAATGAGTGCAGTTCTGTGTTGTGTAACTTTCATAATTACATAAAGTAATACAGAGAAGGCCAAATATCTCGTATTGCTTTTGTAAAGTACATCTCCCGTTTGAACGGACCTAAATATGAAAGCACAAATTTTAATCATAACAATCATTTCAGTTTTTACTACGTATGTTACGACATTGTACAAGCATAATTTTTAACCACACCACGCGCATATTCGCGTGTCAGTCCGCAGTCTGGGACGGAGAATTGTATCGTAACATCTTAAATAATTATTTTTTGTACCAACATACGAACAAAAAAGTTGCATATTACGTTTGAGTTACTGGTGCAAACGCAATACGGATATACAGCAACCCATTGGGCGCAATTACAAGTGGCGCAATCATGGCGGCCCGCCGTAGCTCCCCAAATTCATCATGATATTGGATGGGCACCCATGAAGACCATAACCAGGGTGCATTTTATAATTTAGTAAGAATAAGCTTAACTTACCCGTATTTAAGGCGATGGACCTGAAAAATGTTGTTTTGGGATCAAAAATCACATTTTTTTATTTTTATATTAAAAAATTCTCAGCAGTTTAAATAGCATATCTACGAATTTTAAGAATATGCGTTTATGTCGGCATTTTTTTTAATTTGCGCTGCGTTTAAATTTCCTCAGCCACCGCCTCACCCAACCCTGTGCAGTTACGATATTTTTTCTTCCAACTTGTTTTTCTGCTGCGTGTTTTAAGATACATTTATGAAATTTGGTAGTTATGTTCAGAAGAGTGTGGAGCATATACTCCGATACTACTTTCTTTCTCAGTAACATAGAACATGAGATATAAATGTTTACATATGTATATATCTCTATTATTCAAAGGGGGGAAATATGAATTAGTAATATGCGTTACAAGAGCGGTATGTTGAAGTTTTCATGTTCGAGGAAAAGTTTGAAAAAGCGAAACATAGTTGAGCTTTTTTAATTTCCGAGAATTGAAAGAAAACATACCGCTCGTGTATCGTACATTATTTTGTGCGAAAATCGTTTATTACATACCTGAAAGAGGAATTTCTAATTAGTTGCAATGAAATCTCCATCTTGGTTTCTGTTCAATGACGTCAAATTTGCAGAACAAAAATATCTATCTTCAACATTGTTGCTTTAAAATGTTTTCTGTGTTTACTATACTCCAGCAGGCCGTGATATACGTCTGTCTTTTTTTTTCCCCCAGTCTACAAATGCCGCCATGATGAGTCTGGAATCTTGTTGATTTTTTCACGGCTTCCTTAATGTTACTTGCATCACGAATGCAGTAACTTTAGTGGAGTTGTAGAGTTTACTTAATATTTTCAAATATTTAAAAACAATAATTAACAGTGCAATTTAGGTGAAATTGCAGTGGTAAGTTTCCAATTTATAATTATTACTATAGCCTATTGAACGTCTCTAAAAATAATATGTTAAAAGCCTAAAGCAGTAAAATCAATATGTCACTTAAGCGGTAAGAAGAGGGAAATTGTTATGTGTGTTAGATTGGGAATACTGAATGTGGAATTTTAGACTTTCCTCGGATTGGTTTTGTGCGGAAACCAAGCAAATACGCACGATCTCGTACAAAAGTATTTTTTCTCTTGATCTAAAGGGGACACAAAAAAAAAACAAATACTGGAGTGTATGGATCTCATTATTGGCTACACTTTGACCATAAGGACATTAAAATATCTTACAAACTGAATGGATACAATGGGTAGCAGTGGCGTATCATTTTTTAATTAAATTAATTACTATAGCTACATATTTCATTCAATCTATATGAAACTTTGACCATAATACTTATTGATGTAGTCCTAGTTACTGGTTACAAAATTTTAAAAAATCCACCAGTAGTTTCAAAAATACAAATTTCAATGGTCCATCGTCTTAAATGAAGAATCAAACAGTCGGAATACACTCAGATTCTTGCGCATAAGAATTGAGAAGCATGACTTAAAAATGTGTTGTACGTTTAAGTGTGATTTTTCAAGTATAATACGTTACCTTTTATTCATAGCTCAGATTTTTAAATATCATTGAATCATGTAGGCAAACTCGTACTTTCCAACTAATCGAAATCTTGACATTCTTAAACTCACATTTTCAATATTTTTGGCTGTCTTTCTATAGCCATACCAACTGCCAAAAGTTTAATTTAGAAATAATTTAAGTCTTAAAACTGGTATAATGCCAAGGTGTCTTCTTATAGATTGGGATGCCTAAATATAGAACTTTGTTCCAGTTTTGTTTTATGGCACCTATACGTGTCGAAGTATGAGCATGTTTAAAATGCTGGGCGGTTAGTTTTACTTTCGGTTGTGATGTTATGCTCGGCTACTAATTTACTATAAATTTGCATCTCTCTTGGCCTTCTCATGGCATATGTCTTTATTTAAAACTAATTTTTATAATACACCGTGTTCCGCTTAGAGGGATCGAGAAGTAAGTTATAATTTATAATTTAAAGTATAAATAATGGTTTTATAACAAAACTTGTTACATAACTTGATGTAAAAACTCTCAGAGTTTCGGAGAATGGTCACTACAATTCGATGTGTGTGCCTCGAGTTACCTTGTAGATATCTAAACGTACTCAACCTCCTGCCAAGTGTTCTGTAACATTAGTGGTGTGACCATCGCAACAGCATTTGTAATGCGTTGCTTCAGTTCTTCCAAAGTTTCAACTCTACCACGTTTGTAAACAACACCCTTCACAAAGACCCAGAAAGAGTCAATGGGAGTCAGATCGGGTGACCTAGGTGGCCAAGCAAGGGTTCCTTTCTTCCGCTCGATCTATCGGGAAAGTTTGCATCCAAGAAGTCACGCATTGCTCCATAGTAATGTGAGGCAACAATAAATTAGCATAATGAAGACTTACTACAAGCATTAACGTCAGGGGAAAGATTTTTTTTTTCGTTGTTGGTAACTCTATAGCATCTATTAGATACTTTATGGTTGTGCTAACAGATGGAGTTACTTGTCAACAATGTGACGCTGAAACGTGTGTTCAGGTTACTGCCCAGCGACAGTTCTGATGTATTTTTATATTTGTGATGATTGGTTAATTAATATTAATCACCGAAGAAAAATTCACCGAGAGCCGAGCCCGGGAATCGAACCCGGGACCTCCTGATCTGGAAGCCAGCATGCTGACCAACAGACCACGGAGGCAGTCGGAAAGATAATTGAAATGTAACTTTTCGTTCTGCAAAGGAATTTTACAATGTTACTTTATTTGGATCATATTTCTAAACATTTAAAGGACAAAACTAAAATTCTGTCAATAATTTATTATCATAATACACTGCTTTCTTAAATTGACTCTGCATAGGTATTGGAAATTCAATCAATGACTTTCACAAAGCACGCTATGAAATGTTTCATATACAACAATTTTTATCTCGGAAAGGAAGCAAAAACGAGCAAAATTGTATTAAACTTTTTTGTTTGAAATATCTCAAAGAATAACCCCCTAAATTTAATGATATTGTCGGCCTGGATAGCGCAGTCGGTATAGCGCTGGCCTTCTGTGCTCGAGGTTGCGGGTTCGATCCCGGTGCAGGTCGATGGCATTTAATTGTGCTTAAATGCGACAGGCCCATGTCGGTAGATTTATCTGGCATGTAAAAGAACTCCTGCAGGACAAAATTCCGGCACACCAGCGACGCTGATATAACCTCAGCAGTTGCGAGCATCGTTAAATAAACCATATTTTTTAATGGTATTAATTACGGTTCACTCTGTATTATACCATATATTATGTGTACAAAGCACAAGTATTTACAGTGGAATTACAGTGTAGTATCTGAATTAGTTTGTTGGAGAGCCGTTAGTATTGGTCTATAAGAGAAATAAGAAAATCCAAGTGCAGTCACGTAGAAAGATCAAGGAAAAACTAGTGAAGCTATATACCTATAAGCATTCTACTTTACAGAAGTTGTGCTTTTCGTTTACTATGGGTACACACAATACAATTATAATTGTTTGCGATAGTCATTGGTTTATTATTCTGGTTACATGTTTTGACAGGTAAGGTTATTCTTTATACAAGGTGATTCACGAGGATATGCCGTCCTTTACAGAGCTTATTCCCGAAGACATTCTGAGCAAAAAATGTCATATAAACATGGGTTCTATTCTCAATATTTACAGAGTTACGTTTCGTTATTGGAACGTATTGCTGTGAACGCGTGATCTTGGTCAGCGTGCAGTCAGCAGCCAGCGCGAGCGCTACGGAAATCAAAGATAGCCGTATGCAGTTACGTAGCGCGACGAGTGCCGTTCACAAGCGTGAACTCAAGCGGACGGCGACATTTTTAAAATGTGTTGTAAACTCTCCAAGACTGTAAATTAGGATGCAAAATTGAACTTCAAATAATTAAGTCGGTGGAAGTGGTGTGATTTGTAATAATTGTTGTGATAAGTGCGTAAGAATACCGGTAAGATGTCTCTACGAAGCAACTAAGGAGTTCAAGCACATTTTTAGCTTCACAATACTTGCCAATTAAAGAAATGATACTTATAAATGGTTAATTCTCTATTTGTATTATTCTTTTGCCTTCAAACTAAAGAAAAAAACGTATTTTACAAACAACTTTAAATTAGTGTAACTCTGAAAAAATTGAGAATAGGAACTATGTTTATATGATTTTTTTGCTCAAAATGTCTTCAGAAATAAGCTCCGTAAATCCTCGTGAATCATCCTGTATATGCCATAAAGGCGCTTTGGTGATCGGTACTAAAGAAATGTGCAGTTGTCAAAAACGTTGTCAAAATAACAGATTTAAAAAGTCACACAGAGATTGTGTGCACTCGATGTGGATCTCTGGCGTTTCGTCAGCCCACGCGAGTTGTGTGGATATAAAGGGAAAAGTTGAGACGGTGTCGGGTGGAGTTCCCGGGTAGCTCCGTTGGCAGAGCGCTGGTACGTTCAACCAGAGGTCCCGGGATCGATACCCGGCCCCGGAACAATTTTTCCCTTGAAATTATTCAAATCTGCTTTACAGGGAGCTTTACCTGAAAGACTAGATTTGCATAATATATACGTCACTGTGTACGTTAACAGAAAACCACAATTCCAAGTCACACAGAGATTGTGTGGTCTCTGGCGTTTCGTCAGCCCACGCGAGTTGTGTGGATATAAAGGGAAACGTTGAGACGGTGTCGGGTGGAGTTCCCGGGTAGCTCCGTTGGCAGAGCGCTGGTACGTTCAACCAGAGGTCCCGGGACCGATACCCGGCCCCGGAACAATTTTTCCCTTGAAATTATTCAAATCTGCTTTACAGGGAGCTTTACCTGAAAGACTAGATTTGCATAATATATACGTCACTGTGTACGTTAACAGAAAACCACAATTCCAAGTCACACAGAGATTGTGTGGTCTCTGGCGTTTCGTCAGCCCACGCGAGTTGTGTGGATATAAAGGGAAACGTTGAGACGGTGTCGGGTGGAGTTCCCGGGTAGCTCCGTTGGCAGAGCGCTGGTACGTTCAACCAGAGGTCCCGGGATCGATACCCGGCCCCGGAACAATTTTTCCCTTGAAATTATTCAAATCTGCTTTACAGGGAGCTTTACCTGAAAGACTAGATTTGCAGATTTAAAAAAGTTACATATTGTATATAAGAGGCTATACTTATTACAGTTATAGTAAAATTAATTTCAAATGCATATATATTTTCAACATCTTTGATAACGAAATTGTGGCTTTTAGTTTGCCATACAATTGTTCATTTCTTCGTCTATCTTAAAGATTTAATTCTTAAATAACTAAAGAAATTATTTTATTTTTTAGAACTTATGAATTAATTTTCGAGAAGAAAATATATACACGAAATTTTACAAACTTTACTGAAATACTAGCGACATTTAATATACAAATGAAAGGGTTAAAGTATCACAAACTTATGATGTTCATAATCCTCTGTAATAATGTTTCTATATTTTGTTTACTTTAAAAGTAGTCTGCAATAGCATTACCTATGTCCCTAAAGGTCAGAACAATAATTTTACATTTTTATTCAAATATGGCTAATACCGGAAATAATTTAGAATTAAAATTCCAGTACATAGGTGTAAATATATCGCATTGTTTATTTTGCGTAATTTAGCAGTTCACTTTTAGCAAAACTTCCTTAAGTATAAAACAAAGACACAAAATTATTGTTTGAACTTTTGCAAAGAAGAGTAGTAAAACTACAGTACCTAGTAATAGTAGTAGTGATGGTCAGTAGCGGATCCAGGGTTCCCTAAAGGAGGGGCTAATTAGTTTTCTACTTTCGTCGCCAGTCCCGTCACTGCTAGGACAAATCCACTAGCTATAATTCAAGGAGTGTATGCTCAGCTCCAGTACTGGAGACGTACTTATGTAAGACAGAGATAGAACTGTTGGGTTTAATTTCATTAAAGTAAAAGGAATATGTAAACTTAAGTATAACTGTTGTCATATCGGCTCAAGTGGTGGGAACTAAAGCCCCCCCTTAGCCCTTCCTCTTTACCCCTTCTTCGATTCTTCTATGGTGGTGGTGGTGGTAGCGGTGGTACTGAAGATGCACTGAATTTTATGAAAATTGTTAATTTTTATATTTTTTTAATAATATGAAAGTATTTTACTGAAAGGTATAGGTTGTTAGTCGCTGAACTTTCTCAAAGAATAATTGTGAAACTACGATAATAGTGGTGGTGATGGTGGTAGCGGTACTGTAAATGCAACGGTAGTAAAAGGTATTAGTAACAACATTATAGTATTTGTCTATACGCATATATGACATTATGGTCATTGTTCGACCTTCAATGGTGCACATTTAACACATACACACATGTAACATGCATACATATAATACAGACATATATGCACGCGCCATTTATGATACTGATAGGTATATGGAAAACATCCATCTTCATAATGTAATCTTGATGCATCTATATAATAATTTTGTTTCGTTGCCCTATGATAATAATAATTATTATTATTGTTACTATTATTATTATTATTAATCTAATAATTATATAGTGAACACGAAGATTTAGTATATTTAAGTACCTTTTTTTATCTTTCTATTTACCGTTAATTTTAATGATAAGATTTCCATGTTCAAAAGTAAAAGACTGTTTAAAAGAATGTGGAAATTTTAACAAAACTTCTATATGAATTCTATTCGGCCTATATTAATTGAAGTTCTTCCCAAAATCTTTTTCTCCTAAATGTAATGTAAGACTTCCTGTTAATGAACTATTAATATTACTAATATTGATAACAATATTTATGTTCGAAATAAGAAATCATACTCCAATCGCTATTTATATTCAGGATTCATTCTAATATTATTAAAAAATATACCTTACTTAACATCTTAAAATTTATGCTCAAAGTGAGAAATCGTACTCAAGTAGCTATTTATAGAGGCCTATTGATGAGCACTCCAAAAGATCAGTAACTTCATGCTCACAACTATGTTCACAATAGCATAAAATTTGTAGAATTAGTGAACCACTAATGTCATCATTCTGGAGAAATTTTAAAATGAATTCAGGTACCACTTTGAAAATGAGAATGTTGAGTTGTGGTTTACTAAAGGTACGGTCACACGTCGCTACTTTTGCTGAGCAACTTTTGTACTGCAGCTGCAAAAGTTGCGTGTCGTGTTCACACGTAAGCCAAAATACGTCCAAACAATAAAAGTATCATTGGCACATTTGGGTGGCAACACTGGTTACAACCGCAGCAAAAGTTTCAACAAAACCGATATCAAAAATGCTGCGGCTGCAAGACCCTGTTCACACGTCGCTACTTTTAAGCTGCGCGCAGCATGGAAAAGTAGCGAGCAGCAGGTTTGGCAGCCGCTACTTTTCGGGTTGCACCGTTGTTCACACGTCGCAGTACGAGAGTTGCGCAGTTTTTTGTACTGCATCGCTGCAAAAGTAGCGACGTGTGACCGTACCTTAATGCTGGAGTGTTTCATATTAAAATGCAACTCTATTAATTTCACTGACATGCAGATTTCATCCAGGGGTAGTATAATACGAGAAAAATCACGTCTGTTAATGTTACTGGCATGCTGCCTTCATCCACGGAAGTAGTATAATATTAGAATAATCTCGATAAATAGTTGGTGCAACTTTTGATGTAGTCATGGTCACTTAGCCTTATTGTCACTTAATGTGACCCATAAGAATTTACTGGTGTTGGCAAAAGTGCTGTATTGAGTCTGTAAGCAGTAAGAAGCACAAAGTTTTTTTGTTTTTTTGCCTTGTATTTATTGAACAGAAAAGTCAAGAATTGTTCCATATTTGATGCAGTATTATTTGTGACGGTTACCATTTATTATTAACAGAGAAAAATTCGCTCTGATGCCGAGGATCGAACCCGGGTCTCCCAGCTCTAGGCACTGGGCGCTCTAACCACTGAGCTACGCCGAAGTTCAATCCACCGCACCGGATCGAATCTTTCTCCTTTGGTGTTTTTCTCTCAGTGACCTTACTCCGTGTTCAACTTATATATATATAATATGTTGACGTGTATTTTAAGTCAACAATCATCACACAAGAAGCACACTCAATTGACTGACTTGACGACCGACACTCTTACAGTATGTGCACTGTTAGGCGAATAATCTATGTACAGATTTTTTTTTTTTTTTTTTGGTCCTATAGAATTATCTGTGATGGTTAATTTAATGGTAACTATCATAGTTAATTCTGTAGGACCAAAAAAATAATAATCTCTACATACAGTATTACTTTATTTCAAGCTAATATAAGTTCAACTTTACTAATCTGTTTTTAACTGCGATCTATTATTTATTGTTGCTCTTCTTTCTTTTTAAAAACATGGAGAAAGTAGTGGTAGCTAGCAGACCTTTTAAAGTTATACAACTTAGAAGAATCTGTTATAGTTATAAAATCATGTTAGTGGAAATTCCTTTAATCTTGTTTTATTTTGAAGTTTATGATAACGCTCCATTCTTCTTCTTTTTCTCATATGTTTCTCGTTATGTCTGTTACTGCAGAAATGCTGTTTTATTATATCATTACAGATAGGAATGTCAGGGTGGCTTACCGGTCATTATAGTTTTCGATGTGAACCAGTCGACTATTCTAATCATCCCCTCACAATTAGGGTGAGTTCTAAACTTGAGTGCTATTCCTGTGTTACCATCAGTTTACTCCACCATTTATCAAATGATAATACGCAACATTTAACTGATTTTTATCTAACAAAAAGAACAATATTTTTATTTTTCTGGATTATTTTTATTTGCATAAATTGGGAGCATACAATATGGTGAAAATGATACTACATACAATTATCCAAATATAAAGAGGAATTCAAACATCTTACATAATTTTGCATGGTGTTGTACACATATTTTATTAAAATTAATAAACGTATTAAACAGTGTAATTTCCTTATATTTATTTTGAAACAATACACTCGTATATTATTATAATAATACAAAAAGGTTGTCTTCGACAGATGACTTATTTGAATTAACTAGAATTAAATAATTATTTCAGACATAGATACCGGTATTTCTCTTCGAAAATATTAATTCCTTCATTCATTCATTCATTCATTCATAGTGTTCTGCATCCTTCAGAAGGCAGTTTCTTCTCAACCAGTGATCCAGCCAAATTCCTTTTTGTCTTTCTGATCAGTTTCAGCATCATTATTTCTTCATTCACTCTTTCCAACACAGCTTCGTTTCTTATTTTGTCTGTCCATTTCACACGCTCCATTCTTCTCCATATCCACATTCAAATGCTTCTAGTCGCTTCTCTTCACTTCGTCGTAATGTCCATCTTTCTGCCCCATACAATGCTAATCTTTCTGCCCCATACAATGCTATACTCCATACAGAGCACTTCACTAGTCTCTTCCTTATGAAACAAAATTATTTTTCTTTCATTGTATGCAATTTTATCGAATTTACGTTCATAGGGCTATAAATAAACAAACACATTCTCGTATGTCATACGCCGTAATTTATGCGTTTGTAAGGAAATCATCGCAACCAACTTTTTTGGCAATACGAGTACAGTACATTAAATGCACAAAATCATAAATTAAAAAAACATGTAGCCTATATTTACAGGACATTCAAACCGGCTTCTTTAAGATCTTCGAAAAAATATTTTTATAAACACGAAAATTATCATATATAGCCTACAGAGTGGCCATAAAGTCTTTAGGCTACAACATTACTAAAGTGTTTTTTTTTACAAATAAACTACTACAGTTACAGCTCTATGGTTTATGGCAAATGAAATAAAAATCCATAAAGTTTTGTTACAATGTAAATACACTTCCATTTGTGCACCCCTTGACGCCAGCAGAATGTCTAAGCGATATTCAATTTCGCGCCATGTTTTGTGCAACATTTTTTTTGTTGACACTAGCAACATCGTTAGTTATCCTTCTTCTCGATGTGTCCAGATCAGATACACGTGTTGTATACAACTATCCTTGACATAAACCCACAGAAAAGTCAGAGGGTTATGTCCGGCGATCGTGGTGGCCAGGGTGACGGACCGTCGCGCCCAAGCCACCTGTTAGGAAATGCCACAACCAGGAACTCTCGAACGAGTAATCTCCAATGTGATGGTGCGCAGTCTTGCTGGAAAATCACCATGGGTTGCAAGTCATTAAGTTGAGGAGCCACATAATGTTGCATCAAATCCAGGTAAATGATAGCTGTTACTGAACGTTCGGCAAAAACAAAAGTGGCCAACTACTTTGTCATCCTGTGGGGATATGTCAAGGAGAATGTATGCAACAGTGTACCTGATCTGGACACATCGAGAAGAAGGATAATTGACACTGTTGCTAGTGTGACTCAAGAAATGTTGCACAACTCATGGCGCGAAATTGAATATAACTTAGACATTCTGGGGGCGACAAGGGTGCACATGTGGAAGTGTATTGACATTGTAATAAAATTTTATGAGTTTGTCTTTCTTTTCCCACTAACCACACAGCTATAACTGTAATAGTTTCATTGCAATAAACATTTCTAATGTTGGAAAGACCAAGGCATGGCGCGTCCACAGGTTGCGGATAGAAGAGATATGGAGGTCAGCTGCGAATATATTAAATAAGCAGTCGTGGACAGCCCGCAAGGGGCTGCCCTCCAGCTTGGGAGTTGAGCGAAGGGCTAACAACCCATCACCATAAAAAAACTGCTTGTTACGAAACCACACAAAAGCCTCGGAATGAGACTCATTCTCTGGCACAACCATAGCAAAGGATGTTTGAGATGGGCAGGGCATGTAGCGTTTATGGGCAAATCCAGAAATGCATATATAGTGTGTTAGTTGGGAGGCTGGAGGTAAAAAGACCTTGGGGAGATCGAGACGTAAATGGTAGGGTAATAGGAAATGGATTTGAGGGAAGTAGGTAATGATGATAGAGACTGGATTAATCTTGCACAGGATAGGACCGATGGCGGGCTTATATGAGGGCAGCAATGAACCTCTGGGTTCCTTAAAAGCCATAAATAAGTAAGTAATGTTGAAAAGACTTTATGGTCACGCTATATATTCCACAACGATTGAATTATTAAAGTAAATTGGCGCTTATTTATTAATATTCATAGAGACATATAAAATCGTGCATTTTAAACTCTGGAAACCACATTATATCGTGATATAAATCCGAGATTATATTTCGGGTACCGTACCTATCTCACTATAATAAACTGGAAATAGTTAGTTTTGTATTAATGAACACATACAGTAGCTACTTCGCTTAGTTTAGTAGTGTTTAAAAGTAACAAAATCATTCTATGCCAATTCTCCCATTTTTATAATTATTAAATAATAATACCGGTATAACAGCACATGCAACTATCGAAATCATTTAGAATTGTTATTATAACCATTTTGTATTATCATCTGATGTTGGTGTTATTTTCTACATCATTCCTTGTCCTCATCTTGCTTTCATGTAAAATATATACAGAGTGTAAATGATATAAACTGCCAAAATTATACATACTGTACATCTCGGTCTACTAAACATGATGTGTAGTGAAATTTTGTTTTTTCTTCTTTTTTTGTTTTTAATTCCTAACATATCATGTTTTTAGGATTGATAGTAGTCTATTATTTACTGTTCGAGTAAATGTGAATGTCACTGCCAGTGACCTTCCGTCCAACACACGCTAACACCATCACAATAGAGACACAACTGCAATGTATATGGCAGACCGAAGTAAATAATATTGGTCTACTATTAGTTCCAAAAACGTTAGTCTCACAAATAACATTTTTTCTAGGGAAACCACAAAAGTTACAAACAATTTTTACTAGACTCTTTTGTTCAGTAATTTATGCTCTATCTTCAGTATTTTTTTGGCAGTTTATATTGTTTACACACTGTATGTGTATTGTTCAAAATGTTAAAATTAATTATATAATATAATCATTATTATATGACAATTGTGTAATGTACAAGTTGATCATTATGCATACAAGCAGAATATATGTAATACATAAATAGACAATGACAATCTCATGTTATTGAAGTGTGTGATTCAATTATTCTTATGACATAGCAGTTTATGTCAAGTAGGTAGTGTTATTTTTTTGTACAAGACATGGCTGTTCATTAATTGCTTGCTGTGCCATCCATGCCTTCTGAGGACAGGCTACGATAGGTATGTAATGATTCAGAAACTGCAACATGATTCCATTAAAGAAATAGCTAAAATATTACATACAAATGCATGGATGACGTTTTCAAGCAAGCTAAATAATAATTATTCTTAAGATGGCTGCAGAAAAACAAATACCGTTATCTAAACAATTTATAAGAATTATGTTCCATCTAAAAAGATAATCAGACGATTATGAGTAACATACCTTTTCTTACAAAATCACTGAGATGATGATAATTTCTATAGAAAAGAAATACATAAATGTAATGAGTTATAATAATTATTGTAAGGTTACTACTCCGATATCTTTTCATGTGATATCAAAATGCGTAGTTCATCCTCTGAAGTGTTTTAATTTTTATTTTTGAATGCATACTGTATTTACTCGCATTTCCATAAAAAAAAAAAAACAATGTTGGTATGAAATGTATTCGCTTATGTAATGTGTGTTACATTTCTTACGAACACAATATATCAAGTAGGTATGTTATGAATAGAAGTTTAATGTAAATTTAATACAAATCACTTTTCTAAATGCGTCCAAACCTGGTTACCATCTTAATAAATGTAATAATTTTTTTTTAATTCATCTTTAATAACTTCTGCACCTAATGGTTTCACACAAAAATATCCGTTAAGTGACGTAACAAATTCTGGAATTGGGACAATTCAGAATAAGTAAGGGGACGGATGACTGAATTTTGGTAAAAGTTAATGAAAAACTTCATTAAAAAAAATTTGTTTTAAACAAATCTACAATCTTTCCTCTTTCAAAAAAATATATTAAGTTTCGTAATTTGTATATATTAATATAATAGATAGCCTATAAATTACTGAATTGTAGTGAAGATGGATCACTTGTTCCAATGGCAGAAAAATATTAGTATTGAATGAAATTAAATTCTGAAGGATAGCAGCAGCAAGAGATAATAGATAATAACTGCCTCCCATTGGAGGTAGCCCAGAAGGACTCAGTATACTCTCCTACATGAATTTTACAATATAAAAATGTTTATATAAATTTTATAGAAGAAAATTAAAATAAACATATATGAATTATAAAGTAAAGAAAAAAAATTAAACAGAGTGAATATGATGACTCAGAATTTGGCAAGAGCGTTTCAAAACTGAAGTTATAATAGCAGACCAGATAAAAAATAAATATGTTAGTAACTTTGGAAATTAGAAATTGCACCATTTTTTCATCATGTAGATAAATATTATAACAGTAGAATGCAAAAATAATGTTTCTCCTATGGACAACTTTAAAATTACACGGTGTTCATTAGTAAAACCTATGGGTAATATATTAGAAAACCTGGCAGACCATTAGAACCTGATGCACATCGAGAAGAAGAAGATAATAAATTATAAAATGATACCAGTACTACTTGAGAGTATTGTCACTGATGGATTCACTTGTTTGAACATGCTTAAAAATATAAGCAAGTGAATGAAACAGCTAGCTACTCAGCGTGTAAGTAAACAGAACTGGATGAATATGAATATCTTCAGCGGAAGCTGAGTTCAGTTCTTACGATGCTAATGACGACAAATTAGTGAAAAATTTGTTAGTGCTCCAATTCGGAACGAAAAGCAACTACTATGATGAAATATATTATGCATGTGATATGACATGTAGTGCGTGATTTGATGTGATGTAAACAATTCTATTCGAACTGCCTAAATTCTAAGAAGCTATTATGAACACAGATTTGTATCACTCTGTCCAAAGCTATCCAGAAAGTGTGACAGGGTTCATTTGTCGGAAAAAATCTTAAGTCATTTGTTTTTATAAAATTACTTGTGATAGGAGACTGGAAATCATAGATTCTCTTCCTGTAACTGTTATTTCAATTCACTGGAATTAATTTAAAAACTTGTTAATGAAAAAAAGAAGAAGACGAATAAGAAATATAAGAAGAAAGAAAGAAAGAAAGAAAGAAAGAAAGAAAGAAAGAAAGAAAGAAAGAAAGAAATGAAAAAATAAGGAGTAAGGAGAGAGATGGCACATTTCTATTGAAAGATAGAAGTTTCTCCCAGAAATATTGTCAATATTTCTTATATGGCATGGAAAGAAAAAAGTTATTCTTCACGCTAAATTAGAAGAACAATATTAGCATAGCAATGACATAATTAAATATAATGGTAAACAAATCATAATGGATATTAAAAAGACTCAAGTTCGAGTGAAGTGACAATAAGAATAACAATGTAAATATTGGTTCTGATAGTGACACTGACGGCCTTGGTGTAAAGGAACTACCAGTACTTTAAAACAATATCGTATTTTAAACTTACTATGTGTAGATTACATTATTCTGTGTTGCGGAAGTTCAGTATTACTTCCAGACTTATAAGCTAACTGTTATTTCTCATTTTATTCTTCTTAAAACTTTTAGCATTGTCAGGGTTTGGCCTTTTCGTTATATGTACAATAATATTGAACTTTCATATTAAGCATGAGGTAAGAACAACAAAAGACATATTGATAACAGGCAAACACTTATACACAAAACAGAATTCAAACCCACAACAGTCATTACAAATTTTGTTTCTCTTCTTAATAAAAAGTATCTTATTCATAATCGTTCTGATTTATACTTATTTTGGTGAATAGTTTTTATATTGGCACCACAGACATACACGCCACATTTCTCAACCTGCTCAACGAGTTATTAAGACTTCAGAGTTTACCTTAATACTAGTCTATTTATGAGCTCAACAGCTGAAGTTTTTATGTCTGAATAATATGTGTATTGATGTCTGAATAATATGTATAGCCATAGGCTAGGTACTGTACTCTTAATTTTCTTTGTTTTTAAAAGGTGCGATTATTTTGTATTACACATTAGATACTTCTAACGTGAAAGTCTAAATAATCCATTGTAAAAATTATTTCCAGAATATAGCATTTTTTACGTGTGAATGAGATCTTTAGGTCAATTCATTTTTCTTGATTGTAAGTTCTGTTGAATGTTTCCTGAAATACTTCTAGCATAAGTACGTAGTAAAAATATATCTCAGAATTTCCAAGACTGAACTGTTATAAGTAATACAGCTCAATTTCATGTGTGTCATAATTGTCTCATTTTAAGTGAAGTGTCTTTTCTATTTCTTTCACAGTCGGATCATCTCTAAGAATATACACACATACATTTCAACATATGTTTCCTCTTCTTCTTTCATTAATCATTGTTTCATTATGTTGGACATATGTCATTTATTTTTAAAAGTTGCAATATGTAATTAATTTAATACAGAATACTTTCAAGCCCTATTCCATATTTCCCTTCCATTCAGAGATTTTCAAATTACCTACGTAGTTTTGTCTGAGGAATTTGCATAAGCATGATTAATATCCCATAATTAATGCATGTTATATTAGAAAGAATTATCCATTTTAATTAAATGAAACACATAGAAGTATGATGCATAATTAAATCATTATGATTTAGTATGTGACATCATTTATAAGACTATTTGTAGTATTGTCCTTAAAGACTAGATTTATTAATATGCATGTGTAGCGTACCTATTTTAATTTTATATGTAATGTTCTTATTGTGATTTAAATTTTCAGATGGTACATGTATGCTGGTGGTACTATTTTTCAAAATTTACGGAATTTATGGATACAGTAAGTATAAACCACATGATAAAGGGAGTCAATTTCTTGAAATGTATAAGAATGAGTGATTGTAAATAGGGACCTAAGTATCTTTAGACAAGTTCTGAGATAAACACAAAAAACTATCCTATGCTCAAGATTTTCAACCAAACAAATCGAGTGTTTTCAGTCAATAGTTAGCTTAGAAACGATTTTACAGCACACTGTTTAATGGCCACTAAATGATTTTCAGAAGAGGGAAAAAAAATGTTTAAATTCGCCGACATGGGTATCTTTTAACGAAAAATCCATAAGTTCTTTAATTCCTTTCCCCTTTTAATCGTGGCGGCTTGTGATCATTTTTGTTGGTATTTCACAAATTGTGTGGTATATGTTAAATAATGGCATCAACATTTTTCATTTCATTTTAGTTAATTTTTTTCTGCTTAAAATTAGTTCAGCCTAATACGATTAAAACTACCACCCATTATTGCAGCACTATCATATGTTTGAGCTATGAGTTTATTTTCTAAATTGAAAGGATGTAGACTTTGTTTTAGAACCTCGCTAAAACTGTTAGCCATGCGGTTGTTTACCTCTTTGAAAGAAAGAAATCTTTCCACAGGCTTACAACCTTTTATATATCTCAAAGTAATAACAATTTGGCTTTTGAAGGTTATGCCTGTTGTTTCGTCAGCCTGCACAACAACAAAATCTGTAGAATTAATGTTCTGTTTCAGATCTTCGATGTATACATGATACATACTGTCTAATAAGTCATTTTGTATAATGTGTAAAGTATATTTAAAAATAGTAGTACTGTTTAAGTGTTCATCCAATACATTATCAAAACTGGCAAGTAAAGATAACAAGTCACAGAACTCGAAAAAGATCCCACCACACAATACCACAACACAGTAAAAAAACACAATCAACAAAAGCAAACACGTAATACCCCACAACATGAAACACCAACTCAAACCAATCAAACCAGCAGCACCTAAACTCAATGCACTACCCAAAATACACAAAGAAAACATACCTATCAGACCCCTAATCAACTACAAACAGGCACCAGCACACAAACTAGCCACACACATGGACAAAATCATCAGAAACAACATAAAATTCAGAGAACAGACAACAATAAAGAACACTATAGACCTCGTCAACAAAACAAAACAACAACACATACCACACAGTGCAACACTAGCATCTTTCGATATCACTAACTTATACACTAATATACTAATACAGGACACATTACAGATACTAAAACAAATGCTCATAGACAACAACACACCACAGGAATACATCGAAGAAATCATCGAAATCACAGACATCATAACAAAGCAAAACTATTTCACACACAACAACAAATACTACACCCAAACAGAAGGTTTGCCAATGGGATCACCCATATCCAGCATACTAGCAGAGATATTTTTACACAACATAGAACAAACATACATACTCAACAATGAACACAACAAATATGCAGACAACATAATAAACTGGCACAGATACGTAGACGACATACTCATACTATACAAAGGAAACAAAAGACAAATACACAAACTACACCAATACATAAACAAATTACACCCTAAACTTCAATGCACACTAGAACTTGAAAACAACAACTCCCTAAATTTCCTAGACATCACCATAAAAAAATCGACAACAAACACACCTTCAAAATATACAGAAAACCAACCACCACCACCACCACACACATACACAACACATCTAACCACCCCATACAACACAAACATGCTGCATTCAGGACAATGGTGCACAGATTACTCAACATACCCATGAGCCAACAACACTACAATGAAGAAGTGAACACAATCAAATACATAGCACAAGAAAACGGATACAATCCAAACATAATAGACAACATCATAAGAAAGACAAAACAAAAACTTAACAAACACAAAAACACGCAAAACACAACACAAACACAAGAACACAAGAAATACATCACACTAACATATGAAAACAAAAGCACACATAAGATCGCATCTTCATTCAGAAAGCAGAAATACAACATGACATACAGAACAGAAAACACACTACAAAGACATCTCAACACACAAAAAACACAAACAAATAAATACGACCACACAGGTGTATACAAACTCAATGTAATAGTTGCGATAAGTTCTACATAGGACAGACAGGCAGATCATTCCAAACACGCTACAAAGAACACATTAAAGCAATAACCAGAGGACACAATACATCTACATACGCCGATCACATAACCAATGCTAACCATACATACAATAACATAAATGTGGACATGGAAATCCTGCACATACAACCCAAGAACCAAAAACTCAACACACTAGGACAATACGAAATATACAAACACACTAAAACACATCCCGACCAAATTCTCAACACACAGATCAATTTCAGTACACACACACTATTTGACTCCACTCTTCAACACCTTTCAACAATCAAACACACCCACATAACAGGCAGAGAAGTTCTAGATGACGCCGAGCTCTAGTAGGCTCTGAGGATGGTGCGTGAAGCACTGAAACAGCTGTAAGCCGCACAAACTTACATAATTAACACGAGTAAGTCCGCTAGTTAATCAATTAATTATAACAAGTCTAACAATTTCCCCTATTTGCAGATCCCTGATTTTCGTTCTGAACCCTCAATTATAATTCGTGCTTCTGATGCTTTTACAATACTAAAAAAAAATGAAACTTTGATATGCTGAAATGTTCATTTTCTACACAAGTAGCATTCTTGATCTAGGTTGAGTTTACTGATAAATAATTTATAGAACTGGACCAGAAGTTCTTAAAATCGAGAAGCATGACACTTTCAACCACTGTTACTGTTTCTTGAGACATCTTGGACGCATTGCAGATATCTCCTTCAATGTGTAAATCCGATCTTTCTTCATAGTGGCCTCTTTATAACATCGAACTTCTTGTCACAGGGTAAGAACAAGTGGCCTCGAAGGGGGGAAAACTGGACTCTGTAAATGCCAGGGCGTTACAACAATCGCAATCGCCATTGCCAAGAACCATCAGAACACAAAAATCACACTGTGAAAAAATCGCTATTATCTATCACAGCGATTTCTCAAGAGCTATCACAGTTCAAAGCTGTGACGACAAAACTCTGTCATGCTCCACCTCTAGTACCAACTACATTTTTCACTAGGTAGCATTAAGATATTGATATACAGAGTATTCCAATGCAGACTCTACCTAACAAAATCTGTTGGTGGGTAGTGAGAGGTCATAGGCTAGCATATGACAGGTTCGTACATACTTCCTTATGCAGACCAATCCAGTCCACCTTCTACTGCTTAGTTTCCTTGGGATGGACGCTCTACACTACTTTCATATAAGTTGAAGGAATATTACTACCTGGGACCTGCTGCATAGGAATGCTCCATAGTTTAAACATTATCTGAAAATGTTAAGATATGCTTCGAAAGCTATACATATTTTTATGTAAATACCATTCAATTTTATTTTAAAGGTTAATTCTATTTCCTGTTCGTTTAATTTAAGAACAAGGACATAAAAATAATTATCTATCAGAATCCAATTGAAGGACTGGCGGGAAGAATGATGAGGGTCCATAAAATGAAATTTTTTAGTTAGAGGTGTCATCTATTGGATTATGTTGAGAACTAATAGAGGCTTACATGGTTATTACAAAATCTCCAGATGCAATAAAAAAAATTAAAAGTAATGACACTCATACGAATTAAAGCAGACTGTTTTAAAGTTTAAAATTCATTTTTCTCTAAAGTTTGTTATTTGGACCCTCATCGTTCTTCCCGCCAACCCTTCAATTCTTTTAATTTCTGTTCATCATTGCTCCTTACATTATATGTATCTTGGAAAACTTCACATCTTAATGGTTACTGATTTAGGATATAATGAACATTCTTACTTAAACTTGTGTGTGTAGGCATGCTTTAATACATTTCAGTAAAATATATTTTTTCAATATTGTAGTATAGGCTTACATTGAAAAGAGAAAATCTCCAAAAGTTTGTAATAAATCCATTGCACCAGTTTTCATGAGTATGAGATTATATACCTTGGCTGTATTTCTTTTTGTTTGCGTAGCTACTTCCATGAAGGAACTCCAGTAATAGTAACAGAAATTTATCAAACGTTTAATTTTGATCAATTTAATTAATTGCCATGTGAAAGAGTTATTTCAAAATAAAATTTTACATAATCCCTCGTAATTCTTTTAAATTTGATCAGTTAAGGTGTTCTCATAAATGCCAAGAATACTTGTAATAATCTCAAATTGTAAAAATATGCATTTTTGCCTTTAAACTACTTTTAATCGAATATTTTCAAATATAATCTAATCTCACTCCGTTTTATGTTACAGATATTCTTTGTACTTAGAAAAAAGAATCAGCATGTATCTACACTTCACGTCATTCATCATGGAGTAATGCCTATGAGTGTATGGTTTGGAGTTAAATTTACCCCAGGTTGGTAAAAATCAACAAGATAAATCATGAAAACTGTAAAACTTATTTTAAATGTGATTCTCCTTCATTGTACCCCATAAGACAACTTACCAAAGTATGCCAGTGTCTGGAACCAGATAAACCATATGAAATAAGAATAATAGATTAATGAACAGATTTATATTATTGAAGTAAGGTGACATGGGTTCGATTCCCGTCTGGGTCTGATGGAATTTGTGGTGGATAAAACGGGCGCGAGGGTTTTTTTCTCGGGGTTCTCCCACTTCCCCTCACAATAATTTATTGTCGTCATTATTCTACAAAGTACTCCACAATCAGCCTCACTCTGTGAGGTTCCGAGTCAGGTCTCTACAATAAATTGAAAATGTCTAAAAGTTGTACACATTTGTGTTTAATAAAGATTATTATTAAAAATTTGTATAAAATTTACTTATGGTAGGTATTTTATTTTACTTCGCTACTCCCCAATTTAGTTTTTCAGCAATGATTTCAATTAGCCAAGAAGTTAGTTCATTCGATTTACATCCAAATACTCTGGTTCAAATTCCAGTGAAACCTACGTATAATTTGTGGTACAGTAATTAAGAATTGTAATCGGGAAGATTTCATCAGAATATTTCCGCTTTCCTGCTGTGATTTCACCATTTATCAATGATTCACTAACCATTAGCATGAACAGAAGCCTTACTGCCACTTATGTGACCATATCTCTGGTGATAAAGAGGAGACAATAATTCTCTATTATGAGAAGATTTTAATGGTCAAATTCAGTACAGAAGAATCCCTCTCCCCCAAACTATAACATTTAAAATTCTGAAGCGTCAGAATTTTTACATTTACATTTCATGGTATTCATACATCACTTCAGGGCTAGAATATGGAACATGTCAAAAGAATCTTAATAGTACCACAGTCTAGTACATACAATCACGAAGCTTGAGGTGATTTTTTGCGTTTCTCGCAATACAATACTCCAAGCAGTTGGCAACTGAGAGTACTGTACGATAGTAGTGATCCTAGTGGCTAGCAACTAAAGTTCAACTGTCATTGGATGCATATTCCCTAAGTATTGAGCTTCGTGACTGTATGCACTAGACTGTGATAGTACTATACAAAGTCTTAATTATAGTCACAGTCTACTTGAAATATATACAGAAGAATTTTACAATATACTAGTACAAAATAAGGGGTTGGTATCGATACTTAACATAAGACAGAAACATTCATGCAGCATTGTTGAATGTCATAAATTCACCTACTGAACAGAAGACGTGAGAAATTAGGTACCATACTTCTTTAATTTGGCTCTAAATATTCTTATGTTTTGAGTTTGATTTTTTATATCCATAGGAAGGCTATTAAAAATTTTTACTGCCATATAACGCACTCCTTTTTGATAGCACGATAGATTTGCCAATGGAGTATAAAAGTCATTTCTTTGACGAGTATTTATGCTGTGAACTGTTGAATTAGTTACAACTTTTCACGATTACATACGAGGAAATTTATTAATGAAAACATATATTGACAAGCCATGGGAATTATTTGTAGTTTTTTTTTTAAATGGTCCTACACAATTCCCTAGATTTGGCACCTACTATTATTCTAATTACTCCTTTTTGTAGTAGGAAGGTGTTTACATTGCCATTGTAAGTTAAATTTTTATTTTCCACTACATGAACTACAAATGAAACACTGTGACGATACAAAATTCTGTGCAGAAATTTGATAAACATTGAAACATGGTTTCTAGCATTATTGTTTGTTTTTATGTACCCATGTATGTCTGTATTAATATCTATAAGTAAACCTTTACGAGTCTTCTCTCTTTCTTAACTTCAACTACTGGATAAATTTTGTTCATGTTCAATGCATAGTGTGCACAAAAAATTTCAGAATCTTTACTCAACAATAGCAGTAACTCATTTTAAGTACAGTACCGACATTTAATTTAAATAGCACAAACTGGCGATTGATTCGAAATCAGCAGTCATCTCGCAAAATGTCACTTAATGCTATTAATTTATAATCTGTTACTAATTTATAATTTTACGATTTTATGTAGCTTTAAAATTTTGACATTACTGTACTAATTTATAATTCTAAGATTTTATGTAGCTTTAAAATTTTGACATTAATAATTTATAATTTTAAGATTTTATGTAGCTTTAAGATTTTGACAGTGTCAGAAATTTCTATACAAGTCTATTGACAACTAATAAATGAATACTGAATACTGAAAAAATCGTCATCTGTAAAATGATCTTGCTCTTGCTTTAATTATATCAGCAATAGTATCCAGAGAGTATTTACTGAAATATTTTCATAAATTTTAATTACAGACATTTATGTATTTGTTTGTTTACAGGCGGACATAGTACTTTTTTTGGATTTATAAACACCTTTGTACATATTGTTATGTATACATATTATCTTTTGGCTGCTATGGGACCTAAATACCAGAAGTTCCTCTGGTGGAAGAAGTATCTTACCACCTTCCAGATGGTAAAATATATTTTAATAAAATATTAGTCTTAAGTAATTAAGTGTTACATAGTAAAGGTTTCTTTTTGCAATGAATTGATATTTTATATTACTGAAATAAATTACATCTTGTATTTTGGTTTGATTATCTTCAAGTTTAGTTGAGTTCCTTTTGAAAGTTAAATTTATGTCTGAATTATGAGTTTTGGTTCAAATGTAACAGCTACCATTTTTTTAAATGCTTAATGTCACAAGTTACAGATTTTCATAAATATAAAATTTATATTATTTCTCTTCAGAGCAAGAGTTAGTATAAAATTATTCTTAACATGTAAATCTGATAACAGATATTAAAAATATCGTGAAGTTTGCCACTCATTTCACAAAATCTAACAATAGTGGTACACTTAAAAATTCAATAATACCGGTATTCATATAATACCGGTACCGGTATGTGTAATTGTTTGTCCTATTTTTCTTCTAATCTGTTTCTGTTTTATTAAATTAAATTTCATGGCCACATATCCTTACTCTGCTCTTAAAAATCCTGTTGGTCATTATCACTTACACCAACATTTTGAAGAAATGAATTATATAATCAACACATTACCTTTGTCTTTGCTTATTATTTACTTGTGACTCTCATTTTTTCTCCAATACAGGGGTAACGAAAAAAGTGAGCAAAACTTAAGGTATTGATTCCTCATATGTATAGAAGAAAAAAATGTTATACCAACATGGATCCGGAAATACTTGGTTTCTGAGTAGGGCTTGCAAGTATGATTATAATGCATTTCAGTGCATTTGTTTGCCGGAATAATTTTGATGCATTCTGTTTATATTTTCATAGATGAACTGTTCAAAATGTTCACCTCCTGTCTGAATACAGGCTGCAGCTCGTCATCTCATCGGGATCCGAACACATTATCAAATTCCTGACATACATAGTTCTTATTAAATAATTTCAAGGGAAAAATTGTTCCGGGGCCAGATATCAATCCCAGAAGAAATGATGAACAGGAGAAATGTTCGGGGCAGAAGAAGGTATCAGGTGATAGACGACAATAAGATAAATGGATCGTATGCAGGAACTAAGAGGAAGGCGAAAAAGAGGGAAGATTAAAGAATGCTGGGTTTGTGGTGAAGGCCCTGTTCTTGGGCAGAAATCTGTAAATGAATGAATTAATTAATGTTCCCACATCGAGAAATACCGTACATAAAGAGACCTGGATTTTACCTCACCAACACAGTCAATCAGATAGATCATATTACCTATTCATTCATTCATTCATTCATTCATTCATTCACAGTGTTCTGCCCAAGGGCAGGTCTTTCGCTGCAAACCTAGCATTCTCCAGTCTTTCTTATTTTCTGCCTTCCTCTTTTGTCTCCTCATATAATCCATATATCTTAATGTCGTATCCAAATGGGGGGATAGTTTACGTCCAGAATCTTTTACCATGGAAAGACTCATCATGCCATGTTTGCAGTTTTTCTTGGGAAAGAGGCGGTAGCTTCCCGTTACTTTCCGCACACCACTGTCTCTTTCGCATCTTAAAAGATTCCAGGTGGCCCCAGCATGGAGGTGAGGAAAGTGAATTTGACTAATTAGGCCCTCCGGCTATATTAATTGAAAAAAATAAGAGCATCCAAACATAACGAGAATAAAAAATGTGAGGTCATATGAAGAGCAGACTATGTTTTCAGTCACTATTTAATCAAGATAAGCTTTCGAGCTCGAAGAAAGAAAACCCAAACTGCAAAGAATAAAAATTTGTACAACTTCGATGTACATAAACTGTATAATCCAGAAATTAAGGAAAGAGCTGCAGGCGAACCTGACTGATTAATTAAGCAATAGGATGGTACAAAAGCTCAAAAGATTGAACAAAATTGGAAACAATTTCAAAATCACCATCCCAGAAGTAGAAAAAATATCTTAAAATTAAGTTAAGAGACGTAAATCATAGGTCTAGAACGACGATGTACAAGGTACTGATAGGGACAATCATTGGGTATCATAGGGAAACCTCGGCTTACACCAAACAACCTGATCAACATCTTCGAAAGAAGAATATATTGTTTTGCCCAAGATAATGGCACATGGAGAATAAGATAGGTACAACAATGAACTACGTAAGTTGTACATGAAAAATTATCTAGCAACCATCATGCACCTGAGAAGGTTGGAATGAGTAGGGAAAGTAAGTCGAATAGATTTTTATCAACGATTTCCAAAAAAAAAGTAATGCTTAGCAAGTTCGAAGAGAAAAAAATCAGTGGGAAGACCCAGAGAATGCTAATGGATGAATTCAAAATCATCAACACTATTGAAAATTAAGCAGCAGATGGCAGCAGCAAAGGATACACGGAAGTGGGGATAGATGATAAAGGAGGCTAAGGCTCGATCTGTAACGCCAATTGAGGATGGATATTTTCAATTGTAGTTGTCATGCTCATTATTATTATTATTATTATTATTATTATTATTATCATTATCATTATTATTATTATTATTATTATTATTATTATTATTATTATTATTATTATTATTATTTTCTCACTTTGAGAAAGGAACAGGTTAAGGGTGTTTGAGAATAAGGTGCTTAGAAAAATATCTGGGGCTAAGAGGGATGAAGTTACAGGAGAATGGAGAAAGTTCCACAACATATGCACATGCACGCATTGTATTCCTCACCTGACAAAATTAGGAATACTAAATCCAGACATTTGAGATGGGCGGGGCATGTAGCACGTGTGGGTGGATCCAGAAATGCATTTAAAGTGTTAGTTGGAAGGCTGGAGGGAAAAAGACCTTTGGGGAGGCCGAGATGTAGACGGGAAGGTAATATAAAAATGTATTTGAGAGAGAGAGATATGATGGCATAGACTGGGTTAATCTCGCTCAGGATAGGGACCGATGGCAGGCTTATGTGAGGGTGACATTGAACCTCCAGTTCCCTAAAAGCCATTCGTAAATAAGTAAGTATTATTATTATTATTATTATTATTATTATTATTATTATTATTATTATTATTATTAAACTGGGAGTTACAGATTAAACATCTTGTTAGGTATGGTATTAATAATAATAATAATAATAATAATAATAATAATAATAATAGTAATAATATTTATTTGTCAGAAACCAATATACGAAGCCTGGATATGAAATCGTCAGGTTAGAATGGTTAGATAATATACGCACGCACACATACACTCACATATGCACGCACAAACAAATAAACATGTACATAGGTTCAAATGTATGATATTTTCGCATCAGCAACCAATGTCTTAAATGACAGTTTGGTAACATGAATTGATGTGAGAATATTATATTTGTTGAATATAAATAATTATGGTACTGACAGCTGAAACTACATTAAAAACTTCTATTCAACAGATTCAGTTCATCGCCATTATGGTTCATGCATTCCAACTGCTGTTCATCGAGTGTAACTATCCTCGTGCATTTGTCTGGTTCATTGGCATGCATGCCGTCATGTTCTTCTTCCTCTTCAACGAATTCTACAAACAAGCCTATCAGAAAAGAGGGAAATCAACTGCTGGAAAAACTACAGTTCAAAAGGTAAGTGGCAGTGGGATAAGTTTGTACTCGCAGTTCAGCTATCTAGCATTCACAGAATAGGAATGGTAAACACGATAAACCTCAGGCTGCAGTACAAGCATTCAGGTCCCTATTCCGTACAAGAGAAAAAAAAGTCTCTTTCTTTTTGTATTATATACCGTACTTCTTAATTTCAATTCAGGAATCCGCCCCTGAGCATGAGTTCTATTCTTTCAGAGGCAAGCTAAAGTTTTTCGGTTTATATTATATTTTATGTTACAATTATTAGCAAAATAAATAAATAAATAAATAAATAAATAAATAAATAAATAAATAAATAACATTTTAACGATCTCTCCCTATTTAAAGGGTATGGAAATCAATTTCTGTATTGATAGAACCAATATGGAATAACCAAGGTTTTCAGAAAACTTCCCATTATATAAAATTAAGATACAAAATTAAAATGAGGAAAACAGACAACAAAATATTCAGTTCGCTTACTCTTGGTGTAATATTATATAGTATAACCTGATCATTTCATGTGGTCACTGAAAAAAAAAACACTACCAAATCCAATAATATTATATAAAATTAATTATTTTAATGAGGCTTATAGGTGAAAGCATGGAAAACATAATTATAAATTTGCTAATATTTGAACTACAGATGTACAAAAAGTTGAAGCCATTTTAATGGATTATATAATACAGTATTTTAATGTGTAAGACCTAACTTTTAGATGCGTAGTTTGTTCTTTACTCACTATCAACATACTATATAATTATAATACATATATACATAGTGTTCTGCCCAAGGGCATGTCTTTCACTGCAAACCCAGCATTCTCCAATCTTTCCTATTTTGTGCTTTCCTCTTTGTCTCCACATATGATACACATATCTTAATGTCATCTTTCATCTGATATCTTCTTCTGCCCCGTACTCTTCTCCTGTTCACCATTTCTTCCAGTGCATCCTTCAGTTGGCAGTTTCTTCTCAGCCAGTGACCCAGCCAATACCTTTTTCTCTTCCTGATCAGCTTCAGCACCATCCTTTCTTCACCCACTCTTTCCAACACAGCTTAATTTTTTATTCTGTCTGTTTTCACATGCTCCATTCTTCTCCATATCAACATTTCAAGTGCTTCTAGTCACTGCTCTCCACTTCGTCATGACGTCCATGTTTCTACCTCATATAATGCCACACTCCATACGAAGCACTTCACTAGTCTTTTCCTTAGTTCTGTTTCCAGAGGTTCACAGAAGATGCTCCTTTTTGTATTAAAAGTTTCCTTTGCAATTGCTATCCTCTTTTCGACTTCTTGGAAGCAGCCCAATTTACTACTTAAGAGCCTTAATCTATCATAAGAAAAAAATTGTAACATTTCTGAAAAATAAAAATAAATAAATAAAAACTTATAGATAGGAACACCCGATTTTCGCAAATGGTTTTTTTTTTTTTTTTTTTTTACGAATTTCTACTAATTGAGTCAGAGAGTTATAAATTTTTTTAGATATGAATGAGACTCATTCTGTAGATACGTTTCACTATCGCGAGTTGGCACAAATTTTGCTTGTTTTCTCCACTTTTTTGCGACTTTGGCAATTTTTACGTTAAATGTCATTTTTAAGAATATCACTGAATCATACATTCATCAGTCACGAAATTCAATTATTTTGAATATTTAAATACTTATATAGTCACAATTATGCCATGGTATGAAAGAAAAATTTCACAACCTCTAGCGGGATTCGAACCTGCGACTTCCTGCGAATCCCGCTCGAGATTGTGAAATTTTTCTTTCATGCCATGGCATAATTGTGACTATATAAGTATTTAAATATTCATTAATATGTCACATCAACGGACGTATATACGTCATCCAACATCGTAAGATGAAGTTTATCAATTATTTTATTTTTGATCATGAAACATTCGAAATAAGTACGAAAATGAGTTTATTTTTCATTTTATACTATGTGCAAAGCATTACCCCTCTGTGGAAAATACAAATCTGGTGTCGCTCATGCTCAATGCAACAAGAAGAAATGTGTATAATATTTTACCACATTTTCAGAAAGAACATGCAACGAAGACTAAGCAATAATGTATTTTGATAAATCAGCAACCATGCAGCCTGTTGTAATATGCAAAATGAACATAGGTCTAATGTTTTTGATATTCATGTGACACTTTTGTCCATCTAGCACATAACTGCCCTTATTAATAGCCTACCGGGGAAACCTGTAGGGGAATGAGTGTTTTATTAACAATTTTTAAATGTGATTTCAATGTTTAAATTAAATTAAAACTTTTTCATCACGATTTACATATTTAAATAATTGTTTCACGAATTACAGTAGTTTCATTTACCAACACTGATGTATTTTATTCACCGTTTTATGTTGTCCCTACTTATAATGTAAAATAAAGCCAACCCCATGACAGGCCAAATCAGCCCAGAGGATGGCGAGAGGTTAAGGCTCTCATCTTTACAGACAGTTAGCATTTAATGACAGCAGGGATGTCAGTTCTACATGCCCGTCATCTTTACCCCCAAGAAATGCCCCTGATATTCATTTCTGTTAGAGGCTGAATGAACCCCAAGGCTATAGTGCGGCTGGAAGGAAAAAATTCACGACCCCATCGGGAATCGAACCCGCGATCTTCCAGTTTGCAGCGTTATGCCTTAACCATAACAATGCCATGCACCCCACTTATAGAGTATACCTTCTCACTTACTAGTACATTATATACACTAATGACTGACCATGCATAGTTGTATGAAAATGTATAATGTATTTTTATATAACATGTTTTCATAATGTTTCAGGGTGCCACTACTAATGGAACAATAACAAACGGCCATGTTACACACTCGAAGTCAAATGGTCATACACTGAATGGTTATAGCAACAATCGTGCAGCTGATTACTACATTAAGGCTTCTTCAACAGATCTTCATCTTAGGCAAACATTAACAACAGAAACAAGAGAATGTGCTTCGAATATCAAGTAATAACATGGAGGACTTAGAAATTAAAATAATTTGTTTATGGAAGAAAGAACTATAGACAAAAGTAAAAAGATTGTTTCTTTTTATTGCAAGTTTATCTTCTACCTATAGTTGTTCATACAATTATGAGAAATGTCTCATTATCACAATGGCGCTGGCCGCTGTATGCATATGTCACCCAGCAAATGTCCTCCAAGGTTAGATATCATCTCGTCAAGAATTATACAGACAATGTCTTTTTTATATAATATATTATCAGAACTTACATTTGAAAAACTACAAAAGTTCCATTATACTGATACATGTGAAGGAAATACAATTATTATAGGCTTGTAAATATTAATCAGAATTTCAACACTGTCCGAGAAGATACTCTAATAGTCATAAGTGTACTTATTTCTTCGATTGTCTTATAAAGCAAATGAAGACGTTAACAGAAAAAGGAGTAGGTAAGCAGCTTGAAGTTGGAAAGAAGACATTGGCTGGGTCATAAACCTCACTAGTTTGTAAAAAATACAAACATAAGTAACTAGACATAAAATGAAGACATTTTTGTTATCAAACATTCCAAGACCAATCACACTATAAGTAAGACAGATTATTCTCATGACTACCAAAAAAATATGTTCATGTGTTAATCCAATAACGGAAATGGCTCTTGAGAATGGATATGAAATTGAAAATCAGATGACAATGATACTGAAAAATGTTATTACAATCAAACAATTTTGAGGATAAACCTGTAGATAATAGGCATTTAATAGTACTATAAAAATGTTGTAATAACGCTTCAATATTTCATCCAACATGAGTAAAATGAGTGCACTATCATATGGTCGACATATCTCAGAAAGCTATGTATATGTGAATGTGTATGAGTGAGAAAAAATAAGAGGGAAAGAGAGAGTGTATGTGTTTTTGTGTATATGAACTTGGTTGTCTGTCATCATCAGCATCTTTAAGAAATTAATCATTTCATCCATGATATGTCGAATGTCTTGTAACAGATGGCAACAGTTGCAATTATTTTGTAACAATGATACTCCTCAATAAACTCGAGCAGAGGTAGTCCCAGTAGAGCGGGAGACTATGAATTGGAAGAGTGCAGGTTCGAATCCAGATGAAGATGGGGTATTTAAATTCGTCATAACTTCCAGAATTGCTCTGGGTCTCACTCAGCCGGGGCTTTCTTGGAAGAGAAAAGGTACTAGAGTGTGATGCTGACCACTTCACTTCCTCCGGTGCCAAGGTCACGAGAGTATGGGAGCTCTGTGTACCTCCATGGCATATAGGTGGTCATCTTTACCTAGTAAGCTCAAAAGGACTGTTGAGTTTCATTGTGTCACTGAGGTATCTATCATCATTTTCTGTCATTTTTAAGCTAATAAATGTCACCAATGACCTCATCAATGATTCTTGAAAATCTGGCAGATACACACGCCAGTACATGAGTGTTTGTACATTTGTCTGTGTATATGTACGTACTTTAACGAATAAGAGAAGAGACTGTGTACTAGTTTTGATAGTATTTTACATACAACACTCTTATGGGACCTTTAAGTGCAAATTAAAGTTTCAAGTACATTTGTATGACCTATATATTGGCCCAGAGAAGGTTTTATATTGATGTATTACCAGTCATTCAGAACAGGAAGACAAATGTAATAAATAAAATGTGTATCCCACATATAATGTACTACATTTTCAAAAATGGCAATTTTAAAGGAGCACGTGTTGGAATTTATTTGAACAAATATTTATTGTAAGTGAAATAAATCCGAAATAAAAAAAACAAGATGACTGAAGGTAAATTCACAATTTTATTACTTTTCTTTACAATAGTGTATTCCTAAATTACATATCAATTCGTGAAAATGTAAATTTTATTGTCATATGAAAGTAACAGATGACATTATTATAAATATGAAGACACAATTATTCAACAAACACATACATTCACACAAACACTATAATTTTCAGCTTTGAAATCTATGTTGGAGAGTATTTCTGTCTAGTCAGCATTATGAGAAATTAAATAAAGTTGCATAACAAATGCAAAGCACTGAATTACATGGTTGTGCTCAAGTAGTAACAAGAAGCCGAATTTATTAGAGACTCATATTTGTACTCTAATCTTATATGCAAAGTTAGCCTGTGAATTTCCATGTTCTTATACCTGTTTTCGTCTTCATTTTGTCATCTGATCCATTCTCACACTATTCCAATATCTGCATCAACTTTTGCAATCAAGAATGTATGACTCCTTAATCATATAGCCAAAATATCACAAGCTATTACTTGAGATATAATAAACACAGTAGTAAGAGACAGCCAATTCTTATGAGAGAAATAAAATCTAAACTTCCCTTATCTATACTAATAATAAATCTGTAGCCGAAATTTTTCTGGTAATTTTCGATTTTCCAAAAATAATTGGTCCTAACATATATAATTAACCACCCTGAAACCGAAAATCGCTTTTTTGAAATTTTTGTTTGTATGTCTGTCTGTCTGTCTGTCTGTCTGTATGTTTGTTACCTTTTCACGCGATAATGGATGAACGGATTTCGATGAAAATTGGAATATAAATTAAGTTCGTTGTAACTTACATTTTAGGCTATATGGCATTCAAAATACATTATTTAAAAGGGGACCTGAATTAAATAAATCGAAATATCTCGCTTACTATTGATTTTTGTGAAAAATGTTACATAACAAAAGTTTCTTTAAAAATAATTTGCGATAAGTTTTATTCCTTGAAAAATTTTGATAAGACTGATATTTAATGAGATAAATAAGTTTTAAAATTAAAATAACTGCCATCTAAGGCCGTGTAATGAATTAAAAAACAAATGACTTCGTCTATAAGGGGCCTTGGACAGCAACAATCGAAAGCTATGAAAGATAGCTTACAGAGAATGTTTCTGTGTTTGTATGAAGTAATATCGGAAGCTAAATTAACCAATTTGTATAATTAATTATTATTTCACCATTGGAAAGTGTAGTTTCTCTAGATGGACATAATGCTATAATGTTATTACAATAACTTCTGATGTAATATAATATAATATAATATAATATGTAATAATATATAATATAATTTAAGTTATTTGAAGAGTTCACAACCATAGTGGGCCAAGCGCCATTTACTGAATATGTAGAAAACAAGGGTTAAAATTATTACCATAATTCAATGGAAACCTATAACAAGTAAAATAAAGTATACACATTAAAACTAAATGATGTCAATCTTCATTAAACTATGGTTGCATGTAATAAAAATTAAGAAACAGGTTAAAGGAATTGTCATTGCACCAAATGAGTGTCTCTGGACCTAAATGATCGCATTTTAATTATTTGGATGCAATTTAAATTAAGTAACATATTAAACGATTTATCCTTCTATCAAACACGAATGTTCCCTGGATCAAACGTCCTATTTTAATTATGTAATTACTTTATATTTATTTCCAACGGGTGCAGCGGAGCGAATGGGTATAGCTAGTTTAGTATATACACTGAGTTGATGGTTACAAACAATATCAGAAAGCTATCATCGAGAGAATGAAGTTTATGTTGTAAAATATTTTGAAGTTAGTAAAGCAATTTTAGACGACCACATTTTTTTATAACAGAATTTAATTAAACCGAATATGTTTTTTTTTTGGGGGGGGGGGACTGTCTAAAAGAAGAAAAAAAAAGGTTAATTTTACTCTAACCTGATACACTGAAAAGACATGCTAATTGGGACAAAAAAACTAGTTTTACGCTCCTGAAGCTAAGGAACGGCCATAAATTCTATGGAATCACAACAATAAACTAAATTTTTCACTTTCCCTGAAATCTTTACATCATTTGTTTCAAGAAGTTGGAGCATCACTTGAATCTGTGTATAAAGCTAGGAAACGTGTGAAGTTATGTATCAACTGAAGATGTACACACCATGCATTCAGGGCTTCTCATATTAGGACTTTGTTGAAATGCAAAATGTTTCATCTGAAGAAACAATTTATCCTGAATTCCTAACTTAATTTGTAACTTGTCTGCAAATGTACACCATTTACTTTCTTCGATTAGATCTGACTCAAGTCATATTATAATACTTTCAACGTATAACAACACTACACCTAAGTGAAAACAGTTTCCCCTTTTGATTTAATTTGACGAACTTAATAGGAAGTAGATTTTAAAAACTGAAGATTCACGTATAGAAGTCCTCAATAAAATTTTCTCTTATTGGAAAGGAAGGATAAATGGCTTATGCTTGAAATGCATCCTTAATATTAATGACCTAATTGTGATGCTGACAAATTTGTAATATCATGTTCCACAAAAGACAAAAATGTAACAAACATGTACATAAAAATATAAAGCATAACAATATTATTAATATCGGTCTCATTAATGTATATATGGAATTCAGTCTCTCTTCAAAGTACCACCAAAACTCTTCAATAACAGTATATCATAATATGAAATAATGCATTTCTGTACATACTTTTAAAAGCATGTGGGGAAAAAAGAGAAAGAAGTCCCATGTCATTCTTATTGTACTGGTAGCTTAAGGAGGTAAAGAGCTAGTATTATATTCCGTCCATTTTTACTCTTTAGGAAAGACTGTACTAGCCACCGGCATGGCTCAGTCGGTTAAGACGCTTGCCTGCCACCTAAAGTTGCGCTTGGGAGCGTGTTCAATCCCCGCTTGGGTTGATTTACCTGATTGGGTTTTTTCCGAGGTTTTCTCCAACCGTAAGGTGAATGCCAGGTAATCTATGGCGAATCCTCGGCCTCATCTCGCCAAGTATCATCTCGCTATCACCAATCTCATCGATGCTAAATAACCTCGTAGTTGATATAGCGTCATTAAATAACCAACTAAAAAAAATACTCTACTTCTTATTTAAAGTGAGATTGAATGAATAGCAGAGCCATTTTGGAAGTTACAAAAAAAATTCTTTGTTTGCGACTAAAATCATACTGTGCCCTTAGCCAGTTGGAGCTCTACTGGGCTAATTCAGTTTTTGTCCCATCATTAGTCAGATATTTCTAGAATTTATTTAAAGATAATAATTAAAACAGATACCTAATATAATATGTTACATTTTCTTTTCTATGTGTTCAAAGTGGCTTCCTCATATTACACAACAGATGTTCCAGAAGTAGACTATGTATTTCTTCAGAAGTGTGACTCAGCATATTTCCGTTCAAATTTGTCACAGCATTATTTATTCGTTCTTGTAGATATAGAGCCTGCAGAAGAACATGGTCCTTCACAAATCCCCATTAAAATAAATGTAATGTTGTGAGATCTGGAGATTGTATAGATCACATTATTGTACCCTTCCAATCCATTTGAAGAAAGTGTGATTCAGCAAACCTTTCCTGTTTAAATCTCCATAATGGTTGAAAATTTGGCCTTTTTTACGTAAGTTGTTATTAACTTTAATTGACAATGTATTAGTGACTAGATGAAGCATAATAATGTAACCATTCTGCCTAAAAAAAATTCTCTGTAGTAGCTTCCTGAATGTATTCATTGCATTTACAATTCACTCTCATTCCATTTGTGTTTGATAATGTGTTGAAATAATGCAAACAATTTTTGCCCACAGTTTATAATAAAATTAGCTAAATAAAAATTAAATTAAATGCAACTTTGCATAAGAAAGTAAATAAATAAAGCAAATTATACGATGTTATATTCGGCATAAGTAAAACACATGCGAACTTCACTGTTATTTATGACCAGACAATAACATCCAAGCACCCGGCATGACAATCTTTGTTTATTCTACACGTGCTCTCATTATCTCTTTGTACACGAATTCTCAGTACTGTAGTTCCGGTTTTAAGCCCACAATCTTCTGGCAACACAAAAACAGATGTATTAACTATACTATATGCAATACATACTGGTATTTATTCAGGTACTTGCATTTCGGGTATACATGATGTGTTCTGCATTCTGTTTGAGCAGAAACAGCAAACTGAAGTGTTGCTCTAAAATAGTAGTTATCTTTCTGTATATCCCTTTCACTCTTGTTAAAAGTAATTTTATTTTTCAGATTTAAGAATCAGCAATGTGAATAAGAAAGTGTCTATCTCTAGTATACCAATACCAATATACTCGTGCACTTAATAATGAAGGTTCATTTCAAATTAGTGCATCCATTTTATCACACACTTGGCAGCGCTGTTCGTATAATGTATATAAAATACCAGTACCTGTTCTACATATTTTATTAATTTTGAACTCGTACAGTAAGATTGCTTTGATTTCTTTTTCATTTGGAATCTGTACATTCAAGCAATACCACTATTCATTATCTGAATTTTCAGTACCAGTTCCCAGTGCTTCAGTAAAGTTGAGATATTGTACAAGACAAGTCCTGGATTTTCAGATTATGGTTTCTCTAAGAATAAAGCGATAAAACATATAAATGCAAGAGAAAATTCCGCAAATAGGCAAAAGTATTAATTTATCTTGAGAAAAAGACATGTAGCCTACAAAATATGTTGTACCGTCAACCGGGTATACTTTACACAAGGGGGGTAACTTTACACATTTCTAGAAAAATGTTTAGAAGGCAGCACATTACAGACAATGTAGCAACTTTGTGGAACTGATTCTATGTGACAACAGCACATATGTGTGGTAGACTGAAGTGTGTGCCATTATTAAAACTGTTACACACCATTTTTCTAGAAATGTGTAAAGTTACCCCCCCTTGTGTAAAGTATACCCGGTCGACAGTAGATCAATGGTTTCCAAACTTACAAAATTTACAATATAAAATAAAAACCGCCTTATTAGCCTACACTTACCATGTTTTCAGAAACATAAACATTTAACATAAAAATAAAGAGAAGTTTCAGTAGTTACCAGTACACACAAAAATAAAAAATACTGTAATTGTATTAATGTGACAAATGTGTCTATTTTTCAGAAAGTAGCTCTCAAATCTGGACTGTACATTCGATACACACATAGTGACATCACTTTCAAGTTCAATGAGATATCTCGTCTTTGTTTCGATGGCAATCATAGACGAGAACATATTTTGCATAAATATGAGGTTGCAAATATTATAAAAAATTTAAGAGCTTCTTTTTCAAGCTCGAAATATTCATATATTCTTTTGATCCACTCTGTGAAAAAGCCTAGTTTCAACATTCCATCTGTTGATGCAAGAATTTACAATATTGTCGCATATAAGATATGGTCATCTGGAATGTCATTACATAAACTTATCAAACTGACAATAGAAAATCGAATATAGTTAACAGTTACAGATTTGCTACCGGTATGTCTTTATTTTCTTTTAATCTGTTCTCAATGCAAATACATGATCAGATAAGACACCAAAAAATATGGTACCATGCTTTCTACTGAGGTTGATACATTCTTGTGAGATGCTAATAATATTATTATTAATAGATAATTTGTGGAGAGACAGAAGACCATGATAAATCTCTCCAGCACTATAAACTCCAGCTTAATACACAGACGTGAACTTCAACTTCAGCATGAAAAGCTATTGCAGTAGACGTTCTTATATTGATGTATCAACTATGCAGTACAATACAGCATTATGATGCTGAGAAAAGTAAAAATAGCGGTATGGTACTACTACTGCAATTTGTACAGTTATTTTGCAGAAATGTCAGTGTTGCAGCATAAATTTGTTGTGAATATAACTTTTCTCAAATATATTAATTATACAGAGTATAAAGTAATTTTTTTTCTTCTTCTTCTTCTTCTTCTTCTTCTTCTTCTTCTTCTTCTTAATGACCGAGATCTTGGTTTTTACACCATTTTTCTTCTAACTCCCGAATATAAGTAGGAGATGTCATTTGCCTCATTATGGAAAGCAGGACTCAGCATGTTGCTCATTTGCACCATCCACGGGATACTACCTACGTGCGGTTTAAGGAGTACCACGATCGCGAACAAGATGTATGAGGGAAATGTTTGAGGCATGAGTAGAGAACCTAAAAATAAATGTTCATGGTACCGGTAAATATATACCAGTAGTCAAGTACGCTTTGTTTTTTAATCACAGGTATTTTTTAGTTCATACATGTCTGTAAAAAGAGAAGTAAAAACGAAGTTGTAATAAGCAAAGTCAATAGGCTACATAATTCTATAGATATTACTTAAAATGGCCACCAAAAGTTTTAACACACACTTCTAATTGCTACATCATGGACTGTCTTACTTCTTCCAAAATTCCAGGTGTCTATTGTATCTGCTGACATCCTTCTTCAACATGCTGGCCAAGAATTTAAAATATGTTCTCAATAAGTTTTGAATATATAATATTGCTTTTAAATGCCCTCTTTAGTAAAAATCAAGTGAACTTAGTATATACCGGTGTGTGTGCGTGCGTGCGTGTGTAACAATGAAGAAAAAATTGTACTTTTGTGAAAACGATAATATTATTGATATTACGTCTTACACAATCATTTCAAATGCTTGAATTATTTTGTAAATGATACTAGATTTGGATTTATACTTTGTTAACGACAAGTTTAAAATGGGAACTGTTATGGTGTAATTCTTTGTATGTTTCTGTAGCTTAGTCTTATTTTCCTTTCTTCTAAATTAATTAATAAAATACAGAAGTTAAGACATTTTCTCTGATACACTATATACGAATATATTTTGAGTTGATTTATGCGCATTGTTAGGCCTACATAATATTTATTGAAGCTTAAATTCTTACTACTCAGGGAATGTAATATTTTCAAAATCCTTCTCGGAGCCAATTTCATATAGGTTCATACAAAGTAACAGTACTGCCTTATATAAAATACAATAGAAATGTTGTAGACGTGTTAGTGATGACTGACCAAATCAAGCTTCCATGTCATATAATGTAGGGTGAAATGAGTTAAGTGCGACTCAGAATAATTTGATAAAATTTGAAAAATATGCAACAACCCGACTTACTTCTTTGAGGTTACAATTAGAGAGACACATCTTGCGTAAGTGGATATGTACCGCCAAGAGTCAGTGGCAGAACGGAATGTTTTAATGTTAAATTGTTCTTAGCATGCATTTCTGCGTTACTATGTGAGAGGTAACACTGAAGTAAAAATATTGAATTTTCTCTCTAATTTATTTTCCCACTTCTCCAGCATTAGCCACAGGAGTATTATATAATACTGTGCAGACTTAAATATAAATAAAGAATACAGATTGAAGACAAATATAAACCTTTTTGATAATGAAGTGGACTTTTTCCATTGCTAGAGATAAAAATATTTATATACAGGGTGATTCACGACGACCTGAGCTTTAGGAATCAATTCTATAAACCATTTTGAGCATAATATGTCATATTAACACAGGGGCAGTACGTCGATAAGAGCACGTGAACACCTTCTTTCCGTTAATGTAGCTATTTGTATTATTTAATGTTGTATTGACGTACTGGGAATGTATAATATCTGAATTGAGTACTTTAAACTTCCCGAAACTTTCACAGACTTCATATATAAATTTGGCAACGTACATTCACATGAAATCCATGCTCTTTTCAAGGAGACTACACGACTTGACCGCATGTGCTGGACAAAATTGTCTGTAGCTGGCCTCTTATGACTCATCAAGAGCACAAGGCATTACGTGAACATTGAACTTATCCTGCAAATGTCAGGTGCGTCAGTGCATTCTCGAGGAAGGAAATAGTCTATATTTTAGTCTATAGATGTCAACATTTGCTGTCGGAGCTTTTATTTTCCGGGTGTGTGTACAGTGCTGTTACAGGAGTGTAGTTTGTGAATTACTATACTTTAGAGTAATTAGTTAGCTATATATGCCATCATGATATAATGACATTCTACAAGACAAACGTGGTGACCAAACTGAAATAAAATAATTGAGGTTTCATTATCATCATTGATCCTCTGATTGAGGTTCTGGCTGATATATACATCTGTTATCAGACAGTACACCTCACTTGACGATATGTGTTAGAGGAAGAACAATTGTTTGTATACATCTGAAGTCTGACTAGTGTAATATGTAGCTAGTGGACGATGTATGCAATGGAGGGATAAAGGAACTGGCCACCCAACCCCATTATCTCTTGGCGTAGTTGCCTCATAAGTGGTGTCTTATTGGTTCACTTGTGAGGTTCAGACCTGTCTTCGGACAGTTGACTAAACAACAACATATTATCATCATCATTATTATTATATATTTTTTTTAACTTATACTCGGTATTTTTTCGATTGAGAGATGTTACAATCATGACATTTACATTAAACCTATTAATTTAGGTTAATGATTTCAAGTTCTCTTCGGTTTTGGAACACAAAATTGTGAATATAAGCAATATTTTATCACGAGCCACCACTGTAATGAACATGGGTCCAATTATCATTCGTTTAAAAATTACCCAAAAATCAAAACCTCATATTGTGAATCAGGCTTTGGAATTGCTTGTATTGTAATGCAAACATTGGAATCTAAATGGAGGGTTACACTGGGGGTGGGGTGGGGGGGGGTGAAGAGGAAGACAAGTCTGCCCGTATTGTGCACGCTGCTGCGCTCATCAGGGACAGCCATGCCGAGGTATGGGTGTGCTCGACATGGCTGTCATTTTTACGTCCTTGCGGCCAAGTGCATTGAAGTGTAAGGAGAGATATTTTAAAATCTGCTTCCAAACTGAGATATATTTATTTTATGATTAATACAGTATTTTGAATTAATATTTATATGTATTTTAACTGAATAATACTTAGTTCTGCTCAGCATTTTTGGTGTGTGTCCTAGATATATAGTGCCCAGTTTGTGAGCATGTTGCTAGTGCAGCTGAGAATGGTACGACTTCCCATACACGTCACATCAGCCATTTGCCAAACACAATTGTCAGACTGACTGTGGCAAATGTAAAACACTCGCATTTAACGTTCCCATTACTTTTTTCACACGTCAAAAACGGTGATGCGGACTTCACTTTCATAGAATTCAGTCAGCTGTAACTCAACGGTTGATAATAAGACCCATGTTCATATGATATTTTATGCTCAAAATGGCCCATAGAACTGATTCCTAAAGCGCAGATCATTAGTCGTGAATCACTGTATATAGTCACCATTTCTCTCCCCACATTCAGAAATATAATCTCTTAATATATAAAACATATGTTACGATAGAATTGTCCATACTTAAAAGGAATGTGCTAAGAACACAGCCATTGGTTGTGAAATATACATCTATAGATGGTATGAACCTACACTCCGTTTCTGGAATCTGTGGAGTAAATCGACGCATTTGGGTGACGCCTATGACAAGCGAATAGGCAGAACCTATCAGTGCAAGAGTGTGTTGTGGGCTGCATCGACTCATGGCCGCTAAGAGGTAAGATGCGCGTGACAGAAGGTGATAGGTAGGGGTAGAATTTTAGACATTAGTCTTCAATCAATGGTTTCCCCCACAGCAGTCATTGGACTGGCCCCCCTCCATTCATTACTTGCGCAAAGGACTTGTTTCGGTTCCTATACTTCACAGACTCCAGAAATGGAATACAGTTAACATCAAAAACTCCCAATAAATAAGAGCTGTCTATATTATGTTCCTGACTAGTAATAAAGTCAGAAATACTCATACCAAATACGCACTTACTTCATCTTACTCTCGTAAAAAAAAAACTGTATGTTGTTAATCAGTAAAGACAACGCTCAAGATCATAATTTTATGAATTTAACAGAACAAAAGGTGCTAAAATACGTATGACACATTATAGTATGTGCCTTTTGAGATCAAGAATTCGAACATAAATTATTATAAAGAAGTTCTGTGTAACCATATGTCTATGTAGTTGTCATAAGATACACTAAATAAATACTGGTACCGGTATAAGAAATGTCTGATATTTAAATACTTATTTAATACAGTTTAAAACACGTTATAAAAATTGAGTTTGTGTCATACTTGGTTACATGGTACTTTCCTTTCATTAACATGTTTAATCTTTCTTGTCAATGCAAGTAATAGACTTAAGAGTGATATCACCATTGTAAAATCCAGGTGTATTTGTTAAAAAAATCACATATTTTTACAAATTGTTTTTGTATGTGTGCAACAGATACCGAGTGTAATTAAAGATATTACATATGTAAATGTGTTATGTATCAATTCTTCTTTTGCAACAGTTGCTTGTGAATTTCCCTAGTGTCTCCTCGAATTATTCAGTGTACATACATGAAACGATTCTGATTACATTCCAAAAATTCAATTAATATATTAAATGACTGTTATGTTGGGTAATTTGAATTTATCAAGACATTTTTCACTTTTGCACTCATTTCTACCTTCAATGTTTGGAATATTAATCTCCAAGTGCCTTGTGTAAAAAAAAAAAAAAAGAAAAAGAAAAAGAGCTGTACAAATTATCGCGAATTCCGAATTAGCAGGGTTTCACTGTATGAATTTCAATTTTATTTAAACCAATGATGAGAAAATTCTTAGGGAGAGTGCAGAAAGAAAGAAGAAATGTATGAGGTGAGCCAACATTTCTTTACCATTCATAAAAAAAATTTAAACTTCACCTCTTCTGAATAATCCACTATTGTTTTCTTGCTCATTCAGGATAACACATTTAATGATTTTTATGGAAATACAGCATGTCTGATATGACTGGGAACAGGGATATCGAATTAATTTTTGATAACTGAAGAGACATGTTGAATATATTCTGTAGCCTACTTACGAATTTTTTATCCCAGTACAGCTACATATAAAATGTAATTCCTGTGCAAAGAAAATGTTACTGTCAAATACTATGGTAAAAACTGCATAAGATAATGACTTAATTGAAATAGGTCCACTGATTTTCTTCCCGAGTTATTTCCATTTCCATTTCCATTTGCACAGGATAGGGACTGATGACGGGCTTATGTGAGGGCGGCAATGAACCTTCGGGTTCCTTAAAAGCCATTTGTAAGTAAGTTATTTCCAGAGAAATGGACAGACAATCAAAGCTGTCTTGGTAGCTTAGTTGGCAGAGCATTGGTTTACAATGACTGCAGACCCAGATCCGAATCCCAGTGATGGTAGCCAAAAAGACCTGGAATCTCGTCAAGATGTACATAAAGAAGAGCAGCGCAAACAGACACAAACAACTTAGGGCCTACATCTTTCTTTAAATCATAGTTTAAAAATTCCAAAGCTAATACTTCCTGTATAATAATTGACTTGGACTAAGTAAAAGCTAGTTACAATATGATCTTCCTGTGCAGTAACTGTCTTGAACTAAAAAATTTCACACTCAATTTCTTTTTTTAATTAATATTTTATTTCGGTATGTATGATAAGAACTTTCTTGTGTTAAATATTGACGTACCTTGTTAACATGTTTCGACCTATTTTCGGTCATCTTCGGAACTGGTAGTTGTTGGTCTTGGCTCCTCTTGTTTCCTGTTTGGGTGCGTTCGTAGTGTAGAGTCAAAGAGTGTATGTGTTTTGAAATTGAGTTGTGTGTTGAGAATATCGTTGGGGTGTGTTTTCGACCAGTTCCGAAGATGACCGAAAATAGGTCGAAACGTGTTAACAAGGTATGTTAATATTTAACACAAGAAAGTTATTATCATACATATTCCGAAGTGATACAGTGTTAAAAGTTGTGTAATCAAGATGTATAATGTTTTATAGCATAGTTGGTATAGCACTGGCCTTCTGTGCTCGAGGTTGCGGGTTCGATCTTGGCCCAAGTCGATGGCATTTAAGTGTGCTTAAAAGCGACAGGTTCATGTCAGTAATTTACTAGCATGTAAAAGAACTCCTGCGGGACAAAATTCCAGCACACCAGCGACACTGATATAATGTCGGCAGTTGCGGGCGATGCTGATATAACCTCAGCAGTTGTGAGTAACGTTAATTAAACCATAATTTAAATTTTTAAACACTACGTTAGTAATTAAACAACTATATAATATCAGTATTTTTTTTCAATTGAATAAATAATCCTGTTCCAGTAAATTATCTATAATTCGGACTTTCATTAATTTGGACTGGATTTTTTCCCCAATTAGTCTTAATCAGTATTGCCAGCTCCAGCTGCTATGTGTAATGGAATTAGTGAGGTTTTACCGTACTTCACTAAACTGGTGTTCAGTTCAAGAAGAATCACCCAATTATAAATTTGGACAGTTTTTTTTTTTTTTTTTTTCAGTGTATACAACACCAAACACCAAATATTTAACGGACATCAAATAAAGAATACCATCGTTTAATAGTAAAATATATTGTCTGGTTGTTGAGACATTTCCATGAAGTGAATTTAATGTAGATATTACAGTAAATTCCCGTTTTAACATTCCCGTTTTTTAAAGAATAATCTGTTAAGTGCCAGCCAAATCACCATAAGAATAATGTACTGGTAATTAATTTTATTATTGCTTTTATGGAAACCAGCGTAAGGAAAATCCCGCTTTTAAGAAATATTTTTCAAGTACATTTTGTGATAATGAAGCCCGAAATATCGAATCGACTTTCAATAATCAATAGTACCGGAATATTTAATAGTTCATCTCAGTTGACAGTAATGCAGCGCTATGCAGCGGCATTATTCTTTAATTATTTATGGTCTTGCTTTGCATCATTTTTACAGAGTGGTTGCTTTGCTTGCTTTTGTTCTCATGAGTTTGTGTGGATCCTGTTTTCAAGTTTTTCTTTTTGTTTGTTTATGCTGTTTATGCATCGTTGTAATAGCAACTAAATGAAAGAAATTAATTATCAGACAGAAAATGAAAGTAATAAGGTATGTCGAGGTTAATCCTCAAATAATATTATCGCATATGGCAAAAAGGCATGGTTTACCAGCTACAGAGTGAGTCAGCCAGTGCTAGACTGGCATCAGCGGAAAATCGTATGTGCCATCGCAGTGATCAGACCTATTGCTCGCGTACATTTCGTGTTTAGTTACGTAAACACGTTCACACAGTGAGGGTGCAGCTGTATACCATACATTTAGAGTACAGTAGTGTGTCCATTATGAAATATAGCCTTGAACAACGGGTGTTTATTTACGACAACTTTGTGAAATACGAATCTTGGAGAACAGTTGTAATAAACTTTCGTCAGTCATTCCCTGATTTGCCAGAGCCTTCCAAAGCAACTATTTACAATTTAGTGAAGAAATTTCATACAACTGAATCAGTATTGGATAAGAAACGAACATGTGTGAAGCATGTTCTCACTGAGGAGATGTTAGATGAAATTGGTCACTGACTAGAAAGAAGTTCTACGACATCATTCCTCTGTGTAGCTCAGAAGAGTTGTCACAGTCTTCAGTGATAAGAGGTACGAAACAATTAAAATTAAAACCTTACAAAATTCGTGTAGTTCAGAGGTTAATGGAACCCGATTATCAAAGCAGACATAGGTTTTGTATGTCGTTCCAGTAGTCAGTATATGATAGACTACTTGACCCCACCTTCATTTTTTGCAGTGACAAAGCATGGTTTCACCTCAGTGGTTATGTTAATACTCAAAACAATCGTTACTGGGACAGTGAAAATCCACACCGTTTTCACGAACAACCACTACATCACATAAAATTGAGCCATTTGGAGAACAAACTGCGCTACGCAACTTTTTGCTAAAAAAATTATAAAATTGAGGTTTTGCAGTTGTTTAGACACAACAAGGAACTGGAATGTGAACTTCACATTAAAAATATTAACTGTCAAATGCACAAGACGTTAAACGAAAGTTTCACAATAAAGTCAGAACTCTAAATGTGAATAACACTCTTAAAATGAATTTAAAATCGACAATCCATAATATTTAACATCTGCACTGCAGAACTGTCAAAAATCCCTTTCCAATATGTTTCACAAGTTAAATTTTATATTGTGTCAGCTTCATTTTGTTACAAGTTCGGTACTAGGCGGTAGGTCTCTATATAATAAAGAGAGCATTATTATAATTCGAACATGCCGCAGCACCAAGCACAGGGATTATATTGAAGGGAGGGGTAGGAGAATTATGCCTTATGTCGATGTAGATTTTGTTATTCTGACAGTGAAAAATTAGAGAAGGATAAATGATAAATATGGATAAAAGATACTCAAAACTAAATATGTCATTTTTTTTAGTTCAAAAAAGGAGGGGTCAAACCTGATAACCCCCCCCCTTGCGTACGCACTTGACAACGCCACATCTCCGTCTTTGGATGATAATAGCTTAATACTTATGAGAATTTATAGGAGCATATTATACCGGTACCTTGTGTTCATTTTCAAATAAGATGTTTCTTTTTTTTTTTTTTGTGCCCATGAGTATGGAGCGAATTTAATCCTCAAAGCATAGGTAATTTATTTAACATATAAAATGCAAGCATGCATTATGTTAGAATGCTTTAGTTAAGCTCGGCATATAGATCAATGACGTCATCAACGAAAAACAAGTGCTGAATGCTTCCATTTCAAAATAAGCACACGGAATGAAAAAATAAAGGTTAATCTATTAAAAAAAAATGTTTATTGTATTTCCAAAAGAAATTTGTACACTATTTTAGACAATAACCCAACAGGCCTATTTTTCCTAATTTTACAAACTTTCAACTGCTTGCTATGACTAAACCCTAAAAGATGGACCTGAACACGCTGCATCAAAATACCGGTACCTACATTAATAAATGCGACCATCCACCGCTGTGGAGTAGCCTAATGGTTAGCAAGTTTGACCGTGAAACTAGTGAGCCCAGGTTCAAATTCTGGTTGGGACAAGTTACCTGGTTGAGGTTTTTTAGGGTTTCTTAACCCATTAAGAGCAAATGCTGAGTAATTTTTGGTGCTGGACCCTGGACTCATTTTATTGGCATTATCACCTTCATTTCACTCAGATGCTAGATAATCATCGCAGCTGATAAAGAATGGTAAAGTAAACTAGTTAAAAAATGAAATGCGACTTTTTCAAAAATGCAATCCGTTTTGATCCATCTCTTACAGTTTACGAGTTAAGACCTTTTTGTATGCAATTGTTATGCTGACAGTATGACGCATTAACCTTAACAACTGCAAGCATGTGACGTTATATACAGCTAAATATGTCTACAGGAAGCAGTCGTGCAAAGTATATGAGAATTTATAGGAAAAGAAGATGTGAAGAGAAAGATGATTTCCAGTACAGTAATAACGTACCAGTACCTAAACAAAGAAAGACCAATGATGAATACGTAAGTGAATATATTCTAACTACATATTATGATAAACAACCCATATCTCAAACAAAAACATACAGACATGTACGTCAACTCTCCATACATCTACTCCAATGATAAACAACAACGATAAATAATCAAGTCAATTAATACTTTCAGAAGCACTTACTGATCATCCATTTGATTATATATGCAGTATATATAACAGACTAAGAACATTTTCAGACATTAATGCTTAAATGCTACAGCAGCGGCTCGTCGTAAAGAAAATAGGTGAAGTGCTGTTCACATACACAAATGCATGAACGGTTTTGCTAATATATTGAGTAGGCCTACTATTCGTAAACTACGTACAATTTTACTAGTTCTAGAACACATGCAAACAGAAAAATTAATTTATTTCAGGACTCACCCAATTTCTTGCATACAAAGTCAATCCTCCTATCTTTTAAAGCATCAAACCTGTCGATGATGTCTTCATAAAATGTCTGAGTTTAACTGAGGGTGAACAGTATATCTCTATGCAAAGCTATGGGGCTAATGATGAAAGTCTCTCCTGTGATGCAGCATTCCGAGTCAAATTTTCAATCTTTTCAAACAGAAAAGCTTCTTTCATCGGAATAATTTTTAAAGTTATTTTATACAATTTCTCTGGCACTTTTTAAAACAAAGATCAAATGGAACTGTAGGACATCCAGAATTTAAAACAGCTTTCTCATCCTCATATTTAAGTCTACAAAATGGCATTGCTAATATATTACAAACCGTGACATTTTTTGGATAAATATTTCGCACTCATTTATCAATATTTTCTATGTACTGGTACCTAAGTATTTGCATAATACCACTATAGTGATTAAACATACAATATACACTACGATGTAGGATTAATACACTATATACACTTATCACTAATATACCGGTACTCTAAATAATGCGTTAATAAGTACTAAACTACAATTGTAGGCCTACATTTACGCGTGCGTTAAACTTTCAAGTACAAGAGCTGGAATAAAACTGGCAAACTCATGGGAAGAAATAATACACGCAGTGGAAAACAACTTTTAAACTTTACGTGCATTCCTGATAAAATAACATATAGCCAGCTAATTTACCGCTGCAGGGGTGGCTGCTTAGGCACAAGGAATGAGGATACTTTTCTCGAGTCAGGTAGTACATACTGTAAAATTTCACAGCCCTTCAACAATAGCCCCGGCTTTGGAGACCAGCTTCAACCCTTCTCTATTATTAGTACCGTTAGATCTGCAAACTGGTTACTCCACCTACAGCAAGTCCGACAGTTCTCCGTAACTGAAAGACTCAGAAACGCACTTCACTCGTACAATCTTCCTTTAGTGTGTGACATTACGTTACCATGGAAACCAAGTGCTGTATGAGAAAGGGAGTCCAAATAATTTCACCTCTACAGTATTGCAGGTTTCAATAGACACCACTCGGCGCTCGTAACAGCTGACATTCTATTCAGCGTACGGTTACAGGTACTATTTATATAACTAAATGATGTTAATAACGAGTGAAAATAAAACTTTTTTTTATTTTAGAAATACGGAACTGGTAATAACAAAAATTAATTATTAATATGAGATAAAATTGTGTTTTACACGTAAATAGGTGGTGAAGTGGCACTTCACCTACTTCACCTGAATAACCGCCCCTGTATGCTAAGGTAAAGATATTTTAATACAAAACCTAATATTTAATGTTATTCAATGTTAATCCTGGAACCAAGGTTCCTTAATAATTTTTAAACTACAATTCTATATCAGTATCAATAATCACGCCAAATTGGTGACAACTAAATTTACAATTAGCCAATGAATGCAAAGTCTAAATCGTCATTGATGGATACAATTTTATTTTTTTTTCACTGCAGTGCCATAATTCATTCATTGTACCAGTTGAAAGAAGTGAGGTTTGAGGTGTTAAATGTTAACAATAGTTCATAAAATCTGTGGAGTTTTTTTAGTGAAGTTATAATACACAGGGCCGACTTTAAGCCAATTCGATCGATGTGTCCCAATTGAGTTCCACATCTAAGGATACCAATATAAGAAAATGTGCTGCAGATCTGAAAATGGTACTGACGGATGCCAAGCTAGAAGAGAAAAAAGAACAAGTCAATAAACTATAAAAGTGGCTGATATAGATGGTTACACGCCTTGAGAAGAAATTGAAGCACTGCAGCCAATTCTACCAGCAGAGATTAGAAAATTCCATTAAAAAGCTTAAGTTCCTTGCTTGCAACAATAGGTCTGCTGCATTTCCAAATTTATTTATTTTCCTGATACTCTCAATGACTGTGGCATCGTGGAAAGGAGTTTTTCCGAGCTTAAACAGACCAAAATTTATTTGAGATCATCAATGCAGCATGAATGTATAAATTGGTAATTATGTCCATTGAATGTGAAATTAGCATGAATTTAAATTTAGATAAAATCAAAAAATGAAAGAAAGATAAATTTTTCACATTAAAGACAATAATAGTAATATGCCTATTTATTGTCTATTGATATTAAATAATATTTAAAATTAATATAAACAAAATTTATAAATTATTTTCTATATTCATGTTCTTCATTTTTCTAGATTTTCATTAAAAATAATATAATAATTTCATTAAATTATTTCGCAGACGATTTTCTAACTATTTCAACTATTAAAGGTAATCAGCATGATATTGTGGCGCCATGCTAGAAGATTCTGGTAGTTGCGCACGCATCTAGCGAGAGGGAAGGTGTGGGGAAACGGAAACTCGAGCTTCAGTAGGCACTGTATCGTGGCACGGAGCGAGGGGAAAGAACTGCAGTGATGGCACGGGGCAAGGGGAGAGCAAAGGAAGCGTCGAAGCAGATTTCTCTCGGAGATTCTGTAAGCCACGCGAATTGAAGGTCCGAGAACATGTGGTCTAATAAATAAAAGCGTGAGACAGTCGCGAGTTAGTCTTCAGTCAGCTTTCAAGTCTTGGACAGTACGAGCAAGGTGGACCTGAGTTCGACGTGCAGTGAACTTGAGTGAGTCCGTAACTGTGGCAGTGGCCAGGCGAGGGCGACATATCCGGAGAATCCGAGTTCGATGTGCAATGAACTTGAACAGTGAGCTAGAAGAACTAGCCAAGGCAAGCAAATGGTGAACTGAGAACTGACAGTTTTGTTCTGCACTTAGTGCTTTGTGAACATTAATTGAAATTAGGAGTACATTGGTGTTCTTCTCAATAATACACGTGTATTGTCATTGTCGTCGTATGGAGTGCAATAACGACTATTGTGTTGCTGTGTTGAGTGGAGTACCCATTGTTGTAGGGTAAATTATTAAGAATAAAAGTCACATTGTTGACAGGTGTGGTGGTTAAAAGTAGAATAAAAAGTTACAATATTTTGTTTCTTTACTTGCACACTTACTCTCCATTAAAGTGCACTTTCTAAGTACATATTTTGGTAAATTGTCATTATATAATAGAAATATAAGTCTATTATATAATAGAAATATAAGTCTATAATAAATTTTTATTTGCCGGCATAATTCTGCAGGTCTTGTCTGTGAACATGCGCCCATCAAATAATGTTTCCAATTGGGCTCCACAACTCCTAAGTTCGGCCCTGATAATACAGTATACAGTTAGCAATAATTGGTGTATCAATTTTACAATGAGTAACAATGAGTGTATTCCGAATCTCACCGGTGAGCAATCCGATGGCATCACGGTGTTCCGAATTCCACTGATGACGTCATTGATGCCCCTCGGTGTCGCACCGGTGCCATCAACTTGCAGAGATGGTGGCAGTCTCCATCAGCCGCCATCAGTGAATCTGATTGGTTCTTGTATAGGACGGGAATTAGCAGACAAATAACATTGTGCACTGTTGTGTCATGGAAGTGTGTTCTGCTTTAGTTCTGCTGTATTGTGTGTAATGAGCACAACGTAAAAACAATATGTTAATGGCTTATGAGCGAACATGTCAATGGACCTGTTATTACTACCGGTTCAAGAAATAAATTGTTTATGCTATCTTTTCTTTGAACGAGATGGGAGTACGAAAATTTCGCAAAATTTTGCTAGCGTAGCACAGACAACAACTTGTACAGTCGCCATGACAGCCATCGATCCTTCCAGCAGTTTTGTTCCTTATTTCACTGCAACGTGATGTCATTGATGCCACCGGACCAGTGAGATTCGGAATACGCTGAATGACAAGTAAGATGATCCCATCCATAAGTTTTCTACCCCTGAGAAAAAAAAAAGACTAAAAAGGGGAGAAATTCCAAATTCAGACAGGCCCAAACATAAATCACAAAAATTCGTTAATTTCGGAATTGGTTGATTCCTGATAAAAATAATTCTCACAAAGCCAAGTGTAGACATTGCAATATTTCAATAGGCATAGGGGTTTTCTCTGGGAGCTTCACTCCTCCTTTGGACATGAGGCATCCCAATAATCAACAAATCTCCATCATCTCATCTCATCTCATCTCATCACAGGTGTAGCAAAGACCAGCCTCCTATGGCGCACCCTGGGCAATAACTATGTCGGTAAATTAGTTGGCTTTAAATGGGCAAATGACAAACAGTAAAGTATCCGCCATTAGTATATAAATTAAATTGTGGTGGAAAGGTGAGACGGAGCTTCAATTGTGCTGTTAATAATTTTCTGAGCCTAATTTGTTGAAGTTCGAGTACATACAATTTAGTCGTTAAAAGATACGATTATTTTATTTTGTCACAGTACTTGTACTAAGTTGTACTAATTTCACCTAGGGAATTTTTTTATCATGAATGTGTTTTGAAGTAAACATACAGGTACGACAATTTTGCGAAAATGGTGTGAGAAGTCATGTTTCAAAATATGACAACACTGGTAAACATTGTCCTCTACGTAACACCCCTCCCCCACAGGAAAAAATCATAGAGAGAATTAGGTCAGGTGACCATGGAGGTCATCTCATCAAGTTTTGGTCTTTAGCAGCACAATGGCCAGTCCTACATTGAGAGAGACGCTCATAGAAGTATTTCTTTACTTTATTATTTAACGACACTGTACCAATTACTAGGTTATCTAGCGTCGATGGAATTGGTGATAGCGAGATGGTATTTGACGAAATGAGGCCAAGAATTCGCCATAGATTACCTGACATTAGCCTTACAGTTGGGGAAAACCTCGGGAAAAAACCAACAGTTAATCAGCCCAAGCGTGAATCGAACCAACGCCCGAGCGCAACAATGGATCAGCAGGCAAACGCACTACCGTCTGAGCTACGCCGGTGGCTTTGAGGTATTCACGTACATATTGATATACGTGCCTACGTACCTATATAGTGAAGTGGTGCGCCCTCTTGCTGAAAAATGAACTCACCTTCCTCTGCCTGCAGTCACAACAGAAAGATAAGCTGCGAAATTATTGAAGACAGAAAATTCTCTCTGAGATTTCGATAGCGCCATTTTCTAACAATGGCATTTTCCAACAATAGCTAGCGCATGCGTATTGGGAGTCATACACTTAAATCTTCTTTCTTATACTGTGAAATTAGGAGTACCGGTAGCTGTAAATTGAGACTGACTGCGTTCCTATGGCTTACATACTTTTCGAAATGGATAATATTAAAATCGGAGCAATCATTTTGTGACACATTTAAATAATACATTTTGTATGGAATGTAAAAAAAAAGTTTATCTTATTCTGGCGTATGTTTTTTTTTCTTAACAACGATCCAAGAAAATTAACTATAAACTTAATATTCGCAGCATGAGTTATCTTCGTGACACATTTCATATGTTTGATAGTTGAACATTTGTGCTAGTAAGACCCGCTATACTTTAGAATACCGCGTAAGTGGTGTACTACTTATGTACAATGACTGTGCCAATTAAAATAATTAAGAAGTATATGTTTTTTTTATTAATGGTACAAGGATAAATAAATACATAAAAAAGAGAAGCACCTTTTGTACCAAAAATAAATAATTCAATAATGCAATGACATAAATATACTTCCTCGGTATTCTGAAGTCGTTCTACTTATATGCATATAATTACGAATAAAGACTAACGTAATTATTTTGGTTCGTTATTAGTTTGATGCCCTGCTGTCGTAAGGTCTTCTTGTCTTGTCTGCAAATTCATATTGCCGCAATTGTTTCCGTATGATCTACTCTATACGAAGATAACTGTTCCAGCTTTTCCAGAATTCAGTGGTCTTAATGTCGAATATTATTTGTTTTATTGTACTGAAATATCTATTTACGTATAGAAATCACAAAGAAGATATACAATGGCTTCGTATATAGAATTATGGCTTCACGCCTGTGTTTACATGTCTCTCAGCATTGTACGAAAACGTCATCAATTTACACAATACTATTTATTTCATACATTGTCTGTAAATGGTCCATTCTCAATAGGTATTCTATGGAATCGGAAATTCAAATACCTGGTATGTGGCGGCATCTTTTGATAATAACGAAAAATAATATACGGTTTGTCGTTTGTCACCTTTTTGTGTTGCAGAGTAGATGTAATGGCTTCCCAAAGTAATTAATGGATGAATAATTAACAATCATATTGCGGGTATTGATCCTGATTATTTTGAAGTTATGTGTAATTGTGAGTGTCATAAAGAGTGAAATCAACCAGTGTACTACGTACTACACATAAGTTCTGAGCTGCCAGGTGAGAATGAATTTGATCTTGAATTAAAATTGGGCGTTCTGACTGATCTTTTCTAATTAATAAGACTATATAAACCTGTACTCTATATGGTACATAATTTCGTGAAGGTAATCGGCGTGCATGAAGCAGTTAAATAATGGCGTTTAGGTATTGGAAGTAAGGTTAAGGCGGACTTAATTTTATGAATTGTGTTTCTCTTATTCGATATGATGGTCGTGGTTTTCAAGCAATTAACATTTTCCATACATACTTCATAATTTTGTTCGTATATTACAGTGTAAAGTATTGTCATATTTAAGTTAGTATTCTTCACTTACTAATTCTGGCCATAAAAGAATCGGTACAGTAATTAATTGATAGGAGACAAACATAGTTGGATGAATCTGTCATAAACATTGAGCGGTATTGAATGAAACAGATAAGTTTGTAAACTTGTACTTGGAATTGGTCAGATGTGTTACACATAACATCATAATTTGCTATTTTAATTTTTATTGTAGGCCTAGGCCTACATGTTTGTTCGTTGTTTTATCTTTGTATTAGATGAGAGTACGGTACATAACAATTTCTCATACAGCAAAGTTAAAGAAATCAGCAAAACTGTGTCCACTTTAAAAATAAAAGCACACAGAAAGACGCATGTGATGAACAAAAACATTCGGGGCATATCTTGTTTTTAATTTCTTTTTACTTCTGTTGTAAATGTAACTTTGTATTTAATATAGAACTCTGTGTTTATGGTTCATTCATGAAAGGACTAGTACAATTAGATATCTTCATTTCTGATTGAAGCAGGATCCTTATACAATGTATTTTTGTTTAACATGTGTTCCGTCTGTTTCTAACACATGTAACAAATTTGTTACCATACATAAACACTCTGTGGTAGCAAAATAAACAAAAGTGGAAATTATTTCCTCATTGTTTTGAACCCGTAATCAATCTCATAAAATATATCTGTTGAATTTATAGTTATCAATTTATTGGTATGTCATTTTAGATATTCATGGTTCATTTTTAAATCTTGTTCTTTTGAAGTAACATTTCGTTTCTAGAAAAGATGTTATGATACTATTGGTCGCTTATTGTTGCTTGTGTATTGTAGTGGACAATATTAAAATTGTGAGTGAAGGCTAAAAAGAGCTCTGAGATGTCATTTATGTATCTTACACATTTGTTTAGAAGCACACTCGCTAGTTGTCGTAAATATTTGCTAACTAAATTCTTATCCTATACATTAAATATATAGAGGTTCTCTCTATCTTTCTCTCTCACTCTCTTTCTTTGTCATCATATCCAGCTATGTGTAGACCTATGTGTGTATTTTTTTCTTTTCTCTGAGTTCTTATTTAAATTAACTGTGTGATTGTTTACTTTAATTTTTCTGACAAGCATGATGTTTTGAGTGCTTATTTTTGAAGAGTTCATACATTATTTAAATGGTTAAAAGTAATTTGTTTCATTATTTAATTGGTTAAGAGTAATTTGTTCTAATGACGTAGCAGAGGTATAATTTATGTTCTTTTATTTACCGGTACTTAACATGTTTGTTAAGGTACATGCATATGTATAAATCGAACCTAACGTGACTTACTGATTGTTTTGGTAGGCAGATGTTAGTGCATTATATTATAAAAGCACACAGTTATTCAATTCTCTTTCTTCTGCTGGAGGGCGACCTACAGTGGTTCGTAAAGTACTTAAACCTCTTAATTTAGCCCAGGGTGGAAGATTGTACCATCCTACAGACTGTGACTAACATGAGATATTGCGTATATCAGTTGTTATTAACAACATATTAATTATAAACATTTCGCTTAGCTATAGTTATCCCTGATAGTTACTTATGCCTATCTTGCGCGTATATCGATTCTCTCTTGCTCTTTTTCTTATTCTTCCCCTTTCTCTCTTCTCTCTCCTCCTGTCTTTTCTCTGTCTCGTCTTCGTCAGTTTTCTTAGATGTTTCTTTCATCTTAAGTTTGTAGGAGACATAGAATATAGGCTATTGTAGCATCTATTTTTTACTTCATTACAGAATCATAATTGTGGAATCTTGGGTTAGTGATAGGATTGATAGAATTTTAACTTCATGTCTGTTTGAAATCAATGAAAACATTGTGATGCTACATTTTGTGAACTTCAGGTATTGAAACATGAGAACAGTGAGTGCATATTGGGATTGCATTAATACAACTGATGTAAAGCAGACAATATTGTTGTATTAAAAGATTGTGTTTTTAAATATAGTTTGTTTGTTGACATCACTTTTCTGTATGCAAAAAATGGTTGCCATAACTTAAGTCACAATGTCGTCTTCATCATCCAGTGAAGATGAAGCAACTAAAGTGGTTTGCATCATTGTTTGTTGAGAATATGTCTAGGTTTGTCACATATTATCCATTGCTTCTGTATATCACAGACTAGATAATACTAGGCCTAAGCAGTCATGGAAAATCATAAGATAGGTTTGTGATTGAAAATTTTGCATAGTGTTTAGTCTATACTATAATAATATACATGTAAATCACAGTGGAACTAAACACAACACTCGTTTTCATACCCTTATTACAACCAATAAAAGATAGATCTTTACAATAGTGTTACCAAAGGAAGGTGGATAGTAAGGACCATCTACCAAAGACACTGTGGGATAATGTGGGAGAGAGGAGGTTTGTGTGGACTAGTGACATTCTTAGACAATATTGTGAGTATACCAAAAACGTAAGCTAATGTGTCATTGATTTGGCCTTACGAAAACTCGTCTTTTCTCTGTAATCAGTGAGGAAAAGCACGGAAATGAGATTATGTGCTGCCCCTCCACCTCAGTGGAGCACTTGCCTGCACCTCTCCACTGGTCCACACTTTCACAGCAAGTTTCCACTCTTATTTCGGTGTGAAATTGGTGTTGACACTCAATTTTTCTTTTGTTTAGTAGGTAGATAGCCTATGACTCGACTAGAAGCTAAGTAGGCTACATAAATACATTTGTATCTTAACGTGGTAACGCAATGGTAAAGAAATACCCAGTAAATTTCACACACACACACACACACACACACACCACACACACAGTATATCATATTCTCAGGTTCACACTTCTTTTTACTGGACACACTTTTCCACTCATTCGGACCTATTTCTTTTATAAAGTCCGTAAAGAAATTTATGTTACTGAAATAGAAATGAAATGTTTTCATTCCAGATATGAAATTTTTCATAATGTAAAATTTATTTTCATTACAGGAGTCAAAATTCGAACATAAGGTCGTCTTAAGTTTATTTTACACTTAACTAGGCTAATTCATTCATTTCTGACTTCTGTACTAGGCCTAGGTTACATTTATTCAATTAACTAAAATTATAAGACATTGTAAACAGTAAATTTTCTCTTAAAATATGTGTCCATTATGTAATCAAAAAGAATTGGACAAAAACCATCTAATGAATTATCCAGCATTAATATGAGAGTAATTATATAAACAGTCGATAATGGGAAGCAAGAAACAGTAGAGTCATAACCCTGTCTTAAGTTCCTGCCTTTTGAGATGAATGTATATTAGTGAGTTACTCTTTCTTAATGTACGTACAGTAGACCTAGCTAATATGGGAATGAGAAAGATAGCAAATTACGTTACTTCTCACTTGTACTCGTAAGTACTTCACAAAAGCATCATACCTTCGCAAATTTGAGAAGTTATTGTCTGGATGCTACAGGTTTTATTTTTGTTTGTGTGATTCCGTGATATCAAATTTGGTTTTATGGGCTTGTCTAGCATAACTCAACAGAATACATGACCCATCAGTTCTTGGGTGATGACCCTGATTATGAAACATGTAAGTTCTGAGTTTTTGTTCTGGTGATAATAAATCTCAGCACATTTGAAAACCCCAAATTCTATGAGAAAGAATGATTATTTTCAATGTACTGGGATATTTTCAATGTACTGGGATTCTATTTCTGTGAAATAGGATACTGTCTTCCTTGTACTACTTCCTGATTGCAAAGGCATACCTAGTATGATCCAGTGTTTTTTTACGAGCTCATTTTGAAAAAATAAGAATATGTTGCCTTCAAATTCAAAGAACACTGCTACCTTTGTTTACTCATTCACAGCAGATGAGATTGTCTTACTTCCTGAAATGGATCTTTAATGTTCATTCATTGCTCCAGGTAGATAGAAATAAACCTAGTTACCCACAATTACCTCCACACTCTCCTGCATTGTGCAGTGGACAGTTTTATTTTTTGTAATTAAAACTGGATAAGCATAATTATTGCTATCAATTGCACTAGTAAAGTTTCCGAATTATCGAAAATATACAGGCAGTTTTTTTTATTCTTTTTAATAGAAAGTCCATGTTACTTTGTTCGGAGAGAATTTCTGATGTTATTTTATCTTCAGATTAAACATTTGCATGTCTGGATGTGTGTATAAAATTATGTACTGTGAAGATTATAGTTAAAATGTATTCCTATGGGAGTGCCTTTTATTGTACCGGTATATTTTATTTGAACGTAAGTTTAATTGTACATGGATTTGAAACAACTATTCAGTAACTGGTAATTGTAGAATTAAATTAGTATTATGTAGAGCTGATTAGCTTTCAGAACTTGCTACAGTAAAGGAATTAATAATTGAATGTTAATTTCCAAAGAGAGTGGCTTAGTGATCATGTGATATTACTAATATTGCAACTATTGTACGTCAAATTACTAATGAAAAATAACAGAAATGACTGTCTGGGGTGTTTCCTTGGGGGGTAAAGGCATGGGTATGTATGACTGACATCTGTGCTGACATTAATGCTGGTTATCAGTAAAGGAGAGAGCCTTAACCTCCTGCTACCTTCTGGGCCAATTTGGTCTGTAATGGGATTGACTTTACCTTTACCTACGTAGGTGATTTTAGTATTTGGGGAGCATATCGATGATGTTGAACAGCAACTTCGTATGTCAAAAAAATAGATTTCACTTTATCCCTGTAAGAAAAGTCTTTCTGAATCTTCTGCAAACACATCTTATGTCCAGGCATGGATACAAACTTTATAAGAATATATTTAAATACTCTCTTATGTCAGATTTGTTCGTTACCAAGATATTAAAATGTTTTTTTCGCTCTCCTTTAAAATTGAATGTTTTGACATAGGTCTACTTGGTTGCTGCTCAACACTATCAAGATGTCTTTTGAACTAACTAGGCTATTTTTAGGAATGGGTACAAAAAAGAAACTAGAAGTCGAATGTTAATTTTCAAACTGAGTGATTTTGTGGGCGTGATATTAATATCGCGAAACTAATGCACCAAATTAATGAAATTCGGTTCCAGACAATGCTGTACAGACTATACAAATTCTTGGAATCTGATATCTAAAAGTAAAACAAAACTCCACAGACCATACGTCTTTTCTAAGAACTAGTTTTTAGAAGTAGATACAGTAAAGGAACTAGAGGGAGAGTGTAAATTTTGAAAGAAAGTGGTTTTGTGGGCGTGGTATTCGTCTTTTCGAAGAACTGACTAATATTGCGAATAATAATAAACCAAATTATTGAAATCAGGTATCCAATGTAAAACAACACAGCACATACCATATGTCTCTGAAAACTTAGTTTTAGGAATTTTTATAGTAAAGCAACTATAAATTTTCAAAGGGAGTGGTTTTGTGGGCATGATATTACTAATCATGCCAATAATATCCGGGCTCTAAAGGTAAAACAAAACTGCACAGACTACAATTTTAATTTCAAGAGTTGATACAGCAAAGGAACTAGAAGTATCGGTAACTTAGGATTTCAGTTTGCGAAAGTAGCGGTTTTTTGTGTGTGATATTACTAATATTCTGACTATTATTGCACCAAATTAATCAAAATCTGCTGTGTAAAACAAGAATGCGTTTATTTAGAATTTAGGAAACTGGTAGTAAATTTTCAGAGTTAATGAAGTAAAAGAACTAGAAGCCAACTATTAATTTTCAAATGGAATGATTCTGTGGGCGTGACAACAACAACAACAACAATAATAATAATAATAATAATAATAATAATAATAATGATAATTTTAAATAAGGCAGTAAAGCAAGTGAACAGCTTCAAATACTTGGGGTGTACTGTAAGCAGTAACATGAGCTGCTGCCAGGAAGTCAAAAGGAGGATAGCAATGGCCAAGGAAGCTTTTAATAGAAAAAGGAGTATCTTCTGCGGACCTCTGAAAAAAGAACTAAGGAAGAGACTAGTGAAGTGCTTGGTATGGAATGTGGCATTATATGGGACAAAAACATGGACATTACGACGAAGTAAAGAGAAGCGAATAGAAGCATTTGAAATGTGGATATGGAGAAGAATGGAACGTGTGAAGTGGACTGACAGAATAAGAAATGAAGCTGTGTTGGAAAGAATGGGTGAAGAAAGAATGATGCTGAAACTGATCAGGAAGAGGAAAGGGAATTCATTGGATCACTGGCTGAGAAGAAACTGCCTACTGAAGGATGCACTGGAAGGAATGATGAACGGGAGAAGAGTTCGGGGTAGAAGAAGATATCAGATGATAGACGACATTAAGATTATGGATCATATGAGGAAACAAAGAGGAAGGCAAAAATAGGAAAGACTGGAGAAAGCTGGGTTTGCAGTGAAAGACCTGCTCTTGAGCAGAACACAATTGAGTGAATCGTCATCATCACCACCACCACCATCATTATCATTATTCTGGTGAGAATTGGGCCTAGTGATCCGTGGCTGTCTCAGAAACAGGTTTATGCTAGAGCTTCACGGGACGTCTCTGTGAGCCTTTAAGAAATAGTAATCCCAACAGAACAGTCACCCCTCTCATGTGCTAGCAAGTCGTAAGAAGTTTATTTCAATTGCTTTCAATTCTCAATAATAATAATAATAATAATAATAATAACCATGGCGCGACAGCGCACGAAGGTCCAAAGCCGACCATCAGTCCACATATCTCAGCAGAGGTGAGAGGTGAACTATCATCCAACCAGTTTGGGGTAAGTGTAGTCAACACAGTGATTTCCTCCCTCCCTTCCCCAACTGTTACTGCTGGCCTACGAAACTGTAGCTCTCCAAATTTAGCACTATTGTGATTGACACTGCGTGGGTGACCTCACATGTGTGGAGGTTCGGCGTTATCTTGCCCAATAACAATTCATGATCCGTGATGGTGTAAGGGGGTCATGAAGTGTTATTGGACAAAATGACGTCGAGCCTTCACATGTGAGTTCGCCCACGCAATGTCAATCATCCTTATATATTTCCCAGTATAATATGTTGGGAAGGCACCTGTCCCATACACTAGTCGAAATTTAATTAGGAACTTTCTTCCCCCATGAGGACTCGAACCAGCGCTCATTCCGTACAGATAGACCAACGCATGACGCCTTAGACCACGCAGCTACGTTGCGGGACTGACATTACTAATTTCGAGAATAATTTCAAGAGGCCTACCCTACAAGTAAAACATGTGTACCATCTTAGAATGTGGAAAACATACAGTTTAGGCTATATTTTTGAAGATCTAAGTAGTTAAAGCAGGCCCAATCTTCCTAAGTACGAACATTGCTGTTCCAACCGTTTCCCTTCGTAGATGTAGAATTACGGTATTGGAAAGTTTGCTGACTGTACAGGGAATTGATTGTAGGAATCCAATATTACGTTATAGTTTACGGAATATATTAATGTGTTTGTCGGATTTTGTGAGATATAAGCAAATTGTGAACAGTGAACTAACTACATGCTCATGTAACTGTTCCTTTACGGAAATACTGTATTTTTCATATGTCGTGACTTTGAAACATCAATTTGCCACATTTTTCTTAATGCTTGTACACCACCTATAGCTATCCTTGTGCTCTAACATAAGTTTGGATTTGTAAAAGGAAATTACATTCTTTTCGTGGATACATTGTCCAAGTTTTGACAGTCGACAGTGCTAAGAAAAGGCGTGTGTTTGACGCCGTGTTTGGGTGGAAGAAACAAACGCCGCTGTGTTCGTTTGAATTGCTGTAAATTTAGCATAGCATTGCATTGGAATCGTGGCTTCTGTTGTGCAGCCTATGACACATATCCAGTGTATTTTAACGACGTCTTGTAATTATAATTAAAACGCTCATCAGTACTTAACGAGTTTGACCACCCCTGAGCGGGAGCTGGGACAGATATTGATGATCTCGAAGCGGAGCGGACTCGGACCCGCAGACAGTCACTGTTGCCAAACTGCACTGAATTGGAGTCACTCCGTTTACTTTGTGGCGAGGGTTCTGCACTTCAGAACCTAGAGCTGCAGTGTTTCAGCGTTGACGTTTCTTTTAATGCCCTCAGTTTCGTCATTGATAGGCTGGCTTTTGAATTTTCTCATCACTTCTTCGTAAGCATGCGTTTGTATATTAACATCGGATGCTGTATTCGGCAGCTAGTGTGACCAAAGTTGTCAAGTAATGGGTTCACTATTATCTGTCAGGAAATAAAATAGCCCTTGCGTCTTCGACTTATGTAGAAATTAAATTTATACTTTATGATTCATAATAATATATAGATACTTGTACTGATTTATGTAATTCTAGTTTATACTCTAAATATCTATTTTGCAAAATATACGTAACAGAGTTTGGCAACATTCTTAAGAAACATTGTGTTACAGTTTTTTTTTTTTTTTTCAGCAAAAGATACGTATACATTTTCGGATTGCTATGAAATTTCTTTCGAAGAAATATTTTACAAAACGTCAAAGTGTAGTTTGTTTAAATAAACATTTGTGAATTTCGACGTTTCCGGTATATCATAGGATGTCGTAAAATGTAATCAGAATTTTTGTATACTGGTATATGATTTCTAAAGTGCAGTCAGAAATATCCGTTTCCTTATGAAAGATATTATGAAAACAATACTTGTTTTTTTAATGTTGGAGATAACGTTAAGATTATTTTTTGTGCATATTTTATATCCAAACTGAACACGTGAAATGTATTTCATGTCCCATGAGGTAGATGTTAAAATAATAATAATAATAATAATAATAATAATAATAATAATTCCCTTTCTTAAAAATATGGACATTTTATGTACGAGTATGTCTTTTTTATTTTCATATGACAATAAGCATAATTAAATGAGCTGGTTTGTACAGTGTTTATTACCATTTTACCACAGTCTATATACTAGACTGTGATTTTACTCTTTATTGAAACTTGTTCCTAAAAGCCATTTCTCGGTTGAAATTTCTATTCCGTATTCTTCTGTTTATTCAGTTTGTATATTGCTATTGATAATTCAAAATTGTTTCCGTTGTTCGATATAATACGAGTACCTATATTTAAAACCATCTAATAATCTAAAATGGCTAATAGACAATTGAGACCAGAACGGACCAATCAATAGTCTAAATCCATGATGATGATGATGATGATAATAATAATAATTATTATTATTATTATTATTATTATTATTATTATTATTATTATTATTATTTTAATTGAGAATTTAGAGGTTCTTCTCCCGTTAGAACAAATAAAATGACATTACAGCCACTTCACTCTTTTCTTCCATTTATTAATTCCCTCCATCGATCTCTATCTTGAGCATCATCTGTGAATCCAATATTCCTCATAGACTGCTGTACATTGTTTCCAGGAAATCTGCGGTCGTCGTCTTCTTCTTCCTTCCAACTTCCATTCATACACCATCTTAGGAATATGTGTCTCAGCCATTCTGCATAAATGAAATGCTCAGCGCACAAATGGCCCAACCCACACAATTTGCATACCGGTATTGAGTTTATTGCTGTAAAGACCTCATATTGTTCTCTTCAAAGTGTAAATCGGCCTAATCATCATTTCTAGCTTTTCCATGAGATTTCAGCACAAGTTTCGTTTGCGTATCGCATTTTGCGCACTGTTACAAAGAGGCGAAGTGGAAATATAATTTTGTGGGTTGGGCCATTTGTGCGCTGAGCACCTCAAATGTCCATACCAGGGTGCGAATTAAGATTTCTGATGAGGGGAGGATATAATCCTAGGTAGAGAATACCATACATAAAATTATTATTATTATTATTATTATTATTATTATTATTATTATTACTGTTGCTGTTGTTGACATTACTGTGATGAAATGTAAACATTGGAAGTAAGAATAATAAAGTAATGAATAAACTCACCTCTGTAACTGCATCACATTTTTAAAAATAGTTGATACGATGTGTACCGTAATCCGCAAGTTATTGATTGCCGGTGATAATACATCAATATTATTTTCTTTGCTTACTTTAAACTTTATAACTTATACTCGTATTAAAACAGTTATATTTTGTGAGGGGGATAGAAGTTATCCCTGGCAGGGATGTTAATATGAATTTATGAGAGGGGGATAATTTTTCAATAATTCGCACCCTGGTCTATACCACTTCAATCTTCTTCTTTCAGTTTCCTCAGTTATGCCCTCTTAAACTTCCATAATTCTTCTTATCTCGGTGTTCCTGATCTTTTCTAGCCGTGATTTCCTAGCTGATCTCCAGAAGTCCATTTCAACGGCAGTCAGCTTATCAAAATATTGCTTCTGCATCGTCCAGGTCTCTACCCGTATAGGGTGATCCAGTAGCGAATTATATCAACCTCTTTGTTCAGTTAATGAGATTCTTGCTCCATAATACAGAATTCAACTTGCCAACTACTTTCCTTCCGATGCTTGCACTTTTAATTATTTCCATCTCTGAAGAACCGTTTATATCTCTAGCTAGATAATAATAATAATAATAATAATAATAATAATAATAATAATAATAATAATGATAATAATAGGTCCACATCTGTGGAGTAACCGTTAGCGCGTCCTATCGCGAAAGCAGGCGGTCCGAGTTCGAATCCCGATCGGGGCAAGTTACCTGGTTGAGGTTTTTTCCGACGTTTTCCCTCAACCCAACATGAGTAAACGCTGGGTAACTATCGGTGCTGGACCCCAGACTCATTTCACCGGCATTATCACCTTCATTTCATTCAGACGCTAATTAATCTAAGATGTTCATACAGCATCGTAAAATAACCCACTAATAATAATAGTAATAATAATAATAATAATAATAATAATAATAATAATAATAGTAGTGGTAGCAGGCCACCAGTGTAACTCAGGCAGTAGTGCGTTTGCCTACTAATCCGGAGCTGCTCTTGAGCATAGATTCGATTCCTGCCTGGGCTTGTTCATTCATTTATAGTGTTCTTTTCAAGGGCAGGTCTTTCACTGCAAACCCAGCATTCTCCAGCCTTTTCTATTTTCTACCTTCCTCTTAGTCTCCGTATGTACAGTAGGCTTGTTATCGGGTTGGATCTTTTTCGAGTTTTTTCTCAACTGTAAGGCGAATGGTAGGTAATCACGTAACAAATCCTCAGCCTCCTTTCACCAAATACTATCTTATCACTGCTTGAAGACCTAACATTCTAAATGTGCTAAGTGCCAATTTTTCAAATTTTATTTTATTCAATCTAAGGGAGGAACATTCATATGAGAATACTAAATTTTCTTTATTGTAGTTCAACTGTAAGTGATTCATTCATGCGCCAAAAGACAGTGTTGTAAGTATCTCAACATGCATTTCGCAGTGTGTTTTTATCAGTATTTCAGAAAGTTGTTTTTGCACTTAGCACATTTAGAATGTTAGATCCTCATTTCCTCGATACTAAATAACCTAGTAGTTGATAATGCGTCGTTAAATAAGACTAATAATAATAATGTAGATTAGATATCAGTTGTTGTTACAGCCATAGTTTCTATTCCAAGTGAAAAACATAATATAAAGATAAAGATATTCCCTTTACTCACCATGAAGATGCATGGAGGTATGGAAGTACAGTAGTTTCATGGTTTCATGACCTTGGCACTGTAGCTTGGTTTGGCTTTACGAGGACTGGACCCAGACGGGTCCGTACACTTACGTACGCTTTGGCCCATTGCGTCCTCTATATATATATATATATATATATATATATATATATATATATATATGTATATATATGTATATATATATATATATGTATATATATGTATATATATATATATATATACGATAATTATCCAAATCCGATAGGTAGTTTGGGTGGCATTCGTGAATCCGACGCTGACCAGTGGGCCATCCTGCTCCAGGAACCTGGAACTTCAAGCCCTTCCTATATCAGCACTAAAAACCTGTACCATGGATGAATGTAATAGGATGCAAAACTGCAGTCAGCACTATCTAACATCTCGCAGACGAACTAACAAGCCCAATGTCGTAGGTTGTGAACATTAGAACTACGTGATGATGGGTAGCCAAGAGGGCTATTATACTTCATTTGTGAGTAGGTCCCCCAGAGTTCTACACTTTTCCGTTAGAGACCATTAGTTGAGAAGAAAAGATGGAACGATGGAAGCTAGAAATTTGCAAAGAAGTCGAGATAAATGTTCTGTCCCTAGATATAAATGATATGTGTTGCCTTTCGCTTTCGAGTCGCCCGTTGCACGGCAGCCAGTGATAGCAACCGAAGATAACCCAGTTTCTGGCAAATCAAAAGCAAAACCCCCGTTGCACGGCTGCTGGTGATAGCAACCGATGTTACTCCCCGCAGTCAATTCAGTACAGATATACAATGTACAATGAAAATGACCATGTACAATTGAGTAAAATTACAAAGAAAAATAACCACAGACCTTATAACATGAGATGTTGGAAATGATGTCCTCCTTCATCCACATATTTCTAGCATCTTTTTAGGAAATGTGCATTTACACATATTAACTCGTCTTCTGAAATAGAGTCAGTTTCACGCCTGATACTTGTTTTCAATTCTTCTAATGTTTGGGGGTTCGTTGCATACACTTTAGTTTTCAAGTGCCTCCATAGATAAAAGTCACAAACAGTTAGGTCGAGGGATCGCGGCGGCCATAATTCTTTACTTATGATCCTAGCTTCAAAAATTTCCTGAATTAAATTTAATGTCTCATCAGCTATATGCGCCATGGCAGAGTCTTGTTAGAAATACCCTGATTGACATTCAGTGTCAGTTAACTGTTCAAAGAATGGTGTGTGAGTATATTATCCCTGTATCTCTGTTCATTAATGGTACTTTCAAAAAATATAGGCCCCATAACCCCATATGCATTTACTGTACCCCAAATCCCGATCTTCTCATCATGTAAGGGAGTTTCGTGTATGAAATTGGGTTTATCTGCTCTTCAGTACCTGTCATTCTGAATGGACACATGCCCATGTAAATGGAACCATGCTTCGTCAGAAAAGAAAATTAAGTGTGGGTCAATTAGCTCCATCATGAACATTTTGCAAAATCCAGTTACAAAAATTTAACCGTTTTTCATGATCACGTGGCAACAGTTCATGAACAACAGTGAGCTTGTATGTTTTCAATTTTAAGAGTTTGGTAGCTCGCCATGCTGAGATCACGAAATTTCAGTTTCCTGTGCAAGCTGTTGGAGGGATTTCTGTGGAGTATGTTCTAATCTTTCTCCCACTTCGTCTAGTTTCTCCTCAGTAAGCACACGTTTATTTACCCTTTACTTTTTATCAAGAATAGACCCCGTTTCTCTAAATTTAGTGAAAAGTTTTCGCGTAGTACCTCTATGTGGGGTAGGCACATCTGGATATTCAGTTAAAAATCGCCTTACAACTTCCCAGCAAGAATTTGTTAACACATTCGAATCATACATTAAAATTCTTTGTTGTAATGTGTAAGTATGTCGAGGCATTATGTAAACTAATACAGAAATCACATTTAATGCCAAGCGCAATAACACTTGTAGGACTAATACAGAAATAACATTTCGTATGAAGCACTTCAAAGCACGACCGCGCTGAAACAAAACTGCAGTGACACTGACTGAATGATACCCGCGCTCCTACAAAGGATGGGATTCAAGTCTGTCGCAGTGCCAGGAGCTCGGTTGTCAACGGTTGTTTTCGCCGGCCACTGTGCAACGGATGACTCGACAGCGAAAAGCACTCGCTGTATAAGCAGTGTATGTTAAACGAAGATGTTTATGGACTCTGTAAGAAAAAGTATTATTGAATGTATTTGAAATAGTAGATAGTAATATAATAATTTCAATCATCTAACTAGGTTTTGCAGACTTTCTAATGCACTGTTTACTAAATACCCAAAGAATACAATTTCAATTATCTAATGTTTTGTTTTCTGTCCCTTTTTCTTTGTATTGTAATTAATTTTGTTAGAAGGTACTAGTAGTAAAAATAGACTGGCACTTTCATCTTCCTGTCGGCTCCAGTACGAATTTTCAGTGGAAGATAATGTGAGGAATAAAAATTTAAATGTTTAATTTTAAATTAGGTGATATGCACATAGTTAAACCTGATGCACTGCTGGATGCATGGAGTAATTAGTTATGCTTTTCTGCACTTGGTGTGCTGCTAAATGTACGGAATAATTAGTTATCCTTAGAAAAACAGATGGCAGCAAGATCAGTTTCTACATTAGTGCCTCTAGGATTTGAAACGGGAAAGTCAATAAGTTTCGCATCCATGCCTGTACTATCCACAAGACTTCACCTCAGCTTATTTTTACTATTGCAGATGATAGATGAAATGAAAGGTAGGTGGTGTGTGTTGCTGAAATGATAAATGGAAATGGGAGTACCCCGGTAAAGAAACCTCTGCATCTGATTTGTCCACCACAAATTCCATCATGACCTCATCGGGGATCGAACCCCGGGCCACCTGAATGGAAGACTAGCATTCTTGTACTTGAGCCACAGATGCAGCACTCAGTACTGTAATGAGTTGATGTGGTCAGCACCTCGCTTTGACTGCCTTTTACCTACAGAAAAGTGCCGGTATTCAATTTGACAGGTTAAGTGAATCCTGAGGTATTTTTGGAGGTTTTGGTATCGAGAAAAATATCGCTATCACCAGGATTGAACTCGGGACCTTCCATTCTATAACCATTTGCTCTGCCAATGAGCTACCCGGCCGGATTTAAATTCTTTGGACTTTTGTGTATGAGGTTATGCAAAAAGCCTGGTTTAAAAACAGACATCACCACACCTGAAGAATTGCAGTACCGAATTGTAGATGCCTTCCAACAAGTGAAGAATGACCCACGATTGCTCGAGCACATTCTTGGTTCTTTGCAGAGAAGACTAGACAGATGCATTCAAGTACATTGTCAGCATTTTGAACGCTTGTTGTAAAATTCTTCAGTTAACATGTTCATACTGTACACTATCTTGTTTACCCATAAGCTTTACTCTTGTTTAAACAAAGTTTCTTTTCCTGTATGTTCAGTCACATTTATTTCTGTAGTGTTGAAGCCAAAATTATGAATTTTACTGTCTCCATATTGATAAATAAAATAAAATTGTCATTGCTTTTGTTGCAATAGGTACTTAGTATTCAGCAGGCCCCAACCAGCACAAAATGATGATAAGATGGTAGGCATGTATATACCAGGTGGCCATAATTAAAGAGGAGGTGTTTGAGGGGTAAACAATGGTGAGGCCAAATAAATTGAAATGTGGTGTACATACATTTCACACAGTGGGAATTCCATTCTGGGAAGAAAAATATTTAGTTCCGAAAGTCGCCACTCCTCGTACAGTGACATTTCCTCCTCTGGTGGCGACTTCCAGAACTAAATATTTTTCTTCCGGAGTGGAATTCCCACTATCTGAAATATATATACACCACATTTCAATTTATTTGACCTCCCCGTTGTTTACTTATGACCCCTCAAACATCTCCTCTTTAATTATGGCTGTGTGTATGTGTGTGTGTGCGTGTGCGTGCGCGCGCGCATGTGCATGCCCCCCTTGGCATGGTTTGTAACCATTTGGCCCTAGCGGACAATATTCGAATATACTATTGTATTTCATGAAAATTAATTTGATATGAAGTAGGAATACTTTGAGAATGTGTGCATTGTTTACTAAGTCCCTTTCTGCTATATTACTATGGTAGTTAATGGAGATCAATTCATAACGTTGGTGTTTTTTGTTATAGCCAAAGATGTTAACGCTGGGTTGACCCCTGTGACTGAACACCGCAGTCATCTGCGGTGGTTGAAGGATGGAGCCCTTTGTGACTCGTATTGGAGATGTCACTATTGAACGGGTTGTGCCAAAATCTGGGCCCGGAGGTGTGGGAGGGGCTTTGGGTAAGGAACCCAAAGACCCCATACCTCCTCCATCAGTCAGTTTGGCCAAACGAGATCCAGATGGTGGTGACACAATTAGTGTCAGTGAGGATTTACAGGTTTGTGTTGTCATTGAGATTATAGTGTAAATCACACAGGAGGGATCTTAGGTGTCTGGTTTCCAGTGCTGAAAACCTCACAACTGTGTTACTGGCTCTACATTTAGAATGAACTGATAAGCTCAGTCTGATCTGATTGTTAATTTGTTTGTTTTATCACAAGTATAACTATTGCCAGAGTCTCTCTCTGTGTTTTAGAAATAGATGAAACAATATATTATATATTATATAATTTTACGTTTTGTTGTTTCTTAAGTTTCAAGTTAAGTAGTTGTATCTTTACTAATATAATATTCGTAATAGGATACTCAGATAAGTGTTTTAAGTTTCAACTTGTTAAAAAGATTATGTCTTTTACTGTAGACATAAAACTGGCATGTTACACGTATTTTACTAATGATTATTATTTTATTGGTCCTACAGAATATATCTGTTATGGTATTATCGCCATGCCAGCCACAGTAACGACCGGCAGATCAAAGAAAAGGTTAACAACAATAACAGACCTATTGATTGCATACTGTTCTAAAGCGATGTTGTCGCGTCTTTTTAAACTGCAGGGCGTACAAACGAGAAACTCGACTACTTTATAACTAATATATAATAATAATAATAATAATAATAATAATAATAATAATAATAATAATAATAATAATACTTTCATGCTATCTAACTACATTAATTAAATAAATATCTAAATTACAGTTATTAATTACCTGACCTCCTAGCTCTCATCTGAACTGCTTCCTTCACTGTCACTGTCACCTATGCTTATAATGAACGAGTCTCTGTCATTTTCAGAATCGCGAACAATATATTGGCGTTCTATTTCTCTTGTCTTGTTAACATACTTTGTCCACAATTCCGAATTTATTAGTTCAACACATTCTCGTATAGTCCTGCATACACTGTCACTACGTGATGGAGTCACATTTCGTTTTCGAACTTCATGTTTTTAGCGTGCCCAAATAAGTTCAATAGCATTTAAATTACAGTGATATGGGGGCAACCGCAAAACCTCATGGCCGAAATCTCTTGCAGTTTTGTCAGTGACAAACTCTCTACTGATATTAGCTTCTTTTATGAGTTCAAGCAATACAGATATAGTGGGGAGTGGATTGGGTACTTCTAGATTGTGTTGTACCATGAAGCTAATATCATCCTTTCTTGTGGATCTATTTGGTAGCCTAAACTGTAGCCTGGAATGATAAGCAGCGTTATCCGTTACAATTATATACGGAGAGCTTGTTGTAAGATTTTTCATTAATTTGTTTGTAAACCAGTCCTCGAAAATTTCAGAATTCATTTCATCATGTGAATCTGCTTTGGAGTCACCTATATTTCTAGCTGAAAGGAACAAACAATTTGGAACCCAGCCGTCACTACTACTTGCGTGCAAAACCATAATTCGTTTCCCACGAGATACAGGGGCATTGAAGGCACATGAGCAACTCCCATCATCCCAACCTTTTTTGGGGACATCATGTGTGTCATAACATGTCTCGTCCAAAAATATAATTTTATGGCCTGCCGATCTTTTAGAACGAAGTGTGTTCAAATATTTGTACCTCCACGTTACTATTCTCGACGACTCCGTTATCACGTGTCTTTTGTTAAGAACTCTGAACTTGAATCCTAACTTTTTCAATAATTCTCTCAGTGTTGTTTCTTTGTAGGGGAATTCACACTTTTTTTTTTGAAGTTCTATTAATATTTCACTAACTGTTGGCGACTGTCCATTTTTAAAAAAATCATACACCGTTCGACGAATCAGATCGCAGGTGAAGTTATCAACTTTTTCAAATTTCTGTTTTTTATTTTACATTTTTTGGGTGTTTTAGGACCTCGTTCTACAACTCTGCTTACGGCTTGCCTACTTAATCCAACAGCTTTTGCGGTCTCTGTAATCGGTCCCTTGCCCAATTTATTACTTTTGACGTAGGCATACACATTACATATTATTTTCTGAGACTGTTTATTCAATGTCCCGATACATTTTCTACCTGTAATTGTCTTACTTCTACTAGTTGAAGGAACACACGCATTTACAATACTTTCAACTTCATCATTGCCTTCCCACGGCCTCCACATCTTAAATATTAACACCAACTTATAACTTCCACTTGAAATGCTTTACTAAACTGAACGAACATTTGTTATTAAAAATGGCAACCTTGGTTCTTACTTCACGTGGACTTGATATGTACACGTCAAAATTCAATCCTGGATTGCCATTGGCGGCAACCGTTTTTTGTAGAATATGATTGGAGCGGTGGGACTAAAAGAGCCACAATCACAAGCGACAAACAATGACATATAAATATCAAAGACTCGCCGGTCGTTACTGTGGCTGGTGCTGCGATTATAACACTTAATATTAGAGGAGAAAAATTCTTTCCGGCACTGGGGTTGAACCTGGGTCCTTGGTTCTACTTACCAAGTGCTCTCACCATTTAGCTACACTGAAGTCCACCGGATCGAACTCCCCTCCTCCAGAGTTTTTCCCTTTGTGGCCTGACTTCAAGTGGGCATGTATGTTGACATTTTATTAAGTCAACTGCCATTATACGAGGAGCGTACTCAGTTAAGTGACTTGGTGGCCGGGATTCCACAGTAATATGCACAGTAATCTGTACAGAAATATGCACAATATTAATTGTTACCATAACAGATATATTCTGTAGGACCAATAAAATAATAATCTTTAGTAAAATTCTTCTAGCAACAGTACATATTTCTGTATAGATTACTGTGCATATTACTATGGAATCCCAGCCACGAAGTCACTCAACTGAGTGTGCTCCTCGTATAATGGCAGTTGACTTAATAAAATGTCAACATACATGCCCACTTGGAGTCAGCTACAAAGGGAAAAACACTGAAGGAGGGGGGTTCGATCCTGTGCTGTGGATTGGACTTTGGCGTAGCTCAATGGTGAGAGCGCTTGGTACGTAGAACCAAGGACCTGGGTTCAATTCCCGGTACTGGAGCGAATTTTTCTCCTCTAATATTAAATGTTACACGTAGTTGTTTACTGAAGTCTCACTTGCTGTAATTCTCCATTAGCCAAGCCGTTTGTTGTATATAGTTGTTTGAAGAATTAATTTTTTAGGTAGAGGCACATACAGTAGCGTGCAAATTAATCCGAACAACGTAATTACTTATGCAAAAACACTCAAACGGGATAAAAAAAAGGATCTAAGACATACCTCAGTAATCTATGTGGCCTCCCTTGTTCCTAATAACAGCTCTGAGACAATTTGGCATGGATTCCACTAATTTCCCACAAGTATTCTTCATTTCTTCATCACGAAACCATACACCAATGAGGGTAGAAATCATCTTCTCCTTTGTAGAACAATCCATTTTTTGCATTCTTCTTTTGCAAATTGACCACAAGTTCTCAATGGGGTTGATGTCGGGTGAGTTGCCTGGCCAGGGGAGTACCTGAATATTCTTCTTGTTGAAGAATTCTGTAGTTTTTCGAGACATATGGCATGGTGCCAGGTCTTGTTGGAACACACCTCTGCTATCCGGAAATGATTTTTGCAGCTGGGGTATGATTCTGGTTTCCAATAAGTGAATATATTTGTCAGAATTCATTCCCTTGATAGGTATTAATGTTCCAGGCCCTTCATCTGTAAAACAACCCCAAAACATTACTTTAGGGGGGTATTTGGGTGCTTGTTGGAGATGAGCTGCTGTTACTTTTTCGGATCCTTTCCGTACGTAAGAAACACGGTGGCCGTGGACCTCGAAATGAGACTCATCGGGAAAAAGTACATTCTTCCAGTCATTCACTGTCCAGTGTTGATGTAATTTTGCTCACATTAAACGTTTTTTGCACATAACAGGGGTTAGCAGTTGCTTCTTAATAGGCTTATGAGCCCTTCATCCAGCTTCCACACTGTTGTGACGTGAATATTCGCCCCAGTGGTAGCCATTAACTCGCGGGTTAAGTCAACAGCAGTTAGTCTAGGATTTAATTTACTTTTCCTGACAATTAAACAATCATCTGCAGTTGAAGTCTTCCTTTTCCGGCCACAGTTTCCTTTTTTCTGGGGTGTGATGGATCCAGTCTCCCTGTATCGTTTTATGATCGAATTAATAGTAGCCAAACCGATGTGACATTCTGCAGCAATTTGCCTCTGTGTCATAGAAGAATGCTCTGCTAATGTTATAATTTTAGACCGTTTTCGTGGAGTTGTATCCATTTGTGAAGACGACAGAATGTACACAGGATTGCAGTATTAAATCTTCAACACAACTGAAATGCTTATAAGTACAAAACGACAGGCAAAATGTCACATATTATAAAAAATAATGACAGACCTTCAACAATGGAATTACACGTACTACAGATGTCAATTAAAGCGGTATGAGCAGCTGTGAGGTCAACAATGACAGAAAATGTAAAAATATGTCGTGTTCAGATTAATTTGCACGCTACTGTATATGATGGAATTCATTATCCACATTGACAGAATGATGGGTAGCATAGTTGATGACATGAGTGAAGAATGGCCACTGAATTTATCCTGTCACCCTCACATTCATGATCAAATTCCTTGTAAGACTTGGGAATTCTGGCTTTATGTCTCTTGTGAAAGAAACATGCTAAGTATTTTTAATACTTTTAAAAATCCATTGCCTTTTCTGACAGTCTAACCTATGAGCATAAGGTGTAATATGGCTGTTGTAGAATTACACTTTCTTAGCCAGTTATGTTGGCATTATATCTGAACTTAGGCACTACTTTACTTGTAGTAGTTCTGTCACTTGATCATCTGCATTACCATATTTCTTCTAATTTATAGAACAGGTATTTGTTTGATTAGTCATAATGCGGATAAATAGAACATATTCTGTTCTTCCTTACTAGATGAGAAACAATAATGAAAAATAAAAGTTTAAAATATAATGACAAAAATATGAAGATCTCTATCCACAAATGTAATACAGACCGACATATTTATAGATAAAATTTAACATATTCAGCTAAAAATATCAAGACAAATCCACTTCTTCTGTATTCAACATTAATACCAGAAACTGACTAATATGAAAACTAGTTTGTTCTTTCTTATATGGTGAGAGAGTTGGAAAATGTAGAGACACTCATCTATGGAAGTGTTTATTTACAAGAAAAATTTAGACTTAGATATGAAAGAACAGAAGGCTTGTCCCTCTATTTTTTTTAGTAATACACAGACTGGATGTCTGCTAAAAGGAATGGTTAAGGACATTATACACATCTTGTATCATATTCATTGCATGTTTCACAGATATGGAATATAATTATGTTTTAAATCCTTCAGCCATGCTGTTACTCTTTTTCCTTGCTGATGTTGAGTGTGGAAGTACCCTAAATCAATTCGCAAGGAATAATAAAATATATTTTGTATGGGTTCCTTAACACACTGATGCTTTAGCCAAATTAGGAGTTTCATTTCCCCTCTTGTACCAGAATCCGTAAATACTGGAGTCAGAAAATTCCAAGGGCTTGAAAAGCACCAGCAGTGACAAAGTGTATTCCACATTGAGAGCACACATCTGGTCTTGATTGATTTCGTGAGGGTTGGATATGGGATGAATCCTTGCACTTGGGCTGTTGGCCCATTGTATGCCCTATATGTGATGAGTGTCCGACAGATGGCCCTGGTGGTATTCGTGAATCCGACGCTGACAGACAGACCATCCTTCCTGGGCCCTGCAGTTAAATTCCCATCATCTATTGACGAGCTGAAGCCAGAGACCAGAGTCCCAAGCCCTTAGAACCTAGATCAGCATCCAACCCCCAGACATCACCAAGTCTATTTTTATTACTATAGATGATAGATGAAATGAGGGGGAAATGAGTGTTGGTGTAATGAAAAATGGAAACGGGAATACCCCGAGAAAACCCCTCTGCACACAAATTTTACCCAGACCTCGCCAGGGATCGAACCCGAGCTACCTGGGTGCAAGACTAGCACACTAGCATTGTAGCCATAGATGTGGCCCATCCTGGTCTTATAGTCAGTCTCTTCTTTTACAGTATTAAATAGTAGTGACAAATATTGACAGATCACTTCGTCTGACAAATGTTCGTCATTTTTGAGCAAAATTGTCGATAATGTGGAAAGAAAAAACAAACTCACATGCCCTGTTCGAGGTAATTGGAATCTAGTATAAAGCATCGGTAGCTATGCATTGATTTTTTAAAATTGGTAAGAGAATTAAACTCATCAAGTTATGCAAGTTATACTTCTCTCTGTGGAAGGTGCACAATGGCTCAGAACCATAGACCTAAGTATTTTAAGACCATTTTAGGGGGTCCTATAGGAGGATGAGGAAGGTGAAAAGAAGGAAGAAGAAAGTGATGATGAGGAAGAGAAAGAAAAAAGAGGATGAAGAAAAAGTAAGAGAAGGAGACCAACTAACTTTGAATCTCCTTGAAAGAGGTGTATGTGTACTTATTCACCTGTTTATACAATCCAAGAAAGAATGGACCTGTCTTATTAAGCTTTACCTGCAAGAATTATTATACAGTTGCTTTGAACTGTAATTTTAGATTTTATTTTCTTGTTTGAATTTTTATGTTTTTTGTTCATCCCCCAGATATTTTTGAAGCCTCCATTATCTGGCACAGACAAGGGCTCCAATGTTGGAATGAAACTTGAAGGGCGAAAGTCGCGAGACTCTAGTATTGGTGGCAGCAGGGACACATCTCTTGGCAGAGGAGATGAAAGAATGGCAACCAGTGGAACAGATGATTCAGATGCCTCAGACAGTGAAGACAACGAAGATATCCACAGTGACATCATGGAAGAGGCGAGTTTGAAATTTGTATTTTGAAATTGCACACATTTCTGTCTTTCAAAGAAAACAATTTTTTAAGGGTGCATATCATGTGTCATTCAGAATATATGGGTATATATGTCCTTTACTTGAGATTTTTATTTTGATGTTGTATTATTATTATTATTATTATTATTATTATTATTATTATTGCATAATCGTTATCAGTGATTTGTTAATAACTATGCTTATCTTTGTTTCTACATTCCCGGGTTCAAGCCCAGCTAATGTTGAAGGATTTTTAATGGGCAATAAAAATTCTTATCAAGCTACTTTTAGAAGGGAAATAAAGTTAGAGATTTCATGTTGTAGATTTATAGCACATAAAAGAACCCTAATTCAGGCAATATTACCAGTTAGCTGCTCCTCATCCCACCAGGTTCTCTTGCTTTGCGATGAGATATTTCTTCTCCACTGACACTGCACATATTTCTGCAGGACGAATTCTTGTGAGACGAAATAGAAAAAGTAAGCCACCAAAGCAGTCCAATGATTAGAGCACTGGACTCACACCCCCTATTTATAACTTTGTTGGGCAATCCTGTGGTATAGGTAACACAGGAGTTTTCTCCAGGGGCTGTGGTTCCCCTGTGGGATTCTAACAAACCTCCATCATCGCATCTCATCACAGGTGTAGTGTAAACCAGCCTCTTATGACACAAACTGGACAATGACACCGTTGGTAAATTGGTTCACAGAACTGGCTTCATATGGTCAAATGACAAACAGTCAAGTACCCGCCATTTAAAAAAAAATTGAATTGAAAGAGGAGAAATGGGAGGAGAAATTTAAAAGGTACGTAAAACGTGTCCTCACAAAGGGTTCGGGGCTGAAAAAAACTGAATATGTGAGCTCCAAGCCTGTTGGCCACTTGTCTCACTCCGAGTTACGGTGCTCCACCAAAGGAGCTCTAGAAAATTTTGAAGGGGAAAAAGGCGAAAATGGTACCACATACACAGGGGGAGGGGAATGTAATCAAACTGATCACAGGACAGGACAGGAAGAAGAAATGGCGGAAGGTGTAAGTCTGCACATTGAAAGAAACTTTGTCATTTCGCAGTGCAAGTGGAGTCGAGAAGACTCATTTGTTTGCTGTTCAGTTGGAGGTGTAAGCTTGCACATTGAAAGGAGCTTTGCCATTTTGCAGTGCAAGTGGAGTCGAGAAAACTCATTTGTCTGCTGTTCGATGACTAAGGCAAGTGAAGGCCATCGGAAGAGATGCCGCGAATTCTAAATCTGCAAATTGAAAGGTTCTCTGTCCTTTTGCAACGCGATTAGAGATGAGTAACCTTGCTCATGTAATGGGTATTATATAGAAGCTGAACCAGGGCATTTATGTCGTTTTTATTGGAAATTCGGGTACTTTATAGGGAAGAGCATGTAGGTCTATGGCCCATTTCTCTGGGGCCTCATCCCGACATTTGTCTTACCACCTTAGGAAAACCATGGAAATACCTTAGGCAGGATGAGTTGTCTCAATATAAAAGACTAGCCAATTGGCTCTTAGGTAAGGGGTCGATTGAATTATGACTTGAGTCTGTTGTATCATCTCAATGTAGAGACAAAGGAGAACTCTATTATAAGTCACTTACATTAATTGTAAATTTTTAAGTACAATTACTGAGATTACAATTCTATAAAATTAAATTTTATTCATAATTTGATTGTTTTAATTCTTCTTCTTCTTCATCATCATCATCATCATCATTTCTGTTAAGTATTAGACCCTAAGACCTGTTACAACTTGCATAAAATTTTCATACTAGTGTTTGGAGTTCTACCGACAGATCTTCATCTTCTTGATGTGTAGTTATAAACACCTTTGGGGATTCTACTTGAGCACATTCTTTCAAGTTTGTGTTTCCAGTTTATTTGATACTGAGGATTGTATTCCAGAACAAGTTAGTTTTTGAAATAACTACTGAAGCTTTCCTGGCGACGTGATAATTCAAAATTTTCTCGGGCTTCCAGCCAGGTCATAAGTTGGTGATCCACCGACGTTTCGAGGATGTTCATCTTCCTCATCTTCAGGGTACCCACAGATATCATTTAACCCTGAAGATGAGGAAGATGAACATCCTCGAAACGTCGGTGGATCACCAACTTATGACCTGGCTGGAAGCCCGAGAAAATTTCGAAGTTAGTTTTTATTCTTTGTGTGCCTAAGTTATGATAGATCAGTAACATTAGCATTAAAATACTAAGTCTTGTCAACTATAAGCCCTTTTTGTTTTTTGAAAGGCCACAAAATTGATTAGTGTTTACTTATTTGAAACAAATTAAACTATACCAAATTTGAAGAATTTTGTTGCAGTGTTCTTTAAATTATTGTGCCAGTATCATAAATGTTGTTTTTCAAACACCAGATACTCTCTTCAGCCTTAATCCTCTTGTTTCTAAGTATAAACCTATTATCTTTGCTTTCCTGAAAGAAATTTCCTTCCTTTGAGTAGATCTTTATTCAGAGCTCCTTTACCGTATAATACGTATTTTTATGTTCTATTATTCCTGTTCATTAACTGTTAGCATAACAGAAAAATTCATTAATATAAGTTAATAACAGTTATACCGCTGTGACTCAGTCCTCAGAGCCTCAATTATTATAAATAAGTAGCATTATGGGAATGTGAGGATGGGATCTAAGTAGAAGAGAGATATGAATAATATGAATTTTGGTTATTTACATTTAAGTTACAAAGTAATTACACAATATGGTTTGTCGCTAACATCATCTATTTTTATTAATACATCTAGTCTGGCAGCGTGAATAATTCCATTTTTGATCTTCATGACACCAGTAAAACAGAATTCATTACCCAAGTGACAGGATGGTAGACAAGAATAATAATAGAGTTGAATGTTGATATGGCAGATACATTTTGCTTGAAGTTACCTTGGAAGTATGTACTTGGAAACTGAGTCCTCCTCATCTTCCTCCTCCTCATCTATATCCTCTTCTTTCTCTTAGTATCTTCTCCTTCTGTTCCAGTAGACTCTAAACTTTCTTGATGTAATATTATGAATTATAATTATAGACACTGAAATACAGAATTGATGTTGAGATGATGGGTCTTTATGGAATGTAAGAGACTATTTAATTTTTGTAATATCCTTAGTGACCATAAATTATACTTGCTTACATGTAACTTTTTGATGGCTTTCGAGGTTCACTCAGCCTCTATAAAATTGAGTACCGGGTCTTTCCCGGGGGTTAAAGGCGGTCAGAGCATGGTGCCGACCACACCACCTCATTCTAGTGCCGAGATCATGGAAAGCATAGGGCTCTACCTCCATGCCCCCCAAGTGCCTTCATGGCATGTTACGGGGATACCTTTTACCTTTACCTTTACCACGTCACATAAATGTTGGAAATTAAAACTAAAAAAAATTTAGAAATGAAGCCAAAAAGGATGAGTATGAAGCGAGGTAAAGTTTATTTATTACACGAAAATTAGGTCTTGCTGCTTCAATGTTGAATACTGTTTTGAAAGATAGTGCGTGTATAATAGAACATATTAAAGAATCAACTTATTTAAATTCAACAGTGATGTCAGAAAGCATGAAGATGATATATTGAAGATGAAAAGGCTATTGATGTTATGATAGGCCTTGGTGGCATCTTCAATTTTATGTTTTATTTTTTAGTATAAAGTGTTTGTAATGACATTTGTCTTAATCTTTTTATCACGAATTTCGAGGCACACTTCTATAATTTTTTTTCACTGCAAAACCAGCATTCTCCAGTCTTTTCTATTTTCTGCCTTCCTCTTTGTCTCCTCATATGAGCCATACATCTTAATGTTGTATAATGATCTGATATCTTCTTCTGCCCTGAACTCTTCCAATCACCATTCCTTCCATTGCATTCTTCAGTAGACAGTTTCTTCTCAGCCAGTGACCCAACCAATTCCTTTTCCTCTTCCTGATTATTTTCAGCATCATTCTTTCTTCATCCACTCTTTCGAACACAGCTTCATTTCTTATTCTGTCTGTCCACTTCATATGTTCCATTCTTCTTCATATCTACATTTCAAATGCTTCTATTCGCTTCTCTTCACTTCGTCGTAATGTCCATGTTTCTGCCCCATACAATGTCACACTCCATACAAAGCACTTCACTAGTCTCTTCCTTAGTTCTTTTTCCAGAGGTCCGCAGAAGATGCTCCTTTTTCTGTTAAAAGCTTCCTTGGCCGTTGCTATCCTCCTTTTGATATCCTGGCAGCAGCTCATGTTACTGCTTATAGTACATTCCAAAGTATTTGAAGCTGTCCACTTGCTCTACTGTCTCATTTAGAATTTGCAAGTCTACCTTCTTTATTTTGGGGATTGGCTTTATAAGGGTTAATTTCCCCTTTTCTTCTTTTACCATAATGTGAACTATTTTTTTATGGATATGCATACTTTGCTTTGTTTATGTTACAAAACTTGTGCAAAGTGAAGTTAACAAAAAGGGGATATGCATTGTCATCGCTGATTTTGATTATGCTATTTCAGATGAAAGTTGATTATGTAAACCGAAATACAGAAAAGCCAGATCGTTGAGTTGTTGGCAGTAAAAGTTATGGTCTGCCAGCCTTTTAATTAATGTATTTAAACTTCATCTTCTGTCGAGTAGCTGTGACAGCACAGTGAATAGATATGAGACTGTTAATGGAGATCGAGATCTGTTTATGCAGTAATTTACAGAGTTTCCAATCTAGAGTATTCCCAGTACATATTGGCCATTTCCTGGCCTGTTGCTAGCCCTTTGCTCACTGCTTTCATCGCGAAATACGCGAACTGCAACTACTCATCAATCTTATGATTAAACTACAAGAATAAGAGTGTAATTAAACACTATCACAGTGTTTAATCTTACCTTGAATTGCAACATTCTCGAAATGATGTCCATCTACTTCTAGAAAAGTTTTTCATCACTTCAATAAAGTGTTGGACACTAATCCCAGTTCTTCTTGTGTAATAATTATGAAGAACATCATATAACTGTATTAAATTACTTCTATTGTATATAACTATCTCATTCATGAACACTGTTGTATCTGACCTAACTTATGTAATTTAATCATGAATGTTATGTAATGAGTGGTTGTGTAACTGAAGAGGTGCTTCTAAATTCAGCAACGACTATTTTTGGAATTGGCATATCCTAATAAATGTAGCCGTGCTTCATCAGTAAAACATATTAGTGTTAGGTTCACAATCTCTTCATGTGAAGACTGTAGAAACCAATTACAAAATCAGCGTTTCTGTCTGGATTATTCAGTCTTTGAACCACTGTTCAATTGAAGGTTTTTTTTTTTTTTTGGAAAGTAACCATAGCCCAAAAGCATGGATGTTGTTGACACAATTATGAAATTCATCATGCCATTTCTTAAAGTATTGTAGAAACTTGGAAAAACTGAAATACATTTATAACTTAAATTGTTTAATAGAAATACATGTGTAAATGTAGGTAACTGTGGACAATGGTAGTTTTAAGAAAAAATTCTCTGTTGTGGCTGAAGTATGCCTCTCCTTTAATCTACCTTTTCTTTATTGTATCTTCTTTTTTCTCCTTTCGTTGCTTATGTTTCTTCCATGGTATTACTTCTGCATCTAAAGGTGACTCCATAACTAATACAATAATTCACGTGCTAAAGTATTTTTCTCTGAGGTGACTTTTGCTGCATACATAAGAAGCAGTATTGCCAATCTACTACAGTTTAAAATTGTATGAGAGAAGGCAAGAAGTCAAATATGCACTGACAGTGGCCAACACATCTAGCGCAGTTGACTTTGACAGTGGCGGAGGTGCACACCATCATTCTCTTCATTGTAGTCATTGTGTTGTTCTTGACTGTTAGTGTAGTTAGATTTTCGATAGTGTTTGTTGTTCAGTTATAATGGGATTACCAATGAAGTCGACATCGACACACAACAGTACAGTCAGTTGCATTTTAATCAGCTTCCCACCAGGGTATTTCTCGGTCTTGTGGATAAGTGATCTGTCATGCATAAGCCAAAAGGAGAGAGAAAACTCGTCAGCATTATAAATGTTGCCAGGTTTATACCTCTCTAGAAGTCTTCTAGCAGTATGCAAGATTCAGTTGTTAACGACATCTTTATTAAGAGAGACTTTCCTTTGCTGATAAACAATACAGTGACATTATTGGAAAAAATTAAGACACACTGTAGATATGCTGAATTCCGTAATGTCAAGCTCTTTAAGACGAGTTTTGGTAGCAGTGAGTGTTATACTGCTTGATAATCTTTGTCCAGGACTGGGGAGGAGGGAAGTAGCAATAAATGGCAAAGTGTTAAAAGCAGGGACATTATATGCGAATATTTTAACATGAGGTGGGTCAAGGGAGCAGGAGAAATGAGTGTTAAAAGTAGGAATAATAATAGTTATCAAATTGCGTTGTTATGTTGGGTTGCATACATATGTTACAGTTTTTGTTCTTTGCTTCATGACACAGGAGGACGAAATGCTGATGCCTCAAGGAATGGAAAAACTAGAAAGCAGTGATTTGCAACAAAAGAAAAGTGATGAACAAAGTGAAGTGGTAACAGATAATAAAATGATAGTAAGTAACTTAGTTGACTCAAACAGTCAGACTGCTTTGCAGAATAGTATTGAGACAGGTGCTGTTTCTTTAGAGCCAGTGAGGACAGAACAGGACAAAATGCAAGGGGATAGTATGGTTGGCGGGAATAGTGCAAGTGATGGTAACAGAGCTGCGGAAGAAGGAAAAGGAAAGAAGGATGATGAAACTGACAGGGGATCAGAAACAAATAAGCGGAAAGCTTCGATGGACTCAGGTGCAATGCACAAAAAGAAGAAGACAAGCATACAAGGTGAGTTTTCCGAACTTAATTATTTTTTCATTTCTGTGTTACATTCGTGTTATGCAGAAGGCAAATAGTAACTATTGAAGTAATATGCATGAGTTTATTAAGATCACTTGACATTGCTGCCTGTCACTGTGTTAACTGAGAATTATTGTCAACTTTATACAAGGTGAGGCATTTTAAGCGGCCTGTTTTTAAAATGAAATGAAATCTTAATGAAGTGAATCAAACCTGTATTTGAACAACTCAGCGGCTTATTTAAATGCTTTTTTTTTCTCCTCCACAATTGAAGTTACTTTTTAAAAATTACATCCCTCAATTCCCCCAGATGCAGTGCACTGCTACAATCACTCACGAAAACATGCCACGGCATGAACCTGTAACTCTAAACCATTGTTACTGATCTTCATTTCATACAAGAAGACTCCGCATGTAAACAAACGCACTTGTCTGAAGCCCTTTCTATTGGTTTCAGGACAAAGCACCTCTTATGTCCTATAGAACGTGATGTTAATATCCATGTTAATGTTGTTAATCGATATAACTTATAAGTTTTAAACATGAAATCCATGCCACTACTCTTTTTAGATGCCATTCTTGTCATTCATTACTTCACCTTAGTACTATTAATGGTCTTAAATCCTCCTAACTGCCACTTACAAATCAGTGGTTTGCGAGATGCAGTGTATAGTCCTTGTGACTGAGTTCTCTGTATATTATTAATTTCTCAGTCTTGTGGATCAGGCTCAAAAACCCTCTTAACTGGCATTATATCTACTCAACTACACTCAGTGTCATATAAATCCTTTCTGACTGTTATGATAACGTAACAAGGAGGTTGTGTAATTTATGTCTGGCTGCGCCATCACTCAATCAGTTTCTGTTATTGTTTGTTCATTGTGGTATATTATAATATGGTGTTGGTGTTGTGCTGCATTATATTGCTTGAAGTTAACGTTCTGCGGCATATGTACGGTAATAGTGCAGACCATAGAGTAATGGAGGGTAAAGATCCGCAATTTTGTGATTGATTTATGATTATTGATCACATTATTCATTAATTTGACCTGCTTTTAATGATTAAATATAACTTATAGTTCTCTTTGACTTTTGTAAAATCGTGGAAATTATATTTGTTATTTTTATTAGAAATGCTTGTCTTTCCTTGCTTCCTTGCTGAGCGATTCCCCTTAATCTGCAGTACTCAGAATGTAATGTTCATGAACCTGAATAAGAGCTTTGAGAACAAGGTGCACGAATAAAAAAATAGGAACTTTGTTGAAGGTGAATATTGCCTCTTTAATCATTAGTATTGTAAGTACCGTACACGAGAAACGGGATATGCAGCCACCAATGTATTTTTTTTTATAAGGAAAGGACTATCGGGCTTGAATTCCTCTTATTTTTTCTCTAGTTGCAGAAAAATCAAATGCAGTTTTTAATAGGATGGTATAATATAATATGGCTTCATTTATACACTGACGGATCCTTGATTTCCAGAGAACAAGGTGCTGGTGCAGGTGTTACGTGCTGTCTCTTCTCACTTTATAGATCTCTTGGGTATGGAACAACAAGTTTTGATGGAGAAATCATTGCAATAAGTGAAAGTCTCAGTAATCTTCTATGCCACATCAATAAATTTAAGAATGCAGTTATATTGTCAGACTCCAAAGCAGCTATTCTATCAATCGTCTCTAAACACACACCTTCATCTCAAACAGCAGAAATAACTAAAATGCTCTCTCAGTTAATATCACTCAATAAAAGAATTGTATTCCAATGGATACCATCTCATTGTGGAATCCTGGGAAACGAGAATGCGGATGCTTTAGCAAAGAAGGGCAGCACTGCTACTTACAGACCTGTTACTAAATCTACGTATTACTCTGTGAAAAGATTTATTAAATCCACATACTTAGACTTCAACAAACAAAATTTGATAACACAATCCCAAGGGAAAAAATGGAACTCTCTGCATCATAATCCACAGTTAATTCCCGATTTACCACGAAAATCGTCTGTAGCTGCTAGATTGGCAACAGGCCATGATTGTTTGGCCAAACACCTGCATAGAATTGGAATATATCAGTCCCCTAACTGCCCATTGTGCGACTCAGACCAAGAGATGGATTCGGAACATCTCAAAATCTGTGCTTCAGTGGCTGGCCATGATAATATCTTTGAAAAATATTGGAGTGCAAGAGGTCAAATGACTTTATTGTCAAACGTCTGGCATTAGAAAACAACAATATAATATGATCGCAGTAGTATCACGATTATTCGTGTGTTTTGTAGGTTAAGAACATGCAGTTTTGAATACGAGTACAATGTAAAATGATTTTGAAAATGTGAAGTTAATAAATAATAATTAGCCTACATTAAAGGCATTATTCACGAAATGGACTTTTGGAGTCAAGGTTCCCCTACTTTCTTATTTTATACATACATAGACTATATTATTTATAGACCTATTGAATTCAAGATTCCCCCTACTTTCTTATTTTATACATAGACTATATTATTTATAGGCCTATATATATTTATTTTTTTTCACTATGGATTGTCCTGGATAATAAACATCACAGTTAATCGAGAGTTTACTGTAGGCCTCGTATCATCCCATTGTAAAATGCAGGCATAAACTTCAGAAACTTCTACAAGTACTAAATATAATCCCTGATCAGGATGTAATCTAAGCTAATTGACTGGAACATAAAATGTCAACGTATATGCCTAACTTGAGTCAGACCACAAAGAGAAACATTGAAGGAGGAGAGTTTGGTCCGGTGCTGTGGATTGAATTCGGCATAGCTAAGTGGTCAGAGTACTTGGTACGTAGAACCAAGGACCTGGGTTCGATCCCTGGCACCAGAGCGGATGTTTCTCTTTCAAATATTAATTATATTTTTAATGTTGAAAGCATGTATTCAGAATATTTAGGGACCTCATTAAAGGCAAAAAGCTTTTCCTGGTTTTTACATATAGAACACAAAAAAATTTGGCATTTTGAGTTGTTTTTAAGGGTACTTAATATACTAAGACACTATGTTTATATACTGGAAAACAAATGCACAAGCAAAGCGCAACCCTCAAAGTACACGCACTATCTGTTGGTGCTTGTTCAGAATATCCCTACTGGATATGATAGGTTCTCCTTGAAAGGCCATTTTGAAAGAGAAAATGTGCAAGGAGAATAGCTTGTTCTGGCTTTCTCCACTTACACTCCAATCCATCTGGAGAACATAGGACGAACTTGAATTCATCAGTGAATAGGATATTAGGATCTCATGTCCAGCAATAAAATTTGATTTATAGTCTTCTGATTTGATCTTCAGAGACTGCAGTCTCACAGACATGCAATCATTTGTCCTTGCAAAGCATGAAACTTTTGCGAGAAAGAGATGTTAGTAATTATTTTCAGGAACAGATTTTTTTCTTTGTTTACAACTCATAAGTCAATGACATTGAACCAATGGCTGTACTCTCCTCCCAAAGGAAATAATGCCAAGAATTTCATAACTTTTAAAAAAATCAACCATCCTCATTCAAATTTGATCTCATAAACCTTGGATTTGTCTAATTCGGTATGTCACTAAGGCGATATACAAGAAGAGAGATAAAATTGCTGGCATTTTTGGTTCATCACTTAAATCCTCCAGGCATCATAATTCGACCAGTGGTGCTTAACGGGTGTGAGACTTGTATGCTTACCGAACAAGACAAAATTAGGCTTGGAGTGTGGGAGAGAAAGGTGTTACAGAGATTTTTTGGGGCAATATGTGAAAGGGGGGAAGTTGCATATCTATATATATAATTTGAACTGGTAATGGAAATTACGGGAAAACGGCTGAACGGATTTTAATGAATGACCCCTCATTTTCATGCCTGGCATTCAAAGTTTTTCGGAAAAGTAGTAGTTTTCAGTGAAATGTCAATTTTCCTACATAATTTTCCTATTTTCCAAAATCCATCTGTTGTCAGTTTTGAGAACTAATTTTATTCAATCACGGCCGACTTGATTGAATTTCAGAACAAAACACACACTACAATAAACAACGAAGGCCATGACCTGCAGGATTGCCGACATATTTCGACCTCAATTCAATTTGTTATTAAAAACTGATTCTGCAGTGTATAATTTTCTGAGTACAGCTATGTATTGAATATTCAAATCTACGAAACTTGAGGTGGTTTGATGACATTATTACCATTAGAAATCAAATATTATTATACCGGTAGTTAATATCATGATCATCTATTTTTCATTAATTGTACATAATATTGATGCTATGAAAGTGAAACGTTTTGAGGTTATGTAAGTAAATGTAGAGAATATCTTAATTTAGATCTTCATTCCTATAATTTACTGAGTGGCTGCTATATATAACTACAAAACGTAAGTAAGATAATAATATTTTTATTAAAAATCAAATATTTTTATACTTATTAACCCAGTGGGGTTGGGTCTTTTTCATATACTTAATGGCGGTGTAGTGTAGATATTGATATGTGTCATTGTCTTCAGTATTGGCTCGAGAGAGGGCAAAAATTACAGTTCCTAAGGAAAGATCAAAAGGTATTACTTACTGATAAAATAAGAGGCCTAGAAAATTTTGTAGTCTCTAGATCATTTCAGCAAGATCTCTTAGTAGGATAAAATGATTTTACGCTCTACATTTCAAGTTCTACATGCAACATTTCAAGTTCTACATGCAACATTTCAAGTTCTACATGCAGCAGCTATACGAAAATGCTATTGTTCGAAAGCTTAGCAAACCTGACATTTTTTTAACTTTTGCCTACAATACACAATGACCTGAAATAGCTACTGCTATCGTCCTGACATTGATACTTGCGTTTTCGCGTTGAAACTAAAAAACTGAAGTTGGATAGGTTTGGCCTAAAAATATCCATTCAGAGGGAGTATGTTTCATTATTATGGAAGCAAATAACTATCAAAAAGACAAGTATTCTTCATTGAAAATAAATCTGAAAAATTGTTATTTGAATGTCTAACGAACTTAGTTTGCAGCAGCATTTGCTGCACAAGCCACTAGTTAGATATAATCAGGAACTGTATCAAGACTATGGGGAAATAGACCTGGTAGCAGAAGCAAAGAAGAGACGATTGTATTACTTGAGTCATATGAAAATGGAAGAGAGAGTTCCCAAGAAGACCCTTGATCAACACCCAGATGATAGGAGGAAACAAGGGCAACCCAAGAAAAGGTGGCTGGGTGATGTCAGAGAAGATGTGCGGGTGCTGGGAATAAGGAATTGGAGGAGGTGTGCTGTGGATAAGGAAGATTGGACGAGAGCTGAGTCCTTCATGGACTGTAGCACGAGGAGAATGAATGAATGTTATTTTTGGTTCAGAATGTAAATTGGGAATTGCAGAGTGTGTAATTCCCATGACATACTCTTATCTTTAGAGTGAAACATTGTGAATGTATGAAAATTTCATAAAGATCGTTCTTTCTTTCATTCTTTCAGGTAAAGATGGCAAAGATAAAGGCGAAACGACATCGTCATCTTCTGAATCAGATGATAATGGTAAAGAAGAAAGTAAAGCTTCATTAATGGAACGTAAGGTAACAAACATGAGAAGAAATATTCGAGAAGTAATGAGTGAGAGTCAATTGGATGAAGAAACTCTGGCTGCCCAAAGACAAGAAATGGAGCGACTTAGGAGGGTGCAGGAGCAGCAACGGATAATACGAGAGGTATGAATTCATTAAGCAGCAACACTCTGAAAAGTTATTGATTTCCAAAAAACATCTCATACAGAAAACTATATTTTCAGTATGAGGAATACTGAAAGCACTATTTCTCTTAAGATGTCGAAATTGATGTTTTACAACATTGCAGTACTTTCTATAGACCTGTTATAGTCAGAGGAAAATACTATTACTAATTTAACTTTTTATTCTTTTGTTAGGTTCAGCGCCAAATTGCTCTTAACCGTCAAAACAACAAGACACAAACTCGAGTTATTTCCCTCCTTCAAGGCAATTCCTCATTACTTAAACAGATTCCAAGTACATCAAGTTCAGGTTCCAGTGGAAGCACACAAGTCCGCCTTCCAAACACAGTTCTTGTTAAACTGGCTGCTGGTTCCGGCCAAGGGTCTGGTAGTGGATCCCAAACCAACAAGAAGGTATGTGAACACATTTTTCTGTCAGAGTTAGTCATCTTCAGTTGAAGAAATATAGAAGATGGAAATGGATTTTAGCACCTTCAGTATCACCACTACCACTACAAACACCACCACCATACATCATCATAATTATAATATGGCTGGGTATAATTTTTTTTTTATTTTAAGGCATACATGGGCAGAATTTTCGGTTACGTGAGGCACTCGATTTGAAATAGTTTGTTTACTAGGAGAGCGGACTGCAGCGTGGGATGGGAAATATGAACTGCTGTGACCTGCGTCACCTTATCATAATCGCTAAGGCAGTCTGTGGCGAATTATTAGGAAAGCGCTTGGTTAACTTGAGTTTCTTGAAAACTTTTATTCAATTGGGCAAATTAATTCGGCAGCTTTAATCATAAACCTCTTTACTGTTTCTCCGTTGCTGAATTGATTTAAATCACAGGCAAGAAATTGCGTAACTAGCCAATAATATTCCATCACGTTGTCTACGTTTATTTTCTTGAATATTCTGGCGTTTATCAAGATTACTTAATAGATTTGCACGGTCTTGACCTAAAATAATTTCAGAAAATCATATTTCGTTTTCTACGCACATTTGATATTTTTTTATAAATTTCTTTTGGAAATAATAAGTACAAACAACATTTAATTCCTCGTACCTTTTAATGCAGCGTGTTTAAGGTATAATGTCATATTTAGTATACTATGCAAATGTTAAGATCATAAATTTTCTTCGGAATACTACGAAAAATAACATTTAATTTGTCTTACCTTCTAATTCAGCATGTTCTTTATGATATAAGGATTAATGTCGTTGTATGTTAAATTTATTAATGCCTAACAGGATTATCGAGCATAACATACATCGTATGTTCTCCTCTTCTAAACAGCAAAACAAACTCTTCCTCCCATTTCTCATGAAATAATCGTTTTCTAACGTGTACACGCTGCTTTGATAATGCCATTATCCCACCACTGATATTGCTTATGAAACTGATATAGAACCTGCCCACGCCTAGGAGTTGCGTGAGGGAGAAAAGGGGTCTGTGAAGGTGATGTCACTCAGAGCGATAAGCTCTGTGAAGGTCAGTGAGGCACGATGCCCATCCCTGTTTTAAGGTGAGATTTTTATAGAAATCTATGATTTTTAGAGGTATCGGCACATTATCAGTCAGCAATAGTCCCTTCTCATCCTTAATAAGGCATTTGCTTATTGGTATCACTTATGAGATTCAAACCTTCTCCAGACAGTTAACTAAACAACGACACCTGGATACCTTTTTGCAAGACAATATTTCTTTACCATTCTTGCCTGTGATGAAATATTAGTATTCCCTGTATAAGGTCGAGAAAAGACTCAGTAAATCTGATTCAGAACTACAACTTTTTCGCCAGTATTTGAATGTTTTCCGTTTTTATGCTTCACAACACTAGGTCTAATATGTTCACCAAGCATCTTTATAGTACTTCTTACATGTACAATATCTGTTATCTGTAAAAATAAGGCTTATTCTCACAAGTCACACAGTACACATTCATTTGCTCACTGCAGTGATCAAAATTACTGAAGACCACAGAATAGTATGGAACACAATATTATCATTCTTTGTGTTCAATTGACTGTTCCCCAAAGTTACATTCTTGGGTAACAAATTTGAAAACATAATTTGCATTTGCCTGTCTTCATTTTTCTGTAACTATATATATATATATATATATATATATATATATCAGTCAATCAATCTTCTTAATGTATCCAGCTGTTTGCTGACAATATAAAGTCTGCTGTAGTCTTTTCAGTACTTGTTTTTCACGGGAAATGGTGGGTATTTTGATCGGTGTTCATTATATACTGTGTATATTAACTATATATATGTAGATTCTATTTTGAAAATAGCTATTAATTTTAATATGGAAACATTCTGCTCCTAGACTATACTTCTTTACTACATTACTCCAAAAATACAGTCTGCCAATGATAAGAGAATAAATTTGCTTATATCAGGTACTTTTTTTAAACGGACAAAAAAACAAAACAATATTTCAGTGTTAAGGTAAATAAGGAGTCTTGCTGACTGGATAAATGTACTTTCAATTTTTTGTTTACATTTTAGTTTTGTATTAAAATTGCCATGCATTTTGTTCTTACATTTGATACCACCATATTACAGGTTTTGGTTAAGATATTGAAAGAATGCAATAAAAATTGTAAGTTATCCTTTCTGTAATAGATGAGAACCATACCATTTGCATATAGACATTGTCCACTTTTTCTCATACTGCCATCTCAATCATCCTTTTCTTAGAAACTGTACTCATTGTCCAAGAAGAGATCTGTTGCTAATTTCCCCACAAAGCCCTGAACCTTCTATCTCTCTCTCCATTTCCTTCTATGATATAGTGTTACAGTAAACACAAATAAATTTGAACAAGGCAAAACAAGTGAACTGTGTTGTTCAGGCATTACAACAATTTAAAAGAAACTCAAATTGAAGCAAAATATATAAAATAATTTCAAAATGAATCTTTGCATACTTTATGAGGGCACTTGTAGGAAACAACTATACCACACTTCTTACAAAATTTAGAAATGCAAACAAAAAATAATTCTGTTCAAGAGTACTTCGCCACTAATGGGAATGGAACTCATCTATTCATACCAAGGTTATTAACATCTGAGACAATGTTGCAACGCTGATGAACTAAAAGCCTGTGTATTTTCATTTGCAGTCTGCAGTAATGAATTTTTTACAGCTCATAGTAGGGAGAAGGAACTGGTCATACCTTTCCAATTCCAGCAGATGTTACAAGACAGTAGGAATATATTCATTGTTCATTTCATTACCTCTGTATCCTGTGAATTTTGTCATTTTCAGGTATTTGAACTATTGCGAGTTCAGAAAGGTAGTAGTGGTGCTGTTCCACGTCCTGGTGCTCGAAGTCCTGCATTGTCTCGCACAGTCCTGGCCAAACCCAGAGGAGTTGGCCCTCAAGTCCACATGATGACACCATCTGTATCCATAGCTCCTGTGATGTCATCACCTCGTATTCCCATGCCTTCTGAGTCTGAGAGTGAAGGAGAAGAAGATTCAGAAAGAGAAATGGCAGCAAGAGCTGCTGCTCTTCGAAAAGTTGCTGGGAAAGGAAAGGGAAAGGGTAAGTTGACATTCAGATTTCTCTTGGTGGTTAGCTATTGTACTGATCTTTGATGGTGTGTATATTTATGATTTACAATGAACTTACTCGATATGAACAGTACATGTGTTCAATTTCTTGTGCATTTGTTTCTCTTCTGTTTTGTGCTGATTCATTGGATTTCGGTAAGTTTATATACAACTCTCCTCAATTTTCATACTTTTACATTTAATTTTTTCAAAATTATGTCTAATAGGAATACAACTGAGTGACAAATAGAATGTTCGAAATTATGTTTTTTATTAGCATATAATTCAATTTACTTTGAAAGTTTGTTTAGAAATTTTTAAATTGTAAGCTTTATTACATAAAGCAAACACATTCATAGTTCAGTCAAATGGCAGTCTCTCACTGAAGTTTCTGGAGTTAATTTATGGCAGATCATGTGAAATCTTAGCCACGGCATGGCTCAGTCGGTTAAGGCACTTGCCTGCTGGTCTGAAGTTGCGCTCGGGCACGGGTTCAATCCCCGCTTGGGCTGATTACCTGGTTAGGTTTTTTCCGAGGTTCTCCCCAACCGTAAGGTGAATGCCAGGTAATCTATGGCGAATTCTCGGCCTCAACTCGCCAAATACCATCTCGCTATCACCAATCTCATCGATGCTAAATAACCTAGTAGTTGATACAGCATCGTTAAATAACCAATTTAAAAAAAAAATGTGAAATCTGTAGTGGAAAATGTGACTGTGAGGCATATATTCTCCAAATAATAGTTCAGCTTGTTAGTCTTATTCCTTTATTGCTTCATTGTTACTATATCATCTCTGCAATACTGAATAATAGCTTGTTGTTTAAAGATGTTGAATAAATATGTACCTACTCACCCACCCAACTCTGTTCTACTTGTATATTATATTGTACTCTGTTCATACTAATACTGTATTAATATTAATCCTATTATATCCTATATCTAATCTGTCTTGTGCTATCAAGAATAGTGTTTAAAATTCTGCAGTTATTTTTATGTGTTAATATACATTTATAGATCTAGATTCATTTTCCGGGCTGAGAGGCCGTGGTCTATTGGTTGGTTTTATACCAGAAGTTTCGTCTGCAACTGCGGCAGACATCTTCAGTGGAGTGGTATCCGAGGTCGCAAAACTCTTCTCGGCGTACCTGAGGCAACTGATCCTGTGGCTGGTTGTGCGGGCATATTTATGGTGCAACTAGCAGGCCGAGGCCTGTTGTCGCTGCTGTCCACGCCACTTTGTTCGCTGCTCCCGTTCTGGGTTCCGTCCTTTTGTTGTAGTGGCTTCTTATCTGTTCTGTTTAGGACCGGGTACCAACACTTGTTTAGCTTTACGCCTTCTTCCTTGCGATTAAAGTTGTTGTCATGTTTGTATATTTCAATTGCTTCTGTATGTAGACGGGGGAAGAAGTGCGTCGTCGTGCTCAAGATGTCCGTGTCCTTGAATCGTATGTTGTGATCGCCCTCTTGATAGGCATGTGCTGCCACTGCCGATTTGTCGATCTGTCCTAGGCAGCAATTCCTATTGTGTTCTGTCAGTCTCGTCCTGACGTTCCGCTGTGTAGTACCGATGTAGACCTTCCCACACGAACAAGGAATCCTGTAAACTCCGGCGGACAGCAGCTTATCTCGTTTGTCCTTGGATGACCTCAGCATGCTCCGGACAAAAGAGATAAGCTGCTGTCCGCCGGAGTTTACAGGATTCCTTGTTCGTGTGGGAAGGTCTACATCGGTACTACACAGCGGAACGTCAGGACGAGACTGACAGAACACAATAGGAATTGCTGCCTAGGACAGATCGACAAATCGGCAGTGGCAGCACATGCCTATCAAGAGGGCGATCACAACATACGATTCAAGGACACGGACATCTTGAGCACGACGACGCACTTCTTCCCCCGTCTACATACAGAAGCAATTGAAATATACAAACATGACAACAACTTTAATCGCAAGGAAGAAGGCGTAAAGCTAAACAAGTGTTGGTACCCGGTCCTAAACAGAACAGATAAGAAGCCACTACAACAAAAGGACGGAACCCAGAACGGGAGCAGCGAACAAAGTGGCGTGGACAGCAGCGACAACAGGCCTCGGCCTGCTAGTTGCACCATAAATACGCCCGCACAACCAGCCACAGGATCAGTTGCCTCAGGTACGCCAAGAACAGTTTTGCGACCTCGGATACCACTCCACTGAAGATGTCTGCCACAGTTGCAGATGAAACGTCTGGTATAAAACCAACCAATAGACCACAGCCTCTCAGCCCGGAAAATGAATCTAGATCTATAAATGTATATTAACACATAAAAATAACTGCAGGATTTTAAACACTATTCTTGATAGCACAAGACAGATTAGATATAGGAAAATGAATCTAGATCTATAGACTCCGGCCGTGAAAGCCTACACGACAATATACATTTAACTAATACCTGTACATATATTTATCTAAAAAAATGTAACTAAAGCCGTTTAATTTTCAATTTAATTATTCAGAATAAATCACATTAGTAATACATGAGCATTGATGGTGAGAGTACATTTAAAATTTTATAAGTACCCTCTTCTAATAATAAGATAACTGACATTAAGTATGCTCGTGTAGCAACAGCCTTACTTACATGTAGTAAATATATAGTGTGCATGGTGATGACAAGGACGGTGACGACATAACTTTAAATGTATTATTGAGTCAATTGAAAATACAGCATAACAGTCAAACCACAATAGAACTGAGGACTTAATAAATGGTATCACTATAAAGGAGTTGTTATTGTATTAGAGGATTTTGATACTTCATGAAATTTTCATGCATACTATTACAATATTACAGCCAGAGAAACTGGGAGTAGTTAAAAATGCTTAGATCCTCCTCCTCCCCTCCCACCCGAATGGCAGGACCTTAATGGCCGGTTTCTCGAAAGACGAAATAATGACTCATTTACTGTCCAAAAATTTCACTTGGTCTCCACCAAAGACAACAATTGAGGACCTAACATTCTTTCTTATTTACTTAGGGCTTTTAGAGAACCCAGAGGTTCATTGCCATCGGTCCATATCCTGAGCAAGCTTAATCCAGTCTCTACCATCATATCCCACATCCCACACATCCTTTTTTTAATATTATCCTCCCATCTACGTCTCATCCTCCCCAAAGGTCTTTTTCTCTCCAGCCCAGCTAACACACTATATGCATTTCTGGATTCACCCATACATGCTACATGCCCAGCTCACCTAACATTCTAAATGTGCTAATTTCCAGAAATAGCTTTTTGAGATATTGATGAAAAACACTCTGCGAAATGCATGTTGAGATACCTACAACACCGTCTTTTGACGCACGAATGAGCCACAGTTGAGCTACGACAAAGACAATTTAGTATGATATTCTCATAAGAATTTTCCTCCCTTAGATTGAATAAAATTAAATTTGAAAAATTGGCACTTAGCACATTTAGAATGTTAGGACTTCAATTCTGTAAAAATATAAGCTGAAAAATATTGATTTTAGTAACAGGATGTTTCTCAAATTGTTTTATCACTATAACAAAAGGCGTTTAACATAAGAAGACAGGAAATATGTCGGAGCGATGAAAAATAAGTGTTTTATTAGAGTTCATCATTGTATCAATCTTTGCTTCATGGAGGTTTAACTGTATTCACTGTAATATTATGGGGAAAAAATATCACAAAATTCGAGGGCGGAAACGAAGAAAAAGCTCCTGTAGAATCTGTGTACATACTAAGAAAGCATCTAATCTTCAATGTGATATGTATTATTTATGTGGGAACTTTTTTTTGTAAATATGTTTATTTGTATAAGTACTTAAAATTGAAGACTGTATACCCACAAACCCTAAAAAATAATAATAATATCACATTTTAAAATCATTATTTATCTATTGTGATTCCTACAATTTTCTACTTTATCTATTTGTATTTAATAAGGAAATGCAACAAAATTTTTGTAAATTGTCCTGACTTACCTCAAATATCAACTGGCCTCCTCAAACTCACTGTCTAGTTTTTATAAGTTTATTAACTATGAAACCAGTATATATATTTATTAGTTCTTATAACAGATTTTATATTTATACCAGCATCATATTGCTTGATCTCCTTCTTACTAGTCTATAAGCATTTTTAACATAATTTAATTGTTTGACAGAAATTAATCAAGCTGGGAATCTTAATGTAATGCAATTATATAACAAAAAGTAATTCTTTTTGCAGATGTAGTGACAATCAGCAGCAGTAGTGACGATGATGACTGCATCCTTCTATCGGAGCCATCTAGTGGGGATGAAGGAGAGCCTGTTGATGACCCCACTAATTCTGGAATGCATACTAATGACCTTTACAACACACCTGATGAACAAGGACGTGTGTTAGTTAATGTTGGTCATCCTGCTGAAGAACCAGAAATCTTTCTTGCACCTCAAATTGCCAGGGTCATCAAACCTCATCAGGTAAGTTGAATTTTATATTATTATAATCTTAAAAATCTTACACATTAAAGGAAAGTTTTCTCTTTTCATCTTCTTCACTATTTTGACTTCTTACAGACTAACAAATAATATGTTGTATTGTTGTATCATTGTTCTATAGCCGTATATATTGATTTTTTTATTGTTTTTATTTACTATTTTATAGATAGGGGGTGTGCGATTTCTGTTTGACAACGTAGTGGAATCTCTAGCAAGATTCAACACATCGACAGGATTTGGCTGCATTCTAGCACACTCTATGGGTCTTGGTAAGACCTTACAGGTAAGGTTAACTTGTTATTTATTTTAATTTTTTATGTTAGCTATGCACTGAGTTTACAATTTCTGTGAGGCACACTATAAGGCTGACGTCAGAGTTTTTAACTTGTAAAGTGACCTTAATCATGTGATCACTAGGATCTGGAAGTTTTACATTTTTGTATGTTTTCCCAGGGCTGTAGTTATGTTTAGGTAAATTATCTATACGAACTATCAATTTTTAAGTTCATTTAAACATAGTCTTGTATAACTACTTATTTTTGCAGAATAAATATGGGAAATGCGTATTATTATTCAGTTGAGAAGCTTTTGTCATCCAGTCTGCTGTCAAAACAGCTGAAAGTTGGAATTTCAGTTATATTACCGGTTGTACTGTGTGGTTGTGAAACTTGGACTCTCACTTTGGGAGAGGAACAGAGGCTAAAGGTGTTTGAGAATAAGGTGCTTAGGAAAATATTTGGGGCTAAGAGGGATGAAGTTACAGAGAATGGAGAAACTTACACAACGCTGAACTGTATGCATTGTATTCTTCACTTGACATAATTAGGAACATTAAATCCAGACGTTTGAGATGGGCAGGACATATAGTACATATGGGCGAATCCAGAAATGCATATAGAGTGTTAGTTGGGAGGTCAGAGGGAAAAAGACGTTTGGGGAGGCCGGGATGTAGATGGGAAGATAATATTAAAATATATTTGAGGGAGGTGGGACATGATGGTAGAGACTGGATTAATCTTGCTCAGGATAGGGACCGATGGTGGGCTTACGTGAGGGTGGCAATGAACTTCTGGGTTCTCTAAAAGCCATTTGTAAGTAATTATTAATTTTATTATTATTATTTTATTATTATTATTATTATTATTGTGGATAAGAAAAGATGGTCAATAACAGGTGAATTTTAATGTGGACGAGGAACGACCATTAAGTTTCTTTTGGTAATCGTCTAATTCAGGAATAGATTTTTTTCATAAAATCTGAGCTTTACTTTTCTTCTATAGGAAACAATAGTAATGAATAATGATTTTTATCACCCTTAAAATTTTTCGATCATATTTAAAATGTAAATGCTGTATAGAAATTAGACCTAAATGTTATACATAATGTATGTCTATTTATATTTATTGTGTGATAAAGGAGAATTAAATTGCAATTCATCCGAGATTGTAAGGTTACATAAAACTGCTTAATTTTTTAGGTGGTCTCATTCTGTGATGTGTTCCTACGCCACACTAGTGCCAGGACAGTTCTTTGTATTATGCCAATCAACACCCTGCAGAACTGGTTGGCTGAATTCAACATGTGGCTGCCTGCACCTAAAGAAGCTCAGAACAGTGTAAACAGCAGCAGTAACACTAGTGGCAGTAATAATAGTAATAGCAGTAGTGACAACAATCAAGAACAACAACAGTCCATGCCTAATGATTCGTCAAGTGAAATTATGGAAATTAACATTACTCCAGAAATCAGACCTCGAAACTTCGCTCTTCATGTCCTTAATGATTCACACAAAACTATGACAGGACGATCAAAAGTAAGTGAGATATTGTAAATGTTGTTGTTTTCTAATGCCAGATGTTTGACAATAAAGTTATTTGACCTCTTGCACCCCAATATTTTTCAAAGATATTGTCATGATCAGCCACTGAAGCACAGATTTTGAGATGTTCTGAATCCACTTCTTGGTTTGAGTTGCACAATGGGCAGTTAGGGGGACTGATATATTTCAATTCTACGCAGGTGTTTGGCCAAACAGTCATGGTCTGTTGCCAATCTAAATGCAGGTACAGACTATTTGCGTGGTAAATCGGGAATTAACTGTGGATTATGATGCAGAGAGTTCCATTTTTTCCCTTGAGATTGTGTTATCAAATTTTGTTTGTTGAAGTCTAAGTATATATAGTTAATAAATCTTTTCACAGAGTAATACATAGATTTCGTAACAGGTCTGTAAGTAGCAGTGCTGCCCTTCTTTTGAATTTTGTCTCTATGTCTGTGAGATCTGGAAGTCCATGAAACTATATCATCTGCAAATAGTGCTGTTTTCATGTTTGATTCCTCTAATAGGGAGGGTAAGTCATTTATATAAATATTGAATAAAGTTGTGCTGAGGACAGCGCCCTGAGGTAGACCTCGATATGTTTGTCTGTAACTAGAAAGTGAGTTATTGAATTTAGTAGCAATGAATCTTTGGCTAAGGAATTCTGATATCCATCTGAATATATTGCTGGAGATACCTAATTTCTGGAGTTTTAATAATAATTTATTTCTCCAAACAGAGTCATATGCTAATTCAAAGTCAATAAATATTGCCAAGATATCTTCTTTCTTGTTAAAACTGTCTTTATTTCTTGGCCGATGCATATGGCTTGTTCATTAGTAGAGTGTAGTTGTCGAAAGCTGGCTTGTCTTGGTGATAAAAGATTTTTGTATTCTAAATACCAAGTTAATCTGTTGGAGATCATTGACTCCATAGTTTTTGTTATCATGCTTAATAGTGGTATTGGTCGATAACTATTAACATCAGGAGCAGGTTTCCCTTTTTTCGTGAATTGGTACAATAATTGCTTTTCTCCAAGCTGCAGGAATTGCAGGTGTTCCATGATAAATTGAAAATGGATAAAAGTTAATTAATCCTTGTATGAAACTTACGATATTCCTACTGTTTTGGTCTTGTACCAAAATTAAACTATAATACAGTGAAACTTCCCTTAACGGACACTTCCTAATAGCGGACATTTTAAAATTCCCCTGCAAAATAACATTGGTCCTTATGATAAAATTCTTCCAAATAGCGGACATTCTCAATAACGGACGCGGACACTGAAATGTATCTTCCAACAACAATTAAAACTTCCAAATAACGATCAGCGTGAAAAAAAAAAAAAAAGAAAGAAAGAAATAGATGGTTGTAAATTAAATGGAATTCTTTGCAACAATCATTATCGTGCATTTGAATGTTCTTGTGCTTTATTGAAGGTAAGCAGCAAGTTGTTAGTTGTGATACTGTACGTGAGCAGTCCGTATTTTCTTAGTTTGTCAAGTTGAGTGTTCGGAAGTACAGGCACATTAAAAATGTCACAAAAATGTAAACGTGTGTCACTAAAAGAGAAAGTGGATATTGTAAAGCATAGTGAGAAGGAGAAATTAAGTGTTCATGAGCTGGCCAAAAAAGTTTAATGTGGGAAAAACTTAGGTTAGTGAAATTTTGAAAAACAAGGATGTTATTTTACAATCATACACTGAGAATGCAAATGAGAACACAAAAAAAGCTTTTCCTAAAACTGAGGGGCTTGTCATTGACAATTAAACATATGAATGGTTCTGCCGTGCTAGAGCAAATAAGATGCCTTTATCTGGGACTTTGATTAGAGAGAAAGCCCTTGAAATTGAAAAAGAGTTGGGCTGTTCTAATTTTAAAGCTTCGGGTGGTTGGCTAGACAAGTTTCGGTCACGACACAATATTTCCTACAAAAGTGTATGTGGTGAATCTGCTCATGTTGATCCAGAAATTGCATCTGACTGGAAAAGTAAACTTACTGATATTTGTGAAGGGTGAATATGTATGAGAAATATGATTTTCTAAATAGCGGACACTTCTCAATAACGGACATTTAATTTTTCCCCGGCGGTGTCCGCTATTGGGAAGTTTCATTGTATTTCAATGTTTGTTTCTCCCCTCATACAAGAAGAATGGACTAAATATCGAAAGTTAGACACAGCTTGCTTTCTTGTCACACAAAGCACAATAATGGAATGAACTGTGTGTGAACCTCAAAACTGAGTTGAACTATTCTGTAATGAATGGCATTTTCCTGATCTTGGAAGGTAATTAAATGATTTTACTGCCTCTCTACTACAAAAGTGGTTGTAATAGTGGTCTAAGATTGCTTCATATTCAGAAGGTTAGGGCGACTGTTATTTACTTTTGTTACAATTATTAAATTCTGTCTGCTTTTATCAGGTAATTCAGGAGTGGTCAAAAGGGGGTGGTGTTCTCTTAATTGGATATGAACTATACAGGCAGCTGAGCTTGAAACGACCAAATAAAGCTAGTAGTAAAAAGAAAAGAAGGAAACCCCACGAGGATATTGTTGATGTGGATGAAGATGACAGGAACAAGGCTCTACTTGAAGGTTAAATTTTATTTACATTTTGTGAATTTGAAATGTATTCTTCATATTGTATACTACTTTTTCTAACTAATCGTTCTGTATTGATTTTATTGAGATTATGGTAAATATATTTTCAGATATGCATGCTGCTCTCGTTAAACCAGGACCTGACCTCGTTATTTGTGATGAAGGTCATCGTATCAAGAACAGTCATGCATCCATTTCACAAGCACTGAAACAGATACGAAGCAAGAGACGTGTTGTGCTAACAGGTATTTTCATTCTTTACTGTCAATGTTAGTAACTGATACAGTTTTTGACTTCAGAATTGTAGTAAAATGCCTGTATTGTTGTGTCTTACTAACATATTTCATTTCATAACAAATGGTGACATATGAATGTATACAATAAAATAGAAATATTTCGATTTTATTGAATGGCTTCAGAGTCTTATGTGTATTGTTGCTTTTGTTTAGGTTATCCATTACAAAATAATCTCCTAGAGTATTGGTGTATGGTGGACTTTGTAAGGCCAAATTACCTTGGCACAAAGACTGAATTCTGTAATATGTTTGAACGTCCAATCCAGAATGGCCAATGTATAGACAGCACACCTCAAGATATACGTCTAATGAGATACAGAGCACATGTTCTGCATTCGTTGTTGGAGGGTTTTGTGCAGAGGTAAGTAATTAGCAATTAACTTGAATGTAAAGTTAGACAATACACTCTCAGCAAGAATAACAGGATTTAATCCTTAGCAATGAATACCTTTTATTACTATACACCTGAAAATAGCTTTCTCGACACTCTTCTGTCATGTTATTGCAGTTCTGCTTACAAATCAAATGCCTAAGAGTCTGAATCAATGCAGGTACTGATACATTCTTTGTAATTATTTTATGAATTTGTGCACAACTTTTTTTTTAAGTTATATTTCTTACACATTTTCTACATATTTGTAATATACTGCATATTATTGGAACCACATTTGGCGTTGCATTTTGTATTATTAGAAGTAAGTCTGACTTATTCATTTTCAAAAAAAAAAAAAAAAAATACAGAGAGAGAGAGAGAGAGAGGGGGGGAGTTATATATAAAGTTATAATAGGTATATAACTCATTTTTATTTCCTTTTCCTTGAACTAATAACCACATATATATATATATATATATATATATATATATATATATATACACACACACACACACACACACATATATTTTAATCCAATGCCACCAGGTTGTCTTTTCGACATTTCTGGTCTTCTCTCCTGGCCGTGGCTTAGTTGTAACCCACTTGTGAGGTTGGGGCACCTGGAAGGCGGAGTTACATTACCCCTATGATGTGATAGGATGATTATGATTATGATAATGTGGTGCCAGGAGAGGTCTTAAATCTAAACTTAACCTAAATTCCAGACCATGGACGAACACAGGAATAATATCCTTTAAGGAAAAATTCCTATGCTCTAACCGGGAATCGAACCCAGGACCTCATGAACTATAGCCAGAAACTCTGACCACTAGACCATGAGGCTGTATATACTATATGTATATACATATATACATTACCGCATATTACACCCCTCCAACATATGTACAATACAAAGCTCTAGGTTCTGAATTCCTGCTTAAGACTTTTGCACAGTAGTGTACATTGTCAATCACAATCACAAATGCTCATGAAAAGATTGCAAGGAAAAACTGCTTCTGAAACCATCCTCTGTCCCATTGTTCTGATACTTCTCTATCTCTATGCCGACAAAGAGGAACAACATGTCTTTTTGTGTGTTTGTCCTCAAACTACCTATCGTACTCTGTCCTGTTCTTCCATTGTCACAGCACAGAAAGACATTCCCTTGCTTCTTTTACTGATGGTATTGGTTTTCGAATACCATACTTCCTAAGTCAGTCATTCAGCGAAAGAGATCAGTGTCAGTTGTGAATGTTAATATGAGCAGCAAGCAGGCGAATTATTCTGTGTCATTTAAATTGAATGTGACTGAATTTGCTAAGAAAATGTATTGTAATTTTTAAACTAATTTCTATATTTAAGCCTACTGTTACCTAACTTTAAAAAAACTTTATTTCGTTATTGCTTTTTATATATGTACATTTAAGGCACCCTCAGTACATTTTTGAACTAAAAATAGGGGAAAGGGGGCAGTCTGATATGCAAGTAAATACGGTACTTTGAAATTACTGACACTTTAAGTTTCCTTGTATTGAATTATTGTGGCTTCTGAATTCTTAATTCGCAACATTTAATGGATGTCTGTTACGTTCCGAACAGGCGAAGTCACTCAGTACTTCAAGTGTCTTTACCGCAAAAGGAAGAGTATGTTCTCCTGCTACGTATGACCCCATTCCAGAGAAAATTATACGACACTTTCATGAATGAAGTTGTGAGAACTAAAGCTGTACCAAACCCTCTCAAAGCATTTGCAGTATGCTGCAAGGTAAGGAGATGAATATTTTATTTTGTTGCTATTAGAAACTTTTATTATCCTGTTACTGGGACATCACTTACCTTTACATTAAATGCTGAAAATGTTCTTCCTCTCTTCAAGACACAACTGGTCATGTTCCTGGCCATTTTTTTTAAGAATTGTGTTGGCAGTACCGTTGTTATCATTAGTAGTGTTTTCCTTTAAATCATCAAATGTTCGAAGGCATGCAGCAAAGGCTCTATCCTTCAGTTAACCCCACAAAAAGAAATATGGTGAAGTCAAAAAATCTGATGATCTTGGTGGCTGTAAGTTCAAATAAAACTTTGGATCAGCACTATGGACTCATTTGATGTATGCCATGTTGTGCCGTTCTATTGAAACTACCTTGATGTAGTTCAGTATCATCCAGTTGTTCATTAAATTGCATGAAAACGCGTTGATACTCTGCAGTGTTCATAGTTTTGTAAAAAAAAAAATTGGACGCACTTTTTTTTCTGCGAGTATTAAAATATTGTTTAAACAAAATAAAATTATCCATCTTCAGTGGATACCCTCTCATTTCATGATCCACGGTAATGATATTGCTGATTTTTTGGCACAGAAGGGTGCCAAAAAGAAACTAAATCAAACTTTACCTTATCATTCTGCAAAAATTATAATTAAAAGAAACTTCCAGAAAGAACTGTTGGAGCACTAAAAAATTCAAAGTAATAAGAAATCATGGGCAGCTATATTGCAGAATAAATACTTAATTAACGAACACCGAAGACTTGATGCTGTAGCAACATTTAGATTATTAACAGGTCACGACTATTTGGCTGCACACCTTAATAAAATTGGAATCTTCAACTCTCCAAATTGTATCCTGTGTCATGAAGATAATTCTACAATGAATAAGGATCACCTTTCGAGTTGTTTAGCTTTCAAGATGTCACCTACAAGAATGCTGGTTGGACTTTATTGCGAAACAAGAAAGCAATGGAATATATCTAAGCATTTGGGCATTAGACTACTATTACATTTCTTAGCATATCTTCTTTCAGAAGAGAAGTAAATCTGGGAATCTTGTGCCAAAATTTTATGGCATGTAAGAGAAATTTGAATAAAAGGGCTTTAGCCAAAATGTGTTGGCCATTCCTTGTCCAGATATTAAAATTAATTTCTGCAGGTAGTACAATGGGACTACCTAATTACTCGTATATGGTTGGTTTCAGTGTGGTTGGGTTTGTGCCAACCTCCACCTATAACCCATCCATCCATTCATCCACTAAATAACATATTTATTTGATTGTGTTGGTTCTTTTTTTGTATTAACAGTGTGTTTACAATAAGAGGTAAAAAACTGTCATCTTGAAAATATGGATATATTTGTCTACTTCGTGTTATGCTGCAGTAAATTATTTATGATTATTAAAGAAAGCAGGATAATATTTAATAAGTTATAAATTTGGCTAGTACTGGATGTATCTCATTGTCAATTCATTTAACAAGTATGTTGCATTAATTTGATATAGATATGGAATCATCCTGATGTGTTGTACTACTTCTTGAAGAAAAGAAATTGTGGTGAAGATGTTGATTTAGATCTTGAAGAAGCTACAGCTGCTGCAAATACCCCACTCGTGCCAGGAGCTGGAGGAGGAGCTTGTGGTGTTACTAGAGGTGGTGCAGCCAAAAGAGGCAGAGGTAGCAGGGGCCCACGGAACCCAGCTGGCCAAAATAAGAGAGAGAAAAAGGTAGCGATGCTGTACCGCCTGCTTATTATTATTATTATCATCATCATTATCATCATCATCATTGTTGTATTGTATTGTATTTATTAACATTCCATGGTATTCATACATTGCTTTACAGCTAGAATATGGAACAAGTCAAAAAACTTAATACTATTATAAAGTCTTAATTTATAGTCACAGTCTAGATGAAATATATATACAGACGAGATTTACAATATAGTCTACTAGTACAACATAGTTTTAGTATCAATTTCATGAAGTGTTATTGAATGTCATGAATTCACCCACAGAATAGAAGGCGTGAGAAATCAGGTACTTCTTTAATTTGGCCCTAAATAATCTTATGTTTTGAGTTTCATTTTTTATATCGATAGGGAGGCTATTAAAAGTTTTTACTGCCATATAACACACTCCTTTTTGATAGCACGATAGACTTGCCAATGGAGTATGAAAATCATTTTTTTGACGTGTATTTATGCTATGAACTGTTGAATTAGTTACAAAGTTTTCACGATTACATACAAGGAAGATTATTAATGAAAAGATATACTGACAAGCCATGGGCATTATTTGTAGTTTTTTTTAAATATTCCTACAAGATTCCCTAGATTTGGCACCTACTATTATTCTAATTACTCTTTTTTGTAATAGAAATATACTGTTACTATCTGTGGAATTTCCCCAGAATATTATTCCATGTTATTAATAAACAAATTTTACTCGGAAGTTTGAAACCTTGAAACACTAACATGTTTAGTAATCAAAAATGCTCTGCACATGTGCTCAAAGTTCTTCCATTTTATTGTTAGTATGTTTTTCCTGTCTCATATCGACATTACTTCATTATGTTGAGTGAAGTTATAACTGTAAGAGCTGGAAGTACAGTGGAGCTTAGACTATCATTATTAATTCATTCTACAAAACTGTTCCAGTTATTGAAATGACAATTGAATCATTTAAATCCATTACCTAGATTCCCGTAGTTACAATTCATTTAAAAAATAAAGCATAATCATATGAAGAGTCCACTGCAAGAATGATGGATGTCAATTTCTTGTCGAAAATGAACCAAGACTGTCAATGCATGGCTTAAGACATATAGAATCTATATAGAGAGTTATATGGCATTAACACTGATAGTCATTGTCCAGTAATGATCGGAAAATCACAGTTAAGCTTTGAGCGCTAAGCATTTCAAACTTTCAATTGCTTCTCCTGCAAAATGTATTCCAAATGACATCCATCATTCTTGCAGTGGACTCTTCATATACCAATATCTCTCTTTTATGTTGTAACTTTGAACAAAATTGTGTGTTACAAGAAATATTCGTTTAAAACTTTCACAATGATTAATTTAATAACAATTATTAAATCTGCTGCATTTATAATACGATTTTAACAGAAAAGCTTACTGGAATACAGTAAATGCTATAAAACAAACATTGTTCCGTGTTTTGATGGGACACCATGTTTCTTTACCGATTTTGACATGTGATGCGTCTGTCACAGGAACAGTGGGCTGTCCATCTGTGTGGTGTAATGTTTAGCATGTCTGATAGTGACATCCTTGTTGGGACAAGTTACCAGTTGCTCAATATGAAGCAATCAGAGTAAAATTTTAAAATTTCTCTTCTCAGAATAGACCAAAGGAGCCTGCTTTGAATACAGGAATGTTTCAAATAAAACTAAACATTATGTTGAAAGACTTAGAGCTCGAATTTGATGCCTGCAGAATATGGAAATAGGTAAAAAAAAAAAAGTAACAAATGCCTCAAATAGGAAAAGATCTATAATACAGAACAAAAATATGTTTGAAAGATATTTAAGGGGAGTGGGAACCTCCTAACTTAACATATATTAAATTAGTGATATTTACTGTACTTTTTCTCTAAAACTGTTGGTTGTAGAACAATTAAACTTTTACAGCTTATTTCTGTCACTCTGATAAGTAATCTGATGGAAGTGTTTTCAAAAATAATAATATTTATAAATTTATTAATTTTTTTCTGAATAGGCTATGTAAATTTTTACCTCATTGTTTGCTACATTTTTCAAGAAATCTACTTGAAAAACCATTATTTTTAAAAATCCATCTGTTTATGCTATAATACCAACTAAATACACACAGAAGATTTGAAATAAATTTAACCACTAGAACCTGAAATATGGTACACATAGAGAAAATTACAAACTTACGGAAAATGGCTGCCAAAGTTATCAGAACACTTCAGCTGCATAATCCTCATCCTAGATAAAAATAAAAAAAAAATACATATCCATAATAATAATAATAATAATAATAATAATAATAATAATAATAATAATAATAATAATGTGCATAAATGATATACTGTTGGAAAGAGGATTTTTCAGAGAATATAAATAAAAAAAAAATTTGAAATTTTGAGCATATTACAGGGTCCTGGTCCCCTTAAATTAAGGAAAATTTGCATTAAGCAATATTCTATGGAGTTGTTTCATGATTTGTCTTCTGTTATGCAGTTATCATCTACACTTTTGAGGAATATCACAAGTACATCTAGGGTGGTCTCGGTTAAATTGTCCCATTCCCAATAAAAGTTTCCTACATAATTTGCGTGGTTACAGGTCTTCATCCATTTCTTGGATTTTTCAGAGGAGATAGCTGTATTGAAAACGGTTTTGTGTGTTCCATGGTAAACTTTCAAAGCCTCTTGATAGAGTTGATATAGATTAATTACAGAACAGTCATGTTGGTGTTTCTTCAAGGGGCTTTTTAATTTGTCCATTTTTCTTTTCTTTTAAGTATTTGTATAACTTAATACCTTTTTCGATATGCCCATGATCTTGACAGTTCTCTCTAAACTCATTTGCTGATTTCTATTCTAACATTATCTCTACATAAAAATTCTGGAAAAGGGCTTTGTTTCTGTTTGTCTCAGGTGTAGTTCATATGGTACAAAGCATTTCCAGAAGCTTTCGTCATATTGTCTTTAATCTGTATGGCACTTCACTACATTGTTACTACATGTTCTTTGGATCTCTAGTAATTGTTTTAGAGTAGTGATTGATAATTTGTGACCGTATTAAACAATTGCTGTGTCTTATAATAACTTACCACTTCTGTATTTCTTTATTTTTAGGAATTATGAGGAAGTTATTGTACATATAAACTAATTTACCCATTATCTTTTAATCCTATGTAAATCATCTTTTCGATCTTTTGTAGGTGTTTAATCACAGAATTCTTAACTCTTTTGATGGATCTCCCTAAGCTTCTAAATGTTTTTTGTCTGACATTTCAAAACTAATTAGGTATCCTTCCATGAAGTAGTTTTTAATTTCCTTCCATTATAGCCATTAATTCTTTTTTATTTATAATTGAAAACGTCTGTAGCCTAAATTTCTCCCTATGAATTGCATTTTTCATTTAGTCCATGATTCACTGCTGTAGTAGGAATGGATCTGACAGGGATCAGAACTTTTCGTTCTGTGAAATAAATGTGGTTTAAAAATATGATTTATGATGCTAGTTAGTTTTAAGAATTTGTGGTTTTTATTTTTAAAAATCATTATACTGTATTATGGAAACATGAAGTTCTGAAAATGATACAGATCTAAACTATAAACTTTCTTTAATCCAATGGCAGATACTTGAGTTTACATCATTCACCCAAGCTTCCCTATCTATGAGTGACATGCAGAAGCCATAGTTATTTTTGGTGCTGAGACATTGCTCCCGCACTGTGGGAGGTGAACTGCATAACATCAAATAATGATGATCAGTGGAGCAATGGTAGAATTCCAGTAGGGGAAACAAGAGTATCCTGATAAATCCTACCACCAAGCACCATCTTTATACACCACAAATTGTTTTGGATATGCTGGGATTCAAACCCATGTTACAGCGACACACTGGCTGTTTGGCTAATGGTGTACCGCTAAACCATAAACTGTAAATTTTGCAAGAGACTAAATAAAATTTGTAAAATTCTATAATTGAAATAAGTAATTAAGTAACTTGTTATAATTTTAAATTCAGTATAATTATTAAATTTGAATTTATAATTAGTGCAATTTATTTACTTGAATTATAAAATTTTTCTTACCTTGCATCTAGTGTATTATAAAATTTATATTTTGTAGCTTAGATCTGTTTCATTCTCAGCACTTAATATTTTAAATATTGACATTGATGTTCTTTCACATTATAAGATTGCATTTTCAAACAGCAAGTGCTCATTGTGAACGCATTTTCTGTTGTAACTTTCAGTTGTATGTCCATCAGTTTAATTGTGTTGATTTTTTCCACCAGAATGCAACACCCTTCCGTCAAATGGGAAACAACAAACCTGCTGCAACTATCACCCCACAAACAGCAAACTTGGCCTCAGGTGGAACAATTGCAAATCCAACAACTGGCAACAACAGCAGTACTGACACAAGTAATCCTTCCTGTGGCACAGTGCCTAATATGGGAAATATGGGAGGAGCAACTCCCATGCAGCAAGATCCCCATGGAAGTAATCAAGGTTTCAACATGATGGGCCAACAAAATCAACCTTATGGTAGTTCTGGAACATACTCAGATATGCAGCATTACAATCCTAACAATGCACCACCTTATGGATATCCCACTAACCCTCCGAATTCAAATTATGATCCTAATTATTCCAACAATTCCTACAATTCTAATAATGCACCATATGGAAATTCTGACCACAATACCGGAGCTCCCCCATATGGAGGACCTGGAAATTATTATTCTTCAAATAGTGGTCCAACTGGTGGTCAACAAGGCAACTATGAAAATAATTCCATGGGATCTTATTATCCTGCTGGTCCAGGAGGTAATCAAGGAAATGGTTATCAGAATTCTGCTCCTGGAAATGGCACACCTTACTGGCAACAGCAAGGGAACCATGGCTATTATCAACATCAAATTAATAACACTGGTGCGAACGGAAATGCAAATCAGTATTATAGTGGAAATGGAGATGGTTCATATGGTAATACAAACACTGGAGAGACTGGAGAGAGTTCATATTATATGGGACACCATCAACAAGGACAATATGTGGATTACGGAAATCGAGAACAAGGAAATGTGTATCATGGAATGAACACTAGTGGTTACATGGGTGATATGGAGCAGCAGTCACTTGGTAATTCAAGAAATTCCAATGGAATGAACAATTTGGGAGGAAACAATCAGAATCAAAGTGGCAACATGATGAACATGCAGCAAAACACGAGTATGAATAACAGCATGCAAAACACGAGTGCAACAGGAAATACTCAAAACACACAGAATCAAAATATGAATAATATGCAGAGTTCTGTGAATAATCAACAAAATTCGATTGGAAATCAGCAGAACTCTATGTCCAATCAGAATACTATGGGGAGTACGCAAAATTCTGCAATGACATCTATGCAGACTTCCATGGCAGGAAATCCGCAAAATATGTTAAATAAGACTCAAAGTACACAAAATTCTGTCGGCACTCAACAGAGCTCTGTGGGCACTTCACAGAGTCCTGTAACAACTCAACAAAATACTACTGGCCAGCAACAAAATTCTGTTGGAAACCAGAGCCCAATGGGAAGTTCCCAAAACTCATTAGGAACACAGAACAATATGGTTACTCCACAAAATATGGTAGGAAACCAACATAATCCAATGGGTGCATCCCAAAATTCTATTATCAGCGCACAAAATCAATTGGGAATGTCTCAGAGCACTACAGCAAATACGCATAATCCGATTGGATCTTCACAGAATCAACAGCATTTGATGGGTAATCAACAAAATCCAATGGAAACTCAACAGAACCCAATGGGACCTCCACAGAATATGATAGGAAATCCACAGAATCCTATGAACAATACACAGAATATGATGGGAGCTACTTCAAACACAATAGGAACACCACAGAGTCCAATGGCATCTCCTCAAAATACCATGACAACACCACAAAATCTGTTAGGACCACAGCATCCTATGGGTGCTCCTCAGAACCCAATGAGTATGTCACAGAGCTCTATGGGTACACAATCAAATCTCATGGGAACTAATCAGAATTCCTTAGGTAATTCACAGAACTCTTTAGGAACACCACAGAATATGATGCCAGCACCTCAGAATCCTATGGTAACTCCACAAAATCAAATTCCAACTCAGAATCCAATGGGAACTTCGCAAAATCCAATGGGAATGCAACAAAATCCGATAGGAGGTTCACAGAATCCAGTAGGAGCACCTCAGAACCCAATGGGAACTTCACAAAGCCAAATAGGAACACCACAAAACCCAATAGGAGCACCACAGAATCCAATGGGAACTTCACAAAATCCACTAGGAGCACCACAGAATCCAATTGGAGCTTCACAAATTTCTATGGGAGCACCACAGAACCCAATGATTGGTTCACAGAATCCTATAGGAACACCACAGAATCCAATGGGACTACAACAGAGCTCAATAGGAACACCACAGAATCCAATGACGCCACAGAATTCAATGGGACCCCAGAATTCTATGGGAACACAAAATCCGATTACACCACCACAAAATCCAATTGGTCCTCTGCAAAACTCCATGGGAAACCAACAGAATTCTATGAATTCACCACAGACTCCAATAGGACCATCTCCAAATATGATGGGAACATCTCAGAATATGGGAATGCAACAGAATCAAATGGGAACTTCTCAGAATCCGATGGGAACTCCTCAGAATACCATGGTAACTCCTCAGAATCCTATGGGAACTTCTCAGAATCCAATGGGAAACTCTCAGAATACTATGGGGGCTCCTCAGAATACTATGGGAACTCCTCAGAATTCTATGGGAACTTCTCAGAATCCTATGGGGAATCCTCAGAATACTATGGGAACTTCTCAGAATCTGATGGGAACTGCTCAGAATTCTATGGGAACTCCTCAGAATCCTATGGGAACTTCTCAGAATCCTATGGGAAATCCTCAGAATCTGATGGGAACTTCTCAGACTCCCATGGGAACTCCTCAGAATCCGATGGGAAATCCTCAGAATCCCATGGGAACTCCTCAAAATCCAATGGGAAATCCTCAGAATCCTATGGGAACTCCTCAGAATCCGATGGGAACTCCTCCAAATCCGATGGGAACTCCTCAAAATGCAATTGGTGGCCCTCAAAATGTGATGGGAATGCCACAGAGCCCTATGGGAGGTCCACAGAATGTGCTGGTAATACCGCAGAATCCCATGACCACGCCACAAAGTCCTATTAATACCCAACAGAATATGCTGGGAACTCCACAAACTTCCATGACAACTTCGAATGCAATTGGAGGTTCACAGAATGCGATTGGAAATATGCAAGATCCTGCAGGAAATTCACAGAATTCATTGAACAATATCCAGAGTAATAACAGCAATCAGAATTCCATGAGCATGATGCAGAATTCACATAATCATATGCACGGTCATCACGAAATGGGTAATGCTCCTGGAAACAATATGCAAGACACATACAACAGAATGTCTGCTATGGAGTCAAATAATTCTAATCAGAGTGTCTCATATAATTCAGGAAATAACGTGAACTCCTATCACCAACAACAAGGACTGCAGAATAGATCAATGCAGCAAGGAAATAATACAAGTAATAACGTGTCAAATGATTTCAAAATGTGTGGGAATGGCTCAAATAACCTTTATGGACCAATGCCAGGTAATGTTCCATACCTTGGTGAAAATATGGGAGGTATGTCTATGGGCAAAACTGAAACAGGTCAGGGTCCAATGAATATGATGCCTGTGGATGGTAATGCACCTAGTGGTCCAGGCACCCATGTTGGTAGTGACATGCAGATGTACGGTCCACAGTCGGGTGGAATGCAGTATCCAAATAGATGGGATGATACTGCTGCAAGTGGCAGATTTCCACCTACCTCACAGCAACAAGAAGAGAATAAAGTGAAGTGTGAAGGGAATGTTAAAGAAGAATCTCAACACATGTCTTCTGATGGAAGTATGATGGGTATGAACAAGGATAAATTGAAATATGGCGAAGATGACAAGTGTCTCGAGCAAACAAGTGCTTCAGGCTCAAAATCTTCAGAAGCTTCTGATCAGAAGGCAGGAGAAAACAGACAACTTTCCAGGGAAGGTTATCCATCAGGCAATGATTCTATTAAATGTCTAAATGATTTGAAACCTTTGGATTCTGGTATGAAAAACGAGCAAGATGGAAAGAGTAATTCAGTTTCGTCATGTAATGTTCAGCAAAGTAACAGTATTATAAATCCTCAATCTTCTAACTTAAAAGCAGAAGACAAAGTTAGTATGAACTGCTCAAATGAGACCCAAACCGATATACCTCCTATGTCAGCAAATGCATATGGGTCCTTGAAATCAGAAATATCTGGAATGTCTGACATGTCTACACAGCATAATGCTTTTAAAATGGAGTCCAGTGCATTTAAAACAGATTGTCATTCCCAAATTGGCACAGTTAAGGCATTTGAAAGAAATCCGTCATCTCCACACTCTAGAGACAAGGAAATGAGGGACATCAAGGAATACGAGATGAATAATGATAAAAAGGATATCAAATCAATGGAAGGTGCAGAGGGAAGAAGATGTGAGTCAGTAGCTGTTGAGAGTAAAGATGCCAGTTGTGGGACGCCCAATTTTGACTGTCCAAAAGACCTCAACCTGAATGAAGGAAAGCATGTAGTGGAATTGGGACCAGGAGCAGCAAGGAACATCGGAGGAAAGGAGGATCCTGGCATTCCTTATGATTGGGTGAGTAAATTAATTTTTATTTTTATCATTTTTTAGCAGTAAGCTTTGAAACCTCGTAACTCACTTTCTTGGTGTTTTTTTAACTTCGACATTGAAGTAAAAATTGCTGCTGTGTAGTGACGTTTGAACAGATTCATACTCATAGTATTTATCGAAATCACGAGAATGCTTCGTGTGGTAATGTCTTTTAATGTTATATTTCTTCATCAATTCAATTCAATTTATTTGGCCATTAGACATACAGTTTTAGGCTTCGTCAGAATACATTGAAAAAACATATAAATACATTTTAAAAAACACTAATTAGAAACAGTAAAATTTAAGTAATACAATGAAAACATGAAATAATTTGAAACTTTTAAATTGAAGAAAACTAACTAAATTGCAATTAAACTTATTTATTAAAATACAATTTCATACAAATTTGTGTTGAAAAACTCAGCAACAGAATAATAATTGTAACTAATCTAAATAACTTTATTTATTAAAAAACAATTTCGTATGAATTTATGTTAAGAAACTCATCTACAGAGTAGAAAGGATTAATTAAAAGCCAATTATAAAATCTAGCTTTGAAACTGTTGGTTGGTAACTCATAATATTGACTGGGAAGCTTATTATATAATTTCATCCCCATGACAGAAAAATTTGTACTAGTTTTATGTAATCTACAGTATGGAATATTAATTTGTTCACTATTTCTAATTTCATGATCATGTATATTGGCTATTAATGAGTAATTGTCTATATTTTGTCGAGTGTAAAGGACTAGGTCGTATATATATAAATTTATGACAGTTAATATCTGTGATTGTTTGAAAAGAGGTCGACAATGTTCAAGATAGTTTGATTGACATAGAATTCCAATGGCTTTCTTTTGCAAAATCAACACGCTCCCAATTTTGCTACCATTTCCCCAGAAAATTAAGGCATACCTAATTATCGACTGAAAGAACGAAAAATAGGCACATCTTAAATAATTTCGAGAAACACAAATCACTCATTTCTTTAATAAATATATGGATGTAATGTCATTGCAAATAACACAAATCACTTTATCTCCATGCTCTTTCACAAAATAATTACCATACCGAGCCAAAATTCATTAAACTATCAATCCTGCGAGATTTCGAAAGCATTTTGCACTGTTTTGATTAAATACGCAACTGAGTTGTACTGTAACACATGAGTAAACTCTACACAGGTAACAGTAACTGTATGTGAGGGATGATGGGTATTTGTGAAATATATTGAAGTGCAAACCTAAGCAACCTCCTCCCATATTCCTTAGTGTAAGTTCCAAAAATAGTTTCGTATAATATAACAATAAAAGAATTAACTAAATCATAGATTTGTATGATATTGTACAGTGTGGATAGTTTGTAAAAAAAAAAGTTTTCTCTACAATACAGCTTCATGGCTTCTAGTGACAAAAAAAAAAATGAAATTTTGGTTTTTATCGTTTTTCGGTAGTTTAATATGTGTAAAATGATAATATGATTTTATGTCTTCTAATTGTCAGCTTTTAGCCCTATCTTCCTTAAAAATATTGTACTTAATGCAAACAATTTTATTAATGAAAATTTTTTTCTTGCAACTGCTCAGTAGAATTTTAAATTTATTTAGCCAATTGTATACATAATAGTAATATGCGTTACAAGAGCGGTATGTTGAAGTTTTCATGTTCGAGGAAAAGTTTGAAAAAGCGAAACGTAGTTGAGCTTTTTTAATTTCCGAGAATTTAAAGAAAACATACTGTTCGTGTATCGTACATTATTTTGTGCGAAGATTGTTTATTACATACCTGAAAGAGGAATTTCTAATTAGTTGCAATGAAATCTCCATCTTGGTTTCTGTTCAATGACGGCAAATTTGCAAAACAAAAATATCTATCTTCAACATTGTTGCTTTAAAATGTTTTCTGTGTTTACTATACTCCAGCAGGCCGTGATATACGTCTGTCTTCCCCCCCCCCCCCAGTCTATAAATGCGAACTTAAAACAAACAGTAAGGTTATGTAATGATTTATTTTTCATTTTAATATTTTAACAATATTATTTATATAACATATTGCAGTAATAACATCGGCAAGTTTAATTTTGCCGGTCTTGTTGATTTTTTCATGGCTTCCTTAATGTTACTTGCATCACGAATGCAGTAACTTTAGTGGAGTTGTAGAGTTTACTTAATTTTTGCAGATATTTAAAAACAATAATTAACAGTGCAATTTCGTCCACACCTGTGGAGTAACGGTCAGCACGTCTGGCTGTGAAACCAGGTGGCCCGGGTTCGAATCCCAGTCGGGGCAAGTTACCTGGTTGAGGTTTTTTCCGGGGTTTTCCCTCAACCCAATAGGAGCAAATGCTGGGTAACTTTCGGTGCTGGACCCCGGACTCATTTCGCCAGCATTATCACCTTCATATCATTCAGACGCTAAATAACCTAGATGTTGATACAGCATCGTAAAATAACCCAATGAAAAAAAAAAACAGTGCAATTTAGGTGAAATTGCAGTGGTAAGTTTCCAATTTATAATTATTACTATATTGTACATCTCTAAAAATAATATGTTAAAAGCCTGAAGCAGTAAAATCAATATGTCACTTAAGCGGTAAGAAGAGGGAAATTGTTATGTGTGTTAGGTTGGGAATACTGAATGTGAAATTTTGCACTTTCCGCGGATAGGTTTTGTGCGGAAACCAAGCAAATACGCATGATCTCGCACAAAAATATGTTACATATCCGTATTTTTTTTATACATTTGTATCTTTTATAACTTCTGAGAAAAGTGTACCCAAAATTGAGGAATTTAACATTGTAAGATATGGAAGTACAGAAGACACTGCTCACTTACTAGATTAAACACAGGATGTATTGCCTGCTATGTCTGTTTCCAGATAATTACACTGTATTTCTTCAAGAAAAGAAGCAGCTTGAATATAGACAATAATATGCAATAGTTACTATACTTATCACTTAATTTTCAATTCAGAAATATTTGTTTTTCAGTTAGATATATTGAAATGCAAACTGGATGAGATGCAGGTTTTAGATGTAAAAAAAAATCTTTATTATATCACGCAGGCAGAAGAGTTAAATCAATATTTCTTGTTACAGGCTACAGAGTTGTTGAAGAACTATATTCCAGGATCTATTGAAAACTCTGCAAAGATGGAGGTGCTATTCTGTATTTTGGAAGAATCAATGGCTCTAGGAGATCGTATGCTAGTATTCAGTCAGTCTCTCTTCACCTTGAATCTCATAGAAGATTTTCTTCAGAGGAATAATTTACCTGGTAAACAGGAGAAATGGGCACGGAATTGGAATTACTACCGTAAGTAAAAATTTACTTTTTCAATTATACAGTTTTTATGTATCACTTGAATTACTGCAAATCCAGTAGTGAAGATTTATCTCTGTCCCTAAGGGATGTAAAAGATATGTTTCCTTCGTCTTGTGTTCACATCCTATGTTATTTTAAGTGGTGGCTTGCATTGGTTGACCACATGTCAACATGCTTGTGAATTTATATATTGGTTCACATTCCTCTCAAGAGTAAAGGCACAGAACCTAATCATTGATTGTTAACAATGATTGAGAGGAGGAGAATGGTGGCGATGATGATGATATGAATTAATTTTCAGATTGACAAAAATCTTTCAGACTTCCAAAGAATAGTATAGTTACTGTTCTCCTTACTGGTATAAGGTTTAGTTCACATAATTGATGACAAAATTTTCTAGAAGCCAAAATTGATCAGAAATCTTTGATTTAATTTAATTGTCTTTAGACGGATAATTCTTTTCATATCATACCAGGTCAGAAACTCCTTAAGTACATTTCTCATTCAGTTTTTATGAATGGAATTGGTGTAAGACTTTTGGGTTTTGGATTTTCTGCTTAGATGCAGTAACATTTATTGTCTTGGAGCTATATATTGGCTCCATCATTAGGGAAGGAAAGAAAGAGAAATCTGTTAGATTTGTTAACAATTAGTGCTCCTCTCCAGTTCTAAAGACTTTCACAGTGTTTACAGTTTATCATAGTGCATGATTTTTGGATTTTTACATCATGTCATGTATGCAGAAACAATTATTTTGTCTCTGGATTTATATTTTACTTTGGGACACATCATGAATGGTTTTATAGGTAATCTACATAGCATTATCTAGGGTGCACCTATTTTATACCTGAGTTATTGCGACAAAAGGTTAGAGAAATTATATCCTCTTAACATGCTAGAAATAGTGAATAATGCTGAATAGCTAGAAAAATTTTGAAGAAAAAAATAGACTTACCAGTACTGCAAAAACTGGCTCTGGAAATAATCAATACAAAATTTCCAAAAGAAGAATGGATCCACATTTACACTAATGAATTGCTACTTAATAAAGAATCTAAGGCAGGAGCAGGAATTTGTAGTAAATATTCTCATCTTTCATCAGCCTAGGACCGAATACAACACACTTAGAAGGGAAACTAGAAGCCATAAAAACGTCTTAATGTGATTCAAAAGCAGCAATCAAAGCAGTAGTGAAACCTTCACATCAATACTGGAGAATAAGTTAAATAATTCAATCTGTAAAGCACTTACAAAATCTAGGAAAAATAGTTATCTTCCACTGAATTCCATACCATTGTGAGACAACTGTGAATGAGCATGCTGATTTTCTAACCAGCCTCTGCAATAATATCTGAAGCAGCAAAATTAAAAATTCAAAGAACAGTGAAAGCAAGATTAGATGAACATTTCAGAAACGAACCTGAAAATGAGCAGTGAAGTGAAACTTTGAAGAATAAACACCTAATCGTAGATTTCCTCAGAATGGCATCAGTTCCACTTAGGACACAACTTTTTTGCAGCTCACCTCCTCAGAATGTGATTCTATCCATTGTCGTGTGCCAGCCTCCTGCTGATGTCCCTCTGCTGATGACTGTTGTCCCAGGTGTAGAGAGGGGAAACGGGAGTGACGTGACAAGGGGAATGGAAGTGTGTGGGGAAGAGTGATGTTACGATATAGGTGTTGTGCTTCGATCTGCTTTGACGTTCTCCTGCTGACTGTGGTCCCAGATGATGAGAGGGGAAACGGGAGTGGACAGGTGGTGACGAACTTCGTGGGGGGGGGGGTTATACGATGACGTAGGAAGAAAATACGTTGATACATAGTAATTTATTTGAAATAAGCAGTGTCCTTCTCATATTCGTGGGCAGGGGAAACGGGAGTGTCTTTGAGAAACTCTAGAATATTGCCGTTTTTGTCCCTGTGACTCTGCTGAAGCTTAACTTGAAGGCGTGCTGTTGTCATGACTGAGAATATTGGAGAGGGGTAACGGGAGTCCTGGGGAGAGATGAAGACAAGACGAGGGAGAGAGAGTAGCGAGGGGCTGGTATAAAGGGAACGGGCTAGCAACATAGACAGGAGTAGAGAGGAGAAACGGGAGTGCCTGGGGAAAACTGAAGAGAGAGTTTGCTCGAAAAAGGGGTGCGAATACGGTGGGTAGGAGAACTGAGAGACGGGAAGCAGGGGTGGTGGAGGTTCTCGCCTATCGAAGCTCTGCCCTCAAAGGGACCGCAATTCGACGACCGATGAGAGATGGAGGGGTTACTCTCTGCTAACGAGCTCCGCTGACAAATGGCTGGCGATGGGCATCCACAGAGAGAGAATTCAAGGATAGAAAACACAACGTTTTCTAAAAGGGTTCGAGTACGGTGAAGTAAAGACCTCTCTGCTAACGAGCTCCACTGACAAATGGCCGGCGATGGGCGTCCACAGAGAGGGCAGTCAAGAATAGAAAACACAAGATTTTCTAAAAGGGTTAGAGTACAGTGAAGTAAAGACCTCTCTGCTAATGAACTCCGCTGACAAATGGCCAGCAATAGGCATCCACAGAGAGAGAATTCAAGGATAGAAAACACAACGTTTTCTAAAAGGGTTCGAGCACGGTGAAGTAAAGACCTCTCTGCTAACGAGCTCCACTGACAAATGGCCAGCGATGGGCGTCCACAGAGAGGGCAGTCAAGAATAGAAAAAACAAGATTTTCTAAAAGGGTTAGAGTACAGTGAAGTAAAGACCTCTCTGCTAATGAACTCCGCTGACAAATGGCCAGCAATAGGCATCCACAGAGAGAGAATTCAAGGATAGAAAACACAACGTTTTCTAAAAGGGTTCGAGCACGGTGAAGTAAAGACCTCTCTGCTAACGAGCTCTGCTGACAAATGGCCGGCGATGGGCGTCTACAGAGACGGAAGTCGGAGATAGAGAAGACAATGTTTTCTAAAAGGGTTAGAGCACGTGGAATCCAGACAAGGTGATAAAGGGGGGGGGAGGTAATCCAGAAGAGTGATACTAGGATTGCTTGGTGAGGGAGATTGGAGCAGGGAGGCGGAGACAGAGTCGGTGATGCGTTTCTGTTCTGGGGGTAAGTGTCGGCCATGAAAACCTGGTCCAACGAAGTACAGCACACTGGATCAGAGAAAGAAATGTTGTCGGTGGCAGAGGGAGCATTGTAGCTGCCCCCCCTAGCCGGCGACGAATGTGTCTATGCCATTTGGGCCTGCCTTATATACACTTCGGGCTTCGCGCAATTTCGCCCCCTCTTTGGTGTGGGTTTGAGCATTATGACGCTATGACGTCAGAACGCCCGTGAAAACCCTGTCTTGTGGCAAGCCACGTGCTTGCTTGGCCATGTGGCCACCCGACTGCAAGGCGCCAGGACACTCATCCTCTTCTCTGCACTGCAGCCCGGAGGGTGGCTGCATCCGGTGTTAACATGAGGGGGAGATGGCTGCTAGGGACCTGCGTTGACGATTTGAAACTTGAAAACACGAGACCTAAAGAATCCGCACGGGCATGAAAGAAATGACATACAACACCATCACGTTATTGTCCGTTATGTCAGTATCTGCAAATAATGAATAAAGATCATCTTTTCAAGTGTCAAGATATTAAAAAGATTGATGCTGATGAAGAGATTCAAAGTAAAGAGCATTGGTGAACAACAAGAACAATATATACAGAAACATTCATTATTTAAGGAAAGGCAAGAAGAGGGGAATCCCCATTGAGAATAGCTTGCCTTCCTTGATGGAGCCAGTAGCTTCGAAACATCGGATGTTATCCATCTGTGACACTACAAAAACCCCAAAAATCTTGTACCATGCCAAAGACCATAAAAGTTTTAAATTGAACTTAATAATTGAAATTGTAAAGAAAAGATTCCACATGCAAAAATTCTGAGTTTTCTATTGAGTTAATAAAATATAATTGTTAATATTTACGTTATCACAATCTCCAGTGTTCCGATGTCCTGTCAGCTCCTCCTCCATGGCATCATATGTACCTTCCATCCAGCTTGGAACATCATACTTATGGACCATATTTTTTGTGAAATGAAATGGGTGATTTTGATGTTAAACCTACCACTATTTCGGTAGGTATTTCATGAAATAAGTTGTCAATTTGGTGGGTATTTCTTCAAATAATTTTTCAGTTAATTGTACTATGTTAAGTTTAACATAAAACTTTTTTATTTAATTATTTGTTCTTACATATATAACATCAGCATCACTAAAATATGAACTAAGTATGGTTTCTACATTGCCCACAGTTGTGCTACAGTTAGTGAATATTTTTGTGAATTCAGAAAAACCCCTCTCACTGCCAACTTAGATATAGAGAATCACTGTCTGCAAATAATTCACACTAAATTCACTGTGATCATCTTCTAAAGCCCCCCAAAACCTCTTTCCATTAAAATATAACCTCCATTGCACAACATACAGAAATCTGTCTTTTCTCAATGGTCTTAGAGATAGTAAAAATGAATGTGAACAATATCCAAACAGAAAATACAGAGATATTGGCATCACCAATTAACTGAAACAAAAGTCACAAAAATGTTTTTGAATACTACTGAATAAAATTTTGGTGCATATTTCGTATTTTTTTGCAATAGAGGGAGTATATTCCGTGGCTGTTGGCATATTTCACACAATGATCCAAATTTCGCGTTATTTCGCGAGTTTTTTTTTTTATTCTTCATTTTCTTTTTCTTAAATTTAATATGGTATTTTAGGTAAATTAATTTAAAGTTAAGGAAAGAAGGTGAAATTTTGGTCATTTTTTCGAGAGAGAGAGAGAGAGAGAGAGCTTTTTACATTTTTTTTTTTTTTTTTTTTATTTTTATTTATTTATTTTCTTTTACAGAAGTAATCATTGACCTTTCATTTATATGTTGGCCAGATTTTATCAACAAAATCGTCTCCAAAATTCATACTTTAGTTATATTTCACAATTACAAACAGGTTTTCGTGACAGAAAATCGATATTTTAAAGCCATTTTTTCACACACTTGCATTTTTACTGCATTTACTTATACTTAACATTCAAATATTATAGGCTGCAACAAATTTCACACTAAGAAGTTGAAATCTTTACTTCATATTCTGAAAAGTATAGTTAACAAAACTACAGAGCTTTTTTGGATAAAGGAAATATTTAAAAAATTAAAAAATAAAATATACTATCCAGACACTAAAAAAATTAAAATTTTTTAACTGACTGGGTTATTTTTTTTTCAAATACATACATTCAAAATTCAAATTATGGCTCTTCTGTCAAATCATATGCATGTCAAAGATGATGCTGTGCAATTTTTTTCAGATCTGTAACATATTTTGTAGGAGTAGACATTTAAAAAAATTGTAATAACTCAAAAACTATTAAACTTGGGGCATTAATACTAATGACAAGAGGTTGGTGTATGCAAAAAAACAACAGAGTCATGGCATAGTTGAGTAATTTAAGATTATTCTCTTCAACAGGGCTGGATGGAAGCACATCAGCATTAGAACGAGAGAAGCTGATCAACGAATACAATTCAAATCCAAATATACATTTGTTCCTTGTTTCAACAAGAGCTGGTTCTCTAGGAATTAATTTAGTAGGTGCCAATCGTGTTGTTGTTTTTGATGCTTCATGGAATCCTTGCCATGACACACAAGCAGTATGCAGAGTATACAGGTAATAGAGACAAGTAGAACTAGTATTTTTGTATAATAGTGATATGAAAAATATGTATGTATTTACATAATATAAATTTGTTGAAGTCCCCTTTTCTCTTCTTTCTTTTTACTGCACCTGTCACAGATGTATGGGGTGCTTTCTCAGGCTCATTGTCTAGCCCAAGGCACACTGTGTGTATCATCCGGCACAGAGAAATACTACTACATATTGTTGTTGTTGTTATTATTATTATTATTATTATTATTATTGTCATCATCATATTTGCTTCATACAGATATGGTCAGAAGAAACCCTGCTTTGTGTATCGACTTGTTATGGACAATTGTTTGGAGAAGAAAATTTATGATCGGCAGATTAATAAACAAGGAATGGCAGATAGAGTTGTTGATGAATGTAACCCAGATGCTCATCTATCCATTAAAGAAGTTACAAATTTGTGCTGGGATAATGAACAGGACACAGAACCACGAGATTTTAGTGCCGAGAAAGATAAATATATTGACGTGGTTATGCAAAAAGTTCTAGACAGGTTCAGCTCACGGCTCTCTAAGGTAAGTTCATATATTTTTTATTTATTACCTCCAAGTTGTTTTAGGGTAACTTGCCAATGACATTAAAAGAAACAATATTGTAACATTTATTTCTACTTTTAACCACCACACCTGTCACAATGTGACTTTTATTTTTAACAATCTCCTTACAATAATGGGTATTCCACTCAACACAGCAACACAATAGTCGTTATAATGACACACGTGTATTATTGAGAAGAACAACAATGTACTCCTAATTTCAACTAATGTTCACAAAGAACTATGTGTAGAACAAAACTGTCAGTTCACAGTTTGTTCTCCTTGGCTAGTTCTTCTAGCTCACTCACTCAAGTTCACTGTACGTCGAACCCAAGCCTTCCAGATACACTTCACTACACATCGAACCCAAGTCTTCCAGATGCGGTTCCCTGCACTTCGAACCCAACCCTCTGGATATGTCGCACTCACCTGGATACTGCCACAGTTACAGACTCATTCAAGTTCACTGCACGTCGAACTCATCCTCTGGATACGTCGCCGCTGTCTAAGACAAGACTTGAAGGCTGACTGGAGACTAACTCTTCTGAAGACTGCTCACGCTTTTATTACTAAACCGTAACATCTCGAATCTTTGATTCGCGTGGCTTACAGAAACATTGAGAGGATTACACTTCTAGACGCTTCCCCTGATCTCTCCACTCCTCGCCGTCTCGTAGTTTTCCCCACGCCTTCCTTCTTGCTGGATGCACGCGCACACTCCCGAGACAACTAGAATCTTCCAGCACAGTGTCACAATATTGATATCCATATATGCAGAAGGAGACAGTTTGGAAAATTGTAGGCATATGTTTGTGTGTTTGTCTCTATCTTTCTGTGCGTATGTAATGTAAATGTATGATTTCTTTAAGCATGCTTTAGATGATGCTTAGTTGTCTTGTAGTACAGACTCATAAGAATGAAAGAAAGGTTACTTGGTGCATTTCCTAAACCTTGTATAATTACATACTTTTTTTTTTTCAGGAACCATTCCAGCATGAAAGTCTTCTTGTAGACCGTAAAGAAAAGAAATTGTCTCAGGCAGAAAAACGACTAGCAAAACGATCATATGAATTGGAGAAACAGGCAAACATAAACTACAGTCACAGGCCTCAATATGCTTATTATCCTGGAAGTACAGCAGCAGTAGGCAATCCTGGCATGCAAGGCACAGGACTTCAGATAAGGTCAGATATGACAAAGTATGTGCATCATACTACGAATGTGCACAGCAGGTTTAATTCTCACTGTACCTTGTTTCTCTAGAAAATAATGTGCTGCAGAAACAAACTCGTATTTATGTTGTTGAGTAGTTATTTTCTGTTTAATTGCAAAAAAATGTTACGCCATTTTCAGCCATCACAGGTTTTGTAGAAACACTTCTTCATGATTCCTGTGTAAGAGACTGAAAATAGTGTCAAATTTTGTTAAACCCTTATTACGCAAAGATTTTATCTCATACACTTCTCTGGAGAAGTACTTTTGTACCTCTTTGACATTTTCACTTGGAAATAATTTCTTCGTGTTTGTTCAGAAAACCTGTGATGTATGAACATTAAAAGTACATTTCTATACTGTAATCCCTTCCCAGGGCTATTAGGACGGATGGTACTGGTGGAGTGATGCCAAAACCAGTTGCCAGTGTTCGTCCTATGCAAGCTGAATTGAGTCAACAACTAGAACGAGGTCAAGCAAATCGCTCAACAGTCACAACACTCAATACAAGTGGACGTTCTAGATGGATTCCAGCAGAGGTATGGCAGAGGCAAGGAATGTCTGCTCAGGAGATGACACTTCCTTTGGGTGAGTACTGTGTTTTATTTTTTGTACTGCATTTTACTTTATTTTGACATATTGTTATAATTACAGTACCATCTATTGTTTTGCAATGCTGTAAGCTGCAATGTGTACTGTGCAGGCAGGTAAATATAAAGATGGGTTTATCTTCATACACAACATGTTGGCTAACAAGTGCATATAAAGATAAGTACATTAGATATTTCTTCAGTGTTTGGCCGATATATTGGTATTGGGATCAAATAATATGTTGGCCAGAAGTGTTGTACTGGCTCCAATAACTGTATGAAGATAATGAGTCAGCAACAGTAAGTGAATGAGGACGGACACATGTAGGAGAGCTCAAGTAGAGAGAAAGAATAGTATAGAGGGTATTGGCCCTACAATGAAGATATAAGTAGAACAGTAAAATGGAAAGTGTCACTGAATTAATTAGAGAAGAATGGAGCATATTAGCTCAAGAAATAAATTCCATGGACCACAAGACACAAGTTTTGGAAAAGTTACATAATCCACACAAGCTACAAGGGAAAAGTCAAACAATTGTTAACTTAAAAGCAAACATTGAAGAAAACAAAAAGAAGATTGAAAAACTACCTCAGGAAAATATGCAAATGAGCAGTAGAATCAAATATTTTGAAGAGGATCAAAGGAAAAAGAATGTGATAATTTTCGGCTTTAAAGAAGTGAGACAGTGTGCTATGTGTGTTTGGACCTATTCAATTTAGACGTAAGTGAAAAATACATTGAAGAAACACATGTACAGATTAGAAAAGGGAATAAACAGACTATTTTAGTAAAATTTACAAGCATGCAAACATGAGAACGAAAGAATTAGTTATGATGAAGTGGAGAAATTTGAAGCAGTGATTAGACATAAAAATTCTTTGACCACCTCTGTGGTGTAGGGGTCAGTATGCTGATCTCTTACACAGAGGGCCCGGGTTCGATTCCCGGTCAGGTTAAATTTCCTGGTTGAGATTTTTCAGGGTTTTTCCTCAACCGTAAGGCAAATGCCAGGAAATTCGGGCCACAACATCCCTGAAAATCACCGGCCCCTTTCATCACCGAAATCATATTCATAACAAATCAGTCATATACATATACAGTCGCCATCTAGTTCACAACAGTAGAACAGTCTCAACAATAGTACACAGGCCTTCGGATTTCAACCAAAGATTAACTTGCGATATGACCATAGATGTTAAAGCGAGTATAAATAACAGCGAGAAAAAAAAATTCTTTGACAAGTGCAGGAGGAAAGAGATAAATGTGACGTTTGTTTAATAAGAGGGAATAAAAGTGTTAGCTATGAAATTTAGGTGTAATAGAGCTTTCCACAAGACAGTGTATATGTAATGAATGTAATTGTGGCATCAGATTCAAAATTGTGATGTCTGCATTACACGAAATACATCAATGTATGTATCAAGATAAACAGCTAACCCAAAACACACACATGTCATGGGACCTATGCATGTACAGATTCTCGTCTACTAGCAGTTAGTACCCAACTGTCTCCACGGTAATGGCATTCACAATATGATAAAGGAACTGAATGTTGCTAAATGTGTAAAACATTTAGTGATAAAGAATATGTCACTTTCGTAACACTAATTTTTACTTCACTAATATTCCTTCCGAATAATCATGTACTCCTCCATAACCATTCTGTTTCTGTTATGTTCACTTTTGTTTATACACTTCATTGAGTATCTGAATTTGACATTTGTAGCATAGCTTACTTTAAGGCAGTTTCTACCCTCTCTCTACAATGCCTTTCAGCCTAGTTCTCTTTTTGACATGACTACTGTAGAACATTTACAAGATAGACTAAAGCTATGATTGTGTGTGTGTTACAGACGTTTTTGAAACAAGTAATATTGTTTTTGTTCTATTTCAGATGTTGTAATTCCCACGAACTCTCCAGACCGTGCATCAATAGTTCTTAAAGCTGGCCAGCGTGTGATGGTACTCAAGAGTCCAAAGGGAATCTACATGCAGCTGGAAAATGGGAAAATCATTGCTATTCGTACTGCATTCAAAGTTGGTGGTGGAGCCAAGGGAGCTGGACCACAGCATCAGGATTGCAAACCTGCTCCTGAGAAAACTGAGTTGAACACTCCAGATTACAAGAAAGGTACATTCATTACTAGGGACCTGTATTAGGTGTTACATTTTCGAGAAAGTGGTGTTATTTTTTAGTTTCTAAAATGCACTTTGCGTAAATCAGGCAGTTCAGTCAATTATTCAAAGCAATGCTGCCATATTTAACATCAAATTTACCAATGGAGCTCTTAGAGTACAGAAATTTATTTATTTATGTAATTTATTTATTTATTTTCTTTGCTCTCCCATTTATACAGCTAGAATAGATTTACAAATGGTGTGACATAACCTCTCATAATTTTTACGTGCTTATTACTCCTGTATGCAAAATTCTTGGTTGGTTGGTTGGTTTCTAATGGCAGACACAGAAGATTTTCTTCATTTTCTTCTGACACTCATTTTGTATCCTAGTCCAAGGTATGATGCTTTAGAACACACAGCTATGGCTTGGGGCTACTGCATAGATATCATTCACAAATTTCATGAAAATATTGCTGTTGAACTGTTACACATTAAGAATATGTTCACACTGAAAAGTTTTCATTTAACTTTGTTAACAAATCATGGTCGTGTACATATTGCATTATTTATTTTAATTTATTAGTCTGACCCAATATTTTGGGTTTGCCTTGTGACACAGAATAGTTCACAATAAAATTTAAAACGAAAAATTATATAAGCAGGTTTCAAACAAAAGAGATTAAGACATAATAGAAAAAAATAGAACCTAGTACAATTTAAATTGAATGTACACTATGGCGAAATATCACTACAGAAAATTTTATTATGGTGGTGACCATAGCATCTTGAAGGTCTCTTTTTGGCGTGTAATTTTCCCTCCACTTTACAAAGGTCTTCAGAATAGTGCCTCTTGCTCTGAAAAAGAGACTGGTAACTGTAATTTTTTTCAATTAGGTATTGAATCAAGCTCGTAAATTTTCTTTTTCTCTTCATTCACTTCACATGTTCATTAACTTTTGCAGTGTTGTAAATTTAATTGCTTGGTCATGAAAGACTTTTGCGAACTTAATTCTGTCCATCTTTGCTGAAACTTTATTTTTCACACTTCTCATGAACCTATATTTTACCTATTATTTTGCAGAAATGTAATAAATAATGTCGCATTTGATACCATTTCCTTCTTCCTCATATTCACGTTACAAACTTCTCTAACATTTGATTTTGGACAGAAAGTCGAAGAAGAGCAATAATTTTAATGTTAACATGGTTAATCAACAATGTGTGTGTGCTTTGGTGTGGATGGTTCATTTGTTACTATGAATGTTTCTGGACTGAAGTAACACAGATCACTCAGTCAAGGTCAGTGGGTTGTATAGAAAAAAATTTTTCCACAAATGGGAAGTAAACTGGGGTCCTGCGTAAAGCAGAGTTTAAAAAATCACCATTTCATGTTCTGAGAGAATTCTAATTCTGATCTTTCTTTTTCTTTTTTTCTCCCCCAGAGAGTAATGTTCCTCCAATTAATCGCACAGTCAACACAACCAAAGTCAGCAATGTACTTCCATTCAAGAATAACTCTGCCATTACAATAATACCAAAGAATGCAACACCACAGCAGAGAGCACCTAGCAAACCTATTGGTAGAATGGGAAGTAACAGCAGTGGAGGTGGGATTGTAAAACAGGACGTAACTGTGAAACCATGGGGACCCAGAATCAGCTCGTCTGGTGCAGATATTGTTCCCATAACAATGGGAGGTAATAAGAACATTGGCTCGCAGCAGCCCATGGCGCAAGCAAGACCTTACTATCATCGAACTAATGTCAACAGTGGTGCAGGTAATGTGTTTTTCAGTCTATAATTTGTAGTATTTTCTATTTGAAAACATTATTAGAAAGAAAGGAAAAAATATAAGAACACCGATAGATAGTTTTTCTGTTCTGAAATATATATAAACAATGCACATAACTTTATTAGTACTTACTTACTTATGGCGTTTAAGGAACCCGGAGGTTCATTGCCGCCCTCACATGAGCCTGCCATCGGTCCCTATCCTTAGCAAGATTAATCCAGTCTCTACCATCATATCTCACCTCCCTCAAATCCATTTTCATATTATCCTCCCATCTACGTCTCGGCCTCCCCAAAGGTCTTATTCCCTCCGGCCTCCCAACTAACACTCTATATGCATTTCTGGACTTGCCCATACGTGCTACATGCCCTGCGCATCTCAAAGTCTGGATTTAATGTTCCTAATTATGTCAGATGAAGAATAAAATGTATGCAGTTCTGCGTTGTGTAACTTTCTCCATTCTCCTGTAACTTCATCCCTCTTAGCCCAAATATTTTCCTAAGCACCTTATTCTCAAATACCCTTAACCTCTGTTCAGCTCTCAAAGTGAGAGTCCATACAGAAAAACCGGTAATATTGTTTTATAAATTCTAACTTTCAGCTTTTTGAGAGCAGACTGGATGATAAAAGCTTCTCAACTGAACAGTAATACACATTTTCCGCATTATTCTGTATTTAATTTCCTCCTGAGTATCATTTATATTTGTTCCTGTTGCTCCAAGATATTTGAATTTTTCCATCTCTTCAAAGGATAAATTTCCAATTTTTATATTTCCATTTCGTACTATGTTCTGGTCGCGAGACGTAATCATATACTACTTTATTAATACATCCATTTTTATTTTAAAATTGTCGTTGTCATTTATCTATTTACTCAATTATAAGACACACTTGATTTTCTAATTGTTGTCTTTTAAGCTTTACTTGCATACTAGAAAACAAATGGAGAAACTCCAATGTTCTGAGCATTTGATTAATTAATTACCAATTAGCAGTAGGCCTCCTTTGTGTGTTTGGTGTGGAGCATGTTATAATCGCCAGCTTTTTTTTTTTTTTTTTTTTTTTTAAGGGGGAAGTGTGAGGTTCATAAAATTTAAAATTTGAATGCATGTTATATTTGATACCATGTTATAATCGAGTTAATACAGTATATTGCTTAGTTCAAAATCCTGTTTCATTTCGAATTAAAATACATCTTTCCGTCACTTAACGGGTCTTCCTGCAGATATAAATTCTTCAGTTGATATTTTCAACATTGCAGTGGTATTCTACTACTGTCTGTATGTTCTAAAAACAGTGGTATTGAAAGAGCTGAAACAAAGCACAGTCATCTCAGTGATTTCTCTTGCATGTAAGGAAGAAGAGATCCACCACTGTGGAGTAATGGTTAGCATGTCTGGCTTTGAAACGAGTGGGCCTGGGTTCGAATTCTGGTTCAGACGAATTATCCGGTTTGGGGTTTTTCCGAGTTTTTCTCCTCTCAACCAATTGAAACAGAATTGCTGGGTAACTTTCGGTATTGAACTTTGGACACATTTTGCCTTCATTAATTTCAAATTCGTCTATCATCTTTCAGTAGTTTAAGGTCGACAGAGGATGCAACAGAATGTAGTAATGTGACTTGCATTAAGATGCATTGATCTGAGGAAACTGCAGAAGTCCCAGGGGGACAGAGAGGCTTTCATAGCAGACTCCATCGTAACTCTGTGAATTGATAGATGGCACCAAATAGTGAATCATGATACCTACAACAATGCGATCTTCAGATCAATACAGGATACAGCAAGCCGTAGTGCCGTGAATTGCATATTGATGACATCAATCTGAGGAAGCTGCAGAAGTCCCAGGGGACAGAGAGGCTTTTGTGGTGGACTCTATCGGAACTAGATGTTGTGTAGCTGAATCGATAGATAGCACCAAACAGTGAATCATGATACTTACAGGAATGAGTCCTACAGGAAAAAAAGAATCATCTCTATCAAAAGAAAATAAGCAGAATAAGTCTCAGGCTGTGGTGCAAGCTTTGGACTTTCCTCTGTAAAAAAAGAAATGGAAGTAGTATTTTGTTCAAATCATCATGAGTCATGATACTTTGGCAATTATTGTGATTTAGTTTCTAACATTAATAGTTCTCTATTTCTTCCAAATTGTAATCTCATAGTAAGGTTGACTCTTCTGTCCCCCATATTTTACACCATTTTCTGAACATTCGAACTATGATGTAGACATCTTATAATTAGCTGGATACAGAAAAACTGAAAGATTGGCTATGTTCGAGTCCCTCTCCTCTTTTCTCCTCTGCATTTTCAACTGTGTGTAGTGTTCAATATGGGCTCTTAACTTTGAGATTACTGTTCTAGAAGTTCAGTTCCTAAGGTGCATAATCACCAGCGAGTACAATTTTATGTTCTTGTGTAGACCTCCTTTAAAAGCGTTCTATTTTATAATTATTAATATTATAAACCTTCTGGATTTGCAGTGATCTCCATACATTTCATTGTGTACCATTTATGACGTCATTGTCATATTCCAGAGAATGAAGAATGTACAGTGAGCATAACCGCAGTATTGCTTCTATTAAGTAAAATACTCATCATTCGTGTTTGGAATTAATTTTGAAAGATTTTTTATTGTCATGTTTCAGATATGTCACACATTTACATTAATACATAAGATGCTTTAAATAGTTTATCTCTTCTGATAATGATTTTTCACATCCTATTGTTTAATGCTCTATCATCTGTGATTTTTGACTAGATATGGGAGCTGCTAAACCATACTACCACCATGAAACGTCTGCAGATCATTTGGGAATGATGGGACATCAGACAAGTGATGAAGGCAGTTCAGGTGCAGAAAATATGGTTTCAACGCCTTGTGGTGAGGAGAAGGATGGCATGGATGGTGGTGTGTTAAAATCGCCCTCTTCGGATGATTTTAATCAAGATAATTCCATGAGTAGTCATGCATTTGGCAGCATTCGAGACTCTAATATTAGTAATAGATCTTCTTACGATGGACATATGGGAGAGGATATTATACATGAGTCAGGCCCCAGTATGAATTTATCATATGGAAATCAGTCAGATCAGGGAATTCAGGAAACAGGTATGAGTGGCTCTTACGGAAGACAGATGGGACAAGATGTGCATGATTCATCTGTGGGTGTGAATCGTTCGTACAGGAGACAAATGGATCAAGGATTGCAAGGGACAGGAAATGTAAACCATCCATTTGTCAGGCAAACAGATCAAAGAGTGCAGGACACTTCTCTTAGTGTGAATCGTGGTTATGGAAGACAGATGGATCAGGGTATGCATGAGCCACACGGTGTTAGTCATGTGTATGGGAGGCAAGTTGACCAAGGTTATCATGACTCAACTGTTAGTGCAAATCGTGGATATGGTAGGCAGATAGATCAAGGTATTCAAGAAACTGGCAGTGTAAATCGATCCTTTAGTAGGCATAGCCATGAAGGGATGTCATATAATCAGTCAGGTGGTTATGATGAACATAAAGAAGCAAATTACAGTCGATCTGATCCATCTTCAGGTGCGAGGTATTGTCACACAGAAAGTGAAAGTGGGACCAATAGGAACTTCCACGGAACATATGAGGACAGTTGGCAACAAGGTCATGGTTATCGGGGAATTTCAAGGCTTAATGATGGCACCCATGGTCATGTGAATAGTGTGCCTGATAGCAGGGGCTATCAGCAGTCTTTTAAAAGTGGTTCACTTACTGTGGAGAAACATTCCATGCCAGAGAGCAGTACTAGAGAACATCGTAGCAGTTTTCCTGACTATGGTCACAGACAACAGCATCAAGAACCTGAATCACCTACATTCCGATCTGAAGCCAGTGAGTCTGCAGCTAGTGGAAACGATAGTGGAATAGAAATCCTTCCATTACCTATGCCTACTTATTCCGCTGCAAGTAAGGAATCACTGTCTCAACAATCTACAAATCTTCATACACCTCAAATAAAGGCTTCATCATTAAAGAACTATAGGCATTCTTTTCCTTCCCAGATTCACAGCAGAGACATTGAAAGTCACTCATCTTCCAGTACAAGCGGTGAAAATACAACTGCAATGAACCGATCTCTAGCAGAAAAGTCTCTTGCTGCAGACCATTACATGAAGTCACCACAACAACCATCATATCATAACACTGATATAAAGTCTCCTTCTAGTTTTCAACAAAGTCATGAAGACTTGAAAATTACAAGTCAAATGTCAAGCTTTCCACATGGTTCCAGTGCAGGAAACTTGCAAAGAGAACATTCTTCTGGTGGCGTCATGGGCCCAACTTTCTTAGGAACTGGTAATACAAGTATTAGTCAGCACAATTTACATAGCACTAAAGGCCGTCAGAAAACTCAGCAGAATGTTGGGAGATTTGGCAGTGATGTAAATTCTAGTGTTAGTTTCAGTGTTACTCCCATAACACCTTCAACAAAATCTAAACGAGGAAGTAATAGAAGTAACAGCAGTGAACAACATTTTGAATTTGAGTCAAGTGATTCTTCTTCAGAAGCTAATAGAATAAATCCTCAACAACAGCAACAACAACCAGGGAAGCAGTTAGGAAGAAGCCAGATGTATTCAATGCAACATCAACCATACCATAGTCACCCATCACCACAACAAACTCCATCTCAAACACCACCGTCAACTGCAGCTGTAAGCATGACTCCTGCCCCAGTAACGAAAAAAGCACGTGGAAGCAAGGGTACTTCATCAGATAGATCTCCTAGTTATTCTGGTGGAGGAAGTAATGCTGAAAATGACTCTCATCGCCATGCAGACAGTAGCAATTCTGCAAGTTCCTCAAAGAATCAAACACAACAACAACAACAGCAGCAGCAACAACAACAGCAGCAGCAACAACAACAACAACAACAGCAGCAGCAGCAAGTGCCACCATCCCCACAGAATACACCTCAAGCTTCACAGCCAGCCCCAGGCTTCCCATCAAATCCACAATATACAGCTTTGGACAATAATCCAAATAAGCCCATAGATCCATACAATAATCCTGTATATGGACATCAACAATATTATCCATCACCTGGTTACTACGGGGGATTTGGAGCACCACAACAGCCACCCATTCCATTTAGTGGCAGTCCATATTATTCTGGTGAGAGTCAGTATGCTGCTGGAAGAAATCCAAATGTGGAACATCCAGTACCTACAACAAATAAACCAACTCAAGATAACCAGAAGGGAAATCAGCCACAATCAGGAACTTCCCCACAACAACAACAGCAGCAGCAGCAACAACACCAACAGCAACAACAACTCCAGCAACCACCCCAACAGCAGCAGCAGCAACAGCCACCATCATCTCAGCCGTCATCTCAAACATCAGCTTCATCAAAGCCACAACAGGCTGCTTCAGGTTAGTCCATTGTATTTTTCTCTTTTTCCCAGTTCAGTTTATTTTATATTTTGTTTTATATTTTAGTAGAATCGTAAGGTCTGGAAAATTAATGTTAAAGGAAGATTTATATTTTTAAAAGAAGAAAATTAAATGTCCTAAATAAAATAGATTCTAAAGACATCAGTCAATTTTCTCTCTGTAAAGTTACATAAATACATTATGTCTGATACTGACGAGTAGATCATTGCAATCTGAATTTCCCAACACTTTTCCTTTTGCAGAATAGACTTTTCAGTTAAAACAAGAGAAATTTCAGAAAAAAATTGTATTTTATACATCACACTTTTTCCTGATTGCCATAAATTATGTTTCATTTTTACTTACAATAAGTATTCTCTACATCAAAAAGTCCCTTTAAATTCCATAGGTACCAACATAATACAGGGATAGGCTAAATAATCTTCCTGATTATAAACATGGGTATTCCACCATGTTCTAGAACATGAGTATTCCATCATGTCCTAGAACGTGCATCATGGGTAATACTCCTACTAATTGCATCACAGATAATACTCCACACATATATGAACTACTTATTTCTGAGAAGCAATTATTGGATTTTTTTTTTCTCTCTGTGCTAATATAATATAACAATGTCTTATTAATTCAGTATTAATTACAGTTCTGTTTCACATACATTTATATTATAATGCATGTTCGTGTTATCCGAGTATATATCATTTAACTCTAGCAATATTTTTTTTATAAACGGTAGTAAAGTATTATCTTGGTTCAGAGGAAAAAAGTAAATAAATAATATGCATTCCAAACGAAATTTTACGCATAATAACTCAATATATGTCACCATTTGTAAGCACTTAGCTTAACTGCACTACTGAATCTTAATCTTCTCAAGCAAATTGCTTCTTTCTAATAACAGATGTCATATTGGATTACTCTTGAATACTTATTGTATCATGAATAATACTTCACTGATCATATTAGGTACTTTTTTTAGTAACATAATGCTTTGATTTTTACTCTCCTGTGCTAATAATGTTAAACATTAATTTTAAGGGTGCAAATAGCCATAGTAGCTGACGTGCCTTTTTTAAACCCCACTAACTAACTAAACATTAATTTTATTAATTCAGGATAAGTTATTTATAGTTCCGTTTCACATGTCTCATTTGACTTCAGCATTTAGTTTCCTATATAAACAATAGCCAATTAAAATCGTTGCTCAGTCATATGGATTAGCCTGATGTAATGATTCCAACAGAATAGACGACCTCTCTGGTCTTGCCTATGCCTTGATGATGAAACCTGTAAGTAGTTCCGAAATGTTGGAAACGTTAAGTTTCTGGACATGTTGGAATAACCAAAAATATAATTCTGATCACAGTCACTGTGAAACTTAAAAACTCATATAAGGTACTTAAGCTTAATGGAATTGAAATGTACAAAACTGGTATAGATGGAAAGAGAAACTCTCGAAGTTTTGTGTCAGTACATCACAGGAGTTTAATGTAATCCCGCCTGATAACTCGGTACACATCCAACCTATAGTTGAGTTCCTGTTAGACATGTTGTAGCATAGCATAATATTCTATTGTTGCAATAGTTGCTGTGATACTCATAGAACAAGCACGGTCTGTGGTAATGGTGGTATGTAGTCTTGAACTTTGATAAATCCCCATAGAAAAAAAAAATCATAAGGTGTCAGGTATGGTGAATGTGGAGGCTAACACAGAAGTTCATAATCATCAGTATCAGCACTGCCAATCCATCTCTTTGGTAGTCTGTCATTGAGGTGTGCCTTCTTACTTTCCTGTGAAGGTATGGGAGCGCGCCATCCTGTCAGAAGATGAGCTGTGGTAGGAGCCATTGCTGTAACATGTCTAGGTATGGAATTCCTGTGATCATTCTCTGACCGAAAAGAAGGGGCCACACACCTTCTCATGGGTTATATTGCACTGGTTACATTCACTTTAAGGGAGTCAACGCATGTGTTTAATGTAGGCATGTCGGTTTTCCATCCCCCAGATCCTGATGTTACGTCTTTTAAACTTATCCGAAAGGTGGAAGATGGTTTTGTCAATGAACACTGAAGATTCTGCTGCAAAATCGTTGGTTTTCATTAGAGTTTGCATACTTGCACAAAAGAAATGTCGGATCACATTATTGTTCTGCAGCAGTTGTAGTCAGTAGGGATGAAACCACAACCATTTGCGCAGAATCCACAATGCAATTCTGTGGAATACCAAGCTTCAGACTGCCTCTGACAGTTTATTTTTGCGGGCTGCGTATGAATCTTGCATGGACTTGCTTCACTGTTTCCTCACTTACTGACAGCCAGTTGACTTTCTCTTACAGATGCAGCTCCTTTCCTTAAATTCGGAATACCACTTAGGAATTGAATGCCCACTGGTTGGGTCTGCCGCATATTTGTTTTGGAAACTCTGTTGTGCAGAAATAAGAATCTGTAATGATGGAAATCCAGGACACAAAAAAGCTGTCATGTCTTTGATGGCAGTCATTTTCTCTCGTATCAGTTTGATGGTGAACAGTGCATACTATGGCCACTAGGCAAACCACACAAACTTTGAAAATTTCTCTTTCCATTGGTACCAGTTTTGTACACCTAAATTCCATTCAGTGTATGTTTATAATTGGGAAAATAATTTAGCCTGGCTCTGTAGCCCTGTCGAGACTCTACCACCTCTTCCTTAACCACCATTTTTTTTCTGTTGGTTTTTTCTAGTAATTCCAATTTTTATTGAGTTTTCTGAGGGAAGAAAATAAATCTTTTGTCCCTCTTTCTTATTGTCAAGAACCAGTTTTGTGTTTAACACATTACACACAGTGTAGGAAAGGTATTCGATTTCCGGATTTTTATGAAAATACACTATAAATCTGCAAGTATGTTACTGCTAGGCTACACACACATCAAAAAAGGTTTTGCACCTCTAGGGTTCTGCTAATATTGCAGAGTGTGTGTTGAATTTATGCAAGAAAATGAAAATACAAGATTTTAAATGTCATTTGGACAGAAAATTTATTCAAAGAATCCATGAACAAAAATATGCAACATAAAATTAAAATTAACTTACATCTACGTGTAAGGATTCTATGTTTTGAAAGAGCTTTTACACCCCGTCTGATGAATTTAGTACCCCATTACACTCCCTCTGGTGACATAGCAAGCACTTGTCCTTGTCATACTGTCTGTGAGATTATCAAATCATCTTGGTTTGCTCTGTCCCTAACTCTGCTAGGGTACCTGGGGTGTTTTTTCTGCAGCCTACAGCCCTTTTCTACTGGTCCCAAGAATGCTCAATAGGATTCATGTCTGGTGAGTTAAGAGGGCCACTGCATTCTAGAAATTCCAACCTCCCTGGTGTAGTCTTCAACAACACGACCTCCATAAGGTTGGGTATTATTGTCCATTGGCACACTCATCATCCCACGGACAGGCACAAGGACCATCATGCAGCTGTGGCTGATATCAGCCCAAAACATGAGCAAATCACTCCCTTCCGAACATGAGGGATTGGGTGTTGCAGACAAGTTTCCTGTCTAGGTTTTGTCCAGATATAATAATGATTATGATTAGGCACCAAGGACATGTGCACTTAGTTGGTGAAAAGAACATGGTACCAATCCTTTATAAAGTCCAACCTCGATTTCTTGTCACCAGCACCTTGCACCTCGTTGAGCTGGGATTAATGCTCTTGCATTCAAAGATGTCTTGAGCATAGGTTACAATCATGAAGGCAATTTCTTATCTTCTGTATGGAAACGCCTTCCAGTGACTTCCAGCAGCTGTCTATGTAGTTCTGTCTCTTTCTGGGGTTCCTATGAGCCATCATCAATAGATAGCAAGCTTTAACCTCTGTAGTCAACCTAGGTTCCAATCTCTTCAAATCTTTTACATGTTCGAACAATGTTTGTGTGACTTCTTCTAACTTGTTGAGTGATTTCCCTTACTCTAAGGCCTTGTTGACGAAGAACAATGATCTTGTATCTTTCAAATAGTGAAATAGGTTCATGTAACACCCTACAGAATGCCATTTGAACTGAATCTTTCAAAACTTAAAAAAATATGTAGTTTCTGTAAATTCCTGAATCTATTGCTAGTCAACAAAGTAAACAAACAAATGAAAATAATTGATCAAATGCGAAGACAATTATTAAATCATAAAAATCAGTTGTAAATTTTTTTTGTCCAATGATAAGGCCCTTGTTATTATTTGTCCTGACTCTGTGAGCTTGCTCATAGATGTCACTAGTGCCAATAAGACCACTTTGTTTGTCAGAGACTGTCCAGAGTGTACCACAAGCAGTTAACTGATATTACACTCATAATGAATGATTATGATGGAGAATTGTATGTTGCATGACTTGTACATTCATGTTTGTTTCAAAAGTTTCACCTATATTTAGTAATTATAAAACTATTTTGTGGTGCAAAACTTTTTTATGTGTATATTAGTTGTTTTCTCTATAATAAATTCAACTGAGGAGTGATTAAGAAGTTTCCACGGAAATGTGCCTCCTTTCCCCATAATACATTATTGACTACCTGTAAAATTTGCTTTTTTGTACTATCACTCGAGGATGCTTAAATATTGAAATGGAAGAGTACTAATGGAAGACTTCTCTATTTTAACTTATGGCTCAAGGCACTTTATGTAAACAACTAAGCATGGTGGAAAAATGCATGAACATGCTATTTTTAAGGCCACTTTTGTGATAAATGTACATGAAATTAATATTTATATTTGTTTCATGTCGTGTATCCTTCTGTTGCTTTACTTAGACTGATTTCTTAAGGAAACAATGCATTGTCTGATGATGATCTCTGTTCGTGTGCATGCATAAGCTTCTCTCTGGATATTTGCTGCCAATCTTTGTATGCTTGAATCAGTCTGAATGAAATTGGATAAACCTACATAATTGATATCCTTTCAGAATTTTACGTAAGTTGTAAAAATTCTGCAGGAAAAATATTACTGAATCTGGCTTTGCTTGCATTGATTTTCCTGTTACCACATTATTGTACAATAATTATAGAGTGAACTAATGTACAAACAATCTCTGACTTTAAGTCATAATACAGTGATTGTTTTAATAGCCACTAAAATGATTGCTGATGTTAAGATTCAGTTAAGTTCCAACATCTTTAAGTAAGCACTATATAGTAATCCTTATCTTCCTTCACATAATTACCTACGTTCTGCTAGCCAGATAACATCTTGTGACTTCTGTTGTGTCCTTTACGGCAGGTATTCTTAAAAGTGTGAAGTGTAATCCATCTGGAAATTAAAAGACATGAAATAAAAAAGGTGTTGCATATCCTACAGAATTTAACATGACTGCAGTTAAGAATGATTCCTTGGCTGTTTAGAGGCTGGAACGGGAATGGACACACACAAAAAAGTTTAAGAACCTCTGCATTATATCATAATGTTTTAATGCTCCAATTTGATCTATCTTAACAGATCAACAGGCACACTTCCTGAGGAAATTGTAGTATTTGTGCATTGATATATCAAATTTATTATTTCATTATTAATATAAAAAATTCAATTAATAAATGTATATACTTTTTTATTTACAATGTAGTTATAAATGTAAACAATGTTATATGAAAGTTTAGCATTACTGCATCTTAAGTTATACCAAGCAGATTATTTGACGGCACATGGTATTGACCAGCGAGGCTGAGTGCTCTTTTATGATACTCGGTGTACATGTGTGTGGGTGGGTAGTTCTCCATATAAATATCCGAAATAGAATTCAACAGTTCTTGCTGGTGTATTAGTTTTTATTTTAGTTCTATCTTGATGGCAATCTTTGTATGAATGCAAGCATGTGTGTGTGCGAGTTACAATTACCTTCCTTTTTGCTCCCCAGTATTTGGAGGTAATGTGTACAAAAGCCTCGAGAGATTCACAGCTTGCAAAGTGTTCCATACCCACATCATATTTCTTTGTGCATTACAAGAAATTTGGAGACATTATAAACCAATTCTGTGAAGATGCTTAGTAAGGCAGTCATGATTTTTTGCACCAGCATTGACTAAAGCCTTCCTGGAATCTACAGATTCTTTTCTAAAAATAAAATAGAAACATTACTTCCAAACCATGTTTATTGAAATACTACAATTATCTCTGCATTTCAATCTTGTAACAGATATCTGTTGCCAATAGCAATCCCTGCTGATCCACAAGAACATGAACAGATTATCCATCATCCATCCATCTTGAGACACAGCCATGAACACATTATTCAACATTTCTTAATATGTTTTAGTATTCCAATGAATATGAAATTTAAAAACAGAGATCAAAATATTATTTTAACATTGACTTCATCATTCATTCAAGCATATTCTGTTGGCCACTTATCTTCTAATAGCTGCAGCCATGCAGGCCCTTTCCACCAACATGAAGCTAGAAGTTTCTTTCAGAACAACCTTTGCTAGGAATGTCAATAATATTATTTAAGACTCCCTGGTATGTTTCCAACATTCCTAGTTTCTAGTTTAGAAATGGATATTCCTGCTCTTTTGCCAATTCATTCTTTCGTAAACACATGCAGTTAATACCACACCATATAACTCAACTGAACCATTAGATATCAGCTTCTTCACACTACAGTCCATTTGTGTTTAAAAATGTTGAAATTCCTTGGAAAGGAGTGGATGATCATCTAACATGGTAGCTTAACCTTATATATACCATTAATTTAGACAAATACTTTTAGCAAATGATCTTTCACATGAAATTTAACTTCTATTTTGCTTTTCCTCATCACAGGATGATCTAATTCCCATAACGCATTGATTGTTCTCTCAGTAAATAACATTGACGAAACTTCCATTGAATGATTAAATTTTATAACTTTTGTCTATTATTGTCCAGCCTAGTTATGTCTCAATTGCTGCAAGACTGCATTTCAGGTTCTTTTTGCATCAGGTTAAGAATTTGCCATAAATATCAGCTCCAAGAAGCACATCAATTACATCACCACTATCTTGAGTAAGTTCAATTCCCTCATCTTTAAACTCATGTATCCAAGCTCCTTCTCGATCGTTAGGTAGATCAGAACAAATGATCATTTAGTCAAAAGCATCAAATTTTCATGTATGCCAATTATCAAGACTACTTACATTGATCTTGTAACATTGATGCTCATATGGTTGAGAATGAGACCCACTAAATAGTCTGAAGCTCGATACTGCATCTCTTGTGAAATTTTTGTGTGTATGATATTTGTGACCCATCATCAAACAAGATTTGTACCGTTTCTTTGAAACACCTTTGATTACAGTTTTGAAAATTTTTAAAAGAACTTGATCCAGTGTTTACACTGGGTAAGTTATTTCCACAACTTCCTCCTTTTCTGCTTCAATACAAACAATATATCTTGTGCACATGAGAGGCACATGTCTACCCTCATGTAAGAAAATCTTACATTTTTTACTAATGTGGTTAAGATTTAGGCATGCAAAACAATATTTCTTATTTCCTACTACTTCATAACCTTTTCTTTTTCTTCCAGACTAAATTTACGAGCTTCTTAACAATCTTCACTCTTCATGCGATCCTTCATTAAATAAACAAGTAGGTTTAGCTGCTTTAACATTTATTGAACTAATAACCATTGGAAGATCTTTCTTACTATCATAGCATTTTTTCTTCTGTAAGTTAGAGTGAATCCTTCTACAGCCATGAATATCTTTGCCTTGCTTTTTACTTCTTTTAAAAATATCATCTCAAGTTTTCAAGCTTTTACTTTTGTGCTGACTGACATGAAGTAACTGGATTCCTCCACCAGGCTTGTAGAAGCTCCTCCAAGAGGCAGGATTCCTCTAGCAGGAAAAACATCACAATGTACATCTCAGATTTGACATCCAGTTTTTCCAGCACATGAAGTTAAGTTTCAGTGTGGTCATACATAGAATAAAGACTGGTTTTTCATAACATATAGATAAATTTAACTTTAACTATAAAAGTTCTCGACATAAACTTGAACTAACAGTGAAACTTCAATATCCTCCCATACTACACAGGGAAGAAAATGTACTTAAATCATTGAAAGTAACTTCAGAATTGTAACACACTACTCTAGAGACATGATGTGATATCCGCGAAAGTTATATAATTAATAAGTCCACTGCTGTGGAGTAATGGTTGGCATGCCTGACTATGAAACACGCAGGCCCAAGTTCAAATCCTGTTTGGGACAAGTTACTTGGTTGAGATTTTTTCCGGAGTTTTACCTCAACCCTTTAAGAGCATTGCTGGCTAACTTTCGGCACTGAACTTTCAACTCATTTCTCTGATACTATCATTTTCATTTCATTTACATGCTAGGTAACCATTACAGTTGATAAAGCATCTTAAAATAAACCAATTAAAAATTATAATTAATAGGTAACAATTCCATATAATACACAACACTCCATACTGGATATACTGGATAATTATAAAATCAACATCTTCAGCACGATTTCTGCATTGTGTACCATTCCAAATCCCTGCCTTTAGATAGGAAGCAACCATTTTTGTGCAAGGATAATTTAACATGTTTCTTAATTTCAATTATATTTAAAATGATTTAAATACGATAATATTTGCCCAGGGAGAATTCATTTTGATTCAAGGATAATTCCTTTAACATGTTTCTTAATTGCTTTTATATCCAAAATAATAATTAAAATACGATCATTTGATCCAGGGAAAATCAGTGTTTGGTGCAAGAATAAATAATATAGCATGGATTGTGTATGAAGATTTTTTTTGTGTTGGCCACATTGTGCATCATTTTTTTACGTAAATAAAATCAAATGAAGATTAACATGGCACATAAACATTATTTTAGAAAATGTAGGAAACAAATATGTAAGTAAGTACCGGTAGTAAAAAATGTGTACCTTAAACAATGATTAATACTATATTCTCTGGAGAAGTCATACTCAGCTAAATGGTCATTCTTCTTGTTCATGTAACTCAGATTTCACTTTAGTAGTTTAGCCTTAAACCAATATTCATTGGCTGCCTTCTTCTCCATTTCTGCAGCATTGTAGTCATTTTTTTTAACAAGGTTGTATCCATTATCTCTTCATCCAAACTACCTAAGGCTTCAGTTTTTTCCTCGAAGATAGTCATATTTGCTTCATTCTATTGTTGATCACCATTTGACAAAATTTCATTTTCCACTTTATTGTAGAACATGATAAACTAGTTATGAAAAACACAATGTTTCTTTAAAATTTTACTGTTCTGTCCTGGTTGCCAAATATGTTGCCTACCTGGTATCTGCAGACTTTTTTTTTTCTGAAAATAAAATGGAAACATTACTTATAAACCATGTTTATTGAACTGCTTTATTAATAGTTACATTCTAAAACATGTAACGAGGAAACAACCTCCCACTGATCCACAAGGCTGTGAACATTTTATCCAACGTCCTCTCACTTTCAGACACAGCCATGAACAGATTAGTCAATAATAATCAATAACCAATATGAACATAGAAACAGATTGTTTAGGTAAATCAGGAATTCTAAATCTTGCAAGAATATGGTCATCTAGAATTATGACTTTGGGCTGTTAAATTGTGATGATAGTTAAAACTAAATTTATTTTCATAATCCACATTAGGGACTCGTATAAAAATGTGTTTTGATTTTATTTTGACTTCAATTCCTTTCTTTGGTAAAATATCAGCTGTCCCTACAGTGGGTTGGCATCCATTGGAAAACCATGTTTTTGTTTAGAATTTGTTGGATGTTTTCCCCACTCCTCCCTCTCCTGCGTTTTAAGGAATGTAATTGAACTTACGATCTGGATCGCATCTTTAGATTCTGATAAGAAAACTATGTTTTTCCTTTTATATAACCAAACCAATACATTTTGAAATGATGTCTAAGTATTTTCAACCTCATTGTCGAAATTTATTGCATATTTTCCAACTATGTTCGTGAAAAGAAAAGAACTGACTAGTTGCACCTGTTCCTGCTCCTTCTTCATAGTCCAGTAACAGTGTAGTTCTTTCAACTTCACCGCATAGTCTCCATCTAGCTAAATAGATTTCAGGAGAAGAGCCAAGTGTTTTGTTATTGTCATACTTCACATTTATTATAAATCATCCTTTACCTTCATAGAAACTTAAAATAGTATAATGCAAAACATCTTTCGATAAGTTATCAAACAATCAGTCAGTTTAGGCTTGTTATGTCGATCTCCTGGAGATTTGAGTAATTGAGTACTAAGTACTATGTCTTGCCTTCTTGCAAATTCTCCTAACACCACGAATATTGACACCACATACCTGACCAATCAAATCCTGACTCTTGGAAAAATCGAGAGTTGGCACATTTTTCTGTAGGTGATAAATTCTAATAAAAAAATCTGTACAGTATAAATTATTCCTCTATCTTGTTTATGAATAACTTTTATTTTTGTTAATACAGAGCCATTTCTATGATTGTACTTCGTTGATGAACACTTTAAAACATCACATAAACTCGCAAAATACTGATAGACAAACGAAACTGAAAGGGAACTGTTTATGATATGGCCAAACTGTTTAAGAACATGACACAAAATCAGACTAAGCAAACACATTCCCATCTTAGAGGAAAAAAAAATTATAAAGGTTATGAAATGTGGTTCAAAGGGGCTCCTCCATTGTCAGAAACTATAATAATAGAAATAAGAGCCTCGAAATGCCGGGTCCAATAAATACAACTGTTTTAAAAAGTATTTGAAGCATTTATTACTTTGTGGGCGGAAGTATAAAAAAAATAACTTGTCCATAGTGGTAGCAACAGAGCTGTATGAAACAGTTTTCGTCACTCACTTCCATGTGCCATCAAATACTGCATCTTGTATACACATTGCTATAGAATATTTTGTTATTGTTATGAATATGATTGCATCCTTCAGTTTTGTTTCTTTTATATTATTTTAGTTTAAACAGAAAATTGAAATTGTCGTCTGTACTATTTTTAAAAAGCTATTCATCTACAAGAGGTACTCTCAGAATTTTTCAAGCATCCTGTTCACGACTTATACATACAATAATTTATTCGTAATATGATAAATATATAGTAATAATACGAAAGTTCGCATCATAAAAGTTTTCCTACTTACTTGTAAACATAACAAGTGAAATTATATAAATATTTTCAATAGTTTTTGCGAAAATGTTTCGTATTTTATTATATTTATATAAACTTAATTTATTTATATATTATTTATATTGTGCTGCAGGAGAATTAATAATGTGAAAACATCTTTCAGGTGCCCTCTCATATAATGCAGATTGGTACATAACAGTATTAAATTTAATTAAATTATTCCATTGTGAAATTAAGAATATCTTGAAGTTTTCTTTATACAAGGTGTAAAATATGCTAATTCTCTCTGATATAAGTACTGAAGACGAACTAATGACTTAAAACAATATATTTTGTTGCTTGTTTATATAATATGTTTTACTGTCAAGAAGATATATTAATGGCATTTTTATGCAAAGGAATCTTGACATTGCTTGAAGATGATGAAATATGTTGGGGGTTACCTTAAGGGACATTCCTTCATCATATAGAAAGTATCATAATCTGGATATGTATAATATCCCATAGGTTGAATTGAATAAACAGCCATTGAATATCTTTTCAATTGCCAGACTTCAACATCTTTCAGTAGAAAATCTATGAGACAACGCTGCACTTAACATGACCCATCTAACAATAAATTAGAACTAAAGTGAACATTGGTTGAACTCTAAAGTGAACTTTTTTTTTTTTTTAAGAAACTGCAGTAAAAGAAAAGAGTATCGATTTTTTATACCTTGTATAATAGAAACACCAAACAAACCAGTGCAGAATTTGATTCGTAGATCAGCTAATATTAATGGTTTATTTGCTTTATTATTATACCGGGCTTTCATTTCAAAACTTCCCAATCTAAATAACTATTTATTTCAATTAAATGTATTGAATTTAAACAAAAATACGTCAATTTAGATATTGAGGAGGTAGTTTAAAACCAGTATCAATTGCATTTTAGATTTCATCCCTTCTCATCCCCACCTCTCCTTTGAAATTTCAAATGGCACCCATATGTTATGATTCATAAATTTGAAAGAATTTTCTATTCAGTAATTGAATCGACTTTTTCAAAAAGGACACATGTTACAAATTTAATGTTTTGAGATATTCAAGAAAAACATAATAGCAGGTAGGAAATTTAAAATTGGAACTCGATAATCTTGTTACATGAAGTTAGCTACAAATGTGACTGATATATGTATAATTTACTCATATTATTAGTCCATAGGCCATCCATTAAGTTACAGTTTCCATGAAAAAACAGATTTTGACAAAAATGTAACATATGCTCTTTTTGCAAAAGCCGATTCAATTGTTTATACTTCTCATTCATTTGTTCTCACATCTTTTGTTTTCTATTATTTCCTGGCAACCTGTATTGTTATTGTCAGTTGGTTGTAGAATGAAAACACAGTTTGTTTTGGATAATGTCCTAAATTTAATTAATTGAATTTACTAAATTACATGTTCGAAATGTGGTTCATTGTTGGCTAGACAGTAATACAACCTACTTCGGAACTCCTCTTCGTAGTATTGCCATAGTTTCAAAACCATACCTAAGTATTGTAAATCCAAACTCGACTTTTATTATCTTTTGTCCTGTTTTATAGTTTTAAAGAATCAGTGTATAATACACAATCATAATATTCATTAATATTAGTTTGTGTTACTACCTGAAATAACTTGTAATCAACAATAGTCTTTGTAGTTTTATTCTCTTCAGCTGTAATCCCAATAACAACAAACCAAGTTGCCAGACGACAGTAGAGAACAAATGAATGAGATGTATAAACTGTTGAATACTCTTTAAAATTTAAGTATCATAATATTGAGGTACCATTTGAAATTTCAAAGAAGAGGTGGGGGAGACGTGAGGAGGTGAAACTTAAAAATGAAATTAACACTGGTTTTAAACTTCTCCCTCAATTAATTATAATTGAAATACATAGTTATTTAGACTGGGAAATATCGGAATGAAAGGCCTGTATTTATTCTCGTACCTAGACAGCCCTCTGCTTTATGATTTCTTTATCTATTAACGTTTTAAGTTTTGTATTATTCAAGTTGAAACGTACACTGAAAATTATGACTGTTGAAACTTGTATGAGGCTGCAGTCATTATGTGCACTGCACAGTCTCTGGGTGTTTGCAGGGATGGGCCCCCAGAAGAAGGATCAGTCAAGTCAGCTAGGCAACACAACCGCAGCAACAGATTCATCAAACAAAGCTGCTGCCACTGTAACAAACCCACCTACACCCAATACTGCAAGAGACATGGCAAGTCCTAGCAGTGTTAGTGGTGGATCTCGTAGTGGTAACAACAGTGCTCGCTCTACTCCGGCCACTGTTGCCAACACAAATGTTTCACAGGAGCCTAATTCACCACAGCTTCATTATAATACCCCAACAACATCATCTAGTTCAACACCACTAGAAACAAGATCGCCTGTCCAATACAATTCATCTATGACCACGAATTCAGCACCACTGGACGCTAAATCACCACTTCAGTACAACTCAAGCACTGCAGGTGGAAGCTCTTCATCGTCGTCATCGTCATCTCTTCAGTACAATAGTAATACGACTTCATCTAATTTCACTGCCAGCACAGCAAGCACACCTCAGAGTGGCATAATACCACCCCCACCACATCAGAGTCCTTATGAGTCAATGATGCTTGGAGGTTATCCTACTGGTGCTACTGGAACTGGTTATGCACCACCTCCTCCCCCGCCACCTGGGATGAGTTACGGAAGTTACACTAACCCCAGTAATCAGTATGAAGCAGATTATGCTAGGGCATCAATGTACAGTGCATTCCATAGACCAGACCCTCATCCACATCCTCATCCATTTGCACCTGGTCACCCTCCAGGTTTCCTTCCACCACCTCAGGGTGCTAATTATTACCCCCAGAACATGTATGCAGCAACTCCCTATGGCACTCCTGACCCTGCATCATATTACAGTAATCCTTTCCTTAATGCTATGCACCAACACTCATATCCCACTCTGCCCGGATCAACGCAGAATCCTGGGTCTCACCCTCAGTGAACATTAATCCACAGTTCATCACAGCAGGTGAGCCCTTCAGTCTACGCTTTTCAGCAGGTGAAGAAGGCTGTAATTTAAATAAAATTTAAGCTTATCTAGAGGTGTGTGAGTGATATAATTTATTTTGTTTTTATTTGAATCTGTGACGGGTATATTTTAGTGGGCTATGACGTGGAACCTTTCTCTCCTCCTCCATTTCATTGTGCTGACTGGGTGTTATTTATCTTGAGTGCGCCTTTATCTGTAAATTATTTTACATTGCCAGAAAACAGATTATGGAGGAAACCTACATTATTTTTGGTATGTAGCATTTTTCCTTTGTATTTAAACGTAGCATTAATTTATTTCAGTTACACGTTGCTGGTATTACTGGTATGATAACTAAGTCAATTCTATGTTATGTTTTAACTGTATGAACTATGTGCAATATTAATTTCAGAGTATTACAGAATAATATAAATTTCAAATTAATTTTTAAGTATTTTAAAATTCTAGTTAATTGTTGAACATAATATGTTAGTAATTTCTACTTAATATCTGCGTTCTGAATTACAAAAAATTAATTTTCGGTTTGTAACAAAGCAAAATATAGTGTTAGATGCCAACTGAAACCTCACACATCTCTAAAACCTGCAGAGTATTACTTCACTCCCTTATTAAAGTGAGATTTCACTTCAAACATGTTTCTTCTTAAATTCGGAATATTGAAGAACTTGTTTCAGTGAAAGTTTACATGTATTGAAGTCATGCCACTCCTTAAAACTTGTAGCTGTGAATTCTTCCTAGAGTTAAACCATGATATTGCTTTTGGAGATTCCTTTTCCATTAATCACAATGATAATGGTAAAATATATATTGATCTCAATAAAGGTAGGTTACTGGAATGATAAGGCATAATTGAGTATAAAATGTTGAAACTATTGCTGTTAAGAATTCATAATTTCCAGCCATTTACTGTATTGATTTAAATTCTTTACATTGCTGCCTTACAATAATGTAAAATGCTGAGTAAGTACTTAGGCTGTTTTCCAAAGTTTTATTTTAAAATCCGATTGCATGGTAAATATATAAACTATGTATGTGTTTCTCTCTGTTAAGGAATGCTGTGGTCTCTTTCTGCCTTTATATAAAAAACTGTATTTTCTATTAATTTAGTTTGATCAAAATTGTAACTTAAAATTGGTGTCATTGCTATTTCAAGCCAGATCTATGTTGTCTTATCAAGCTTTTTATTTCTTACACAGTAAGTGAAAATGACTTTTTATTATGATAAATGTGGCTTTCTTTTTCTTTCTCTTTCTCTGTTAATACATTCATGATCTTTCCAGTTACATTTAGATATAACAGATCAACCACACGTGACCATACATATTATCTTTCGTTCTTTACTTTCCATCATTTCACATTTCCGGTGCCAAAGTATTGCCATTAGGTTTAAATTATTATATACATTTCAGTGCTTTAGTTTGAAAAAGACTGCAATTACTGTTTTATTCAAGATTTTCTATTTGTGTGTTATTTTCTGAAATTGCTTTAATTTCAATTTATTAAGATTTTTTTTTTTAATTCTCTGCTGTATAATTTAAAATGTTTTAAATATTTCAAACAAAATAGCCTTAACGGTGCTTATATACAAGTTTTCCTTATCCAATCATGTAAAACTCGATATGGTTGTGTGTGTGTATATATATATATATATATATATATATATATATATATATATATATATATATATTCATATGGGACATTTAAAGAGAATACCAGTATCTGTTTCTTCAGTACAGTATTTCAAAATTTCTTATTCTTTGTTGTTATGACATTATCCCCCTGCGAACTATCTTGACATTTCTCGGCACAGTTGAATGTGCCAGTGAAGTGCTCATTCGGAATTACCACTTTAAAAATTAAACTCTCTATAGATACCAACTCACCAAGTTAGCAACCCTGACCATTGTTGTTGTTAATATGCTTGCTAGCTGCTCTTTTTTTTATATAACAGTTATACTCAGTTCAAATCTACAATTCTTGTCATTATTATTATTATTATTATTATTATTATTATTATTATTATTATTATTATTTCCGGAATCTAGTATTTCATCTAATAGGTTTCAGTTAATATTTGAAATAATAATAAGAGGAGGAATCAATGTAATTCCTGTAATTTCAGTGTCGATTTGTGCTGTAATAAAAAATTCTTTAAAGAAATCTCAGAATGGTGCCAAAGGGTAACTTTACCTTAGAAATTGCAAAGTATAAGACTTTTTCCCATATCTGTAGTCTAGAGAAGAAATATTGGCAGATCATATGTAATATATTTTTAGATGCATTATCTCCTCGATGTAGCCATAATTGACAGGTTGGGTTCTTGCTGTGTCCGAAAATCAATATGCCGACTATTCTTGCAGATAAAGTAGTTCTAGTTAGTTTCAGTATTTTATACATATTCAGTGTGGAAAGTATTTACTAAATGAGAGAGAAAGCATTGTTTATTCAGACGCATGGTTGGACTTTTTTCATTGCTGATAGAGTATACAAAAATCTTACAACATTTCGAAGGTTAGATCTATCTTCATCTTCAGATGAACAAAAGGGTGAGAAAACTTGATGAGGTCGTTACAAGTGGCTAAATCCACTTTGCTGACTGGTAACTGCCAGAAAGGAACAGAATGTTATATATAAGTAAAATGACAAAAAATATGTGGGATGATTTCAGAACAATAATATACAAAGAAACCAAAATATGAGGTAAAACAGAAGAAATGTGAAGAATAGAATAAACCAATATAACAGAAGAAAAACGAATGTGGAAATAAATGAATCACTTCTTCTTCCTGATCAAGGATTGGGTATTCAACTTTCCCCATTCTGAAGCAGACATGTCATTGAACATGCCACCTCTTTGCTGGTCTTCCAACACATCTTTTTCCTTGGAGTTTGTGCCTGTATGCAATAAGTAAAAGTCTATTGTCAGGCGTCCTGTCTACGTTATTTCCATTTTTGTCTATATTCTTCAATTTGCATTATAATATCGTGATTTAGTTTATTTCTTATTGTGTCATTTGTTATATGGTCTGGTCACTTAGTAGCAGTCATGAAAATCTCATTTGGGCTGCCTTGATCCTTCTCTCTTCTGCTTTTGCCAGGGTCGAAGTTTCACTGTTGTATATCAATGTGGGTTTGCTAATTATATTGTGGATTCGTAGCTGTACCTGTTTCCTCATAAATTTTCCAAGATTTCTTCTTATCATTCAATTTATCCTATTATAATTTCCGATTGGTGTGTAATTTCTTCTCTACGTGCACAATTTACCAACTTCCTAGATATTTAAAACTTCTAACCTGCTCAATTATCTGATTGTTTAGCACTATTTTCATCCTCATTTCGTTTTCTTGGGAAGCCATAACTTTAGTTTTGCTGATGAGTTTTTTATGTCATGTTGATGAATCACTTTTTAAGTGAAAAAAAGTATAAAAATACTCGGACATTTCTTTCACCTATTACGTTTCATTCTATACACTTCCACTGTTGACATATTTTCTATTTTGTTTAACCTTTCAGTTCTTTCTTCCCCCCTCTCCATATACAGGATGACTCATGAGTGTAATGTGGAAGTCAAAACAACACTAAAACACTCTATAACACTTTTTGCGATAGTACCTTATTTCAGAGTTATGCAGAAAAAAAAAAATATATATATATATAAAATAAACTGAAAGTAATTTCTTCCAAAGAGTTTACAGTGCTCATAATTGCTCGAACTGATTTCCTGAATTTGTAGGCAGAGATGTCCTTGTTGTCTTAGGCATCTTGTAATGTCACTGAACCTGTTCATCTCATTCTGAATAGTTTCACAGCCACATTCATTTCGTAATTGCAGTTCTGGTCTGTCCGGAATACCAGTGGCATACACTAGAGACTTCAGTCAATACCACTGGTAGACGTCTTTGGTGTTCATATCTGGTGATCTGGCTGGCCAACGAATTGATCCTCCATGACCTATCCATTTCACTACATCATAACTAATTCTTTGTATTAAAAATATTTCTAAATCTATGTCATGTAAGAATATCTTTAATACACAGAATTAGTATTTTGTAGTCAGAATTTTTAATGTATAGATTTTACTCTGTTGTATCCATTAACTCTGATTGCTACCTAAATGTCGTTGTTTCAATATAGTCCATACTGATTATACAAATTGTACACTTTCATTAATTTTGTAATTGTATTCATATATGTATTCAATCTTTTTCTTTAAGTTAATACTTATACATGTATTTTCCTGTGTCTTCCTTCAACTAGGTTCAGTGGAAGAGAAGGCCTGATGGCCTTAACTCTTCCAGGGAAAATAAATTTATTACTAGGTACTACTACGAGAAAAGCACTTTCGGAAAAAATGTTATTAGACATTTTAATCTTGCTTTTGCTTCTATATTACATTCATCCAATATTTACATGTGCTTATGAATCACCCTGTATATTGGTTTGGTGCCACTTTTACTTACAATTCTCTGAATCCTGCTTACAGTCATCAGTCAGCCACTCCTCATCTGAAGCCATGAGTAACATAGTGAGTTTTTTTTTTTTTTTACAGGGAAGAAGTCCAAGCTATATCTCTTTTGAATATGAGGAGTTGAAGTTGTTTCGGGTGCAAGCTTACAAGGATACTTTAGAGCAGTGGTTCCCAAACTGGGGGTCGTGTTAAGAGCTGAGGGGATCATGAAGTGATTTCCAAAATAAAATAAAAAATGCCTTATTAACAAACACGTATGTGTGTGTTGTATACATAAACTACATTTAACACAAAAATAAAAAAAGTTTCAGTAGTTAACACTGAAAGTAAAAAAATAATTGTATTAATGCGAAAAAAATGTGCCTGTTCTTCAGTAAGTAGCTCTCAAACTTGTACTCTGTTTTCGATACACACATAGTGTTATCACTTTCAAGTTCAACGAGATTTCTCATCTTTGTTTTGGTGACAATCATAGACGAGAAGCTTATTTTGCATAAATATGAGATTGCAATTTTTTTTTTTTTAATTTCAGCCAGTTGAACACAAATATCTAAAAGTGGATATAGTATGTATCTGTGGCTGTAGTATTGTTCTTTAATTCACTGGAAGGCTTCACATTTCTTTTTGTGAAGTTTCTTCATAAATCATTTAATTTTATCATTGGCTGTTCTTATGTTAACATTTTGGCCTTGCAAACTACTGTTGGAGTGTTAAGTGTTCGAAAATATCAGCAAAGTAGGCTACTAGAAATGATGTTCATGTAATATTTCGTGTCATTGTTGCATTATGTTCTTCTATTTTAGTCACTCTTTGGATGGTATCCACTAATTTTGAGTAAAATCGTTGTTTTTAGATTTTACAGAGATTTATATTTTTTGATTGGGATTAAGTATCCTATCAGTTCACTAGTGGGGGTCGCATACAGAAGTCTCGCCCAAAAGTGGCCGCACTTCTAAAAAGTTTGAGAACCAATGCTTTAGAGTATAAGGAAGGGTAAAACATGTGGTTGAGGCAGTGGAGCTGGACTATAGTTAAGAAACAGTATGCTAGCTAGTGATGATCAGAGTGGTTATGTTCCGAGATTTTACCGTGGAATCAATAGAGAAAGGTATAGACTGCTGTCACACTGGTTCCGATCCCAGGCGGCATACTTCTATGGCACAAGAATAAAAAGTTGACCCCACAGTATGACGAATGTCTTATTTCCGATGGAGAATATGTTGAAAAATAGGTCAATAATATCTGTATCTGTTCCAATAAATCTTTCCAAAAAAATTGTGTTTTCTTTCTGTAAACAGCCCCAAGGTAACTTACTTTCTGGTGGGGAGCCTCGTAATTGCACTCGAGTGGCCAAAATTTGTATAAGCACTTGTTTTGACTTTATTAACATGATGGAAGAAACAAATTAACTTTTTTGTCTCCCCCATCCCCCATGAGTATGTTTGCTTGTAAGACATCTAATTTTAAATATAATTTGAGTTTTTGTTGTGGTGCATATTTTCTCTTACTAAAATGTTCCTTTTTATAGTCTTATTTCTGTATTGCCTTTCCAACTTCAAAATATATCATTGTCTCATCAGCTGTGGATAGCTTATGTAATTTACAGATGATGATAGACAAAGATTTTACTTTGAGGTGATATGCTGCGAGAAGGAAAATATAATTTGAAATTATATTTGATATATGTTGGAAAACAGCCTAATTTTTAAATACATTTATACAAATCATGTCGAAATGTTTCACATATATTTTAATTTTAAGAGCCAACATGATCCTTTCAATCTAGTATAAGTAATATTTTGCTACAGTTATGTATTTCGTAAGTTTTCGGATGATAATTTGAAACAGTGATAGATTCATTTGAAATGGGAGCATTATGCCAGTTTGTGCTGTTAAGCATTATTTGTATGTTCAGTATATACACTTTATACTATTTAATGTCAGTTTAAGTGGTTAATAGTTGTGAACAGTTCTAGGCAAGGAGCCTAACGGTGACGTAACAATGAACTTCCACTAATGTATGGTGATTGTTGAGGCCGTTGTACATAAGAAGTGTATTATTAAAGTAAGACTTGCAGTACATTTAGAATATTCTTGAGATGCACTTTTGCTGCAAGGGTTATGTAGAAATATATTACCGAAATCCATGTTTTCAAGCTGCTGTGGTTTAAAGTAATAAGTTAATGTAATGTGTGTTTAGCATGTAATGCAAGTGCACTGAAAAGTGTGGCTTGACCTCAGCCAGAGAGAAAATTCTTTGTGGAAACTGAAGAAATGAAATCAGAGGATTTGCACTTTATGGTAACCGGTGTGAGCATGTGTAGTGCGATTTGGAGACATGATCTGAATACAGTTGAAACTGTGGTTTTGTGGTTTTGCCAAGAAAGAGAAGTTCGTTCCAAGAGAATGAAATGTCAGCCAGTACGAAAAATGAGAGGAAAGCATGTAAAATAGTACAAACAATTCCATGTAATCATTATTAATTTAGTGTGTAATAGAATAATTCTACTCTTGTCATATAAATGTACAAATTCGTGTTCGAAAGGATTTTTTATGTTACAGTGTAAGATTTGGTCTGAAAGTGTAGACATCTGAAGAATTGTTGCAAATTAACTTCACGAGATTATTAGCTATAATTTTACAGTAGTAATTTATAATCGTGTTGAAGTGGATTGATTTGTCGAATTTGTTTGGTTGTTTCTATATAGAAATAACAACATACACTTTGAAAGTCACTTATGGGTGTTTATGAGAGAATAATAAATTTGAACCTACAAAAGCCTGCAGCCAATATGTAATAATAATAATAATAATAATACATTTATCAAATTTCTATAAAGCTTTAAAATATACATATACATATATCCTTCTTACATAATATTAGTGAAAGATTAACCAAATTTTGTGTATAATACATAAATATTGATTTATTCTGGATAATTACCATTATAATAAAAGCATTCAGTGACAAATTAAATATTAATATTTCTTTTTGTCGACTGTTAGTAACTACACAACTGGCTTCATATAAGTGAATAATGAACAGTTAAGTACCCACCATTAGTTAAAAAAAACTTATTCTTCATACATTCTTTTACCTGTCATATGATATCATTTGATGTTACTGGATGTTGGTACGAATGCATTATACCATATGAATTATACATCAACTTTCAGATTTTTTTTTACACTCTGGGGTAACATTTGAAATTTTTATTTTTGTTTCTTTAAACTTGATAATATAGTTATGTGATAACAGTTTAATAGGAAACAGAGATTAATCAAAGTTATTCATCTGTTGTACTGTATTCAAAAGAATAAATGTCGATACTAATTGTTCAGAAATCTATAAAGTGCAATCTGCGATCTAATTATATTTAAATATTTTATTGTTAAATTTCTGATTTTCAGCAATAATCCTAATAAAAAAAATAGGCTACTGAATTTTTCATTGATACTAGAGTGCACTGCGTTTCACTGAGTTGTGATCTCTTTCTGTTTGATACATGTTAACACACACTGTATATTTCTTAAATGTAAAGAAGTGAGCTCCTGTTAGTTCATATAGGTTTGAGTTACATTGTACCTTTTCAGTTGAGTTCTCTCCACTATTTTTTTTTACATCTCTTCATCCATTCTGGTATAGAGAGAATTCCCCTGACTTCTCCATAGCTATATTCCCCTCATTGTAATAGTGAAACTTTATCATATTAAAAGCAAGCAATGGTATAGCTCAGTGACAGAGCATTCGACTGCAGATCACGAGGTCCCAGGTTTAAACCTGAGTGCCCCCTATTCCTCCTTTTTTTATAATTAAATTGAATTTTATTCCTAATTGTTTCATATAGTTATCAATAAAATAGTTGTTGAAGCAATTTATTTAATTTTTGTACTTAAGTTTCTAACCAAAAACAGTCATTTTTAAAAGTAGGCCTGGTGTTGTTCGAATAATTTTATTCATTGGTTTCAATTGCTACTATGTGACATTTGGTAGGGAAACAATTGACATCAGCACAAACATTTGAAAGTCAGTTTTTAAATATTTTTCACACTGGTTTTAAAAGTACTTTTCATATATGCTACCATATAATAGTATTAAGAGATTTACTTTTAAAGAGGCTGTCTAAAAAAACATTTTAGTAACATTTCATAAAAATCACGTTTATTAACTCGAAAAATTATTTAATGAAATACTATAATGTACTGTAATTGTACGATACTTTGTACTACAACAAAGAACTACCGTATAATAGTCAGTTTTTAACAAGCTTCCCTAGCATTAAGAGATCTACTTTTAGGGATGGCTGTCTAAAAAAACATTGTAGTAACATTTTATAAATGTTTATTAAATCGAAAAAATATTTAATGAAATACTATAATGTACTGTAATTGTACAATATTTTGCACTACAACAAAGAACACAAATTTAGGAAACCTGATAGTTAACTGAACTTACTTTGAAGTGACTTTTCTGAATTTCTACAATTATTATTAGTGCAGAATTACTTTAGAATAACCAGAGACATCTAATTCTTCTTATCAGAAGTGATTGGTAATTCAATATAAATTAGCTTAGGAAACCATTATTTGCTTTCAATAATCTGACGATCTTCTCAACATAAATCAGTTAAAATAATTTAGTGTTACTAAGTTTTGCAATATGCAGTTACATCCAAAAGCTGTTTTGTTATTCATGGATTGAGGTTGTTGATAATAAATATCATAAATATCAAATATCGTACTTTGTTATTCACAGCTTTATATTTCGTAATTTTCTGACACAACTTATTTACATAACAGTTTATCCAAGTTTAATATAAATTTCGTTAACCATTGCATGATAAATGCAGAACAGCAATCCATGGACCTGTAAGTTACTACTGTAAAATTCATCAAACGCTTCTTTCAAACATCATCCTAAAGGGATTGCATTGTAATGCATTGAATTTGACATGCAATCCATTTCTGTAATCATGCTTTACCGGTACCTTTTAGAATGCTGGTATAGATTAGTCTCTCTCTAGCAATATGTAACATGACATAATAAACCAATGCAATCAAATGTGATAACATGCTGCAATATGTTTCTGATTTACAGATCATAAGTGATTGCATAGGTGACATTTTATCTTCTAGTTAACGACATAATTCAGAAAAAGTGGCAGTGCAGCAGTAATATAAATTTTTTGACGAAAATATGTCTGTTTTCTCCTTTCTTCCATATATTTTGTCACAACACCTGTCATCAACTGTGACTGATCTGAAGAATTTAAAATTAATTCTTCTCTATGATGAATACATTTACAAACCAGTCTTATAATAAATTATTATAGAGATGGATTCAAGACTTATGAAAGTGGCAACTGGAGTATTTGAATTATATATAGGAAGACAATTTGTTTTCATATTTAGATTAATTTTGTTTATATATTTTATCAAGCAAACACTGTCACCTTGCAACAGATAGCATATGCACGTTTCGTTATTTAGGATGATGTTACTTTAAAGAACAAGCAAGGTGACATTTTGTGATCTGCATCCTTATTTAAGGAAAGAAGAGTACTTTCTCGAATGAAATCTTTGAGAGATGAATCTGTCCTTATAGGGGTTTGTAAATATATGTAGGGAATGAGGGTAATGTCTTGTTTTAAATCTTGGTCGCTTCTGTAGTATGAATATCCATGTTAGCTTTAAATTTATGGACAGAACAGTTTCCTACATGAATCTTATATGCATTGTTTCTGTTGACTTGTGCAGTTTCATTAAAATACCACAATGCTAACAATTGTACAATAGTTATGTATGCATGAACGTGTGATTAAAGGTTGTTTATTTCCAGGTTTTGTAAGAAAACCCATATAGCTTCATAGGAGAGGATATAGAAGTTAGTTTACTGTATTTAAACTTTTAAAATTAACTTAATTTACATGAGGATAATTGAGAAATTTTTAAAGTGTTCTGAATTAAATCTCAGCTATCAGTATCACAATGGGTGTTTGTACAGTGTGGCACATCTTCAGTTTAAATTGTTGTTAGATCTTAAATTATTGCAGCTAAGTGGTTTTAATAAACTGTAATATAGCAGTTAAGGATAATTTGTTTAAAACCATTTTGAGAGAGAACTTCAAATTTCATTAAAATACTTTCATTTACAAATTAAATTTTGTTAAATATATAATGGTAATGTTAAACATTTTAAGAGAAGCACTTAGGAGATCTTTTAGTATGGAACCATTTTAATTTTATGCAACACTTGAATGTTTTGCAAAAAAGTGGAAACTAATTTTTTTTCATTCTCTGTAACAGTGTATCATAATATTTTGTACTATTTTCCATTGAAATATATTTCCGAAAAACTGTGTCGGAATGTAAGACACTTTCAAAGACTTGATATCCCTTAGATGATGATATCAATCTCAAAATCTACTTATTTAAAAAATATAAAATATATTATAGTAAATTCATCTCTAAAACTGATACAATTTATTTCCAAATTCACGGTATGCTGTGGCTTTAATTCATAATAAAAATACTACATGACGTAACTATTTACAGTAGCTGTGATTAAGAATTTTTTGTAATGTATACAGTTATCACCATTCTCCCATTCCCTATCCAGTTTTAACTGAAGTACAAGTAAGTTACTATACAAGTACAGGAAAAATGTTTCATTAGAATTTTTAACACAAACACATCACAATATAATGCAGTACTAATAATCATTTTTATGTATTTTTGTTGCATTTTATAAATTAATAATCCTTTTTTTTTTCCTCCTTCCCTGTTTTCAAGAAAACTAATCTTTCTGAAGTTGATTTAGGAAAAAAAGAGACATATGATATAAATCCAAGCTCTTCAAACATTATTTTTCGGTACTTATGGAATTGACCACTATCGGTACCTTGATTCTTAATCCTTTCGCTTCAGAATTGAAATATATATGTGATACGCAACTGATCAGGATTTAAATGCTGTAACATCCATTTTAATGCATTCAATATTCACACCTGTTCTGCTGACATATTGCTTGTTCTGTCATTAATACATTTAAATATTATGTTGGTAAAGATTTGTCATAGTTAACTTCAGTGTTGCTAAAATTTTGTAAATCTTCTAAATAGTTATACGGAGTATAAGTATGGAGTATTACCTTCTAATGTACAATAAATTCATCTTCAGAAATTCAGAACGTGAACTAATGTAGGCCTACATTAGTGGTGTAGGCTAATGCAAGGTAATCTATGGTGCCACAGACTATAAAGGGCCAAAATTGACTGCTGGCCTCACATCCACATACCTGAGCAGAGATGAACTATAATCCAACCAGTATGGAGGTAATGTGTAGTTAGCAAGATGATCCTCCCAGCCGTTATAGCTGATTTTTTAAATCATATTTTGCTACTCAGCATAGCTTCCCAAATTCACTGGTGCTAAACACTGGCCGAAATTTCGTGAGAAAATCTCTTCCCTCGTGAGAATTCAGACAACCTCTCATTCCATAACGCTAGTCTAGGTATGATGCCTTACACCACTATGCTTGATGCAGGATAATCTGCATTAGCGACATGAAGTAAAAATTAATATATTCATTACAAAGATACGTATAAACTAGTGTGTATGGGTATAACATTGAATCATGTACATAAATTGTTGATATATTTAAAGGGGAAAGTGAGTTTACTTCTCGTTTATTATTTTTATATATGTTGATTACATATTTTACGAAACAGTTTTTCTGATTTTCATCAACAGAATAAATATATAATTATTTTAATTTTAGATGTAGCCTAATCATAATAATCTCTCACATTGTTCTACGAACTTTACGAGTTATTTATATAACACTTTTTGGTTATATATTTTTATTACTTAGGCATATTTTTTTATTTTGTTATAATCATTGTTAAAAATGTTATGATGTGACAAATACCCTCATAAGAATAGATGCGTAAGATGAATATTAAAAAGGTTGTTCTCTCCTATTATGTATAAAAGCTATACTTCAGTTTAGAAAATTATAATCCCAGTTATCAAATTGCCAGTCTCAAAATTACTAGCACAGTCTTGTAATAATCAATGTTTTTTGTACCACTTTGTAAAATCTAAAATAGTGAGGTCATTACTTTTGTTTGGTCGTTCATTTCTATTCTGTTTTGTGCTTAAGATAAGTATGTTTTTTTGTTTTATGCTTTCTTTTCTGATTTTGTGTAAATATTCATGTGTTGCAGATTTTACAGCCTCTGGGTGGCAACCTTTCTCTAGACCATTTCTTCAAGCCTACCATGAATTGAAATGAAACTGAGTGACCAGACTGAATCATACTTTTTTCTATGCGATGAACATTGCTGTTTTGGGTTTCTTGCAGTAAAGTATTAACTTAATTTTAAAAAAAGTTTCCACTAAAGATATAACTTCCATTCATCCCCCTTCCTTCCCCAGTGATTAGTATGCTACAAATTCTTTTGCTAGAAAGACTGAAAATAATAACTAAATGGCTTTAGAAGGACTAACAACGTAAAGTTAGTGTTTAGTTGACATTATTTTCTGTTGCTATCATGTTTGTAGCAAATGCCTTCCCTATGCTTTATTTTATTTTTTTAACATCAGACCATAAAGTTTTCAGTACTGTGCTTGAGACTGATGTCAAAAATAAAAATAAATATTAAATTAAAAATTAAAAAAAAAAAAAAACTAAAAACTTAGTCTAAATAATTCTCTTGTATAGAGCTGCTTATTATTCACAGACAAAGAAACTTTCCTCTATTCTTGAAGAATTAGAACATAATTTTCTGAGAGCAATTCTTTTTCTTCTCTTCCTGTTCTTCCTCTTCTTGTCATTCCTTCCCTCTGCTCCGTTTTCTAATGACAAATTTTGGTATCTTAAATAATCTGCATGAAAATGACTGTATAAGAAGACACTTTTATTAGATGCGTTCAACATGTAGAGTGCAAGAGTGCCACACCCAGTGTAAATGGTTCCTTATTAAAAATCTTTAAATGTTAATATTAAGATACACATAAAAAACCACTAGTGGAGTGCTAAGTGTTAGAAAGAAAAATATATGTTGAATAGCTTTTAATTAAAAGAAAGTAAAATATCAATTTCCAATTTGTTCATTAATATCTGGCATTCATTTCAAAACTTCCCAGTCTAAATAACTATTTATTTCACTTAAATTTAATTTAAACAAAAAACACGTCAATTTAAATATTGAGGGGGAAGTCTAAAACCAGTGTTGATTGTATTTTAGGTTTTTCACCCCCTCACTCCCCTACACTTAATTTGCAGTCTAAAGTGGCACCCCTGTATTATAATATTGGATTTGTGCATAAGTTCATAGCGTTTTTCTGTACTATTCATCTGCTGTCCATGTTTCCATAGCAACCAAGTATTTATTTACACTACAAACTTATACACCAATCCTATACTTACCTTTGAAAGAATATTCAAATGTTTATACATCTCATTTATTTGTTCTCACATATTTTATTTTCTATCATCGCCTGGCAACCTGGATTGTTATTGTCAGTTGGTCGTAGAATGAAAACACAGTTTATTTTGGGTAATATCCTAAATCTAGTTAATTAAATTTACTAAATTAAATGTTCAAAATGTACTTCGTTGTTGCCTAGAGAGTAATACAGTCTGTTTCAGAACTGCTCTACATAGCATTGTCATAGTATCAAAATCTTACATAAATAACGTAAATCCAAACTTTGGCGTTTATTATCCTCTATCCTGTTCTCAATTTTTAAAGAATAAGTTTATAGTAAACAACCATAATGTTCCTTAATATTAGTTTGTGTTACTACCTGAAATAATCTATAATCAACAATAGCCTTTATAGTTGTATTCTCTTCAGTTCTAATCAACAATAACAATTCAGGTTGCTACGCAACAATAGAAAACAAAATATGTGAGAACAAAAGAATGAGATTTATGAACAATTGAATACTCTTTAAAATTTAAATTACAATATAGGGATCTCATTTGAAATTTCAAAGGGGAAGTGTGAAGGGGTGAAACCTAAAATGCAATTAACACTTGTTTTAAACTTCTTCCTCCTCAATATCTAAATTGATGTGCTTTTTGTTTAAATTAAATTTATTGAAATAAATAGTTATTTAGACTGGGAAGTTTTGAAATGAAAGCCCTCTATAATGAACATATCTTCTCATCTGTAACTTCGTCTTACTCAAAAGTGAATGTTATGATAAGGGTTATATTGCTTTATATATATATATATATGAGCAGTACATATTTGCAAGTCTATACGTCATCCTGAAATTAAGTTTTTTCGTGTCAAGACATGATAAGATTGCGTAAGTACCGGTACTGTAGATTTTTTATTATTGTGTATTGTATTTTCGAGTTTTGTTAGTTTCTTTTTTTCTAATTCCTGAACCAGTTTGATGTCAGAAGAAAGAGATACGATTTCTTTTGTTGTTATTTTCAGACTGTTTCTTTAAATCGAAGAATTTATTTTTATATACTCGAAGGGAACACACATAAATGTTCATGAAAAAAAATAGCCACATGCAATAGATTTGAATTTATACGTAATTTCGTTTCATATGAAGCAGTGACTTAATACGTATTGTTTGGTTTATTACTTTCCATCCAGTTATTCCTTCCCTACCGATAGGTTGCAAACAAAAAAAGTAATAGAAACAATGTGGTTGTGAGATATGTGGCTCACTGGAATCTCAATACATTGATTGGTATGTGAAATTTATAACGATTAATATATTGTACACTGCAGGATTTAATGATTAATGAGATGATGTTCTATGATGTACAAAGTAAAGCTAAATCATTCTAGACGATCAGTAGATATTATAATTAATTACATCTTACTTTACTAAGTGCTTACTGTTGAGTATTTGGCATTACCATTACAAATTGTATATATTAAGGATTACCAGTAATGAATTGATGAAAGTGTGTTTGATTTACTTGTACATATATTTTAAGATTAAAAGAATGTAATAATATTAATACTATTATGAAAATCGGACTCTCTTTTAATAATAAATCCATAGAAGTGCAAATAAAGAATGGTTTCATTTATTTTTCGTCGCGTTGTTTAATCATTTGTCGGATGTTTACGTCATATATATGAAGTAACAGTGTTCTTAATATTTGAAATATTATTAAATATCGATTTTATTTAAATTTCACCAGTCGTTAGATAAAGGCATATACAGTATAGTAAGTCTGATTCATGCTTGAAAAATCTAAGAGAACTAACTGCTTTCTTACTAGATATATAAATCTGTCTTTTAGGTCAAATTTTCCAGATGATGTTTGATCAACCTTTAACTTCAAGCCATGGTGACACTAGTATGGCTACCAATAGGCCACACCTGCTGGACAGATAAAAGCTGAGAAATATCTTGGCCCCCTTGGTTTAGAGTTTTCATATAGGGCTAGCAAACATCAATTACAAAATCCGGAAACATAGCATATACTGAAATTAAAAATAATAGAACGATATTTTAATATAATTTAATTATTATATCCAAAATAAAATTTTGGGTGGCAGAAATAGTAATGTTTGTTCTGCTACAAACATTTTGAATATTTTAGTTTTTCTTGCTAAATTATGATATTTTAGTATTCTTTCTCGCTAATCCATAAGATGTTATTTTTTAACTAAATTCTCCACTAATAATTTGCTGTAAATTAGTTTAAGAGACCATTATTTGCATTCGATCATTTGATTATGTGTTTATATTTAAAATTCAATTAATCTATTTGTTGAAATTCTTTCAATTATTATAATAGCTACAAATCTATAAATCTAAATAGCAGTGCAGTCATTAATGTATTTTTGTTTTATTGTAACTGTACACATATAAAGACCATTTGCAGAAGCAGTAATGATAAAAAAAGATGATGTTTTATTTAACGATGCTCACAACTGTCGAAATTACATCAGTGTCGCCGGTGGGCTGGAATTTTGTCCCACAGCAAAAGTTCTTTTACATGTCAGTAAATCTACTGACATGAGCCTGCTTATCGCCTTTAAGCACACTTAAATGCCATCGACCTAGGCCAGGATCGAACCCGCAACCTCGGGCACAGAAGACCAGCACTCTACCGAGTGCACCACCCAGGCCGACGATAAAAAAATGCTCACCTACAACACACATGTGCTGTATTTGTTTTTACCATTCCATCCTGTTTTTAATTAATCCTACATCGAAGGAGTTTGGTATCTAAAGTGAATGAGCATATGAATACATACAGTATAAATGAGGCTCTCATTAACAAAATACAGATCAGTTAGTTCCTAAGTTTATTTTTAATACTTACCCAAAACTACATAGTTCCTTAAACATCTAATGAAGTAATTTTATTAATTATTGTAGTCTGTATATCTTATACTTCAGCTATTAAAACTCAAAATTAATTCTAACATGTATTGCTAATGTTTTTATCGGAAGAGTAGTGTGCTCATTCGATAATAATCTCTGTCTTTGTTTACGAGAATTTCGTTTCATTTTCTATAATTTTAAATTCTATTATTATGTATACACACTTTCGTTTCTTGTATAAATAAAGCACTTCATCAATTCATTTAGGGGTACATTCAGTATTAAAAGTAATAGTAACTTCATTTATGAAAAAAGTAGCAAGTAATATCTTTTTTATGTTCTTCCAAACAAAAGAGCATTTATATTTACGTGTGAAATGTTATGACTGTAATTTGTTACTTGGTAGGTAAGGACATACTTGAAAAAAAAAATACATGTTAGCTATTAGTGGTCTTTAGGAAGCCCATCATTGAGCGCAAGTGTGAACATGAAAGAAAGAGAATAAACAGTGACAAGATTGCATTCTCATTTCAGGGGAATTTTCTCTGCGATTCTTTTTTTAGGCTTTTTTTTTTTGTGAGTAGAACTTTCATATTTTACCCATTATGTTGAATAGAATAAGAAGACTTTTTATACAGATTTTGTTTAATTATTATTGTAGATAACATGAACTTGCATATTATATTTATTTTCATATTTCATAACATCTAGAAATATATTATTTTTATTTTATGTGCTGACTTTGTAGTTATGCTGATGAATCAGTGTTGATTGTTGTGGCACCGATTGTAAGACCATCATGTAATGTGTCATTTGATGTAAATAAATTAGTGTAATTGTCAAGTTTTAAACTGATGTTCGTGCAGATGTCCTTTAGCTCCATTTCCACCAGGTATTAAGACAAGTTTCTTATGTTTCTTGGTATCACCCTAGATCATATATACCCAGATTGCTCGGCATTACAGGTTTTGATGGTAGCAACTTTTGTCAGGTTTACTATGCTGCCATCTAGTTGTTACATAAGGAGTCACGTCATAATTCCCATTTGAATTGCATTAGCGACTGTACTGCCATATTATGTTCATTTACGGCAGACGGGTGGCGATTCTGGCAGTTGTTCTCTTCAAAGTGCAACCGATTTTAACATAGGAATGAGCAATCTATATGTGATCTGGGGTATCACAGTAAGAAAGTCACTGATCTAAGTTTTATGGCGTATTTTCTTTCTCTTCCTATCTCATGTTGTGGTTGTGGTGGTGATGATACTACAACTAATAATAATATTATTATTATTATTATTATTATTATTATTATTATTATTATTATTATTCTGAAAATAATATTATTATTGTTATTTTTCTTCAGTTTAAGTCATCTGACCTGTTCCGTGTGTTCAAGTAATGTGGAGATGTTGATCCTTCCACCTTGTTGGTTGGCCTTGATCCCAATAATGTGATGGTTGATACCTGTATCCCAGATGTACAATTGATTTTCTGTCCACTGTTTGGACATCTGTTTTCCAATTCTGTTGATGAAGCTTTTTGTCTAATACTATGTTATTTACTTTAATGTCTTTTTGTTTTATGTTTCAGTCTAGAAATTCCTAATAATGATATAAAAATTTCAGTTCAAAAGTATTGGAAAGCACGACTGCTAATGGCTTCATTGCCAAATGCAAGGCCCTAGACGACAACAACAACAACATATAAAAATTTCATTTGTGCTGCTTCAGTTTCTTAGTTTCTCTTTTATTAAATATCTAGACTTCACTTCCATAACACAGTAATGCTTTGGAGGCAATATTTTGGACTTGTAATTTTGTTTCAGGTAACATCTGTTTTCCAAAATGTTGTTTAATCCCATTTGTTTTGTAGTATATTTTTTAATTGGACATAAAAATCTCTGTCTTCATTTGGGATTAGGTTTTTGTAAATATGTAAATTTTGACACCTTTTCTATTATTTTGCCATTTGTTTCAATTTTTTTACTCTGAATATTTTTGCCACACATTTCCATAGCTTTTGTTGTAGAAGTGGAGATGACTATACCATATTCTTTAGCAATTAAACTTAACTGGTATGTTGCTCTTTCCAGATCATCTTCGGTTGATGTGATTATGATTTGATCATCCACATAAAGGAGAGTTTGGATAATAATAATGTTACATTACCTTTTGCAATAATGTCCACTGTTTAATTTTTAGAGTGGTTTATTTTTTATAACATATAGAAAAAAATCATTGTTCGAAGGTACTATTGTGTAATATTATGCTATTTATTCTTCTTGATTATTCTCGTGAATATTTGTTGTTCATGCATTCATTTCCTTCAAATTTATTGATATGGAAACGCAAAATTATACGAAAAATCAATATAAACAATATGTATAACATCTCTTTTGAACATTTTTCCACTATTCCCACATATTTTCTATTGAGATCAATATTTTCTCCTCCCTCGCGAAGAATTTCCCACGTCAAAAGATAGTTTATGACTCTCCTACCTTTAAATGTTCATTTTAGACTTACACATGACTTTTAAGGAACCCGCAGGTTCATTGCCGCCTTCACATAAGCCCGCCATCAGTCCCTATCTTGAGCAAGATTAATCCAGTCCTTATCATATCCCACCTCCCTCAAATCTGTATTTTAATATTATCCTCCCATCTACGTCTTGGTCTCCCCAAAGCTCTTTTCCCCTCAGGTCATTTTAGTTTGTTTTATTTTCCTTTCTACTAGAACAATACAAGATCAATAAAATAAGAGTTGAAAATATTTGAATTTATGAATGATCACTTCCAATATCTCTCTCTCTCTCTCTTTTTTTTGTTATGTATGCACTCACAGTGAGTGGTGATAGGTTTTTGATAACATTATACCCAAGTAAGGAAACACAAGAATTCTTCTTCTTCTTCTTCTTCTTCTTCCTCTATGGTGCTACAGCCCAAATTAGCCTTGACCTCCTTGATGCTTCGCCTCCAGAAATCTCTGTCCTTACCTTGGTTTTCCATGCCCTGACTTTTAGTAGGCATCCAGCATCCTCTCTCACTATGTCTTCCCATCTGGCTTTCGGTTTTCCTATTCTCGTTTCAGCATACAATGTTTGCTGAAATGCCTTCTTTGATATACGGTTCTTGTCCATTCTAATCACATGACTGGCCCATTGCAACCTTTGAATCTTAATAAATGTTGCAACTTTCATTTCTTTATATATATTATAAATTTCTTCATTATAATTATCTGTTTCTCCATCTATCCCCATCTAATTTTGGTCCAGAAATTCTTCTGAAGATCTTGTTTTCGAACTGTAGAGTTTTATTTGTGTAGAAAATTGTTTGCAATGAGGATTCGATGTTTAATTTTCATTTAATTCAAAACTCATTTTTATTACTTATCTCCATTTACCCAAACACCATCGAGATTAACTACTTTTACAATAATTGTATCACTGAATTGAAGAGTTTCTTTGGTTTGTCTATTCATCTGAACCGAAACTTTTGTTTTACCTATATTAATTTCTAGCCTGATCAATTTAGCTTGTCTTTACAATTATTCTGTATATACTTCATTGATGGCTGCCTTTGTTCTACCCGCAATATACAGGGTGTATCAAAAATACGTGTACAAACTTCAGGCATGGGTACCTTACACCAAAAGAAGGAAAAAAGTTCATATGAACATATGTCCCATAATCCTTTGTTTCTCCGTTATTCATTTATTACTAAAAGTTTGTGTTCAATGGCCTTCGAGGTCCAACCTCAAAACTTAATTTCTTTATGCACTCATTCATAGAAGGCTGTGACTCATATCAGAAATGGACTGCAGATGGCGAAGTGTTGCCATGGAGACTTGTTTACATGTGTCATTTGTCATTAGTCTGTCTTCAACGTTGCAATTGTGAACGTGGAGTGAGTTAACGTGTTTCGTTCAACCATGGCAGGACGATATTCATTTCGTGAGCAGGCTGACATCATTTATATGTATGGTCGCGCGAATGGTAATGGACGCGAGGCTGTACGGCTGTATCAGATGGCGTTTCCAGACCGAAGACAACCGAATCATCAAACCTTTGTTGCTGTGTATTGTCGCGTTGCTGAGACAGGAACCGTTGCACCACAGACTGGTGATCAAGGAAGACCAAGAATTGTTCGTACGCCGAACCTCGAAGAAGACATTTCACATTGTGCCGACGACGATCCAGGTATCAGTACAAGACAATTGGCTGTGGCAACTGGTACATCACACAGTACAGCATGGAGGGTACTTCACGAGCAGCTCTTGTATCCGTATCATATGCAGCGTGTGCAGGGCCTTTCGCCTGCCGATTATCCACCACGGGAGAACTTTTGCCGATGGTTTCTAGCACAAATAGCCAATCCATTGTTTGTCTCATCAGTTTTGTTTACAGATGAGGCAACGTTTGGGAGAGATGGAATTACCAATTTCCACAATGAACACGTATGGGCAGATCGTAATCCTCGTGCTGTATTTCAGGCTAGACATCAGCAACAATTTAGGATTAATGTGTGGGCTGGAATTGTCGGTGACTGTCTGGTAGGTCCATACGTTCTACCAGCACGTCTTACAGGTGCTATCTACAGGGACTTTATCCAAAACACTCTTCCAGAATTACTGCACGAAGATGTGCCTCTGAACATAAGACAAAACATGTGGTTCATGCATGATGGGGCTCCAGCACATTTTAGTCGCCTTGTTCGAGATACACTGACTGGTGTCTACCATGACAGATGGATAGGCAGAGGAGGACCAGTTCAATGGCCAGCACGTTCTCCCGACCTCAATCCTTTGGATTTTTATCTTTGGGGGCACCTTAAACAATTGGTTTATGGAGCAGACATCCCGGATCAAGAAACTCTTCATCGACGTGTCATGGAAGCTTGCAAAACCATTCGACATCATCCCGGAGTATTTGAAAGGGTGCGACAGTCCATTATTCGACGAGTGCATGCATGTCTAGAAGCAAGAGGAGGACATTTCGAGCATTGGTTATGAGTTTTGTGTGTTGGCACATTATGAGTGTACCAATGTGTTGAACAGTTCCTAACGGGGAAACAAAGGATTATGGGACATATGTTCATATGAACTTTTTTCCTTCTTTTGATGTAAGGAACCCATGCCTGAAGTTTGTACACGTATTTTTGATACACCCTGTATATATATATATATATATATATATATATATATGTCTCGCAACCACGGATTACCGACGGAAGGAATGTGAATCAAACACTGCGATAAGGAAGAGCGGGCGAGAGGAAAGGTCACAAGATAATTTGAATGATATTCAAGAGTACAGTCGGAAGAGAAATGACATCGATAGAATCAGTCTTGCATTGTGATAGTTACATTATGACTTTAGTTTCTTCCATTGCATGTGAATACTTGTCTTGTATCACGCGGTATTATTTCATTCGTAAACATGTGTTGCGCGTTTAATTAGCTTCGAATTTTTCTCTTGCTAAGTTCTTTATTTCCACAGCGATGTCCTCATTTGTTCATCTTCTTGGAAGAGACAGTACTTACATCGGCACACACCCTCTCCCCTCGGCGTGCCTACATACACACGTCAAAACAGACAGCAACGCCATCATTGGTTTTCGGTAATCGGTTTTTGCGCGAGCTATATATATATATATATATATCACCTGCTTAATCAATAAGTTGACATAATTTATAAAATAGCATGGCATTAGTATTTACTGAAAATTTCCTAACATATTCCAGTGTAATTACATGCTAAATCACAGTCAGGATGTGTGGCAAACTACTGAAGTAAAGTGAAGACATCAAAGGTCGAATATGAATTGGCTGTTTATGAAGTCATGTATGTCTATCATATTGTATGTCACTACACCCCAACTCTGGCTACTAGCAACAGGCATCTATAATGAACACTGATCAAAATACCCCTCATTTCTCATGAAAAACAAAAACTGAATAGACTACAGTGGACTTGATGTTGTCAGCAAACAGCTGGATACATTAAGATTGATTGATTGATACTGTATGTCACAATCAGTTTTTCACAACTCAAATTGTACAACAGGTGTGCAAAAGAAATTTGCAGAGTAGAAGCTTCTTGGGCATGAACAAAGTGTGAATCAATCATTACTAACTAATATTTATGCTTTGTTGGCTGTTAAACTAAAAAGTGATGTGAAATGTGTAAACTTCGTTACAGTGTCTTGCGATACTTCTACTCCCAATTTTCATCATCATCATCCACGGGGTAAGTCATTAGACCTGTTCAGACTTCAGCCCATTGCTTCTTAGGTCTGCCTCTATCTAGTCTTCCTTTTGGTTTCCATTATTTGCTCAGGATATATTTCTTCATTCATTCTGTGTGTTCTTTCCAGTTTTGTCTATTATTACAAATATATAGCAGTGGCAAAGGAAGCTTTTAATAGAAGAAGGAACATCTGCGGACCTCTGGAGAAAGAACTAAGGAAGAAACTAGTGAAATGCTGTGTGTGTAGCAGAGATGCCACGGTTTTGCCACTGGCAACATACAAAAAATAGAAATTAAGTATATTCCTTATTATACAATTTCTTAATTTGTATTTTCTATCAACAATGTAAATCCACCAGTTTCCCATAACACAATACATGTCAGAAAAGATATGGTTGCCATCTAGCACTGAAGAATTGAACTGATACATACACAACACTTCAATGTTTCCAATTTACGTCACATGTTGCCTGCAGCTCTTCAACAGCAAACTCACCAAGGCTGGGAGTCAGTGACCTTCAATGCCATGGTGTGCCTTTAATGCGATTATTTGCTAGTTAGACATAGGGCAAATGTATGTTATTCTTCCTTCCCCTTCACTTCCCAAGTACGGCTTCTAAATTTACCAGTGAAGTATTCTTCTATGATTGTGACTGTGTTATAGAGAGCTTTTTAAACCATTCTTTAGGATCACGTACATTTAGTGAGAAAAAGATTACAATAATTGACTAAGTATGACCGTCAAATTGCTTATCAAAATCACAATGCTATAATTAGCAAAATATTACAACACTTAGTGTTAAACATTTTCGGCATAAACTGCCATCTTCAGAACAAGTAACAATACAAGAATATGAATACTTCGTGTGGAAATATTATGGTTAAGATACATGTTGATTACATAGCCTATTGTTTGGCCAAGCATCTGAATAGAATTGGAATATATCAGTCCCCTAACTGCCTATTGTGCAATTCAAATCAAGAAATGGATCCGGAGCACCTCAAAATCTGTGCTTCAGTGGCTGACCATGACAATATCTTTGAAAAATATTGGAGTGCAAGAGGTCAAATGACTTTATTGTCAAATGCCTGGCATAAGAAAAGGACAACAGCATAGCCTATTAAAATATTTAAACTAGATTGTATACGAATATGGACATATAAAATGAATGTTGCTGAATGATAAAATATACTTGAATCATGAAACCTCGCCTAAGGGCTTCAAACAAAACGAAGATCGTTCAGTGAATATTCGAACCGAAAATTAGTGTATTTTGTGTTAAGTGATGTATTTTAATAAAGAAAATCACACAGTTTTATGTTATTTAGTTATGATCAAATGAGTGAGGAATAAACTACATATGGCTGCAGTTTCAACAGGTTGGCATCATAAAATATGAACAAGTAATTTGTTAAAATACGTATTCAATTATCCAGCAAAATTCGTATCCAGAACTTGCCTGGTTCCATTAGTGCCAGTTAAGAGGGATTCTACTGTATATGCATTTAAAATTTAAATGGTAATTACTCGTATTTTCTGTTTCCATCATGATTTTAAAATGGTTGCCCACGAAAATTTCAAGAAAAAAAAATTATTTCTAGTTATGAGTGTAATGTTAAACTTTGTATTTTTCATAAAATAACATATTTAATTTCCTATGAAAAAAGATATCTGCAGAGCCAACATGCATACCAAAACTGTCATAAAAAGGTACCACACGTAAAGGTAGAAATTTCTACCAAGTCTATAATTTGTATTTTTCTTGTTTTCTAATGCCAGGTGTTTGACAATAGTCATTTGACCTCTTGCACTCCAGTATTTTTCAAAGATATTGTCATGGTCAGCCACTGAAGCATAGATTTTGAGGTGTTCCAATCCATTTCTTGGTTTGAGTTGCACAATGAGCAGTTAGGGGACTGATATATTCCAACTTTATGCAGGGTTAAATGGCAAGTAGTAGCCGATTTAAGTTAACACCATATTTTAACGTTTTGGTGGCTACTTCATCCACACAAAACCCCCAGAATGTCTGGAGGACCACACCTGCTGTTGGTCGATGGGTCTACTAGACCTAGTTGAGAGATCTTGTTGATCACCAGCTTTCTCTCCTTAAGCCACTGGAGGACGATTTTAGTCCCATAGCAGGTCAGCACTAGGAACAGAAAAGCAGAAAGGGAAAGTGAAATGAACCCCTAGACCTCAAATGCTCTAATACCATCGGGGTTGAAGAAAATAAGAGTTCAGTCAGAGGATTGGATAGGAAAGGGTAAAGAGGGAATTAGGTATTGAATAGAGGAAAATTATACCAAATTCGGTCATTAACTCATCAAGCTGACCAGTGCTAATTGATGAGTAGTCCTTCCTTTAGTTCAGCTTGTAAAATTATGCTTACTAACAGCTGCACCACGGGAAGGTAGGGATGGGACATTGGGTATTTGTCCAGGTTGGTTCCTTAAAGCCTTCAATGAAAAGGATTAATGGCTCTCCCCCTGTATTCGACAAATACCCTTTTGCAGCCAAAATTTGTATTCGTGGAACAGATAATTAACCAGAACAATCCAGCTTTACAAGGTATTAAACTCACTCAACCCCATGATCGATCATGTTCCTTTGAAGTTTCAAACAGTTTTTATTTTTGTATTCAAGCCTACTGCCAAAGCTTCACATTATCCTTTCTGCCACATTACCATTCACAATAATAAATATGCTCACTAAATAACTTAACAAAAGAAATACAGTTACTTTTCTTTTATGACCACATTTTTATTCACTAGGCTCGTACTCTTCAGTAGAAGATTGTGAGGTTCCCGGATTTTCAGAGGTTCCTGGATTTTCGGAAATAGAATAGTTTTGTTGCTCTTTCGCAGCTCTTTTCTTTCTTAACCGTCTCTTCATCGCCATTACACCTGCAAATTGTAAAATTTTATCATCATTTACGTTCAAAATTAGTGAACTGAAATTATGCAAATATATTTCTAGAATAGTAAGAAAATTGAACATTCTTGTACCTAAACTAAAGCATATTATTTTATGGCAGTACAAAATAATGTGCCCATAAAAATGTTATGTGATTGTAATGGAATGTATAGCAGTGAATTTCATGATACATTAGAATGATAAATGAGGCATAAGCTTCAAAATTTGCATAATTCCAGTTAGATACGCATACACTGCACAACACATATTCCACACTTTATAAATTCGCAAAGAATTTGTTTCCATATTTTTTACGAAAATTAGCAAATATCGAATCTGAAAACTGAGGTGTTTCAAAATAGTACACGTTAGTCAATAGTCTTCTATGCTTGTGATGTAATTTATAACGAACTATTTGTTCTGAAAATACATGCTTCAATTATAATCTATGGGAACATTCATAAAATGAAGGCAGAATGTATCTCACATTTAACAGTCTGAAATAAGGCAGCAGAATGTCTGTTTCTTTTCAGTTCACTGTCCACTTCCTTCCCATTCTGGTATAAATCAGACCTATAAAATAAAACCAGGAAAACAGGCTGTACTAGGGTATCACAAGAAACATGAGGTGTACGTATTTTGTATACCAGTTAAAATTTTTTTTTTCCAAAAATGGAAGTTGAAATTGTATGCAATGTGAACACAAAAGGCAAAATGTTTCAACCACATCAAAATTCATATCTTTTGATCATCATCTTTAAAATTGCTCCCTCTTTAAAAAAATAAAGTAAAATAAAAAAAATTGCTCCTGCCACTCTTACTAAAAAGCAAATGTAAACAAAAGTACGTAATAGCTAATGTATTGCTCCACAAGGTGCTGCTTTCTATTGGCCTTTACATTTGTGCTCTATTAGCATAAGCTGAGCTCAGTATAGACCAATGCTTACATAATATATACAAGCCGAAATATAGTGCACAAAATACAGCCTCAATGGGTTCCAGCATAACATCAATTTCACTGCTAGGAGCAGTGTTGCATATCACATAATCGTGGCAGAACACTTGAATGACATTCACATTTGGGTCATATTAAATGCTTCGTACAGTACAATGAATATTGGTACAAATAAAATGAAACAGAAAAACCAGTAACTTCACTTGTAATTCCCATATCATCAATCATGACTTCTGGGTATTTCTTAGTGAACTTATAAAACACATTTAGTGTAATTCTCTTCTATTAACATGTTAAAGGCTTCAATGTTTCTCATAGAAAGTCATAATTTTCCACACACCAATTTCCACCTACTATCGGATTCTATTTTTATATGAAACTGATGTTTCAGGTAAGATACGGATGCTTACTCATTGTGAGGTGTTGATGACAAGTTCAGATTACATTTTCAGTATTAAATTGTTTACTAATCTTATCTGTTTTCTGTAAAGTGTTCAGTATTTGGTTATTAACTGGGGATCAATATTTCTATTTAAACCTGTAGGATTATTTGATCCCGTTTGATGTAGAAATAGTAAATGTATTATTACAGCTGCTATTACAATAAATGGAAGAAGAAAATGGAATGTGAAGAATCGATTTAGTGTTGCATTATCTACGGCAAAACCACCTCCTACTCATTGTACTAAATCAATACCTAAATATGGAATTGCTGATAGAAGATTTGTAATTACAGTTGCTCCTCAAAATCATATTTGCCCTCAAGGTAGAACATAACCTATAAAAGCTGTTGCTATTGTTAAAAATAAAATAATTACACCTACTGATCAGGTGTGTAAGAATTTATATGAACAGTAGTACATTCCTCGTCCAATATGTAGATAAATGCAGATGAAGAATATAGATGCTCCATTTGCATGTAAAGTTCGTAATAGTCAACCATAATTTACGTCACGGCAAATGTGAGCAGTTCTTGAAAATGCTATTTCAATATTTGGGCAGTAATGTATTGCTAGAAATAGTCCTGTAGCGGTTTGTATTACTAAACATAATCCTAATAGTGAACCAAAATTTCATCATGTTCTGATATTGGATGGTGTTGGCAATTTTAAATAGAGGATGTCTAATTCGTATGGGTTTATTCATTAATTTATTTGTCGCAGTGGTCCTTTTGAAATATTTGTAATTTTTACTACTACAATTAATGTTAGGAATAAGTAGGAAGCAAGTATAATTGTGATTAAATTTGTTGGTTGATTATATAATTTTGTTAATGATAATTCCTGTGTTAGATTTTATCTATCAAACTTCATTTTTGCACGTATTAGTTTATATTTGTTTTAACAGATATATTACACACAAAGAATTTTTACGTTATTGTATCTATGTTTTTAATTATGTATATGCAATAAGTACAAGAGTTTTAATAATTTTATCACCAACAGAACTGGTTTATAAACAAAATGCACAAAACTATGTATTCGAGATATTCTTGTAAGAACACTTTTCTCTAAAATAATAATTTCAGAATTCATTCTTCATAAACCAAATGCACATGATGACAATGGTTCTGTTATAATAAAAAAAAAAAAAACAAAGTTATTAATTGAAAAAATACAGTAGAGAAATAATTTGTAATTTTTTAAGAATTTATCACCTGCAGAAAACCGTGTGATTGCTGACTTCTAAGAGCCTGGAATTTGCCTGTTGAGGTTTAAAGTTATGTGTGCATACAGTTCCGGAAATTTTCAAAGAAGACAAGGACTTTGTGCAGGACAGAAATATGTCGTTATTCAAGTCTTCAGTTAAAAAGTTAATAAACCGAAAAGTGTAGCAGTAGTGGTTGATGTTTTGCATTGGGCTACTTAAATTTTTTGTGAAGTCCTAGAACTATTGTCATAAATGTGAGAAATGACACTAGAAAACGGTGACAAAACACCAGTTTCCCACCTGTAAGATGCACTAGTTCCTCACTTGTAGGATACATAGTTCTTCACATGTAGATTTAATTAAGTTAGATACAGGCTTTGCAGTTAAGTCAAACGACATTATTACTAAGATAAGAATAAAATAAAAAAATAACACATCAGGATGAACTCCTACAATTTATTATATTTCAGATGTTAATGTGCAGAACTCTCTACACACCATCTTACACAAGATGAAGTACTGCAACAGCATGCTCAGCCTCTACTGGCCAATGCCATGTGCCATCCAATAATCTGCCTTGTATACATAATGGCAGATTATATACTATGGAAAAGCATCATCACAAAGAATACCATATATACGCGAATACTCCACGCATATTTTTTCTGGAATTTAGCAAAGAAAAACTGGGGTGTGTGCATTATTTGAAACACAAATTACAGTAATTTTTTTTTCTCTCCTAAAATTAAGGTGAGCGGATTATTCCCGTATATACGGTATTAAAAATCATCTAAATAAATATACAAATAAGACTAAGACTAAAATAATAAAGTTTAATCTTGATTGTGTTGATCAAATCATTAAATTATTCCTGTATAGTATTTCCTCTCATTTCAAAGAATGTGCCAAACAATTATGAAAACTAACTTAAATGAGTATGCCTCTTGTAGTTGAGCTGTACTACGAATTCGCCTGAGATGCTGAATGACATCATTACGTGGTGGAAATAGAATATAGTCCAACCAGTCACGTTGACCATAACTATAGTCTGGCCATACAAAATATCGTATCAGTTTTATGACAGGCTGAAACACATAAACGGCATGAAAATTAGCGGGAGAAAATATACAAAATTCAAGCAATTGTTTTGTTTTAAATTTAAATGCTATAGCTGGAAGAATTATAGTATGTACATATTCAGAATGGCAATATTAAAAAAATATCAGCTCATGTATTCGCTGTTTAGACATTTATCCTGTAATCGATTCCAGTTCCAGCAAACAGGTTTCTGGTGGAAGAAATCGTACACGTGGGTAAGTTACTTAAGATGCATTGTGAAAATTCTACATCATACTTCGATCTAGTTTTTCAGAAACAAATGTCTTTGTTAAGTAGCAAAACAGAATCTCTGTCAATGAACATAGTCTTGATATCAGATACATGTTACTTCAGCAGAACACATAGAACAAGAAGAATAGAAACAGGATATTTTGCAGTTTGCTTCCCCCCCCTCCCCATAATTTGGTTCTCGCAGTAATAATTTTTATTGCACTTACAGTACTAAAGTTAATTACTCACTGCATGAAATACTTCCAGCCAAAAGTAGCTCCACAATGCAGCATTTAGTGTCAAGTGAGACACCAAGTTCTCATCAGAAACCTTGACATTAACAGCAGGTAACAAATAGAATTGCGGAAACGTATATACGAACACACCTCCCCTGCAACGACAAGTTATGTGGTATATAATAAAGTTTCGAGACTTGGTAAAAGCATATAGAATTAATGAGCTATGAGCCTTAATTGACATATTAATAGGAATCGAAGAGTAAATTTTCAATTTAGATACATGCATGTTATTGCTAATAAATTACGATAATTGTACACTTGACATAATATTGCTCCTAGCTGTCTTTTCAAACCAAATCGAAAGCAAAAAATTTGTAAAGGTAATAATGGAACTTTATTGTAACTTTTTTTTTTTCTTTGATATGGAGGAAAGGCAGCATGTAGTGGGTTTATATGTCTTAACACTTTTATAATTGGAATGGAATTTTTAAGTCTGAATTGTCACAATCTTAATAACGTAGCTGTGTGGTGCCATCTCTCAATTCAGACTGCATGTCTTAAGATTCCGATGGAGTCCCACTACAGTACCGTTTCACTATCTTCCTCTGAAAGCATAATATGCCTCCTCAGACTGCTGTCATTTGTACACCTGTTACAATACTACATCACACAACATCGTTTTGAATGAATACTATTAAAATTATGACAAATCCATTGCGCGACAGCCCATGGAGGATAAAGACCTGCCAGTTGATTGGTGGCCTCATGTTCACATGTGTCAGCTGAGGTGAACGAAACCCAAACAGATTTTTGCTACTCATTGCAGATCCTTAAATTCATCATGATGCTCGATAGGCATCAGTCCCTTACACTGATGAAATGTCATGAGAAAATTTCTTGCCACATAAAGACTTGAACAAGCACTCGTTCCATAATGCTAATCCGATACATGACACCTTAGACCACAATATTACAGTGAGGGGTGAAATGATAATAATGAATACTGAAATGAAGAATGAGGGTGGGAGAACCTCGAGAAAAACTCTCAGGAGCCTTGCTTTGTTCACAACAAATACGACTCTGCCATATCCGGGATTCGAATTTGAGTCCACAGCCATTATAAGCCAGCATTGCCAACTGAACCACCTATTAAAAACTTTAACATTGCAACATAACATACGATTGAAAATAATCATTACCATAGCTACGAATTACATCTAGCCAGTGTCTCCTCAATTCTAGGAGCTGTTACTTTCATTTCCACAACAAAATAAAGTCTGAACGAATTCCCTTATTTATATGATCAGTGATATACCATATCTAAGAAGGGAAGTAATTTTATATGAAATGAGATATATCTCATGCAATGAATAAGGAGCACAGTATTTTATACACTGGTAAATAAAATTTTACCTCAATTTTTTAATTTTTGAATGCAAGATACAAATGTTATCATTTATATTAATCTCCTCACCTAAATCAAATACATCTTAAAATAATTTTATATATTTATATATTCGACATTACAATATACAGTCATTACCATTGATGCACATAAGCTTATGTAACTATAAAATAAGTGGATATCATAATGGTAAAATTACTACAATACATTAAATTTAGTTAAATTACTCACCATAAGACACAGTGAATCGCAAATAGTATGTACGTTAAAATCCTCATACAGCTAGTTTTCACTACTTTTCCTCGATTCAGACTATAGCATATTCTCATAAATTCAATGATTAAAGCACAAATACTGCTAAGGATTACTACTGTAAATCCCAACCACATAAATCTGAAACATATATATTATGTATAAATATTAATAATATGAATGTAATCCGATTTAAACAATCATCGCCAACATTTCCTTGCATATGGTGTGCCATGTGGTGTTACTCCATCTTTTTAATGATCTTTCCGAACTGTTTCTATTCAGGTTAATATTTTATAATTTTTTTTTTCAGTAAAATCATAAGAGCTAAGTTTCTAATTCATATCTTATGTTCTATACATTTCCTAACATACAACATTGCATATGAAGACATTATTACAAAAACAGCCCTAGTCATTTTTAATGAAATTGAGCTAAGGACACATTTTCTATTATTTCAAATGTTTATAGACTCAAAAAATTATCCCTGTCAGGTGCAATAGCCACAAGGATAAACACCAGTTGTACGGAAACAGCTGACATGTATTGTTCTATTTATCTTTATTTTTCTCCTGAAAAATAGAAATTTTGACAAGGGTTGTTTTTGTAATAATGTCATATATATATATATATATATATATATATATATGAGGCGTTCAGAAGTCAACATGATTAACTCCACTTTTGGTTATTTCAGAGTTTCTAAGTTAGCAATGTACTAAATTGACCATATTTTCAGTGGTCAAAGTAATGAACTCCATAGTTCAGTAAAAAGCCCTCAGAATGCAGTATTCTTCTTGACTATATCACAGAATCAATTGTGTGTATTTAACTTTAACCTTGAATATCTCAAAATCTTTGGAAAAGGAGTTAATCATGTTGACTTCTGAACGCCTCATATATAGACACACACACACACGTTGGACTTGTAACTGATGAAATATTTCTATCTTTGGTTCAGCTACAAGTAATGATAATTTCAGACTACTTTCCCAAAAGGATAGGGGAGCAGGAGGTAATGAAACAATCAAGGGAGACTTGAGACGGAGTTTCCACAGGACATTTTCATATAACAATGCCTTCCATTATCATTTAAACACTAATTATTATTATTATTATTATTATTATTATTATTATTATTACTATTATTACTGCTACTACTGTTACTACTTTAAATTGGTTATTTAACAATGCTGTATCAACCATTAGGTTGTTTAGCATCAGTGGAATTGATGATAGCGAGATAGTATGTGACATGTTGAGGCTGAGGATTCGTCATAGATTACCCAACATTTGGCTTACATTTGGGGAAAACCTCGAAAAAACCATACAGAGACCCGAATTCAAGCCCGAGTGCAGCTGTAGATCAATAGACAAAATGCGCCTACTAACTAAGCTCTATGCATTATTATTATTATTTACTTATGGCTTTTAAGGAATTAGGAGGTTCATTGTCGCCTTCACATAAGCTCGCCATGACTTAAGATTTTATGAGTCGTTTCACCTTCATTCACGAAACACTTCAGGTATCGGAATCTCCTCATGGAGGGTACATAAACATTCCAGATAAGAAACATAAGCCTACGTATTATACGTATTTATATTCAATCACTTGAGATCAAAACATTGGAAATAAAATTTAAACTTACTTCAGTGAGTAAGATGTGTACAACAATAACAATATGAGTGCTTTAGTAAGGAATTCTGTTTCATAACCCTTTTTAATTCCAATTAAACAAGCACTGTGAACGTAAAATCCACAAATAACAACCCAGCTAAATAGAATATGAGCAGGAATAGATTGTTCAGCGAAGAAAAGTTTTTCAACAACAACATTAAATACATTTTCCTTCCTGTTTATATGTCCCATTAGTTTTGTGATACAAAGTGGTATACAGCTAATTGAGAAACCAGAATTCCATATAGATTCAGTCAGGCGATTTCGGTACAATCCTGGTAGTGCCATCCGCTTGAAGATCACCTGACAGAAAGAAAGAGACAGGTAAAAATTGGTATAATCAGTGTAAGTATATATGTATGTGTGTATATATATATATATATATATATATATATATATATATATATATATATATATATATATATATATATATATATCTAAATAAATAAATACTATTTGAAACTCACGCCAATAACTCTCGAGTAAGTGACATAAATCGCACTCCAAATTAAAACTATTAATACAATCCATGACGTAACTGTGAGACCAAAATGTTTATCACATTCGTGTGCCAAACTATATAGTTTAACAAATAAGAACACCTTGGCGTCGTCTAGATAATGGAATAGGGTTCTGACACTATGCTGTAAAAAGCAATGACAGTATGTAACATTCAATCCAAATGCCATTTATATGTAAACATAAACCATAAACAGGATATTTCTGTGTGTTGTGTTCAGGTGAGACAACATTACGACTTAAAATATTCTCTAACTATTGCATCGAATATATAATGATTTTGTCATTGTCTTATGTTTTCGGCTTTCTGGCATTAACCACCAGCACCTGTCCTTTCAGGATAAGTAAAATGTTATTTTTCCTTTGCTGAGAACAGTACTGAAAATTGATGTCGTTGTTGTTCGTACTTTGCAATCATTCGTCTTTCATTTGAGATTGAGAACGTCTTCCGCTTCTTCCCAGCTCTTATTTTGGTACGAAATTTAAAAAACTTTACGAATTTAGTTACTTGTAGATAATCTGAATGGAAGAAAACATTTTCTTTAATTTTCCTATGCATTTAGTTGTCTTTGCAGTTTTTACTCTCGCAAATAATACTGATTTAAAGATGCAAAATTACTGTCATCCACATGAAAGTGGAAAATAAGTACAGTATGTTACCCGGCAAGAACTCCTCTTCTTAAAGTGGTTATATTACTAGGCGCATCCAGAAAGTAAGTTTCCCTATTTTTTTTTTAAAAGAACACACACTTTCAGGAAAACATTTATTGGCAATAGGTACAGCAATGTTTCAGCTATTTTTCAACATAGCCACCATCAGAATTGAGACACTTGTATCGTGGGATCAACTTTTGTATCCCTCTGTCGTAGAACTCTGCCGCCTGTGAATGGAACCAGCGTGTGACAGACGTCTTCAGCTCTTCGTCGTTGCCAAAATGCTCACCGGAGGACAGGAATTTCTTGAGGTGCAAGAAAACGTGAAAATCGCTGGGAGCAAGATCAGGACTGTAGGGTGGCTGATCAAACAACTCCCAGCCAAATTCCGTCAAAACTGCTACTGTGCGCCGAGCCGTATGTAGACGAGCATTGTCATGGAGGAGCACAACACCTGCAGTAAGCATTCCGCGCCTCTTGTTTTGAATGGCACGTCGCAATTTTCGCAGTGTTTCACAGTAACGGTCAGCATTCACTGTTTCACCTCTTGGAAGGAAGTCAATGAGCAGAATGCCCTTCTTGTCCCAGAACACCGTGCACATCATTTTCTGTACCAACAGCGACTGTTTGAATTTCGTCCTGACCGGAGATCCACTATGCTGCCAATGCATTGACTGCTGCTTGGTTTCCAGGGTGAAGTGCGAAATCCAAGTCTCATCGCCCGTGACGATCCTGTCGAGGAACTCGTCGCCGTCATCATGATACCATTGCAGAAATGTCAGTGCTGCTCCTAAACGTTGCATTTTGTATTCGGGTGTCAGGTTTTTCGGCACCCACCTGGCACACACTTTTTTGAACAGCAGGTGCTTAGTGACAATCTCCTGCAACAAGGATCACGATATCTGCGGAAAATGGCTGCTCAGCTCCGTAATCGTGAAGCGATGGTTCTCCATGATGCACTGCCGCACCAGCTCAACACAATCATCATTGATGAGGGACAGTCGCCCACTGCACTCTTCACCATGGACACTTTGACGACCTTCGGAAAACTGCCTACACCAGCGACGCACCATCTGCTTACTCATGATGTTCAGCCCATAGACCTGACAGAGCTGCCGATGAATTTCAATTGGCGCAATACTTTGTGCATTAAAGAACTTTATCACCGACCGAACCTCTCAGGGAGCGGGAGAAGGAATAAGAGCTTCCATTTCGGACCACTGCTGCCATGCTACTGGCACCAGGCAGGACCTGTCCAGCTGACATATGATTGATATGTCATAGATCTGTTACGCATGCGCAATTGACATGGCTAATTACGTTTGCTTTCAAGGGGAAAAAATCGGGAAACTTATTTTCTGGATGCGCCTCGTAGCTCAGAGGCATTCAGGCAATTGGCAGAAAAAAATGTAAACAGTGGCTATAATTAAAACAGTACTTGGCAATTTTGATTGGTAATCACCACTAAAGGCTAATTCACACAGGGATAGTTTACAGGAGTCTAGTGCTTGGAGCAAGTCGACTTTCCTTCTACTTTCCCCGTGTGATATGGTCGAGACAGTCAAGTTGTGACTTGGAGGTCATGCAGAATTTGAGTTGACGACCTATCAACTTTTGTGTCCACTTTCCCGTCATGTGAGCAACTTGACTCCACCACTTCCCGCGTGTGAATGCGAACTTGTAGCAACTTGGCAAGTAGAAAGTTTGTAGTTTTAGGCCTATTGTCGAAGTAAATTAATAATAATAATTAATAATGAGCGCCCCAAGTGGAATTCCAACGATATCATAAAATTTTTGGAAGTGTATGAGAAGTATGAACTTCTATGGAATATACGTGACAAAGAATACCTCAATAAAAACAAGCGGGAATATTATTCCAGAAACTAGTCAGTGAACTCATGGAACAAGGTTTCGAAAACATAGACGTAGAAGTGGTTCGAAAAAGTTAAAAACCCTTAAAACAGGACTCATTCTGAGATGCTTTCTGTATTCTGCAGGACCTTCTTCAGCTAATTCTTTCAACAAGGTATTAGATGCACCGTGCATAATTATTCTACGAATCCATTTCTTAACCCATGTTCTCTTTTCCTTTTTTTTTTTCAAGAATATTTTGTAATTCATACATAACAAGGCGCCAATTAGCTGCACACATGCTTGAATAGGTGCTGGTGGCAACTTCAGTTTCACCAAACTAAAAATGCCAGTTCACTATTGATTTTTATTAACTATAACAGAATACAAGAATTCAAACACCACTGCGAATACAACATTCAGTGCACGATTTTTTTTCAAGCATGGTTTCAAGTTTAATGTCTCCGTGTGATCACAAATATAACATCAAGTTGACTTGACTCCTGTAAACTATCCCCTTGTGACTCAGGTTTAACAGCGAGTCTTTATAGAGCAGCAAGGGTAACATTAATTTATTCGCTAGGTCTAACTTATGTTGTTTTTATTGTTGTCTGTTTTTCGAATTGTATGTTGTTTCTTATGATTTTGTCCATGTATGTGGCTAGTTTGTGTGTTGGTGCCTAGTGAATAAAATAAAAGACAAACATATCCCACACAATACAACGACAACAACACAACACACATACACAACAAATCCAATCACTCAATACAAACAGAAGAGTTAAACACAATCAAATACATAGCACAAGGAAACGGATCAACTCTAACATAATAAGACAACTTTTGACATAACCAACCTATACACAAACATACCCAAAAAGGGTGGTAATACAGATACTAGAACAGATGCTCAAAAACAATAACACACCACAAGAACACATTGAAGAAATCATCCACATTACAGACATCACAAAACAAAACTAGGTACTTCACAACAACAAATATTACACTCAAACCGAAGACTTACCCATGGGGTCACCCATTTCTAGCATACTAGCAGAAATATTCTTACACAACATAAGTTAGAACAGACATTTTTATATACTAAACAAAGACAACAAATACGCAGACAACATCATTATATTGGCACAGATACATAGACTTCAGAAACCTAAAAAACTAAAATAATTATAAAAATAAATTAAAAAAAACAAATCTAATAAAACAAATTAGATTATCAACAGAAAAAAATTTATATAAAAACTTTAAATTGAAAATGATAGGTAATTTATTTTCAGTATTTGACCTATCAACAAGTATAATAAATGTATCATTAAACTGATTAGTACTATTAAGTGTATTTATAATAGGTACTATACAAAGAAAACAAAAGACAGATTCAAAACCTACATCAACACATAAACAAAATACATCCAAAGCGACACTACACATTAGAAATTGAAAGCAACAAATCCATAAATTTTCTAGACATCACCATAACAAAAGTTGACAACAAACACACATTCAAAATCTACAGAAAACTCACAACAAAAAAACAACACACATACACAACACATCCAATCACTCAACACAAACAAGAAGAGTTAAACACAATCAAATACATAGCACAAGAAAACGGATCAACTCTAACATAATAGACAACATAATAAGAAAGACAAAACAGAATTACAAAAAAATAGGAATACAACACAAACACAAGAATACAAAAAAAAAAAAATACATCACACTAACATTCAAAAACAAAAACACACATAATATTGAAACCTCATTCAAGAAATTAAATTACAACATCGCATTCAGAACAAAAACACTCTTCAAAAGCATATCGACACATAAACAAACAAATGCAACCACACAGGTGTATACAAACTCAAACGCAATGCCTGCAACAACTTCTACATAGGGCAGACAGGTAAATCATTTCAAACACATTACAAAAAACACATCACAGCCATAATCAAATCACAAATGTCAACCACACTTACAGCAACATAAACACAGACATGAAAATTCTACATTTCCAACCGAAAAACCAGAAACTAAACACATTTGAACAATACGAAATATACAGGCACACAAAAACACACCTGCATCAAATCCTCAACACACAACTCAATTTCAGAACACACACACTTTTTGATTCCAAATTACACTATACAAACGCACCCCCACAGGAAACGCAATCAGAACTCAGTTCTGAGGATAGTCCACTGGCTGAAACTAGTAAGATAACCTAGTAATTAAGTTAACACGTGAAATTATATCTGCAGTGCCTGGGAAAAGTGACATAAGTCAGTTTCCACAAACCTTTTTTGATAATTTATTGACAATTTACACTGGTTTATGTCGATTTGATTTTTTTCTGTATGAATTATTTTAATGGGAGAAATACTTATGTCTCTTTTTCCAAGTGAGCAGATGTTCCGTAAGTTGTCAATAAATTATAAAAAAAGGTTTGTGGAAACTGACTTATGTCACTTTTCCAGGCACTGCAGATATATAAACTTTATCTTTTGTAATGTTGATATAGAGAAGAATGGAACGTGTAAAGTGAACAGACAGAATAAGAAATGAAGCTGTGTTGGAAAGAGTGGGTGAAGAAAGAATGATACTGAAACTGATCAGGAAGAGGAAAAGGATTTGGTTGTGTCACTAGCTGAGAAGAAACTGCCTATGGAAGAATGCACTGGAAGTAATGGTGAATGGGAGAAGAGTTCGGGGTAGAAGAAATCAGATCATAGACGACATTAAGATATATAGATCATATGAGGAAATGGAGAGGAAGGCAGAAAAAAAAGGAAAGATTGGAGAATGCTGGGTTTGCAGTGAAAGACCTGCCCTTGAGCAGAACACTAAATGAAAATGAATGAATTCCGAAGTGATATAGTGTTAAAAGTTGTGTACTTAATCAAGATGTAGAATTACATTCATTAGCACTGATGAATTTCTGTTTCCATTAGGTTTTATCTATGATTTTGTGGTTTAAATATTTAAAATCTCCAACCAACTAAAATTTAGTGTCACTATACGACAATGGAATCTTATTACTATTATCCCTTAAAATATCCATATATTGGTTTTCTCAGCATTTATATGGAGGCCTACTTTACATGCTTCATCTTTTAAAAATTTCAATGACTGTGTAACTTCATCCTATGTTTCTCCAATAAGGACATCTTCATATATGCTAGAACTTGGAACTTTCTTTGTCCCATTTTTAGGACAAAAGGAGATACGTGAACTTTTTGTATTGTTTTCCAAAACGAGATTAAAAAGTAGTAGTAACAGGCTATCCCCTTGTACCATACTGAAAAACTTTGTAATAATACTCCTTCAGTTTTTACTCTACACTTTGTTTCTGCAATACATAATCTTGTGACATTAACCAGTTTATAAGAAACTCCATTTACTCTTAATGCGTTCTATATAATATGTGCTCTTGTTATGCAGTCATATGCTTTTGAAAAGTCTACAAACAGAAAATATGTATCCTTATTGAATTCCCAATGTTTCTATATTGTTTACCTAAGTATGAATATTTGGTTAATAGTACATTTCTCTTCCATAAATCTAGCTTGACACTTTTCTTAAGACTATTTCTAACAAAAAAATTGTAGGCTGCTGTACAAATCAAAGCTGTCCCTCTGTAATTTTCATATTTTAGTTTATCTCCTTTCTTGAATATTAGCAATGTGATGGAATCTTCCGTAAGTTTTTGGTATGAATTATAGTTCAAGAATATAAGCTATAAACAGAAATATCATTGAAAAAGAGAACATGATACTAAATGTGTAGTCTGGAGCAATATCCATTTTCATATTGGCCAATGTCATTAAGTCTTCAGTGGTTTCGAGAGAAACCGTAGTTCATTTCCTGACAGATGATCTGTGTTTTGGAATGACTGTGAACAGGTTTATTTCAAGTATTTAGGTTTCTCTGTCACTCATTTTATAATTATCGGTACCTTGAATAACCCTCATAGTTTCAAATGGATGTTGAATGGAGAATTTTCCTCCTCTACTATTGTTTTCAAGTTTGAAATTGAATGGAAATAGCCTAATTTTATTAATTGTAACTCAGAATTACAACTAGAACCTGTAATTAATCACGTAAAACATTATCAGAACAACTGGATAAATCATCTGCATCGCATGCATAGAGATAGAATCCCAAAAGTCATGCTCCATTATCGTCCAAATGGGAAGAGATTTCACGGTCGTCCAAAGAATCGGTGTATTGAAAATTCAACTGTGAGATCATAACAAGCCATTTGGCCTACCACAGTCTACTATATACAGTCGCGAAGCTTGAGTTTTGAGGGTGCTAGAAACAATAGACTGTGACTTTTCTATTTTGCATTGCCTGTAATGAGGCGATATTAGCGATCCTAGTGATGAGCAACTACCTAATGTTTGCATATTTACTACGTATGCTGACATCGAATGTATTATCAATGCAATATTTGGTGCGTTTTGGTAATATCCCTTCTATTTTATATTTGATTTAGAGTGGGGAGAGCATTTCTAAATCTTTTATTTTCATTTCCCTGAAGAGGTCACTTTAGAATCTTGACGAAAGTAATGTTCTCTCTGAATATACAGTACTGTATGACTCCATGTTTGCTTTGTACCATTTAATGTTAACTATTGCTACCATTAAATTTCTTGTGAGGCTCTTATTTTAATACATTTTTAAAACATGTTAAGGTTTTTAATTGTATTAATTTAACTTACAGCTGTATTTTGTGAACAGAACTTAGTGTAAGGAACCAATTTGTGGCATTGGCATGAGTGTTTAGCCTATATTGTTGGCAGTTTATTATATTGATAATCGTTGCAATAATTATGCATTCTTTTGTTCTTTACGTACACATTTTTATTCTGTGCTTTTTAAAATAACATTCCAAACAACTACCAGTACATCAAAATACAAAATTATAATTTAAAATCATGTATGTTAAAATTATATATTTCAAATAAAATTTAAATTTAGCTTGTGAAAATGAGGCCCTTTCAAACATTAAATTTGCCTAACAGTTTTTCACCAAGATATAAAGAAAAATGGATTTTCTTGGTGAGTAAAAATACATTGTACGGTAATCATTGTAACATCCATTTAGTTGCAGGTATAGTTTTATTTATTTATTTCAACCACAGAACAATTTAATTACATACCGGTAATAGTACGGTACTAATAAAATTAGTTTTAAATTAATATATACATTTAATTGTAATAAATATAGGAAAAACTTAAATAATTATGAAGTGTTTTATATCAAGAGGTAGAATATGTTATTTCTCTTAGAAGTACGATTCTTTCCTGAAATATGTCAATATTGTTAAGTTTGTTATAGCAAGAACAGATTGTAAGAAATGGAGAATATTCACTTGCATTAAAAGGTTAAATTGCATTGTTAAGAAATCTTTATACATATTCTAATTTTCTTTCTTTTTTCTCTCTCTTACGTTGTTTTACTGTTCATAACAGAACTACCCATATAATATGTAGACTAAAATTTTCTTCATTGTTCTATAATACGGTACACTTTTAACACTTATGTGATCATTGATTGTATTAAATGACTGTTTCGACTTGAGTCTTCATTGTTCTATATACATTTTTAACATTTATGTAATCACCGACTAGGCTTTGGAAAATTAAGAACATCACTTCGAAATTAGTCAGCCAGATAACTTCCTCAAATAGTAACTTCCTAACATAGTAAAGGGTTATAAAGTTAATCAGTGGTAAAATTTTCTTTTGTGAATGGTTATAGGCCTATTGTGTCTTCTAGGCAATCCCTGTTGAGGGAAAGTAATAATAATACGATGGTTTGCATCATAATCATTTCATTTCTACCCAAGGGCAGGTCTTTAACTGCAAACTCAGCTTTGTCCAATCTTTCCTATTTTCTGCCTTCCTCTTTGTCTCCTCATATGATCCATATATCTTAATGTCGTCTATCATCTGATATCTTCTTCTGCCCCAAACTCTTTTCTCCCATTCTCCATTCCTTCTAGTGCATCCTTTAGTAGGCAGTTTCTTCTCAGCCAGTGACCCAACCAATTCCTTTTCCTCTTCCTAATCAGTTTCAGCATCAGTTCAAGATATTATATTGTATTGTATTTATTTACATTCCATGGTATTCGTACATCGCTTCACAGGTAGAATATGGAACATGTCAAACGAAAAAAAAAAACTTAATAGTACTATAAAGTCTTCATTATAGTCACAATCTAGATTGAAATATATACAAAAGAGTTTTACAATATAGTCTACTACTACAACACAAAGTTTTAGTATCAACACAGAAATATTCATGAAGCATTTTGAATGTCATGAATTCACCTACAGAATAGAAGGCGTGAGAAATTAGGTACTTCTGTCATTTATAAGTAATAGAAATAAAAGTGGTCTCATATTTGATCCTTAAGGAAACCCCAATGTTACTGCAAATTCTTCAGATCGACATTTGTTGAAGAAAATATACTGTTTATAGTCCAGTAGATAACTTTTAAACATATTGATAAGAGAATTGCTAATCCCAGATTTGGAGAGCTTATTTAACAATATAATAGTGATCAACAGTATCAAATGCTTTCTTTAACCTTGTGTAAATTACATTAACTGGATTAACTATGTCCATATTTTTAGTTACGTACCGGTACCCTAATCACAAAACCATACAGAATTGAATGAAGTTGATCTACTCGCAACAAAACTATAGGCCTACAGTCTGTCCAATAATTGTTTTGACTGAGAAATAATATGTAACAAATACAAAAAGTTTCGAAAAGATGGACAATATTAATACAGATCTATAATTAACCAATTCTTTATCTCCATCCTTACTTTGGCTATTTTCTACCAGAAAAAAACCATTGTTGAGAGATAAGTTGTAAGTACCGGTATGTAATAAAGGTTTAACCAGTATTTCTTTATATCTTTTTATACCGGTATCCTAATATACAGTGGGCTTTCGTCTGACGCTACAGATTCCTTCAGTCTAAGTTTCTTAATTGCACTAATACTATAATACCTTCTTCACTAATAGCATTAATGCCAAAAGGTGCACTAGACTCATGTTCAATGGTAACTTCAGACATGATACTATTAGGTATGTACTCACTCTGAAAATAGTTTTTAAAAAACATTGACTATTTTTTAACGGGTTTCAAAATTACAATGGTAAGCTACTTCGGCCGTTTTCAGTAATTTCTCAGCCACAGAGTACTTGTAAGTAACATAAGTTTTTTTCCTAGTTTTTTTAAATTACATTTATTTAAGTTGAAGTACAATCTATTTTTCAGTGCCATTTATATAACTCGTTTAATTCTCTCTCGATTTTGTATATTTTCAGTACACCTTAAAGTATTCATTAAGTATAGAATTTTTAACATCCGAAGTATATTTCTCAAATACATATCATTTTTGACCTTAGCTCTTAATGCACCAAACATTACATAGATAGTAAGAGAGTATCGAGATCAAGAAGAAAATTATTTGTATTATGTTGAAAGTAAATTTAACTGTTGTATGTAAACACGATTTTAAATTAAATGCAATGAAAGTAATAAATATAATTTGCAATATTAAATAGGTAATTAAATTTTGCGCCATTGCAATTGCGCCTTCTGATATCGTTCCATGCGTCCATTTTATATATAAACACCATTGACTTCCCGCTTCTGTGGTGTCACGTGACTTTACAGATCACCGAAGAGATGGCGGACAAGGAGGAATCGGAAAAAACTATTGCCGAAGATTTGGTTGTCACCAAGTATAAAATGGCTGGCGACATAGTAAATCGTGAGTATTATAATATAGACAACACAAGTAATCAAATAAGTACATTTAATGTGTCAGTAGGATTTCTATAATAGTGTTATAAATAGGGCCCATATGGAATGCCTTGACCGGATTTGAGTGGGCAAATGCCATGTGGGCAGACAAATTATATTGAGAGAATTTTATTATATCTTGAAGTTTTTGTAAATGATACCACCATTATTGCATGTTGTACGACAAACGTAATAAATGGACATATTTTCTTGGGTTTGAAATCCAGTAGAAAATCGTAGGAATGAAGTGCATGTTGTACTGTAATAACTTTGGAAGTGCTTGCATACATTTTCATTTATATATTTTCAGGAGTTTTGAAGCAAGTAATAGATAAGTGTGTTGTTGGAGCCTCGGTACGTGAAATATGTGAGTTTGGAGACAGCTTATTGGCCGAAGAAACATCAAAAGTCTTCAAGAAAGAAAAAGAATTAAAGAAAGGTAATGTTTTACTGTTAGATGTATTATTTGTGTATGTAAAACAATTTAGGGAAAATTTCAGTATACTGATACCTCACTGACAACAAAAATCTTAGAATACTAAAAAAACAGCAGATGTCTCTGTTTGTCGAATGTGGATCATCATGTATACGAAAAGGCACTTTTCAGTACCAATTATTTTGTATGCACAAGGTTGAAGTTTTGGAGTAAAAGGGAAAGGACGGTATCTGTATTCTGAAATTTATCCGTGATGGGTTAGATTTTTGGGGAAAATTTTAGAACATGGATTGCACCTACCAAATTATGTGTGCACAAGGTCGGAATTTTGAAGTAAGAGAGGAAGGGTGCAATCCATGTTCTGGAGTTTATCCGATTTTTGCTATACCTACTCATTTGGATTGTCCTATTCGCATTCTACGCATTTACTGCATTTGTTGACAGATAGTAGCCTATGTACTAATTAAGTTATACTATGATACAAAATAAAGACAAACTGTAATAAGTGTTTGTTTTGATACAATCTGATTCCATACTTGGCTAAGTCTTGTGTTTGTTGACATTATTTCTTTTCAAGATCCAATAGGCTATTTGGTTTTGTTTAACAGGTTAAGTAACATTTAACTTTGATGTATATGAACGATAAGCTATATTTGATTATATTCTAAAAATTTTTCCAAAACTATATAGCCTATTTATCGGATTTATACTGCCAACGCTCTTTTCACAGGGAATCATTCCTAGTAGAGGTCTACTGTGACTTGACAGTAAGAAAAGTGTTGACATTGAGAAGCAGAATTTGATTGAAAACTCATCACAGTCTCCGAAGACTTATTCAGTTACAGAGATGTATTGTAGTCTTCAATCAGACATTTGTGACTAACGATTTCCCTTAAATTTCACCGTAGAAATTTCCTCTTATTTTTCCTTCTACATGTCACTTCCTGGAGCCATATCTTTTCCTGTCACGAATTATTAATGCACGTCATTTAGTATTTACCTGTAAAAAGTATGACATTTGTTCGTCATCTAAAACCTAGTGTTACATTTAGTACTGACATGATATGCTAATTTGTTTTTAAATGGTTTATTTTACAACGCTTTTTCAACTGATGTGGTTATGTAGTATCTGAAAGAAGTCATAATGCCAGCGAAATGAGTCCAGTATTACATGTTAGGGGAAAGCTGTTAGTGAATCACCCAGTACCTAATGTTAAAATATGTTTTATATATAAAGTGATTAAGGAGGAATTGTAGGCTCTAAATATTTTAGGGGGAGGAGTGGTAGTATGGACTGTTCTCAGTAATAAAAAGCCATATAAAATATGTTTCCAATTTTCAGTGGCTGTTTGAATGTTACAAGCCTTAAGAGCCCCATACATGCAAAGACTTAACTGGAGGTAAGTCTGTACAAACTTATCTCCAGGAAGTATGTTTGAATTGGATGACTGCCCATACATGCTCAAACTTACCTCCTAGACTTATAGTTCATCAAGAAGTCGTAAGAGGTCGTTGAAGTCAATTATTTCCCATGGAAAAATGTGATCACTCGAAAAATGCTATTCCTCCATGGTTCTGCGGTCATTTGCTCGCAATTCCATAGTGCCATTCCGAAATAGTAAATTTGTAGTTTCTTTGTTATAACTTATAATCGAACATGGATCGCACACAAACAGCATTTCATTGGAATATTTTTTACTTTTGATTTTCCATAAGCATGAAAATAGTTCCTTAAATCTGAACTTTCATAGCTTGCTGTCATTTCACTGCAGACAACTGGAAAATGAAACAATGAAATCTCAACCAGATGCATGCGGTATCGTTTGTTTGTATGTTTACTTTTTCTACTGCTTAATTTGGTGAGCACAACAGTTGGAAAAATTCAAGCAGTTGCAGAAGTCTGAAGGCTTGTCTCACGTCCAAAAGTCTTGATACTTTTCGCCCATACAGTAGGAGACTTGCCTCTGGATTTAGGTTTGCACAGATATTAATATTATTCTCATTATATCAATATAAGCTTATTTTAGATTTATATTTTGCTCCCTATAACATAGTTCTAGTAAAATACTATTAAATTCTCATCATCTAACCAACTAGCTATCTCAGCTTAATTATAATTCTTTACATGTTACATATAGACAGAATTGAATTACATTAGCTCATGAATTATTACTTTTTCGTATACACTTTATCTCAAATTAAATAAACATGTACTAGATCTTAAAATTTAACTGATTATTGCTGGAGAATCTTTAGTGTATTGTAAATATTCATAATTTAAATATGTATGTCACTATTGTATTGATTGAGGCTGACGAGTGAAAGAGAAGCCTTATAGCCTTAACTCTGCCAGCGAAAATAAAACACTCTATTCTACCTCCAGATAAGACTTTGCGTGTATGGGGCCCTTTACAAATATTATGAAGAACGACAAATGAGTACATACAAAGGAATAGTATGTGTCACTCTTCTAAGACTACCTGATATAAAGAAACAACTGTTTGTAGTTACCCTTACATATCCAATGCGCATTCAAGTATGAAACAGATGACAAGCACTCATCAATGAATAACATGTGAATGCAGTTGTGCTCTTACCACAATGTGCATTGGCCACTAAGGTTTCCAGATCTTACTCCTGTCTGGTTTTGTTTGGGTGTGTAAGGGTGAATGAAAGGCAAAGTGTGCAAAAACAAAGTAAACACAAGAGGTTAATTATGAGTAGTGCTGCCCTCATAAAAGAATGACAGGACAACCTCAGAAGAGCAACATTTACTGTTGTCAATAGAGCGGAGAAGTGCATTGAATTATTTTTTAATCATTACTTTGAACTGTTGAAATGTATTGGTGTCATGTAATCATTAATTGTTCGTCTTTCCTTTTTGCCACTTTTTAAACTCTTGTTATGGATAACATTCAAACAGCTGTATCTTACACCCATCAGAAATTGGACACATATTTATATGAACTTTTTTTTTTTTTTTTACTCAGAATAGTCCATACTATTACCCCATAAAATACAGTGAAAACCCGATATAGCATGGACCGGTATACCATATTGTGGATTTGGATGTAAAGCTTTAAAAAATTTGGTGTATATATTGTATAACAGTTGTGTAATTTTCACTTTCAGTTTTACAGTAAATTAATCCTGAGCCTATAGTAGTTTGAGTGATTAAAAACAATGCTCAGCTACTGTATTTTATGTTTCATAGAAATAAGAGTGGCAGGTTTTATTAAATTGTATGTTCGATGACAAATGACGTATAACAGAGCATCATGTTGCGGTCTTTTTTTTTTTTTTTATCCTCCCATCCTGTTGTTGACTGCTGACAAGCTACGGCCTAATGTGGGGGTGAAGTGCATTTTTTTATTACAAGAAATAGCGCTAGTTGAAAAGGTATAGACTGAAAATACCAAAAGTGCATGATTCTCAGTAATAAGCTTATTTACTTGCAGCACTGATGCAACTTTGTAATCAGATTTCACTTCCTAGATTACTGTATCAGTAAGGGTTGAAATTGTATCAGCCTTCCATATCTGTGTATAGTATGTGCAGTTCTGATTGCGAGAATTTTATGACTTAAAAAAAAATAAGGAGAAGGGGATTTGAATTTTTTATTTTAACTAATGACAGGGACTGACTTGCATCATTCACTGAAGTGTCCCCATCTTCCCATCTATTGGACAATGCTCTGAAACTTGTAGTTGTTTCAGTTGCTATGAAGGCATTGTCTTTGGAGCACCAAAAGAGGTGAACTACGTAATGGCATATTATTATGATTAATGGAGCAATGGTGGAATGCTGGTATTAGAAAAGGGAGTACCCTGTAAAAACCTACCACCAAACACAGTCTATGTCCATTACAAATTCCAGTTGGAATTGCCAGGATTCGAACCCAGGTTACCAGTGTGGAAAGCCGATGCTCTAGCCATTTGGCTAACAGTACACCAGAATTTGAATGTGTTCATGCATGATATTGACGACAGAGTTTAGATCCAGAGTTTCATGATAAAGAGAATATTCAGGTGAATTCGGAATTCTTATGAACTAAAAGACTTGATCTCCTGTAATTTTTTGTTAGGCTATTAGAGGACTAAGTTCATGCGAGGCTACAAGGTGCTTAAAATCCTATTAAAATTGTTTCGTTCCTCTTTTGACATTCAAGAATTCTAAGTACGTCAGAGATGTAATGTAATAGAAGTCATAGTGAACAGAAAATAGGAAAATGCCTTATCTTTGTTCATATCAAACGAACTTTGCTGTTTCATATCTACAAGTCACTCTTGTACCTACCTTCACTCATTAATGTAGAAGCTTCACAATTATTTTGTTTACAAACATACCGTACAACTAGAGAGTAAGTCAAACCTAAGTTACCAACATTCTTACCAAGTTATGAAGTTGATATTTTACAGGCTGCGTGTTGGGTTTTCCTGACCTCTTGTTTGTTTTTGAGTCCTTATTAGTTGTTGCACTAAACAACAGAATTTTGCTGGCATGTCACATTAATTTCATTCATCTGAACTGTATTGAGAAATACGTATTTTTAACCATGGTTAGATACACAGCACAGCAATGCATTTTCCTCATTGAAACATACGAGTATCTACTAAAAAATAAATTTTACTAGTTATGTTTACACACATTTCGACTGTGTTTTTCAGAGGTTGCTCAACCTTGAAACGTTCTGATGGTAAGGGGTTTGCGTTTTTTTTTTAAGTTATATCCCTATAAAGTGTCAGGGCTCATAAATTGAATCTAAATGATCCTGTAATGTTCACACAGTTTTCTTGTTGGATGTTACAATAAATTCACAATTATTGGTCCAATGCTTCTTCTTTTTTTTTCTTTTTCATTAATAAAACTCGGTTTCACCTAAGTGGCTGTGTGAATGCCTAGAATACTCGGTATCGAGATACTGGAAATGCACATTTTCTCATGAAGTTCCACTATATAATATGTATGAATGATTGTTTATTAACTATGAGTGGGTTTTCACCCAGTGGCAGTTACATATAACCAGGGAACGGATTTATATGGACTAAAAATATATGAAATATGTAAATATATATGTAGTTATTTTTACCAAAATATGGAATTAAATATGGATTTTTACCAAAATATGGAATTAAATATGGACTTAAAATTATAAAAAAATGACTATGTACGTTAAATATTGGTACATTTTAATCAAACTAAACAAAAAATATAATGGACGTACCTTATCTTCCAATGTAGTTTCAACAAAACACAATTTTTATTGTCTGTTACCATAACAATAGGTTACAAACATTTCTTTCAAGTGCTGAAAAGTGAATCTTCTTCTATTGTCTCTGAGGATAGATTTATACTGACTAAAAGAGCGTTCGACGTCACAAGAAGTAACTGGTACATAATTCAATTTCACAATGTCTGCTGGGGATAAGTCCAAGTTAATCTTCACTGTTGATTCACCACTCATCACAGCAACAACCTTTTGTAGTTCTTCATATCCAGGGTTTTTTGAAAGTACAGTGTCCACCTTAGCTCTTACTGCATCTGCAACTTTACCTCTACCACGATTCAGTTGTTCCACAGTACTATTTATAATTTCAAAACTTTCAGATAGTGAAAGGTGCCTATTTTGGAGACTTTTGAGCGTTTTTATGATGCATGAAAATGTATGCTGAATGTGAGCTAAGTCATTCTTCACACTTATGTCACAGGTAACTGTTTTCGCAGTATCAATTGAGACTGCATCTTCAGAGTCCAATGCAAGGAGAACATTGTTAATAGAGTCTATATGTTCGGCATAATATTCAACTGCTTCTAGCCATGTACCCCATCTAGTTAAAATTGGCTTTGGTGGCAATGGAATTTCAGGGTACATTTCTTTCAACACGTTAACTCTACTGGGAGCTTTGAGAAATACTTTTTTCACTGATGAAATCAACAAATCTACTTTAGGGAAATTGTCTCTGACCACTTCTGCCACACGATGAAATGCATGCGCCACACAAGTAAAATGAGTCAATTTAGGATATACAACAGATAATGCTTGTCCAGCTTTGACCATATAAGGGGCAGCATCGCTAATAAAGAATAACACATTATCGTACATAATACCCTTTGGCCACAGGATACCCATAGCTTCGTTGAACAGTTTAACTATAGTTTTGTTATTGCACTTTTCTAGAACATCACAATGTAAAAGAATTCGTTCAGAATATTGTTCACTTAACAAACCGATAACTACATTACCAACAAGTCTACCTTCTTTGTCGGGAGTCTCATCAATGGAAACCCAAATTGAACTATCTTTAATTTCATCTCTTATCTTCTGTATTGTCTCATCGTAGATGGATGGAGCATACGTCTTCCTAAGTGTTGACTCATCCGGGATTGTATGTTGAGTATATTTTTCAAGGAATTCCCTGAAGACCTTATTCTTTAGTTTGTAGAGAGGAATATCAGCAGAGATGAGAGAACGGCACAGGTCGATGTTAAACTCAGATCTTACATTCGATGTTGTTGGTTGTGTTAAAAACAATTGTCTCTGCTTGGAATTTAGTTGTTTGTTGGCCTGATGTTTACTAGTTGTAATGTGTTGTTGCACCAGGAACTTTTGTGTAGATGATACTGCACACTGACACAAATTACAAAATAATATTTTATTGTCAGTTGATAAACCATCTTCTTTAAATTCTGAAATGTAACTTGTTAGTTTTGATTTTAAATTGACTGAATGACGTACTTTTGGCATATTTACCGTCTTTATAGTATGATTTACAAAACTGAACCTATGTGTACTCTGACTGGCATTTAACTGTTGAGCTGCACAACTGAAGTCTGTTAAAAATTTTAAATTAAATTAATACAGTTTTGTAACTTACTTTCCCATTGTTGATAGGACTGCTAATTTTCAAATAACTCTGATGTTAAAGGGATTACTGAACATGTGTTTAAATCTCTATTGTTGAAATGTATTTTTAAAAGTTAATGGAATTTTGTTTTGTTTTATTGTTAAACCTAATATAATATGGACTGTTTTATATGAAATATGGAAAATATATGGAAATTAACGAAAATATGTACTAAACTCTAAAATATGGAAAAATATGGAAAATAAAAGTAGGATTTTTCAACCCTACACACTGTGAAACATAAAGATAATGCAAAATATAAATTATATTAGCTTTATAAGTAAATATGTATTTACATATAAATCCTTTCCCTGCATATAACGAAAAGATACATGTAGGAATAAAAATAGGCTATAGATCTAAATACTTGGCAATTCTAAATAGAAAACTTTGCTGTCTTGGCCATATTTTAAGGAACAATCCATATGTTTGTCTAGTATGATTCTGGGAGATCACGAAAAATTCAGTTAGGATTGCCAATCTCAGGAGATCGAACCTAAGACCTTCTGATTTCAAGGCACTCTGTCTCCAGGACTACCCACATTCACTGGATCTTTATATATATATATATATACATACATACACAAATAAATCAGATTTACATTTGTCATACATGCACACATATATTTTAGCATTTATTATTTGCCGCACACATTTTACTTTCACCTAACTCACTGCACTGACCCTAAGACACCTTTGACTGTGATGTGGAGTTGGTGCACGAAGAATGGTTGGGCCCATATATTTTTAATAAAACAATTGATTCAGAGCATTTTGTGAACATCCTTCTTCAGTAGCTATGTTCCAACGAGGAAAATGCATTGCTACTGTATACCGTGTATTTAACCATATTTAAAAAAAAATATATATATATTTTTTTTTTTCAGTACAGTTCAGACAGCTGTGTGGCTACAGCACAAATTGGAGTCACGTGGTTATCATGGTCTAGTCATGGCCATCTTGACTATCGCCTAATATAAATATATGTTCAAAGTTCTAAAAAACAAAGGAATTGCTATATTAAACTCATGTTAAATGTGCATTTATATATAAACTTGTTCAACGTTGGCCATGTTATGACAAAGAATGTGACGTCGCGCCGTAGCCTATCTTTCTCGTTAGCCATGAGACAACTGAGATTGACTATGTAAAATGTCAGTGAATTGTGTTGCTAGCTTTGTGCAGCAACTGATGAGGAAAACTCATGCTTTCTGTCTTTTTCCAGGCTTAATGCAAACAAGAAGCTGAGAAAAAACAATGTTCTGCCCATCAAATATCACCCTTGTGGTTTGCTAAGAATGTCTGTAACTTAGATTTGACTCGCTGTATACGTATATAGCATATGTATATTATTGAATGGGTGGCATCATTCATAGACTACATTCAGACATTTCTGTATATACCTAACAAATTCGTGTATGATTCTTCATCGACTGCACGGTTACCTACATTGTGGCTTCCTGTTTGTGTATATATCTACAAGCTTGAAGTGGTATACTGTAGTCTTTCATTCTTTGTAAATTCTTGTGCCACTTGGATCTATTATGTTCTATTTATTGTATATAATACTCAGTTCTTTACGTATTTTGTCTTTATATATATATATATATATATATATATATATATATATATATATATATATATATATAAAATATCCAGTCAAGGATCATAACTTTTCTGTTGTCAGTTCTCCTTTCTTCATTTTGTTAGGGTCCAAGTTTCTGAGCCATATAGCAGCACTGCTACTGCCATTACTTCATAAAATTTTAAGACTGTATCTTTACTGTCTAGATTTATTTATTTATTTTATTTTCTGGATCATTGAAATATGGTTATTTAGGTATGATGGTATGGTTTGTAAAGTTATGAAATGTGAACACAGTTTCTATTACCTATTATATTGATAACAGCGATTGTTGGTTAAGATTATGTTATGTAAGTTCTCATCTTGAAGACATAATGCCCACTATCTCAATAAGGAAGCCATTTTACGAATTTTTAAAGTATGTGTCTTCTTGAAATTTCATATTTTACAAATAATTACTAGTTGATAACGTTTGGATGCGTAATCATTGAATAGTAAATTAGCTTCTTCTTTTCAGGTATTGCGTTTCCAACTTGTGTGTCTGTGAATAATTGCATTTGTCACTTTTCACCTGTACCTAGTGAGGCAGACTATACATTAAAAGATGAAGATATGGTGAAAGTGTAAGTAGCTGGTAATGGATATATCTTAAAGTGGGACCTTTATTGTTGTCATAATAATGTATGCAAACATGCAATTTGCCTTTTTGAGACATCAACACAGCTTTCTCTGAGATGAAAGCTGGGAGACACATGTACATTTATGACATGTAAGAGAACACTTTGTCGCACACCTTGACCACGTGGTCTAAGGTGCTATGCCTTGGACTAAAGGCATGTAATGGATGCTGGAAAAAGAAAGGAATAACCAGTGTTAATAATTTCTAAGTGGTGTTATCAATTAATGAAACTGATTGTGAGTTGTCGAGTTTTTTTCTGCCATGGAGTTTGAGTGATAAATCTGGTAATGTAAGCAGGCTTTGCAGTGATGTTGTGATCCTTGCAGATCCCTTTAAAGACAGAGAACATGCTGGAAAATACGGTGATAGATCTATTCTGTGTTTTAGTCAGCTTTCGATCTTTCATTACCTAATAACTCCTGTCTTGTGATCGACTTACTCACTTTCACTCAGACTTAAACTCCAAGCTTGGAACTACCAACTTTATAATGTTATGTTGCTACATGAACATGTTGTGAATAATTGCATTAAGTGAAAATATTCCTAGCTTTCATATCAACATAAACTTTATTTAATTAAGGCTTCATTCATAATACAACTTTAAATGTAAATGCAATGCACTGAAGAATCAATTGAACATATTATTAAGTCCATTCAACTTTGCCTGGTAGAGATATTATATTGGTGTCTGAGGAGGGTCTGGCAGCAATAGAACACCGTGCATAAAACACTAATTTCTTTATGTATAAAAATAATGTGGCTTTATGAATGAAACATTATGTCTTACTGCGTGTATTAATATAAATCATCAGTGATATTTTATTAAGTTCATATTTCATACTGAGAGATCCAATTTAGTTTTCTAATGCATGAAATTACAAATTTTATTAAATCAAATCTTGATGATGTTCTTATGACAGAGATTTGGGTGCACATGTGGACGGCTTCATAGCAGTAGTGGCCCATACCATAGTACTTGGAGCTACAAGTGAAGCTAAGGTGACTGATCGTCGAGCAGATGTTGTGCTTGCAGCACATTTTGCTTCTCAGGCAGCACTGCGTCTCTTAAAACCAGGAAATGAAGTGAGTATTGTCTGCCAGTGAGTAGCATTCAAATTTGGTGTGTGTAAATTAACTACGAGTTGTTAGAGAAGCATTTGGTAAATTAGATAAGGCAGCTAAGAAGATGGGACTTACAATCAAAGAAGATAAAATAAAATACCTATAAAAACAAATAACATACACACAAAGGGAATGTCTGTCACAATTGATAATTACAAATTTGAAAATGTTACACAATTTAAAATATCTTGGAACTCTTATAACAGATGATAATAATATAACAATGGAAATAAATGCAAAAATAAAAATAGCTAATAAACGCTACTGTGGGCTAAAGAAACAGTTTGTCCCGTTTTCTTAGCATAAAAGCAAAATGTAAGTTATCTAAAACTTTAGTAAGACCTGTTCTATTATACGGATCAGAAAGTTGGACCTTAAATAAAGAAAATATAGAAAGGTTAATGATATTCGATAAAAAAGTATTAAGGAAGATATGAGCCTGTGAATGAAAGAGGTATCTGGAGAATCAGATATAACACTGAATTATACAATTTGTATAAAGAACCAAATATAATTAAAGTGATAAAGGCCAACAGGCTGAGATGGCTAGGACATCTGTATGGGTCTGAAGACAATAACCCATGTAAAAAGGTCAAGATCCACTTTATCTAACAAGAAGAGTAGGAAGATCAGCAATAAGATGGTTAGATGAAGTAGAAAAAGATCTTAAGTCTTTCCGAGTAAGCTGTTGGAAAAGGGAAGCACAGGAGAGAACCTAAGAAGGCTGTTGAACTGGAAAGAAAGAAGAAATTGACTACAGTAGAATCTCTCCAATTTGAACAGCAGTAGTCTTAAATTTTATTTAATCTAAATGGGAGGAAAAGAAAAAGGAAATTTTAGCCACCCTTTGAAAAGATAATAAAAACATTAAAATATACTCGTAAGTTTGAACTTCCCAGAGGTTTCAGATCGAAATTTTTACAAATGGCTTTGAATAAAAAATAAATAATTCACCACAATACTGTTTAATATGCCATACAAAGTGTTAAGTTGCAATAAAAAAAAATAATGTATGATGTATTGGGGGAACATGAGGTTCCACATAATAAGATTCTATTTAAAATGTTTTCCCGCCAGAAATGTTGAAATTGTTTGGTACCGAAACTAGCTCCGTGAGGATAAGAAGTGTTTTGATTTCTTTTTAATACAGTATATATGCGAATACTCTGTGTCATCGAATAATCTGCACACCCTAATTTTAGGAGAGAAAAAGGAAGGCTGTAATTTCTGTTTTTTTTTTACAAAAAATTAATCCTATATAATGATGTACTCCAAAACTGACTAAAATATCACTTTGTTTTAAGAATTGTGCCATAATCTTCACATGTTGTAGAGCATCCGGGACTCTACTTAACAATAGCAAAAAAAAATCCGAACTGCAATTTTTGTCAATTTAATGTTAATATGTGCAATAAAATGTTAAAGTCAATAGTTACATGCTCCCTTACCTCTGTTCATCATCACTAGCAGAAGAATCATTGTTGTCATCGCCATCTTCCCATAGAGGATCCAGTGTTTGAGGTGAAGCAGTACCAACCTTATTTCAAATAATGCGCGCACCTCAGTTTTTCTTCGCTAGATTCCGGAAAAAATATGCACAGAGTATTTGTGTATATATAGTATGTTTCTCATTTAAAACCATTTCTCGCATGAGAAAGGCAATTTTCAGAGAATGAACCTAATATTGTATCTTTTCTTTTGTGGTCACTTGTTCACGTAAGTAAATTTGAGTTCTGGGTCATTCCACGAGATGAGGGACATAAAGACAAAATTTTATATTTAATTGAAGAAACTGTTCTTTTGCATTAAAAAGTTCTCCAATACATTGACTTCATACAGCACGGTGTAATTTTAATTTTGGCGCCATAATTTGTTTGTTCCCGACAAGCAAAGTCGACATGGCTGCTACAGAGGGATTCTGGTAAGATTACGTCATTTGATTTTAGGACATAGCTATCAGAATATTAAGTTCCATGAAGTTAGTGCTATATTACCTTTGAAAGTAATTGTTTCAGTGCCTGTATGTAGTAACAATGAGTGGAAATATAATCTATTAAAGTAGTTATCCACTGTTAAAAGAAATATTATGTTATGTAACGTTTGTTACAAAAATATTAATTTTATTTCATAATTAGAAAACTGTTTTCTATTTTAGAATGAAACTTTGTACTTTCTTACTTCCTCATGTAAGCTACATAAATACTAGACATTCTGATTTTTCAAACAATAATTATATAAATTCTGTGTAACAAACGTTACATTAAATAGTAACAAACGTTACATATCAATGTGGTAACGTTTGTTACATAAAAAATAATAAGATAATCAGATGTAATACATGAAATTATCGATTAATGGCCTATGTTTGGTAGGCCTATATTTAAAATAAGATGTGTTTTGGTATGTTTTCATGTTTGACAGGCCATATATGCATTTCAGTATGAAAAAAACTCCAAAATCTGTTGCTGAGAGAATGCGTGCGTACAGAGCTAGAATGGACACAGAAAAAACTCAAGAGAGACTAGAAAAGTGTCGTAATATTATGAGGAAACTTAGGAAAAAGCCAAAATCAAAATCGGAAAAATCTGCAGAAAGAGAAGCCACTAGGAAGCGAGTACAAGAATATCGTAGAAGACAAAAAGCAAGAGTTTTAAGTTCATGTATTTTGAAAGACTGTTCTTCAGGAAGTCCTCCTTATAAGAGTGCAAATTCTTTTGGAAAGGCTATAAAAAGAGCACAAAGAAACCTTCCAAGGAGCCCTCGAAAACAAACAGCCGTAGTAAGAAAGCTTGCCAAATCATTTAATCTATTAGTACAGCCAGCAAAACATTCCACATCTTCTACATTGTCTATTACTGCAGATACTATGCAAATGGTGAAGGATTTTTATGAATGTGACGATGTTTCCAGCCAACTCCCTGGAGAAAAAGATTTTATTATAATACGTGAGGATGGAAAGAAAGAATATATACAAAAAAAATGGCTGCTTATGTATCATCTGCGTGAAGTATACACACTTTTTCAAGAGCAGAATCCAAATGTAAAGATTGGTCTTTAAAAATTTTGTGAAATGCGACCGAAACATGTCAGGTTGGTCTCTGATAAGGATCAGATAATGTGCTGCTGCCCTTACTGTGAAAATACGCAGTTAATGATTTCAGCAGCGCCCTGGAAAACAAGTGAAAAACCAAAAATCATAAACCATCCAGGAGCTTCTGAAAGAAACAGCTTGTCAAACTGAAAATAAGAACTGTAAGAAAAGAAGTTGCCAAGAATGTGAAGATATTGAATCCACGCTGATTACAAAAATTGATGATGACTGTGATGAGGTTCACACCAAGCAATGGGAAAGTGGACATCTGGTTCAAAAAGATATGTCTATAAATGAATTCTCCACTTATTTCAAGAATCAGCTAACTCAACTATCTAATCACATATACAATAAAAGAAGGCAATGGAAGGAACAGCAGAATCAAAAATCATCACTACAACCAGGACAGCTGATTCTCCTAACAGATTTTGCTGAGAATTATGTAGCAAAATTTCAGAATGAAGTTATGGCAGCACACTGGACACACACATCAGCTGAAACATCAACGACAATCTATACTGCAGTTTGCTATTTCCGAAAATCTTCTACTGATGATGTCACAACAATATGTTTAGCAGTCATTAGTGATACACAGAGTCATGGCACTGCTGAAGTTTCTGCTTTCAATGAAATCCTACTAAACTACCTGTCTACATTAAAGCAGTCTCTATAACTTCAGTTTATCTGTGGACTGATGGTGCTGCACAACATTTTAAAAACCGAAAGGCAATATCATACTTGTGCACATTACCCAAAATTCTAGGATGTAATGTTGAGTGGAACTATAACGAGTCTTACCATGGTAAGAACCCACACAATGGTGTTGGAGCTACCCTTAAACGCAGTGTATGGAAGCGAGTTTTACAAGGAAATGCTATCGTGCAAAATGCTGAGCAATTTTATGACATCACAAAATCTAACATTTACAACATACATTGTTTTTATGACCCTGCTGGTAAAATTTACTCAGTTGCTGCAAAATATGTAGAAGAATGTAAAAGTGCATTGCCAGTGGTAGGAATCCAACAAGCCCGATGTGTGAAAATTGCTGCACCAAACACAGTTGGGCTCTTCTCAAATACTGGAGATGTTGAACCATTTAAGAAACATAAAATAAAAGAAACGCAGGAAGAAACAAGCAGTCCTATGAAATCTACTCATTCCATTGATCATGCCATGAATTCAAAATTTTCAAAACTATCAGTTGGTGACTACATATTGGTTCATTACCCATAAACTGGACAATATTATGTCGGACATATAATCCTTCTCAATTATGTGAGTAATATGTGTAGTGTACAGTTCATGAGAAGAAGAGAAGGAAAGAACACTTACTTTGTGTACCCAACAAATGACGATATAGATGAAATATCCCCAGACCTGGTTTTAAGCACATTGCCTAAACCTAATGAAGTTAGGGGAAAATTTATTTTCAACACAAATTTTACTGTGCTAGTTGAGTAAGAATGTTATTGTACTCTCAAAACTTACCTTTTTTTCAAATTATCACTAGGATGTTCTTTACAAACTGTTCAATTCTGACTTTGTAACGTTTGTTACACTGTTGTAATGTTTGTTACTCTAAGTTTTTAATTATTTTCAAGTAACATACATCTGTAGAATTAAAAACGTTTATGTCATTTAGTTCTGTAATCTTCCTAGATTCAAGCTGTATTTTTTTTATCAGACATAAAATATTGTAAGAACAGAGAATCACAACAGTCTTTCACAACTTAAGAATCCATGTCCTTTGATGTAATGTTTGTTACATTTTTTCGAATTGTAAACCCAAGAACATGCACCATCACAATATTATATTTTTGGTACTATATAATGTTCACACTATCCTCTATTACCAGGTGTGTTCCAAAGCATTGCTCTTGTATACAGTTGACTGCAGAAAAATGTCAAATGTTCAAATCCATGTAAAAGTGTAACGTTTGTTACAATGGAATGACCCTTAACTATAAAAGTGATTAGTGAAATACTGAATCATGGTGGCAAAAGTTTACATAAAATGAAGGGCATTATCAATTGCTGAAGAAATAAATGTTACCAGTGAAGTGGAAAGTTGGCTACATGTAACACACATTGTTAGCAAATAAATTAGGTATACCAATTTTAACTTCAATAATTGTTGTGACCAGCCTCATGGGCTAGTGGTCAGAGCTTCTAACTACAGTTCATGAGGACCCGGGTTCGATTCCCAGTTAGAACATAGGAATTTTTCCTTAAAGGGGAATGTTCCCGTGTTCGTCCATGGTCTGGAAATTAGGTTAGGCTTAGGTTTAAGAACTCTTCTGGCACTTCATAATCATCCTATCATATCATCAGGGCAGCGTAACTCCACCTTCCAGGTGTCTCAACCTCAGAATTGGGTTACAAATAAGCCATTGCCAAGGGAGACCAGAAATGTCAAATGACAACCTGGTGCCTTGGTAAAAAAAAATTCTATTTTACAGCAAAGTAGAAATATCAAATCAAGCAGGGAATAAGTTAAAAACTTAGAAATATGAGAAGATCGAAACAGTGCTTCTAAAATGGTTTTGTCAAAAACATGAAACGCATATTTCTGGTGTGCAGGTCCAGTATTACCTAAAAGAAGCTGAGGGAATAGCTTTAAGACTAAATATTGACTTTAACGCATTGAATGGTTGGATCGAACAGTTCAGGAAATATTGTGATCTGAATTACAGTCCATAATACTTCTGTGTTATGCCCACTGATGTATCATTTTAGATGTTCCCAAATTTTCATTGCACATTTCATTCAGTTTCTATGGTGGTTATAATTCCATTGTAACCTTTGGTTTGCTCTTGTAAGAAGTTCATATGTGCTAGTCCCTTGGAAAGTGTCTTAAGTAAGAACCACTGTATAAACAAAGTAATACATCAGGAAATAGAATTTTGGATAATGCGAAAAAGTTTACGTCCCTAATTAATTAAGAATTTTTAAAATGTTATTTGCATTTTATATTACATTATTGGAACAATGTTTTCAAAGGAAATATATTTATAATATGCTGTCTCTGAGTAGATGGAAAGTGCAAGTGTTGGATATACTAGTGATATTCTATTTTTTGTTACATTAAATACGAGTATTTAATAAATTATTTCGTTTTTGACCTTATTTTGATGTATTCGTATTTTACAACTAAATGATAAGAAAATGTAACGCATGTACAATTCTGTATAAGAGAGAGACTTAATTGTTATGTAAAGTGAGTTGGGAGTGGATTCTGTGACACAAACTGTAATTATGTCTAAACTCTCTTTTATAGACATACGCAGTTACAGATGCAGTTCAGAAAGTGTGTGAGGCATATAAGTGTAAGCCAATTGAAGGAATGTTAAGTCATCAATTAAAACAGTTCAAAATTGATGGTGAGAAGACTATAATTCAAAACCCTAATGATGCACAGAAGAAAGAACATGAGAAGTTCGAATTTGCAACGCATGAGGTCTATGCCATGGATGTTTTGGTTAGCACAGGTGAAGGAGTGGTAAGTTTATTAGTATTTTAATTTTAAAGACAATATTCTTTAATGCGAATCTAAAAACATTTGAAGGGTACAGGGAAAGAACGAGCTACAGCCACTTTTTTTTTTAAACTGAGTTATAGGCCTACATGTTTTGTGGAGTAGGATTCCATGTAGTTTAATCCTATGAATAAAACACTGTGATAAACTGAACATTCTAAGTGCTATGATAGATTTTAGATTTGACTTACAAGGAAAGCATATGCTAAAGACAGACTTCAGATAGCTCTCCTGAACAGTTTGCTAAAGTGGACTAAGCTTGTTCTTTCCCTGTACCCTTCATTTGGTTTGGTATATAAAGTGTTCATAATCTTTGAGCTTCATATGTTCTTTATTTGTGATATTTACAAAGACATATTGTTCTTCATTTATTCAAATTCTTTTTATTAAACACAGTGTGACAAAAATTGTGTAGTATTGTAATGGAGAGGGGTTAGCATAGTAGCATGTAGAACAACATGAACTTAATAGTTTATTTCGAATGTTTACAAATTTCCAAGGGATTGTGTGCTTGTAGCATGTAGCAACTCATGTGTTGTTTTTATGGCTTTCTTTTATACACAATTTTTCATTTATAACTCATTTACAATATGTATGGACCAGACGTCAACAAAGATGATATAACTAAAAAGACATGAGCAAAGCATAGTTTATGCTGACCTACCCTATTGTCAAAACAGTCTGTAGTTGGAAATGGAATGTGTTATCCATAGTCAACAAGTTATCTTGTAAATTGTTCTGGCTCAGCAAAGGTCAGTTGACTGTCAATGGAGAGCCAGAAGATATCATTACATGGATGTGGAATGTTTGGTCTGTTCATATTGTGAAGTTTAATATGTATTTGAGAGTTTTACATTATTTCGTAGTTAAGTTGTAAACATCCTGTAAAGTTTATTCTTTCATATTAAATTGCACGTAATTTCTCATCCTTTGTACATAAATTTGACGTTGTAGCAACCTGCATTTGTTTAGTCCATTTCTTTAGAGATTATACAATTATTCCTGGTAGCTATGAAATTTTCATTTGTTGTATTTCATGTACCCAAATTTATTTTATTCTGTCTTGTCATTCAGGTCAAATATTTTCATTTCCCGAATAGCTGTATTTCTTTTGTTACCATTTTTAGCACATAAGCCCAGGAGTATTCAGAGAAAGACTGCAAGTCCTAAGGGAGTTCAGTTTGTAAACAATGGCATGAATTTATTCTCATTTTTGTACATCAATGCAAGTAAAGTTTAGCAACTGTAGTTTCTTTAGAAATGGAAAATGGGTACTCTAAAGAGAATATACGAACACAGTTCCAAGAGAAGGGTATACTTCGCATAATCAAATGAAAATGTATTCTTAATTCTTATTATGTATCAAAATAAAGCCTATTTCTTAGTATATATTTTTTTAATCTAAGCCAACTCTTAAGGATTAATCTTTACATGATACTAGCTTCTAAATGCACCCTATATTAAAAAAAATTGTCATTCATGTGAGATGGTCTCACTTGTCACTTTTTTGTCAGATGAAAATAGTTTCCTTGAAAGATGTTTCTTCAGTTTCCCAAATAGATGGAAATCAGAGAAAGCAAAGTAGAGAATGTTGCTCCAGAATTTTCCAACTCATTCTCTGTTCTTAATTTGTTATCCCAATAGTATGTCATGCAAAACCATAACACCCTGGGATAGTTTCCTAACATGTTTTCATTAGAGATCTTCCTGTAATTTGCGCAACGTTTTAGTGGAATGGTCAGCATTAATTGTTTTTATGAATGAAATCAACCAGTGAGAGATCCATCTTGTTCTACATTTTTGTTGCTATCACTTTATGGAAAAAAATGTGCATAAGTAGGAAAAAAATGTCACATTATGCCATCCCTTCCCTTTAAAGAGATACACCTTTCTTTGAACTATTTCTCTTATAGAAGTACCTGGTTTTGCATTATGGAGACTGCATATTGGGGGCTGAATTAAAAAAAAACGCACACACACAACCCCCCCCCCCTCTCCTCTTATAGAACACAGTGCAATCAATCCCTAATCCCTTTATCTATTTCAGTCAGATTGAGCATTTGAACTATACCGCAATATTTCTTGAATGCGAGTTTATGGTGGAATGTGATCTGCATCGTGGTTCACACATGTCTGCTTGAGAGCATTAGAGAGCCTTACTTTTGGAACTGCCTTCATAATACAGTATACAGTAAAATGTTAATGGATGCCTTTTAATAACAAATATGAAACTCCTCAGGAGAAATCTATTTCGTTTTTCAAAAATCTCAACAGAAGTTTAATTCTTAAAAGATGTTAGTCATTGAGAATTTTAATTGTATCTCTTCATTAAAGTTACGTAGTGTATAATAGCTATTTATTGCAGGGACGTGAACTAGATACTCGGGTGACCATCTATAAGAAGACAGATGAGACATACCAATTGAAATTGAAGGCTTCAAGAATGTTTTACAGTGAAGTAACTCATAAGCATGGTTCCATGCCATTCAATCTCCGTGGTTTTGAGAATGCAAAGAAGGCCAAGATGGCGGTAGTGGAATGTGTAAATCATAAGTTGATTGAACCTTTTCAAGTACTATATGAGAAACCTGGTATGTTGAAATTGTGATATAAGTATTTGAATAACTTACCACTTGAATTGTAATTTGTAGAGAAGATTGTTGTTTGTATTTTTTTAGCTATAATTAGTACTTATATGCCTATTATTGCATGCATAAAATATTTTACAAATGATAGAATTCTTACGCACTTTTGCTCTCACACACACACACACACACACAAAACAATTGCATTGCCCGTACATTAAAATGAAAAATGGGTTGGAAAGTGTTACATCATCAAGTAAATAAGAAAAAGACTACAATTCACATCTCCATCTGGAGCACAGGTTCTCAGCAAGTCTTTTCCGGCCATTCTGCTTTTTGCCATGAGACGTAAATTACTCCAACAACTGCGACCTTCAATCTCCTTCAAGACAATGCACCTCCATGTCATCCTAGGTCTCCCTTCATCCTCTCTGCCATTGCAGATTCCATTGGCAGTCTTCTCTTTTAGTGTTCATTATCACTTACATGGTGTGTGGCCTACTCATCCATATTTGCGTCTTTAGATTTGGATATAATCAAATTACAATTAAAATTGAAAATTGTATCACTGAATGAGCAGTAACAAATAGAGGAAGGAGTAAGACAGTGATGTGGCTTAACTCTCTTTCTATTTATAATTTATTTTAACGAGTTTATAAAACATTGGTGACAGGGTCCCGTGCTGGAATAAATATCAATGATGTTAAATGCTTACATTCTTTACTATATATAGTATATGCAGATGTAGTATTTAATTGCAAGAACTGAAGATGAGTTACAAAAGCCTCAAATTTTAATATGAAATTATCTTCACACAAAAAAGAATAAAGGCATTTCGAGGTCAAGAGAACATTACAAGCAAATTCTGTATTGAAGATATAATGATAGAACAGGTTAATTTATTTTATTATTTAGATTGCACATTATTATATGCAGAAGAAATAAATATGGCTTTAAAATTATATAAATTTATCAAAATCAGTGGAGCAATGAGTAAAGTTTTTAGACCTTCACAGGTTCATAAACATACTAAGCTGGAAGTTTATAAAATTTTAGCTCGACTAGTCCTAGCCTATGGGAGTGAAATATAGATTGTAAGAAAGCAGACGAAAAACGACTCACAACATCCGAAGTGAAGTGGACAGCGGGATACACACTACTGGACTACCACAGAAATGACAACATATTGGACGAACTGAAAGTTGAACCCATCCTGGAATGCATCCATAAATACAGAAGCCAATGGAAACTACATGTAGACAGAATGAACACCAGTAGAATACAAAAACTAATCCTATCATACAACCTAAAATATCACAGAAACATAGGTAGAGTAAAGAAAAGGATGGTTAGAGACTGTAACAGGCCACTAGGTCTTATACTTGTCTGTGAATGGTTGATGATGATATTAACACTAGAAAGATGGCATGAGTCAAATTGGCAAGAAAAGTATGTAACTGCAAAGCAAACTCGTTTATATTTTGTGACTTTATTCGTTTTCATATTTTATTTTATTTCAAACTGCATTAACACCATTTTGTTTGGAGATTTTCACTTTCAGAAAAGCATTTAATGTTAAGCATTTAGTATATCTTCTTCTAGATTCATGATTTGGTTATAAGAATGAGAAACTTTGAAACATATTGAAGTCGGAAGAATAAAACAGATGTACTGGGTTTAGTAACGAAACGTATTTTTCTTTCGTCAAGTTCTCCAAGTAATATAGAACTACTGTATTTAAGAGCATGTCATCAGATTGTGTGATATTCTGAGAGTACGTTTCATTGTAGATAGTCTGTTATCAGGTCTTTGTATCCCTTTGTATGTTATGAATTTGAGGGTGTTCAGTCAGAAGACTAGCAGATTTACTGATTCCCCCCAAGAGTAATATAGAATTATTTAAGAACATACCATCAGGTTGTGTTTTTTTCTGAGTATATTTCATTGTAGATGCTATGTTGTCAGGTTTTTGTATCTCGTGAATTTGAGGGTGTTCAATCAGTTTTAATTGTGATGAACTCCACGTGTTTAATACTACTAAATTTCTTTCATATACTTATTCTATTACAATATAGTATAAATAAATCCAGTATAATATAAATTCACACAAATGAAATTATTTGAAATTTTTATTGGTGTGGCGTGATACTGAATTTGGGACTGTAAAATTAGTAATCTGTTATTATGATTTGTTTCGTTTGAAGCAATAAGAGTAGTTTCATCAGTAAAATTAACACTTCTTATTATCATTAGCATTTTCTTTATAATGTGTAATATTAACAAATTTCCTTAGTGTTTTGCAAATAAAACTCAGTTTTATATTGACATATCTATTATTTTTTTCAGGTGAATTGGTGGCTCACTTCAAATTTACAGTTTTACTGATGCCTAATGGTCCACATAAGATTACAGGCCTTCCATTTGAACCGGAACTTTATCAATCTGAGCATAGTATCAGTGATCCTGAATTAAAGGTTTGTAATTTTGGCAATTTTTTTCGTACCATGTACAAGATGCAGTCCAAAATTAACGCATCAAAACTCTCAATGTATGTATGCATACAAAGAAATTTTATATCAATACAATACAATACATAACCTCACTTTTCTACATAATATCTCTGCTAGTCTATGACAATTATCAGTACTTTACATCGCAGGTTTTATAAGAATTTTGAGGAATGTGTTTTGAGACATTGATATACTGCAGATTCCAAGGTAAATCTCGATTTGAATTGTGTTCCTCGAAGTGCAAGAGTAAGTTCTGGTAAATGTGGGGAATATCTTAATGGGCTCGACTCTTGTTTTGATAGAGGATGGTCTCTCCCTCACACCTTTTTTGGAGGCACAAAATTGTGTAAGACATTTCAGTGAAAGTGTAACCCTTTGAAACAGGATATGCTGGCATAAGTCTTCATTTGCATAGAAATATGCTTATACAGATTCGTGAACATGAAATTTTTTTGTTAGTGGTGACTATTTTCACTGTTTCAATTGTCTATTAATAGAAATTGAAGATCGGGCTCCATGTCTCGTCCGTCATAAACATTCTTTCCAAAATTAATGCCTCTGAGTTGTGTCTGGTCAGCAGTCCTTCACAACATGATAGAGCTGAGACGAGATGTTATGGCACCAACCTGCTCGAAGTTTTAAATTACCGCCCAGCAGGTTAGAGGAGTGGGGGTTGTTTGGGTTACGGTTCTCAAGCTCAGAGCGGCAGGCATATCCTTTTCATGTCTTTCTAAAAACATTCGGCTTACCTTAGTATCACCACTTTCCTACTCAAGAGTCCGAAGGTACCTAATGGAATTACGCCCGCTCTTCCATCTTTATATTTTTATTCTCTGTCCGAATCAGATGACTGATCTGTTCTGGAATCAGATGTCCCTAAGTTTATGGAAGTGTTCTCCAAAATACTGTCCATCACATGCTCACTTTCAATGTAATTGTTCTCTACTTTCTTCACATAATCATAAACTGATATCCATTCTTGGAAGAAGTGAGTCTGCCTCTGCTTATGCGTAGCGTAGAAATTATAACTGAGTCTTCTTATGACTTCCTCATCAAAACTGTCTACAACTGCAACAATCTTCTTCTTCGGCTGTGATTTTTCCGGACTGGAGAAAGATCTGCTGTTCCTGCCTCAATATTTTTCCCTTCTTTCCTGATTCTTATCAAGGTTCGCTTTGAAATACCAGTGGCAGCCAGTTTTCTTGCACACACGCTTTTCAGTGGAATTGGTATTCCATTTACAGCCTCTTCTGACATGAATTTCCATACTTTGTATGCTGTTTCATGTCCTTGACTATGAACTACTCTATGATTTCACACCTTAGACAATGCCATAATGAGGGCGCTCAGAAAGACAATGTTTTCAGTATTAGCAATAGCAGTAGTAGCAGAACGATCTGAACACTCGGAATGCTAGTAACCAACTAACCCAACACCCCTCCAGATGAGTGTGAGGGCGAGTCCAAGCAAACGAACTAAAATGCGTCCCTCGCGCTGGTGCCATAACTTCTCGTCCGGCCTCTATCTGCATTCATTTTTTGCCATCAAGCATTCTTGGTACTCACTGTTGTCATTTTCAAGGTTTTCCTGATGGATTTTGTCTTTTGTTTCATGGTTTCAGGCATATTTAAACACAGATGTCTTCTCTTATTAATTGACAGTCATTCAGAATCAGATTTTCTCTGCATTATTTGTTGAGTTCTGTACAGGATTGTCCCATCCTTGTCATGGCAAGTTAGTAATAGAATATCATTTTTAAACTTTGTCATCCATTTATTGACATTGCTGTACTCCAGTGCATTATGTCCACAGTCTGACAGTAATTCAAAGTGAATATTGGTAAAACTTTCACCTTTTGAAAGCAAAAATGTAATAGTTGCTCACTGTTCTTCACGTATAAAGTCTATAAGAACCAATAGTGAAAACATGTTCCAGAAAATTGGTTCTTAGTTTTACATCCACACGCGAATAGGACAAAGCAAACAGCCACAAGGTTTGCCATGATCTCCCTCGTAAAGTCACAGTCAAATTGTATGTGTTACTTTTGGACCACATCCAATATGTGATTGAGTAGTTTATTTTAAATTTTTCTTACTAATATGCATTTTCAGAATAACCACAAGAAGCATATGTTTTACCTTACAGTCTTTACTTAACACATCAGCTAATCCCAAAACAGCTAAGAAGAAAAAGAAGAAGGCTGAAAAGGCGATAGTGGGAGAGACAACGTTGGAAGTAGAAGGAGAAGCATAACCGAAGCAAGGCGAGGTGCAGGCTCGCCCGCTCGCTCGACTATGAACCTCATTCCCAAACACCTCGACGGTTTGGAAACTGGGACCCATCACAAACAAAACAGACAAACTTGAGAAATAATAGGGAGGGAAGGGAGTAAATTCAAACATAATTTTGTTTCACCAGTTTCAATAATTCGTTTCCAAGTTGTTGAAAGTACTACAAAAGGGAAGGAGTGGGGTTTAGGGGATTGTTTAAAATTTTGAGTCTCTGACCATGACAGATCACAGTGAATTGTAGGGAACAGTGAGACATTGGGTATAAATATGTCTCTTTAGATGTACAGAATAGTGTGAGAAATTTATTTATTCTTCAGTTTAAAAAATGTGTATATGAAAAGTGATGAATTAATAGTGCATTGTGAACCAATTTACGTTAAAAGTAGAATGTTTTACTTTTTAATCTTCAGATGACGAAATGAAACACTTTAAAGAATCATGATGTGTATATTATTGCATGACTATGTATTTATTGGTCTTCCTTGCACTACAGTACACTGTACTTATATTAACTCCATATTCAGTGATAAATTCATTGTATATGAATTCTGTAATGAACTACCTTGTTTTTATTACTTTTGTATTTAGCATATGTTGTGCTGTAATGCAAAGACTTAACATATGTACGTGGCTCACTGTTCTCTTATAAATTTCACAAAATTGTGACTACTACTGTAAATTGAAGAAAGACTTTGCTAAAGAACAGGTTGCAATAGGATGAATATATCTTTGTGTCATGGTGATTTTGTTTTGAGAAGAATTTTCAGGATAATTGTTTTACTTCATAGTGTTCAGTCTAATGCATAATAATGGAAATAGACAAGTAATAAAATTTTAATATTAAATTGTCATACTTTGACGACCCTCTAAAAACAAAAGTTTTACTTGTGGAGTTGTACAAATGTCTGTTTCTACACTAGTTTATTAGTTTTTAAGTAGAGAAGTGAAATTTAAGAAGAAGTCGATTTGTAATATTTGTAACACTAAATGAAATTCTGTTGTCCCCACAAAAGAAGAACGTTCTTTGGTATTTTTTGGCAGCTTCAGATTGGGTGGTGATTGTTCCTGCAACCTTAGGATGGAAACAAATGTTGCATTTAAAACAGTTTACTTTTACTTAATTCCCCCATTCCCCCGAATATTTAGTTTAGATTTAGTTTTAGATTTCTCAGTGCATGAGTGAAAAACACTGTCTGTACTTCGGTGCACTACAAAAGACCTGTATTGAAATATAGGCATTTTTTAAAACAAGTGCAAGATACATACTCTAGTACATATGAATGAGGAAAATAAGAATGGATTGAAAGAAACAGTTATGTGGAAATTATTACCTATTTTTTGTGTGTATTTTTATCATCGCAATTTTTTCATTGCTTAAAGCCCTTTTCCACAAGAAAACTCTCGATATACTGCATATTAATGCACAATAATCAATGCATAAAACGTTGGATTAGTACACATTCATGTGTGCAAGTACATAGGTTTTGTATGAGAAATAGTAGGCAGTAGAAGATCCCCTGCACATTGCCCATATTATTCGGTAAAATCACTTTAAGAGAATAATATCCAGAATTTCCATGGGAGTGTGTTCTGTTTGTTTTTAAATACAATTAATTTTATTTTATATATATTTTTTTTACATATTTTTTTAGCATGTTCTATACAATTTCATCTTGCATGCAATAGAATACACGTATACGTGGCATGTTCATTGCATTATGTTCAAAGCTCTGTATAGTTCCATCTCCACCCCTCCACAAGTAGGTAGGTAATTGAGTACTCTTTTGACTGTTGCAATGAATATTATAACGGTTTTTTCTGCACTAGATGTTTTGCCTTTAAAGACTGATTCACTATACGTAAAACTTAACAATTGGTTAAATTTTTCAACATTACTTACTTTCACTGCCGTGTCTTAATAATGACTAATGTGTATCAAATCATAGAGCCTGGATAAAAGTAAAGCAGTAGAAACTCTTACAAATTCCAATCTGTATTTTGAGCAGTCTCGAATTCTTATATTAGTATAGAGAGCATTTGATTTATTTTGGAAAAGTAACAGAAATAATACAATGAAACCTGAATTGTACATTTTCCAAAACATGTAATACAAAAAAACATGCAACTCTATGTGACCACTTGCTGAGCTTAAGTGCTGTTACTATATTTGTCAGATAACAAGACTCACTAAAAAATGGGGTGCTTTGTTGTAACTGCCAGAAGCTGAAATTTCAAGTGGAATTTTCATTGGTCAATGTCTGCTGGCCTGTGTTTATGTAGTAATCTGCACAATATTCATCTGGTTTTCGCTAAGTTATTGTAAGTGAATTCAGCATGGTACTGCTTGAAGACAGTGATGACTTGGTGTTTGATTAAGTAGAGATTTCAAGAAATGGTTTACCTAGGTCTAAAGACGATTGTCTTGATTTTGATGATGGAGATTACAACTTAATGAACTTATACTTTTTTTTTTTTTTTTGGTACAGTTTTTTACGTATCAGTTCCTTGAAAATTACTTCAGTTTTCTTTTCCAGTAAATGTGTGTGTAAATGTAATGGAATTATTTTAACTCGTGGAAATAGGTATGATAAATTGATACGCGTATGTGTCTTATATTTTTTATTTTTATTTTATTGGGTTATTTTACGACGCTCTATCAACATCTAGGTTATTTAGCGTCTGAATGATATGAAGGTGATAATGCCGGTGAAATGAGTCCGGAGTCCAACACCGAAAGTTACCCAGCATTTGCTTGTATTGGGTTGAGGGAAAACCCCGGAAAAAATCTCAACCAGATAACTTACCCCGACCGGGATTCGAACCCGGGCCACCTGGTTTCGCGGCCAGACGCGCTGACCGTTACTCCACAGGTGTGGACTGTGTCTTATAGATTGTCATATATGGTAGTTGGATTGCACCACTTAAGTTAGGAATAAGGTAATTCTTTCAATTAGAGACTATGAGGCACTTTGTATAGGGTCCTCGTATGTCGTGTAAAATACAAGAATGTTTCTTTTTTCGCTAATGTATCCCATTTGTCAGAACATGTTTTTGTCCCATATTTAAAATTAGTAACTGAAAAAAACAAAACTGTGAATATCAACTGCTATTTTATTATAAATATCAGTCTCCAGACAGTTGGTGACATTGGAATAAACTACAATTGGAGGTGATATTGAATGTATACAAGGGTCGTTTCATAACTCATGGCAACTGTGTTATATCAGCTGATAAAGCTGCAGCAATGGAAATTCATTACATGAGTTTGAAGGTCACAGGAATGTGCTTTGCAGTGCTAGCACCAAATGGAACCAGGACATAGAAGCTAACAGGCAGGGAGAAATTGTAAGATGCGTAAATAGAAATAATTGTTTTATTATACACAGAAGGAAACAAAGTGCATTACACACATCTGACATCCTTCAAAATAGTCCCCCAAGGCTTCCACACATCTTTGCCAATGATGGGGAAGGCTGTGTGTGATTCATCAGTGTATACCACCTGTTGTCAAAAATTATGTTAAGATGTCCGCCTTGTTTGCAAAGCACTTCCAACACAGTGGCTTTGTCAATTGTGGAATACGATCATGGTCACATAGACTGAGATTAAGCAAGTAGGAAGGACCTCCCACCCCACTGCCATAAAAGATCCCTGACACAAGCTGCAGCATTATCATGGAGGGGTATGGCACTGCCCAGCAGTGCTGGACGTCTGTGATGCAGATGGTACAGCAGAAGTGTCAAAATGATCATGACCATCGTTCAACTTTATTTACATCGATACTGAACATAAAAGTCAACAGACCAGATGGAAGTAAACAAACTTGCCAACCTCAGGTAGTAATCAAATTGGATTAATGCATGATACCGAGCTCAGAGAATAAACAAAGTGCGTCAAAGAATGATACTGCATTGACGGAATAAACAAAATGGATAGTAGTATTAAACCTCTCTTACACTGAAACGAAGCATCCAAGCCTAAGAGTTTCCAAATGAAAAGTGTTTGAAAGAAAGAAGGTTATCTATCCCTATCCGATCCAAAAGTTTGTCGGTCTAATTTAGAAACGCTGTACGTATTCCTGTTATAAATGCAAATGTTGAAAAGTTGTTCTTTTGCATAAACTGACTGTGGACTGATGAGAAAAACAAGTTACATATAAAGACAGTAGGTCTAAAATCAGTGCTTATAGTGAAATCATTTTTAGTGAGGATTGTGTTGCATTTCATGACTTGGCCTTCACAACAACAATTGTTGTTTAGTCAACTGTCCGAAGAAAAGTCTGAACCCCTCAAGTGATACCAACAAGGTACCACTTATGAGGCAACTTGGCCATCAGATAATGGGGTAAGGTGGCCAGTTTTTTTTTTTTTTTTTTTTTTTTTTTTTTCAACAAAAAAATTGTTAACAAGAAATTCAGAAAAGTATTGTACGAGTCACTCTGATTTACATACCATATTTTTAAGTGGATCTATTTTGTAAGAAGTACATTTTCAATCATTTTGTTCAGTTTATTCTTTGAGTACTTTATTTTCAATAATAGTATTTAATTTGTTTTAATCTGTTCAAAGATGATATTGATAAATGTGATGGAAAATATACACCATAGATCAATTTCAAATATGCTGAGGCCCCTTATTTTTTCTGATGTTTCTGGGAACCCTAGCCTTGTGAAATCAGCATGGAGTCTACATCTCCATAATGCGTGATTGATTGATTGATTGATTGATTGATTGATTGATTGATTGATTGCATAGGTATTTCAGGAAAATGTAAGGGACACAAATAAGCATGTGTGAGAAAAACCATAATGTATGTTGTACATGTTGATAATATATGAGGGCGATCCCAGAAATAATGCACGCGCACTCCCTTCTCCATGGAGACGAGTGGTTATGTATTACATCACTAAAGTGAGTCATTCTGAACAAGTCTGTGCAGGTCCAACTCAGTTGCTAACAAATTTTTTTATCTACAAGTTATTGAAATGGATGATGAAAATTGGTTAGATTACATTACTGTCTTAGATCAAAAATCTTTCATTAAAATTGAAACTTTGCATGGATATACATCAACAGAAATTTGAGTTGCTTCGAGAAGTGTGTGGTGACAACACTTGACCGTAGCACCATTTCCTGATGATCTCAATGTTTTAGTGAAGGTCATATTGCTATAGAAGGTAATCAACGCCCCAGAAGACTGAGATCATCTATGTACTTTACTGCAGAGATCAATGTTGCTAGTGCTTTGAAAGAAGACAGACAAATAACTTGTGAAGAGATAGTCCGTGAATGTGATATATCCAGATCATTGATACATTGCATTTTAACCAAGCATTTGCAAAACAGAAAGGTCTCTGCTCGATGAATTCCCCATAAGCTGTATGATAAAAAACACAGAAAAGAAACTGAAAGTCTTTTAGTCTCCCGCTTTCTGCAAGAAGGAGAACAGTTCTTAAGGCGCATTGTTGCTGTAGATGAAATGTGGATTCGTGACTTCGAACATGAATTAAAGTCACAATCAGCTCAATGGAAACATCAGTCTTCATTACATCCTTCAAAATGTCATGCTAATGATCAGTGTGGCATATGATTATCAGAGTGTTACTGCTACTGATCGTATTCCTGTTGGCACATAGTCACTGCAATTACTACTCAGACTTTTAATGTAAGAAAGTATGCTCAAAAATTCGCTAGAATCGATCACAGCTATTGGAGTCTGAAGTTCTTCTCCACTATAATGCAAGACTGCATATCGGAGAGTCTCTGAGGCACGTATTGACTGATTACAATTGGTAAACACTATCTCACTCATCCTACAGTCCTGACATGAGTCCACCTGATTATGACCTTTTCCCCAAACTGAAAAATCCACTTCGAGGTCAGCATTTTGCAACATTCCATGTCCTGAACATAGCTGTGACCCGACACATCCGAAAGTTAAACTTCAAAGAATAATTAAACAGTCATTAAATTCTATGGGGATTATTTTGAAAGATGTTGATGTAAGTAAATTGAAAAATTTAAATGTATGGCAATTAAATAACTCTGTGCATTATTTCTGGGATCACCTACGTATTATATTATGTTCAGACAAATGTTTAGTATGCATACTGTACATATATGAGAATCAGATTTTAAAGGATTAACTCATATTCTCAGTACGTGTATTGTACCAGAATATTTATGTACCATTGTTTAGTTACACATAGATTACAAATGATCAACTCATATTGTAAGACGTTTACATTACGTGCAGTATAACAGAATATTTATATACTAGAAATGTACAGTCGGAACAGATTGGTTAAGGAATTTACAAAATTGACCTACAAGTGGATAATGTACGAATTGGGTTTCATTGTAAATACTTCACCACTTGTCTCCTCTCTTCTCCTAAAGTAAAATTTTATCTTCTTTTGCATGGTTAAATATATATAACATTCCCAGTTATAGGTGTATTTTGTCTGGTGCGTTCTCAATTCTTCAGGTAGCATAATGTATGTGAAAAGCATTTCGTATCTTAAGACGTCTGTTCACATGAAATTATCTTGGCAATTAATGAGAACATTTAAAAAAAATAGAATTTCATCATAAAAATGCATATATGATTAAAACCAATCAATTATTTGCATACCCTTACGATGAAAACTTGCAAAATATTCCATACATTATCTGTATAAGCCATTTAGTATAAATTTGCATCTTCATTTGTTCTAAAGTGGACTTGTGAGAATTTCTAAGGTGGGTACCATGAAACCTCATTTAGCATAAAATTTAACTTTGTAAAAGGAAAGGTAATTAATGTTTGATTTAGGAACCTCAGATGTATTGAAAGACGAAAGTTTTATCTTGAGGTTAAAACAAGAAGCCAGTGCAACAATAATTATGGTAGGTCATGTTACATTGATCTTCATGGTCAGTAAAACCCAAGTCCGAATGTTAAGATGATTATGTAAACACTCAAGTACAGATTTTAGGAACTGAAGTGTAGTTTTTGATAATTCATGACTACACTATACAAGACAGTCTTCATTCTTGCCATGTTAAGTGAAATAGTAAATTAAAAATGTCAAAATGCGAACACATCTAAATTGTTGCGTGATTGCAGTGTTCCCTGGAAACTTACAAATATAAACTGTCATACTGTAAGAACTTTCACTGATCTTGGAATGCATATGAAAATATCAGGGCTTTAAGTACAAACATATTCCATGCTTCCACTTTTAATTTAACAGGTACTATATTTCTCACATTGCCATGTGCTCGTTGCCTCATTTTTAGTTTTTATGAGTTCTGAATACTTCAGTATACAGCTCCAGTAATGTGAACTATACTGAAATTATAACTCCAAAAAGTGCAGGTGGAAGGCCTGAAAAGGCTGTTAAAAAGACTCAAATTAAAAGGGGAGGTTAACCTCAGGGATTGCTCTGATGGAGCTGGGCTGTTTTAGATCAACTTTGAATGTGTAAATATGGCAGTGAATCTCTGGGTTCTATGACATGCAGTTAGTGTATTAGTTCATTTAATTTGGGAGATGTAGAGTTGAATCGTATTCTTTAAGAGACAAAATAAACTGGGACATATCTGTATAAAACCCAAGGAGGAAGGCAGTTTTCATATTGGCTAATCATTCATTATAAAAACAATCCTGTATCTTTCTCCTAAAACTTCAAGATATGTTTGTAACCTTACGTATTTGTTTACTTAAGTGGTCAACATTTATGAGAATCCAGGCTTCTGTGGTTTAGTTTGTGTTTCAAATGGAGATCTATCTACAGCAATTTGGGATTCCTTAATGGTTCTTCTTTTTTTTTTTTTCAGAGAGAGAGAAGTTAAGAGTTTAACATACATTGCAGTTACTGCTTGTAATCTTACAAATATTGCATGCTCACATTCCTATCAAATTGTCATTACCATCTGGTCTATGAAAACTAGCTAGACAGGACAGAAATAACTGGATTGTTAAGACTGTCTTAGCAGTTTCAATTAAGTAGGTTCGGTTCCCCTTGCCAAATGGCAGGTCTTTCCCTGCAAAAATAGCATTCTCTAATCTTTCCTATTTTCTGCCTTCCTCTTTGTCTCCATGTATGATCCATATATATATATATCTTAATGTTTTATCATCATCTGATATCATCTTCTGCCCCGAACTCTTCTCTCATTCACAACTCCTTCCAGTGCATCCTTCAGTAGACAGTTTCTTCTCAGCCAATGACCCAACCAATTCCTGTTTCTCTTTCTGGTCAGTTTCAGCATCATTCTATCTTCACCCACTCTTTCCAACACAGCATTTCTTATTCTGTCCGTCCATCCTTCTTTCTCCATATCCACATTTCAAATGCTCGTAGAGGCTTCTTTTCACTTCATCGTAATGTCCATATTTCTGCTCCATACAATTCCACACTCGACACAAAGTACTTCATTAGTAATGAAGATATATATTTCCTTAAAGACGGAACCAGTAATGAATTTCCTAAATGTGGGAGATTGGTCCCTCCTTTGTGCAATTTAATTTTAAGAATAATAATACCGCAGACTTCATCTAAGTAGCATTATTAATATTGGAGATTTGAACCTGGAAACCAGTTAAAGGCCTTCATATCCTAATAGATCTTCGGACTTTACTAATCATTGCAGTGAAACAAATGTGACATATTTCTGAAGGTAAAAGTATTTTCTACCATAACATCGGGGGATTTTTAAACCAGTAGTAACAATTACTGATAGTCGTCATTAAATGAATAGCAGAGTTCTTAGTAAGATTCATAGCATATTCCTTCCAAAGTTATACAAGTTTTAAGATTCACCTTTAGTATCTTTAGTCAGTCAGTTAAAAAGTCATAGGCCTATGACAATCTTTGACTTCCTAGTGGTGTATTGAGATTTCGTGTGGCAGTTATTCTGTTTCGTTTTAATAGAACTATGTGCAATTTTATAGTTGAACAGAAATTGCGAGTTTTATTATTATTATTATTATCTGGAACATATTCTTCTATACTGTCCATCCATAAACCACAAAAGAAGTAAATTAAAATCATCAACACCAGTTGCAGAAGACACAGCTCTGCAGTATATATTGCATACACCCCAACTCTGGCTACTAGCAACAGGCATCTATAATGAACACCGATCAAAATACCCCTCATTTCTCATGAAAAACAAAAACTGAATAGACTACAGTGGACTATAGTGGACTTTATGTTGTCAGCAAACAGCTGGATACATTAAGAAGATTGATTTATTATTATTATTATTATTATTATTATTATTATTATTATTATTATTATTATTGTCAGATTATCCCTATAACAATTTCTTCAAAGAGTTAATATAAATACGTAAGGTAGTTCACTGTGTGATCTAATTCCTATTCTTTCTCTTTTCAGATGGAAAGTGCGATCATAAAGCCAAATTTGGCATACAATATGTGAAATGATATGAACACACAAAGATTAGATTCATTCATTGCTAGTTTAATTACTGTAAATGTTAGTAATTTTCGGTTGCATTGTAGACAGTGGCCAAGGAGTACAATTTTATTGTTGCATGGAAACTGTGATCGTGGGTTCAAATCCTGTGTAAGGCTTAGATGTTTGTTCATTGTTATTGCGGTGTTACATGCTGTCTGAAGAAAGTCTTTCCATGAATCCATCTTGTGTAGGTGAGGAAAAAGTGACTCGAAGTAAGATCTTGGGTTGAAGGCTGCTAGAAATACCAGTAATATTGAACTATTCTTTGCTGAAATTTAATAAGATAGTATTTTGCACATACGGAATGTGTAGTTTTATGCAATACTTGCACTACTAAAGCATGGGAGTAGTTACAAAAACAATCATCTGTTCAGCTCTTCCATTTTACGGATTGTTATTTGTTTTAGGAATTACTGTTACACAAACATTTATATAAGATTTTACATTGATCTTTTAAATTCAGTGTGTTGGAAGCAAGTAGGCTATGAGTTCTACTCAGAACTCGGGTTATTTAACATTTTAATATCAGGATATCTGTATGTACCTGCAATATAGAATATATAGGACGTCCTTACTATTAAAATCAGACTGGCAAGAGTTAAATCGGGGTGTCTCTGTGTTTAGTGTTAAAATATCAACCTTTTCATTCCTTTTTGATTTCTCCTATTTTAGCATTAAAAACTGGGCCTACGAAAACTACATACTCCATTTGTAAGCATTCTGAAGAAAAACAACAGTCTGCACCAAGAAGCTTCCAAATTATATGACATTTTAAGGATTACGAATAATTAATGGTGGTGCTTCTGTCCTGTGTGCAACTTCAGGTAGGTATTCTTTTACATTTACGTGACATTTGAATGCAGTATAAAAAATTGCCAGGTTTAATGTCTTAATTATGATGTCTCTTATGTACTGGGGATAATCAACCTTTGTTATAAGACAGTGTTTAGAAGATTGTATATATTTAAAAGAAGTGTAAAAAAATTTGCTCAATTTAACATGAAAAGTTATTAGACTACTTTCAGGGAGGAAAAGTGGATTTATGAGACCAATGCCAAATCTTTGTTTCATTTCTCATGTTTTCCCCTATATTATGCCTTCGACAATAAAGTTCTATCTCTATGTGCAAGTTGGGGAACAAGTTGCTATTTCTGGCAATCGTTTTTAGCCATATTTTGACTATAGATTTAATTGTACGCAGAACCTCTTAATGTGAAGTTATCAATTATACTATATGAAATTAGTTTTGCCAAGTTCTTAAAAGTAGGCCTTTATTACGGAGGCTACACTGCAGTGGTAGCTCGTGACCCTATGTTTGTCCAGAGCTAATTTAAAAGAAAATTGACATGCATAAAAATGCTCTTCTGTTCAGCAAACTTCTGGATAACTTTGTTAGAATCATCAGTGGTGAAAATGTAGTTTCTACTATATTCTATGGAAAGCACTAATGCCACATTTAATTTCTCTTATTCCATGTCGTTTCTTAAATATGTTTCCACTCTCTTTAGGCACCTTTCGGATTCAGTTGTTACAACTGGAGAAGTGAGAACTACATTTAATATGTTTATTGTCAATTTTTATGCCTAAGTTGGGGAACAAGTTGCTGTTGCCGACTACCCTTTTTTGGCCATATTTTGAATACAGATTTAATTGTACATAGAACCCGTTAACGTAAAAGTTATCGATAATGTTACAGTAGAACTCTGATTATCCATCACCCTATTAACTGATTCGTGGATTATTCGACTTTCTCTCGCTCTCCTTTTTCCTGCAGAAAAAAACGTGATTTATGGTAGTATGTATTTTTTCTAGGGAGGGTTATTACTAGCCTTTACTGTTACAACTATGTAGCAGGAATACTGCTGCTATCGCCAAGATAAACAGTTACTTGTCTGAGGGGGTGTTTGTCCTAACTAGCAAAATAATCACTACCTGTTTTCAAACAAATGACCCCAACAATTTTTACACAATTGCAAATCCATGCACCATTCAGTCATCCTATCATCCTACTGTTTGAGTAATCGTACTGCATAATTTCTATGCAAGATGTCTTCCACAGGTGTAAAAAAATGTGCTAAAGTAACGAAAAAGTGCAAATAATTCAGCAGTTTGGAAAGGAGAAACTTTTGCTTATCCTGCATCAGAATATATTGTCTTCACAACTGTGCGCTTTTTATTAAAAAAAAAAAAAAAAAGCAATGCAGCCATCACAAAGAGTTTCCTTGCCCCGTTAAAAACTGTCATTTACAAATTAAATTTGAATGAGTGAACTTTTAATCCACTACCGGCACATTAAACACAAGACCACGGAGGAAACTACAAAACGTAAGTATTATGCACTTTCTTTTTGAAAATCTTTTAGGATATGGATTAACTTGACTTTTTTGATTAACCAATTACCATGGGATAATACAATAATACAGGTTCTACTGTATATGACATTACTGTAGTTACATTAGGGTTACAAGGGGTAGTGACGTGCATAACATAACCTCTCCTACCCAACTCCCATCCTCACCTTCTCTTGTGTAACCTGTTTTCCGAAATGAGGGTCTGGAGACCATTTTTACAGTGGTATAACCGTTCTATTTAATACGGAGGAAATGCAGTATTTAAGCAGGTCCAGATGCTTTGAGGTAGCATCACTGGACTTTTGTCACACTGTACTGTCATAGCGTGGATAAGCGTTCCTTGAAGTGGTGTTCGGGAAATGTCTATGGATCTACATATGTAGTCCTCCCAGCTAGGTCCAATGGACTTGCTGACCAAAGCAGGTACGATCCTTCATGCATAATGGGGGTTGAGAGTGGGTGATTTGACTGCCAATTTTCTTAAAAATCTGGTGCCCATGTAAAAAACGTTATCCTCTAGCCAAAATGATCATGATAAAGTGCTCTAAAGCAGGGATGTCGAACAGCGCTCTCGAGCTGTGAACTGCAGAGCCTTCACTCCTCCCTTATCGTGCAACGGTTGAACACAGATAGCAGGCAGTCCGGCCGAATGATCATAAACAAAAGTGAAACTGTGGCGGCTGGTACTTTGATAAGTTTTATACATCTTCCCGATTGATTAGGAACTCAGTTTTGATTTGCACTTGATGAACTCTGATAAACAAAGAATGTAGCCTACATGAGGATGAATTATGATGATAATAATAATAATAATAATAATAGAGTTTCAACTACTTGATCATTCCATGAATGTTGTTCGTGACGGAAATAAGTCATAATAATAATGTTGTTAATATCATGTTTAAAATATCAACTTTGTGTGTATGTGTTGTAGCAGTGGAACTTCAAGTTCAGAAACATAAACTGTTTTGATATATAAAATGAATTACTTTTAGCGTGACTTTAAAGTTGTTCATAGTTTTTGTTACAGATTCAAAAATATCTCCTCCTCGAGTTCGATCCTTTAGTGAAATGACATCTACAAGATCTCCATGAACATTTAAATCTGAATAGACACTCCTTATGAATATACTGTAGCTAGCTGTGCTGTATCTTTCTGGTTGGTACTTTCATCAAGAGTTATAGTTAGTAATAAATGAAAGTTTTCATTCTTGCTATCAGTTGTTCCTCCAAGTTATTCCCCATTTATGATACGCGCTCTGCAACAATATTACGAGACAAACATATAGATTTAAAATCATTAACGTATTCCGGACATATCCCTTGTGCAACAGCTATGAGACAGCCTTTCACAAATTCTCCGTCAGTAAATAGCTTTGAAGCTGTTGCAATAATTTCACAAATTTTGTAGCTAGCACGAACCAAGCTTATTCTACTAACACCCGATGATGATGGAAGGTTTTCTGAATTCAATCTTGATTTTAATTCTTCTACAGCCTTTTCATGAGTGAAACGGGATAACTTTTTTGGTCCATAAGCTTCAGCATGACGTGTAGAATTAAAATGCCTTTTAATATTATGATGTCTAATGTATCCAAGTTCTTTCCTACATATTAAGCAATGTGCCCTTCCATCCTTTAAGACAAATATTTATCTGTCCACTCACTATTGAATCGTTGTTCCACATCCATACCAGCCGCCAGAGTTAATAAACACACTGCGTACAGAACACTGCTACAGCGAGCTGTCGTTTCAGCTCAGCTACAGTAGGAAACAGTATTAATCGTTTCACAGTTTGAGAGCGCTGTTCGACATCCCTGCTCTAAAGTATATAAATATCCCAGAGGTAAAACAGTCCCCAGATTGGATCTCCAGGTGGGGACAACTTTATTGGAAATCTCATGTTAGCTCCAGAATTATTCAATGGAACGCAGGAGGCATGTCACAATCAAAGAAGGTAAAGAGTTAATAAAAGTCTTACAAGATGATGTTGATGTTATAACAATCCAAGAAATTAACCTGCATAACAAATAATATTCTTCGAAATGGGACAATATAACATGCACTTATTGCCTAAATCTCGGCAAATTGCTAGTGGGATTCTAATTAGAATTAAAAAGAACTTTAAAGCTAAAATCTCAGTTTGGAAAAATATGGAAGAACAAGATAAATCCATAGCGGGCCACATGCTGCTCTTGAACTATAATGTTACTATTATGATTCTTGTTTTGAAAATTATTTTTTAATTTCCGTAACAATATGCAAAAATAGGAAAGACTGGAGAATGCTGGGTTTGCAGTGAAAGACTCGCCTTTGGGCAGAACACTATGAATGAATGAATAATATGCAACTGGAGAAAACTTTGGTTATCCTGCATCATTAATGCCAGCGAAGGTGTTCAACTACATTATGTATTTGTTTTCTTTAACATGGAAGTGTCATGTCTTGTGCTTATGTTTGGATGTAATAAAAAAGCCGCGCATTTTGTTAATATTCAATATTGTAAAATGCGTTGCAGCTCTCGACAAATTATTATTTCTCACTTTTGGCTCTCCTCTAACTTCTATCGAGTACCAGCGCCTCATACCATTTTGCCGAGGTTCAAAGAATGGTAGGTAGTAACTCTACCAAGTTTACAAGAACTGGTTTGATAATTCTGCTTATTACATTATTTGAATATGCCACACAATCAGTATTATAGCGGTTTCAGAATAAGAAGGCATATGGCCTAAGCCAATTGAGTGCTAGCAACAGTTCGACTTCACACAGTGCACGAGACGTGGAAGACAGAGACAACAGATAAGGACAGAACATATCAGTTTGCAGCCCTCTCGCTGAGCGAGTGGGTCGAGACCTGTTTCTTCATTGTGTGTAATGTTTAAATATAATTACTCTTACTGAAGTAATTCTCATCTCAATTTTTATTACTTCTTAGCTTCATAGACCAGTAGCTCTTGGAGTCACTGACTTGCGAAATAAAGTGACAGATATGTAGAAATTTACTTTGCTAATGTCTGAGAAAGAATGTTTTAATTCCTACTCAGAATTCCTTGTACAGCAAAGCTGAATTTATTATTGTTTATTTCTCCAGAGGAAAGATAAGGTACAGTTTGTTTGTTGGGACAGCCTAAGAATCTAGCGATAACAAAGCGATAGTCTACATAATTTAGTATTGAAGTTGGAAAAATATTTTATTTTTCCTCTGTTAAATCAAGCCTATATAATTTAATTTAATTCTCTAGCTTATACATACCTAGAGGTCCAGGGTTCTACATTCTGGTTACGAATCTGGCTATAATGCAACGTAATCATAATGTGTGTTCATATATAATTCAGTACTCATACTGAAACTATAGATTATTTTATATTTCTTTGTTAAACTAAGTCTATCTTAATTTTATTTCATCATCTAATTTTTACATATCTAGAGATCCAGTCGACCTGGTTGGAGAGTTGGTATAGCGCTGGCCTTCTATGCCCAAGGTTGCAGGTTCGATCCTGGGCCAGGTCGATGGCATTTAAGTGTGCTTAAATGCGACAGGCTCATGTCAGTAGATTTACTGGCATGTAAAAGAACTCCTGCGGGACAAAATTCCGGCATATCCGGCGATGCTGATATAACCTCTGCAGTTGCGAGCGTCGTCAAATAAAACATAACATTTAACATTCTAGAGGTCCAGTGTTCCATATTCTGGCTAAGAATCCGGCTATAAGAATATAAGCATATCTGTTCATATGTAGGCCTAATTCAGTACTCATATTGAAACTGAAGATTACTTTCTTTTACTTTGTTAAATCAAGTCTATCTAATTTAATTTAATCCTCAAGGTTATACCTACCTAGAAGTCCAGGATTCTATGTTCTATCACTCTGGCCTGTGGCAATATAAACCTATGAATGAAGGTAGTTGTACAGAAGCGAATATGAAAACCGTAATCCAATAATATCGTTAATATATTGAAGATAAAATTGTATATTAGAAAAAAACGTATAAAGTGTAATATATATAACGAAAGGTGTTTAAAATATAAATTGAGTTTGGGAATTATAAAATCTCCTCGTTCCTAGCATGCCTGTATTTATTTTAAAAGTGAAATGTGGTTAATGTACTTCATTTTATAAAGTTTTCTAATGCTCTTAAGGAAGAATGTTGTTAATGCTCTTCGTATAATTCATGGAAAAAGAGGCAGGAGTGTTTATGTTTACAATATCATCCAAATATCTCATATGTTTATGCAATATTTCGTCTTATACCATGTATAATATTCCAATGAAAAGAGAAACTCGTACCTATGGTTATTCTGAGCTTTCTTCTTCTTTCCACGTTCTATTATAATGGCACTGCTAACACATACTACTAATGTATTTCAAATATCGTACGATGAAATAATACACGGTTCTGAAAATTGTACAAATAATTAACAAGTTTGTTTTGCGTTATTTTCCAGGAGAGGTAAATTCAAATATACCACCTATTTTAATTGTCTCTTTGTCCTGTCCGAGAATATGAGATAACTTATGCACTTCTAAACCAAACGCCTCTGCAGTCAGATTCTTTGTTTGTGAAGAACTGACACGCACTGCATCATAAGTTAGTCCTTTAAAAAAATTATATACAAAAATACCATACTCCTCGCTTGTGATTGTAGGACTATCTTTTTGCGTATAACACATGAAATACCAGAGCCAATTGCAATCCCTTCAAGAGACATTGTTACGGTAAGTTACACATCACACAAGAGAAAACAGTCCACATCTGAATTTGAAAATAAACAGATTCTATCTTCGTTTACAGAGACGGAATTCAGAGCAAAATATGTTCTATGCTGTAGGTTGGATATCTCTATTTAGTCTTAAAGCGATAACACGCGAACCAATTGACATACAATTGCCATTCTTGTACTGTTAGATTCAGAATTCGGAGTTCTGTCGAATGGCATAGCTTAAAATTCATTCCTAGCCATAAGTATTGTGCGCGCAAGAAAGAAACTAATACGAGACGCTTCAGCGAGACTTCGCGACGATTTAACTAGGCAACACCGCTTCACTGTCACTGGCTAGTCGAGTTAGACCGGCCTGAACTAGCTCCGCCTTATATGCCTTCTTATTCTGAAAGCGCTCTAGATAGGATTCCAGCCTTACTTTCCTTCATTGTTTCACAAAATTCGTCGTATGTTTATCATTGTTAACATATTATTTGATTACAAGTTTTAAATTATATTTTCGCGGTCATTTTAAAATAGATATTTTGCTGAGAAGTAAATAAATAAAGAAAGTGTTTTACGGGAAAAATAAAAACATAAGACGTAAAAATGAACTTAAAAACATACAACTTACGGAGAAAACGTAAGACCTGACAATCCTACTCACTAATACATGTTTTAGTATCTTGTAATAATGTTTTAAAAAAGTTGACCCTCCATTTTCATGTGCTGAGCAGTTTGTCTAGGACTGGTATGCTCTCCTATCATTAACCACGTAGTTCGTAATTCTTATTTCATATTGTTGCATACTGAGAACACCGATCAAAATACCCCTCATTTCTCGTGAAAAACAACTGAATAGACTACAGTGGACTTTATGTTGTCAGCAAACAGCTGGATACATTAAGAAGATTGATTGTTGCATACTGACATGTGAAGTCATATTCTAAGTTGGTTAAAGCTATAACTTGACAACTTCAAGTGAAACCCTGCAAAACACTCCAACTTCTGATATATCTATTTTTCGTTCTTCTCTTTCATTCTCCCCACATCCTTGAGGCCAGTCCCTTGTAAGTATCTGAGTGTGTGTACAGGCATCACAGCCAACAGAAGAAACCATCCTACATTATTACCACAATTGCGGATTCTTCATTTCTGTCTTAACTGTCGGCTAGGAAGGTTTCATTATACTAGTATTGCAGACAACCAGTCAACCTCTCAATACTTTTGTTAGCAGGTGTGACAAACTGTGAATGGATCTGTAAGTACAATACAGCTGCAATCACATTACCGATTTAATTTTAGCTGATCGTGAGTTGTGTTGTGTCTGTGCATGTATACAGGTTCCCGAGTACATAGCTACCCTAATTCATCATCATCCTGTTACTGTGCCCTCTTTTCGGAAGGTCGATTCCAAATATGCCTCCATGTCTTTCAAAGTTTTTTTGCTATTTACTTCATCCCATTTATATCTCAGTTCTAGTAAGTTCTTCTGAATTTGATCTGTCCATCTTTCCCGTGGTCTTCCCATTGGTCTCCTTCCTTTCACTTTTAAATTTAATACTTACTTATTGGCTTTTAAGGAACTCGGAAGTTCATTGCCACCCTCACATAAGCCCGCCATTGGTCCCTATCCTGAGCAAGATTAATCCAGTCTCTACCATCATATCCCACCTCCCTCAAATCCATTTTAATATTATCTTCCCATCTATGTCTCGGCCTCCCCAAAGGTCTCTTCCCCTCTGGCCTCCCAACTAACACTCTATATGCATTTCTGGATTCGCCCATACGTGCTACATGCCCTGCCCATCTTAAACGTATGGATTTAATGTTCCTAATTATGTCAGGTGAAGGATACAATGCGTGCAGCTCTGCGTTGTGTAACTTTTCCATTCTCCTGTAACGTCATCCCTTTTAGCCCCAGATATTTTCCTAAGAACCTTATTCTCAAAACCCTCAATCTCTGTTCCTCTCTCAAAGTGAGAGTCCAAGTTTCATAGCCATACAGAACAACCGGTAATATAGCTGTTTTATAAATTCTAACTTTCAGAATTTTTGACAGCAGACTAGATGCCAAAAGCTTCTCAACCGAATAATAACACGCATTTCCCATATTTATTCTGCGTTTAATTTCCTCCCGAGTGTCACTTATTTAAATTTAATATTTTAAGTAAATAAATGGAAGAAAGCATTTTAAAGTAATGCTTGTTGGAGTCATGCACACCTGGGACTATGTCCATGGTACCTCCAAGGTAGATGAGAAGGCCCAACAAGAAACCTAAATGAGTGAGCTAAAGGGGCTCCAGTGACACTATGTCAGGCCTAGCAAGCTGGTGATGGATAAAAGTTTGCTTTCAAGAAACAAGTATGTCTCATAACGGTTAACATAGCTATAACTATTGTTTAGTCAGTTAACTGTCCGAAGACAGGTTTTAACCTCACAAATGATACCAATAAGGCATCACTCATGAGACAACCAAGCTAGGACATAATGGGGTTGGATGGCCAGTTCCTTTCCCCCCCCTCCATTGCATACATAGCTGACTGGTTACATATTACACTAATCAGACTTCAGATGTATACAACTATAACTATTATCAACTTTATTTTACATCAATGGAAACTAGCAAAAATAAATTTGTACGTAGTGAAGAAATAAATATTGTTGCCAAGGTAATTAAGGTCTTTGATGCTGAGGAAGTGATTTGTTTATAAAAAATCAGAAGAGAAATTAAAATAGTGGAAAGCAACCATACCAAGTTATCCACACCAGATAAAAACAGAAAAGTGAACCAAAAAATCACACTGTATGACATGGATAGGTACATTACTGCTACTAAATCCGGCAATGCTGAGTTCAAAGTGCAAACTCTTTTTTTCGCTTGCTCCTGCCAAGGCAACCAGCACTCACATAACTTGATCAGGGTTTCAATTTGTTCTGTGAACTTATATCTAAATAGCAACATACCAACTGATGTGCTAGCACTTCAGTCTTTGCATGTCTACATATCGATGTCTGAGAACCAGACTGTTCTAAGTCCAACTTTTTATAAGCAAGAAATCTGTGTTTCATTGTGTTCCAGTTCTTGTCTGCTTATATCAATCGAACAAAATTATAAATATTCCTCTCCATAAGGTTGCTATGAAGCTAATCCAAATTGTTTCATGAAGCTTTGACTGTCAGGAGTTTAAAATAGCTCTCCTGGAAAAAAAAAAAAAAAAAAAAAAAAAAAAAAAAAAAAAAAAAAAAAAAAAAATGGACTTGGAACAGCCTGGTTCTGGGCCATCGATATATTGTGTCATTTTTCAAATGTTCAATACAAAAGCAAATTGTTAAGCATTTTTATTTGTTTTCTTAAAATAATATAATAATCATACAATTCTAGCACTTCTTTTTACAAGCTATTGTAACACTTTACTAGCAGTTCATTTACTTTACAGTTTCTGCAGTCTTCTGTGGACTCTGTTCTAGTTGTTTTACAATATAATCATATCCTTGTTTACTCCATTCAGTTGTCTTATTAGGAAGATCACTTAGGAATATGAATGATGCGACTACTCCTTTATTCCAATAATTCTTTGCCATGAAAGAGATTTCGTCCATTTTTGGTAGTTCTGGAACCTAAAAATCAAATTATTCTTTCATTAGTCATTAATAATTAGAAGAACGCAAAAATACTGTACAAAAATGCAATAGATATATGCCTGACATAATATTAATTCTCATGTACCGTAACATTTTTAATCAGAAGTAATCTCTTATTTGAATGTGTTACACATTTTGAATTTGAACTGAGTAAAGACAACCACACATAAGATTAAAAGGTACTGTAATTTAATACTTAAACACTATAAAATAAAACTAGAAAAGATTGACGACCCTTTCCTCCCTCTTAGTCTTCTCATTAAACAGTAACTATCTATGAGGGTGGATCAGAAAGTAACACACAATTAAAAATATACAAATGAACTCATATCTTTTAGCTACTTTTCTACATATAGGAGCCAAGTTTCTCAACACATTTCTCCCGCCGTAGTGCCAGTTTCAGTATACCCTATTCATAGAAGTCCATTTGGTTGGTGTATAACCATCTGCAGACAGTTGATTGCACTTCTGCATTGGTCACAAAGCGATGGCTGGAGGTTAGCTTATATTAAGATTCCGACCCCCCAAAAAAATCGTCACAATTCGCAATAAGAATTCCGAAGATGATCACCCCAAATGTGCCACTTTGGGTGTTTAATACTTTACACAGCCAATGACGAGAACTTTCTATGCCAGGAATTTTATATAAATAAACCAACATTCCGTGTTACAGGTTTGTTAATTGTTATAAATGTAGGATTTGAGATGTTAGATGTTTTTCCAATTCACTGCGGGCTAAGCATGGAGATGCATTATCACCTTTACTTTTTAACTTCGCTCTAGAATATGCCATTAGGAAAGTTCAGGATAACAGAGAGGGTTGGGATTTGAATGGGTTACATCAGCTTCTTGTCTATGTGTATGACGTGAATATGTTAGGAGAAAATCCACAAATGATTAGGGAAAGCACGGAAATTTTACTTGAAGCAAGTAAAGTGATAGGTTTGGAAGTAAATCCCGAAAAGACAAAGTATATGATTATGTCTCGTGACCAGAACATTGTATGAAAGGGAAATATAAAAATTAGAAATTTATCCTTCAAAGAGATGGAAAAATTCAAATACTTTGAAGCAACAGTAACAAATATAAATGACACTTGGGAGGAAATTAAACTGAGAATAAATATGAGAGATGCCTGTTATTATTCAGTTAAGAAGCTTTTGTCATCTAGTCTGCTGTCAAAAAATCTGAAAGTTAGAATTTATAAAATAGTTATATTACCGGTTGCTCTGTATTATTGTGAAACTTGGACTCTCACTTTGAGAGAGGAACAGATATTAAGGGTGTTTGAGAATAAGGTGTTTAGGAAAATATTTGGGGCTAAGAGGAATGAAGTTACAGAATAATGAAGAAAGTTACACAATGCAGAACTGCATGCATTGTATTCTTCACCTGACATACTTAGGAACATTAAATCCAGACGTTTGAGATGGGCAGGGCATGTAGCATGTATGGTCGAATCCATAAATGCATAGAGTGTTAGTTGGGAGGCCGAGACGTAGATGGGAGGATAATATTAAAATGGATTTGAGAGGGGTGGGATATGACGACAGAGATTGAATTAATCTTGCACAGAATATGAACCGATGGCGGGCTTATGTGAGGGTGGCATTGTATCTCTGGGTTCCTTAATAGCCATAAGTATGTATGTAGGATTTGAGAGTACCAACATTTACATGTTACTCATTTGAGTATGTTCGTGATTCTCCAAAATTAAACGTGTGGTGTGGGTTAGTACATGATCATGTCAGCTCTCTCTTCTTTGCAGAAGTCAATTAGGCCTATCTAGGTATGCTATATATTCCTTCAGATTGGAGTAATTGAGCGAAAAATAGGGACTCGCGTTATTTTCATGCACAATGGTGCACCAGCACATTTGAACCTTAGATGTCCAGTTTCCAAATGGCTGGAGCAGTAGTAGTGGGCCCATTGCTAGAGCTCCTAAAAGATTTATTCTTCTGGAGATTAAGAATTTTGTATATAATGTAAAAAAAATTATAATCTGTGAGCTTTTAAGCATAATTGGGCAAACATGGTAGGAAATTGAATATTGTTTCAGCATCTGCAGAACCACAAACAGAGCACATACCTAAACATACTAGTTTCAGGAAAAAAAAAAATTAACACTTGAACCATTAGTTTTAAAATTTCTAAAATAACAAGTGTTCAAAAGAGCAGGTAAGATTTTTTTACATCGCTGGTGAAGCATAAGATTTCACAACGCTTCAAAGACTGGTTCTATGACCTTAAAAAGTAAAAGACCTTTTTAACTCTTCCTCCTTCACCTTCGAAATGTTGTGAAATCTTATTCACCGTCAACAATGACGAAAGTTCGTATTACTACTATTTTGAATATAATCCACCATTTCTTCCTCACCTAGAATATTAAAAAGAAACAGTATTCCTTATAGAGTAGGTCTATTATTTCTCGGAAAGAGAATCCTTAAGTTGCATCTACAAGACTGAACTTTTCTTTCAACTTAATGCATTCAAGCAATGCAAGCAAGAGTGAATGAAACGCATTTAATTGTGCATGCTTTTTTTCCACTAAAAATGTGAACGAATGCGGCAATAAATTATTGAAAGCTACACATTGCCGTGAGTATCTTGTGCGTATTTCGTTCAACAATAACATGTAGCGAGCAGCTGATTGTTTTAGGTGGCCGTGAATAAACTGAAAATTCTTTTGTTTGTTGATCGTAAATACAGTAAACCATTTAAGCTGAAAATGGCGGCAAGTACGATTAGCTTTATTAATACGAGTGTCTATGAAGTGTTCAACCACAATTTTGCGAATTAAGTAGGCCTAAGTATTGGACTGATATTTAATATATTGTGAAGATGACGTTCAACGGCGCACCGTATAGACATAAAATCTGCATTTAACGTAAGTTAAAATTGAATCGTGTAGATGCACTTTTACTTGTTTCTCATTTTTGGTCTTGTTTGAAAAGGGCTATACGTCAATCTGACAAACATTACCTCAACAGGCACTTCCTTCACGTATGGTGCTACTGTCTTATAAATTTTGGAATATAATTGTGTTGTATGTTCGCTGTCCTTCCATACTCCTTCGTCTACAGTGTAATAAACCACACCACCAACCATACCAGCTTTAATTCCGAACCTAGAATTAAGAAACATTTTTACAATTCATAGTGCACGAAACAGTAATTGAACAAATTCTATATTCATAGGCTAGCTACATTAATTGCACTTCTCAAACTTTCATTAAATAGACACAAATCATGTACAGCGCACTGTCTATCCCCTTGCCTTGGCTTCTACATCCGGGTCCATACACGAAACGAATGTTCGTCAAATCAAGGTGAATATAGAATAATGCACCATATATTGGTAAATGTTTGAATACACGGCACTTAATCTTCGTTGCGCATTCTATCACCAGAGGTGTTTTGACAACTTTTTTTTTCTACAAAGAGCCAATTGGCTAGTCTCCTACATTTAGACAACACATCCGGACTCAAGTCATAATTCAATAGACACCTCACATAAGAGCCAATTGGCTAATCTCATTTTCTAGAGCTCTTTCAGTGGAGCAGCGAAACCTGAAGTGAGACAAGTGGCCAACAGGCTTGGAGCTCACATATTGTTTCTCTCAGCTCCAACTCTCTTTGCAAGCTTTTAAATTTCTCCTCCCATTTCCTCTCTCTTTCAATTCAATTAGCGTATACTAGTCAAAAGAGCGAACTTTTAAAAATGCTAGCCTAAGTTTCTTGTACTGATTTAAGTGTTAATTAATCGTGTGTGACACATAATTGACATGATAATTTAGTACTGTAATTTTTACAATACAAAGTCTATGATTTGACTATGGTAGCCGCTTCTTGCGCCTCTGACGGTGAATAAAAATAAATACTTTAGTTCCGTGTAGTATTCAAACATTACCCCTCACATAACCTCAAAGAATTGTTGTTGTGTCAACTGTCCGAAGACAGATCTGAACCTCACAAGTGATACAAAGAAGACACCGCTTATGAGGCAACTATGCCAGGAGGTAGTGGGGTAGGGTGGCCAGTTCCTTTCCCCCCTCTATTGCATACATCGCCGACTAGCTATATATTAGCCTACACTAGTCACACTTCAGATGCATACAAATTCTTCTTCATCTGACACATATCGTCAAGTGAGATGTACTGCCTGATATTAGATGTACATAGGCCTATCAGCCAGAACTTCAACCAGAAGATCTCAAAGAATTATATAGGCTACGACGTATTCGAAAATGTAATGCAGTGGTGACCCTTTGTGGAAGAGCACCCTTCACTGCACAGGGCAAGTATGCGAGCGCAGCTCGTTACAATGCTTGCAATATCAACGTTCTTTTCTACTCGTTAGTGCAGTGTTTCATAAGCGCAGCTGATTTGGTCACCACTGATTTAATTAGTGACATTCATGAAAAGTTAATTTGCACTGGAGTAATTTTCCATAACATGTCACTTGCTTAGGTCAAAGTTTCTGCAATGTATGGTAACTGAGCGTGAAGTGCCCAGAGTCCACATTACGACTAGAGTACATATTTGCTTCCCATGCAGTGAAACTCAAATTGAGATCAAAATTATCAATACAATTTTTGTATACGTACTTAAGCAATTTGAAAGCCATCTTATTCTTTCAATATTAGCACCAGCCTTTTTTTTTTTTTTTGTGAAGTTACTTGTACCTGTCCTTTTTAACTACTCTTTTCCAAATTCATCACGCCAAACCTCGCCTGCAAACCGCAATGATAAACTGCAACAGATCAGCTGTTCAGCCAGTGAATACCGCAGTGTATTAAGGACAACTCCTTACACGCTCTCTGTGAAACAATTTACCGGTCACAGGCCTTTTTTATGCGATGCAGTAGGCCTACTGTTACCAATGAAGAAATTATGTCACAAGAATGCCATTCTTCTCATATTTTCAAACAATTTGCAGTGAAACTAAAATTGAAATCAAAATTATCAATAAATTTTTGTATTGATTTCTTCTCGCCGCAGCCAGTGAATACTACAACGTATATATTAAGGACAATTCCTTACACGCTCTCTGTGAAGCAATTTACCGGTCTCTATGCCTTTTTTTTTTATATTTTTGATGCGATGCAATAGGCCTATTGTTGCAAATAATGCAATAATGTCACAAGAACACCATTCCTCTCATATTTTCAAACAATTTTCAGTTCATTCAGGCCGAAATTCCCAAGGCCAGGTTCATTTTTAAAATATTGCATATTATAAAATGACCATTCCTTTAAATACTTCAAGTTAAATTACTCCTATTCAGTTATCAGTTTTATTCTATACTGGACAAATAACTGGCTTTTTCAATATTTTTTTTTTACTTGACTGCCGTACACCTGTTTGACATATTTGACACATGTCATTATATACAGAAGGTGTCTTCGACGATGTTCTTTGCCTATGACGTCATGCAATAATTATGTTGGTTTGTGAGTAATGGATTACATTTTGACTTCTTAAGAGAAGCTCCCAATACTTTTGGGTTTCTTCCTCATATTTAATAAAGTCAAGGAATCTGTAAGTACAGTGCATTCTGTAAGCCTAAAGAAGTATACATATATACATGCATTCTGACCCAACTTTGAAATTAATCGATAGCTGTTACTTCGTCTCTAGCGGGTTGGATGCCATTTGCTGTATCCCGTCTCTAGCTGATAAAGAGTCTGACATTGTGCAGGATTCTTTTTCCGTTTAAGGAATAGGAGTATTGTTAGTGATATAAATTACATAATTTTGTGATTTACTGATGTATCAACATTTGTTCAATGCATCTACAGACAGAGCTAGAAATATGGCGGATCGTAAGGCCGAAATTGAAAGGAAGAAAGCAAAATTGCAGGCACTCCGGGAAGAGAGAGACAGGCGTCGACAAGAAAAAGAGAAGAAAGATGTAAGTAATGTCTATTTGGTACAACTCTTAACGCAGTTATGTTTATAGCTTATATGTTAAATGTATGCATTTTGTTTAGGCCGAAGAAATTGCAATTAGATCTGTCACCTCAGAAAAGGATCAGCGGAATGAATTGGATCAGATGTTGAGTTCCATAGGTTTGGCACCAGTTTCTGATGTTCTGTCTAGCCTGTCGAGTTTGTCCAGCCTCACACCAGAACAGAGCACAAATGCTACTCCTGAACCTAGTTTACAGCTACATTCGACTCCACCGGCTACTAGGTAGGTCCAACCCCTTTCGTATCTTAATAATAGACCTAATAGTACATGTAACTTACCGGTAATACATTGTAAATGTACGAAGTTTCTATACAATATCTTTTGATCAACATAGGAAGTGTTCTGTACCATAACACCTTTAATTAATAGAAATGTACCAAAACACTTTAAAAAATTAGGCTAGGCCTATATAAAATCTTTGAGAATGAGTGAATTTCATATAAAAGATTTTATTAATTTCACGAATGCTGAGATACGAGGGTTGGGGCATAATTAATAGTAACTTACTTACTTACTTTACTTACAAATGGCTTTTAAGGAACCCGAAGGTTCATTGCCGACCTCACATAAGCCCGCCAGCGGTCCCTATCCTTTGCAAGATTATTCCTTTGCTGTGGTCGTGCCAGAGAATCAGTCCTATTCCGGGGCTTATTGTAGGGATTCGTAACAAGCTGTTTTTTACGGCGATGGGTTGTTAGCCCTTCGCCCAAATACCCTGGAGGACCACTCCTTATCGACTGTCCACGACTGCTTATTCAATATATTCGCAGCTACCCTCCATATCTGGAGGCCGTCTCCCCTATCCGCAACCTGAGGACGCGCCATGCCGTGGTGATAGGGACTCACCATACATGGATTAATAGTAACTAGCCTACTTTTTTTTTTGAATGAGAATTCGAGCGTGAGTGGAAAATGTGAAATATAGGTACAGATGAAAGGACAAAGAATGGACGAAATGTACGGACATTTAACAACACGCCAACATTTTGCTCCTCATGTTTATTACAGTCGTTGCCATAACATTACAGGCAGTAGTAGCCCGTGATTACAGAGATTGGCAGTTCTGCATGAAAAATAGTTTATTTAGCAAACACATGGTGTTTATTGCATCTAAATCGGATAAAGCGTGTAATTACAGCGCCTTCTCAAAGTTGACTCTGCACCCGAAATTGTACTCCAACAATCCGCGCGCCCTTCCCACCCCGTGCGCTACATCTCTCCCACCTGGCACAACTACATGTAGTGGAGATATGCTCCACATGTTGATACCGGAATGAACAATCATCAGGAACTTTCTATCGTTCAAACGCTTTAAACTCCTACCGAATTTCGTTATGCCAACTTTTCTAGCCTACACCTGTACTGGCAGGTAAAAAATTAATAATAATAATAATAATAATAATAATAATAATAATAACAACAATAATAACATTGTCTCTTACAGAGTCATCAGTAATTCTGTGTGGCCTCGAAGGTCGCCAGATTTAACACCTCCAGATTTCTTTCTCTGGGGATATCTCAAGTTGTGTCTTTGCTAGACGCCCTGGGAACATTATTGAACTGAGACAATTCATACTTGAGGCAATGACATTTGTGACACCCGCAATGCTGGATGCGACCTACCGCAGTATGATTAAACAGGCGAGGAAATGTTTAGAAATGAATGGTACACATGTGGCACCAATGTAAGACTGTTTTATTTCCCTGGCAGGAGTCTTAACATATTTTAAAATCTCACGAATTTTGTTTTTGTATTCGTTTTTCTCCTTGTAGAAATATAAGTATCTTTATTTCAATAATTGATTTCCGAGTTGAGTTGTGCTTAACGTACACAGAGTGGTTCACATTAATCATAAAATGTGCCTCGCAATGTCACACGCAAAAAGTGTCAAATAAAATAATCTAACTTGTTAATGTTTGTGGCACAACCCAACCAACTTCCATTTATTCCGCACAGGTAATGTTTTTCTTTACATTCGCGAAAGGGGAACCTAAACACTTTCTGCTGACAAATTCATGTTGCTGTATGCAACCGATGATAACAAATACCCTGTGTACGACTTTCCCACGCAAAATACAGTTCGAAAGAGGTTATGGTAGCACACACAGCCAACAGGCCGCCATCTGTTGCTACGACGTTTAAGTTATACCATACACATTCTCAAGTTCAGATTGAACGCCTTGATTAATAGGCAACTTCTCTGACATAAAAGCTGAAATTTGCTTCAAATCGCTGACTCACAACATTGACGTCATGACACACTTTGAAATGAACACCTAGTATTCAACTGCTCTTATTCTCCAATCAAGAATCAAAATTATGTAGCATGTTTAAAAATTCAAGCTAAATTGAGGTAGGTAATATTACATGGTAGCATCCTCCACTGTGGATTAATGGATTACATTTCTGACCATGAAACGAGTGGGCTTGGGTTCAAGTTTTTCCCGAGATTTTCCCCTCTCAACCCTTTGAAGTTGCATGCTAGGTAACTTTCGGCTTTTGACTTTGTACCCATTTCGCCTTCATTAATTTCAACTTCATCTATCATCTTCGTTTCTGGTAGACTGTGAGATGAAGCAGATATGGTGATGTGATTCACCTACAGGTTTTGTCTGTCTGGGAAAGCTGCATAGATCCCAGGGAGCTGAAGGGGCTTTCACAGCAAACTATGGCAGATCAGGGATCTACTAGGCTTGTAGCTCCCTCAGACAGATGGCTCTGTGGTGAGTCGTGGTATCTGCAGTGCAGCGTTCAGGTCATTACAGAATGCAACAGGACGTAGTACGAGATTTGGGAACATGCCATTGATCTGAGAAGGCTGTAGTATGTCAACAGAGAGACTGTGTCAGACCTGGATGCTGTAGCTGAATTGATAAGATGGCATCAAGTAATGAATCATGTACAAAGTCCTAAGGACTTCAGCAATCGTCCCACTATAAGGAGGTTCGCACAGTAAGCCTCAGGATGCAGTACAAGACCCTCCTCAAAAAAAATTGTCAGTAGCACAAGTCCTTTTGGTGGAACAAGTGAAATTTGACTTTGTTTTGTAGCAAACGACGAGGCAGTCAGCTGAGTGTGGTGAGTGTTCAAAGCACCAACATTCCTCCACGTGAAATGGTGACGTATACAAAGCAGACACAGACTGCATCATCAGGCCATGAGAGGGACGGTGAGTACAAACCAGTTTTTTGTTTTGTAATGTAGATAAAATATTGATAACATTCATGAAAGTTTAGTATTTCTATTGCTTTTTTTATTTATTTTTTTTAATGAGGTTATTGTTGGATTACAGACTTTGGTTCAAAATTGAGTAAAGATTAAAAATCTTTAATAATAATTCTGTAAATATTTTGTTACATTCTTCAGGCAAAAATTTTGAACATATTAGAAACTTAAATCTGTTCAACTCATTTAAAACTTCAGAATACCGTTTATTTAAAAAAATGTTAATGGAAATATGTATTTACTTGTTGAATTTATGTGATTACTTATATTATTATAATAATCTTCTTTGTAATCTTTATATTAGGAATGAGAAAGAAACAAGTCACTAACACTTAACATTTGCCTGTTTTTATCTTCAGAGCTAAAACAGTGAAACTAAAATCATTTTGTGTTTCATCTTGAACTTCACTTCTTTTTGAGTTTCTTTGTGATTATTAAAGCTCCACACAAATATTGAAAAAGTTATGTTAAAAATAAAATTTAAAGAAAGCTTGTTCGAAATGTATATTAAGGAACAGCATTAAAATATCAAGTTATACATTAAAAATAAATTGGCGTTAACATCACCACGTCATACATTTATGATGATTTTTTTATGCTTTTCTTGTAAATATATCTGTGATATGGAACACAAATATTTGTTTTCCAATATATCAAATAATATTTGCTTTACATAATATTTAAGCTTGTCTCCATTGGAAATAATTTACAATATTTTTAAATTGCTTGAATAATGACCATGAATAGTCTTCAATTTTTGTTAACGTAGCTGTAGTGCTGTTTGGCTTAAACTTTAAAACTTATGTTAACAATGCATATTTGAAAATCATTAGTATTATTAAAAGCATACCAGTATTTAAATTAAAATGTTGGAATTAATACTTACATATTACAAAATACAGTAATCTCTTAATTATTGTTGGCCTGGATGGCACAGTCGATAGAGTGCTGACCTTCTTTGCTGAGGTTGCAGGTTCAATTCCAACCCAGGTCGATGGCATTTAAGAGTGCTTAAATGCAGCAGGCTCATGTCAGTAGATTTACTGGCATGTAAAAGTACTCCTGCAGGACAAAATTCCAGCGATACTGATAACCTTGGCAGTTGCAAGCGTTGTTAAATAAAAACTATAATTTAATTTAATTTCTTAATTATTGTCCACTCAGTATTATAATCTAGTCACTACATTTCACACAAGACTTTTAACAATGTCCCCTTCAAATCTTCAAAAAAAATTTTTAACACTGAATAATAAATTAATATGAAGTGTGTATTATGTCTATAAAAATTTCTAACAGACATTAAATATTTATTGATCATATATAAGTAATTAGCGGAATTTTAGAGTTGTTTTAAATATCTTATAAATCATATCAGGTGAAGAGTTCTCACATTATGTACAACAAAACTCATGTTGCTACCATTCTAATTATACTGCCTACATGTGTCTTAACAAAATTAATAGAATTAGGCAATATCTTTCTCATTAGCACAGTCACAGTCATGAATGAATTACTGAAAAATGAAAGTCGTAATTAGAAAAGAAATTACGAAATTTCAGGTATGGTGATTGTTATGATATTGATCATGATCCATCCTCTTGTCTTGTATTTGTCCAGTCCGTTATTAGTTTATTACATATGCATATTCATTAAGTTATGAATGCTATATTTCTTAATTCATTCAACTTTAAAACACCTATATTATTAAATTTCCCAATTTTTAACAGTTTCATGTGACAGAATCTGAAGATACTTAAATACGATTAGGATTTTTCATTAGAGTACATTATACTCTCTGAAATTGTCTGCTGCATGCAAACAAATTAATAATATGTGTATTTGCAGAATGTATTGTCAGTATTATGTTTGCAAACAATTGTATTGTGATAAATTTGTGAGAACTCTTACTGTTGTAAACCAGGGATTGATGTTCATAAAGGGAGAATCAGTTGTGTTATAGTGCATGAGATGCATTAGAGAATATTATTTATAACTTATTAGAGTTATGTTAAAATGCAATTGTGTGAACAAATTTGTTTTCTTGTGTCATTTTAGAGTATGCAGTTACCACATTGCTTTCTCTATTTATGGCATAATAAACTAGTGATACACAAAGACACACTTCATAATTATAGCCTTTCGAAGGTTCAGAATGTTACCTTTTTTTCATGCTTTTATTCAGATTGTAAAATGGATACACTTACAGAGTGATTGGGTGATTTATGAAATCATACTAACGTGCATAACTTGAGATGATCTTCAGATGACTGTGGTAAAAACAGTAGTTATAAACATGCACCTAATTTTCAATTGTTTTTTTTTAATTTCGCCAAGTTGTCTTTCGTCTTTTCTGGTCTTCTCTGTGGATAGTGGTTTAGGTATAACCCACTTCTGAGGTTGCTGCGAATGGAAAGTGGAGTTACATTACCCCAATGATATGATAGGATTATCACGATCATGTGGTGCCAAGTAGGGTCTCAGATCTGAACTTAACCTAAATTCCAGGTCATGGACGAACACAGAAATAATTCTCTTTCAAGGAAAAATTCTTGTGCTCTAACCAGGAATCAAAACTGGAACCTCATAACCAGGGAACGGATTTATATGGACTAAAAATATATGAAATATGTAAATATATATGTAGTTATTTTTACCAAAATATGGAATTAAATATGGATTTTTACCAAAATATGGAATTAAATATGGACTTAAAATTATAAAAAAATGACTATGTACGTTAAATATTGGTACATTTTAATCAAACTAAACAAAAAATATAATGGACGTACCTTATCTTCCAATGTAGTTTCAACAAAACACAATTTTTATTGTCTGTTACCATAACAATAGGTTACAAACATTTCTTTCAAGTGCTGAAAAGTGAATCTTCTTCTATTGTCTCTGAGGATAGATTTATACTGACTAAAAGAGCGTTCGACGTCACAAGAAGTAACTGGTACATAATTCAATTTCACAATGTCTGCTGGGGATAAGTCCAAGTTAATCTTCACTGTTGATTCACCACTCATCACAGCAACAACCTTTTGTAGTTCTTCATATCCAGGGTTTTTTGAAAGTACAGTGTCCACCTTAGCTCTTACTGCATCTGCAACTTTACCTCTACCACGATTCAGTTGTTCCACAGTACTATTTATAATTTCAAAACTTTCAGATAGTGAAAGGTGCCTATTTTGGAGACTTTTGAGCGTTTTTATGATGCATGAAAATGTATGCTGAATGTGAGCTAAGTCATTCTTCACACTTATGTCACAGGTAACTGTTTTCGCAGTATCAATTGAGACTGCATCTTCAGAGTCCAATGCAAGGAGAACATTGTTAATAGAGTCTATATGTTCGGCATAATATTCAACTGCTTCTAGCCATGTACCCCATCTAGTTAAAATTGGCTTTGGTGGCAATGGAATTTCAGGGTACATTTCTTTCAACACGTTAACTCTACTGGGAGCTTTGAGAAATACTTTTTTCACTGATGAAATCAACAAATCTACTTTAGGGAAATTGTCTCTGACCACTTCTGCCACACGATGAAATGCATGCGCCACACAAGTAAAATGAGTCAATTTAGGATATACAACAGATAATGCTTGTCCAGCTTTGACCATATAAGGGGCAGCATCGCTAATAAAGAATAACACATTATCGTACATAATACCCTTTGGCCACAGGATACCCATAGCTTCGTTGAACAGTTTGACTATAGTTTTGTTATTGCACTTTTCTAGAACATCACAATGTAAAAGAATTCGTTCAGAATATTGTTCACTTAACAAACCGATAACTACATTACCAACAAGTCTACCTTCTTTGTCGGGAGTCTCATCAATGGAAACCCAAATTGAACTATCTTTAATTTCATCTCTTATCTTCTGTATTGTCTCATCGTAGATGGATGGAGCATACGTCTTCCTAAGTGTTGACTCATCCGGGATTGTATGTTGAGTATATTTTTCAAGGAATTCCCTGAAGACCTTATTCTTTAGTTTGTAGAGAGGAATATCAGCAGAGATGAGAGAACGGCACAGGTCGATGTTAAACTCAGATCTTACATTCGATGTTGTTGGTTGTGTTAAAAACAATTGTCTCTGCTTGGAATTTAGTTGTTTGTTGGCCTGATGTTTACTAGTTGTAATGTGTTGTTGCACCAGGAACTTTTGTGTAGATGATACTGCACACTGACACAAATTACAAAATAATATTTTATTGTCAGTTGATAAACCATCTTCTTTAAATTCTGAAATGTAACTTGTTAGTTTTGATTTTAAATTGACTGAATGACGTACTTTTGGCATATTTACCGTCTTTATAGTATGATTTACAAAACTGAACCTATGTGTACTCTGACTGGCATTTAACTGTTGAGCTGCACAACTGAAGTCTGTTAAAAATTTTAAATTAAATTAATACAGTTTTGTAACTTACTTTCCCATTGTTGATAGGACTGCTAATTTTCAAATAACTCTGATGTTAAAGGGATTACTGAACATGTGTTTAAATCTCTATTGTTGAAATGTATTTTTAAAAGTTAATGGAATTTTGTTTTGTTTTATTGTTAAACCTAATATAATATGGACTGTTTTATATGAAATATGGAAAATATATGGAAATTAACGAAAATATGTACTAAACTCTAAAATATGGAAAAATATGGAAAATAAAAGTAGGATTTTTCAACCCTACACATTGTGAAACATAAAGATAATGCAAAATATAAATTATATTAGCTTTATAAGTAAATATGTATTTACATATAAATCCTTTCCCTGCTCATAACTGTAACCAGAAGCTCTGAGCATTGCAATGCTATGAACTGCATTTCAACTCTCGAGTGGTATACAAACAACAGGCCAACCTTTTCTATAATCTTTTTGCTGTCAGAATAATCCTACAGTAAACAATAGCATGTGACTGAAATGAGACTTGATTGGCCGCAGTTTGGCACCACTGATGCTCAGTGTGTGATCCCGTCCACACCTGTACATTTTGTTTCTTGTTAAACATTTCCCGTTACTCATCAAAGTAGACCTAATCTCACTATTATGCATCCGTTTGCTTGGGAAACAATTACTTTCCATTTAATTAAATTATTTTAAACATTCGTTTAAGGTCAGTAGCTATTGGACTAACTTATTGTTCCTCTCTTGCATTTAACCACACTCAATGAGGATGCAGAAGTCATAATACTACGTGCTTGCGCAGATAACAAGCTCAAGGCCTCAGTCGAGTAATACATTTCTTTTACATAATGTTGTACATATGAATCAAGTTATATGTATTTACCTGCTAAAATTAAATTTCCTTTTAAAATAAGTACAAGGTTATGGCCTCACATACATAACTATGTTTTCCTGCATCATGTTAAGTGTTTCGATAGTAACGAATCACAGGTATCACAGCCACGTGCTTGTGTTTACATTAGAATTATTCTAACAGCGAAAAGATCATAGTTCTGTTTGAGGCTTTGTTAGGTGCAGATGGTTTTGGGAATTTTTTAAGTTTTATTTGTGATGCGGATTTAATTTTTGTATTGTTGCAATGGAAATACTATTGTAGAATATGAGCAGTAATTTGCACACCTGTTGGTGCTACGACCACCATCAACAGCTACGTGGTATGAACCTTGGCATCCATTCTGACTTCTCAGAATTATTCTCACAATCTTTTATTGTGTTTATCTATTTTCTTCTTCCTTTAAGACTTAAATTTTTGTAAATATATTATGAGTTTGTGTGTCCAGCCTCATGATATAGTGGTCAGAGCTTCTAACTACAGTTCATTAGGTGCTGACTTCGATTCCCGGTTGGAACACAGAAATTCTTTGTGAGTTCATGGTCTGTAAATTAGGTTAAATGTAGATTTAAGACCTCTCCTGGCACCTTATATTCATTGTCATCCTATCATATTATGTCGTCCGGTTAGTGTAAATCCGCCTTCCAGGCGCCAACCTCAGAAGTGGGTTACACAAGAGCCACTGCCAGGAGAGAAGACCACAAATGTCGAAAGACAACCTGGTGGCATTAAGGGAAAAGAATGATGAGTTTGTGTAATTTGACATTTATTACTGGTATTGTAGATAATGAATTCATGCCTGGATTCTTCAAAACAGTACATTTCAACAATCTTCTATGATTGTGTACATTACAGTTTGTAGATTGTTAATTGTCATCTTATTATTAAACATGCTGCATGGTTATTCACCTCAAATAATGAATTAACCATGATCAAGTCGTCTGTACTCGCATAACTAATGAGCATGTTATGACAGCAGATATGTTGCAAGACGTAGAGTAAGACATTCATTTGAGCTGCTAGCTTGCAGTTCATTCATGAACAATAATCCACATTAGTTGTTACTTGCAAGTTTTGAGTCTGTCAGTGATACAGACTGTGATAACTTGGATTAATGATATATTAACTTAGTCTTAATATTGTCTTTTGTAATGTATACCAGGGCTCGAAATGGATCAGAGTGGACTGGAATGGCAGTCTGGTTTGTGAATTTAAGGGACCCTTCCATTCTGTCTTGTAAGAAATGGCTATGGTCCATTCCAGTTCGTTTTAATTAGATACGATATTCCGATACATTTTATAGTTAAATGTGAATTATATTGTTAAAAATACTGAGAAAGGCATTGTTGGTACTTCTTTATTTTATTATAGCATGGTTCGTGAAAATGTTCATTTCGAGCCCTGCTGCATACTGTACTCTTATTTTGTAAATTTAAATGATTCAGATTCAGTTTCTATTGGTATGCAATAACTCTGCAACTGTTGAAAATTGGCTTCAGGTTTACAGAAACTATTACTATTGTAACCTGAGGGATCACCTCAAATTTTGCACGTTAGTAATCAATTATTCTGTAATTGTAGATTAATTATTTTGGCATTTCATTGGTCTTGAGAAATTTTTCCGTATTACTGGAGACAAATTACGAAACATTAATTTTAAATAAACTTACTTCACTTCCTATATTGAGTCTCTTATATTGTTAAAATTTTTTATTTACCTGTAACTGTTTCTGTTTGTGTTTTGTACATATATACTTCTAAAAGTTAAAGACATAACTGTAATTATCAAAACAGAAAGTAGCATAACTTGAGAAAATATTCAGTTAATTTCAAGCTGAATCATACTAACTAAGGAGCTTAAATTTTGCGTTTCTCTGATTTTTATCACTGACATACAATATACACCTTAATTACTCATCTCCAATTGAGCCTATTTTATGTCATAAAATATACATTAAGTTAAAATCAAACAATATTAAAAAGCATAGCATATTAATTGTCTTGCTCTGTGTTTTAAATACGGTTTGATTTTAACTTAATGTACATTTTATGATTCAATGAAAAAAACTGTTGCATTTAATGACCGATAAACGCAACTATATCAACTATTTTATGTATCTATATTGTATAAGGATTTTATGAAGAAGAAGTGTACTAGTTAGCAGTGTTATAATATGATAATGACAACATTACATAACTTAAAAATTGATAAAATTTCCTCCTAATTTCATATATAAATATAACTATTAGTCATGTATTAGTATTACAATGTTTTTTCATTCATAAAAATGTAAAATTTTATATCAATATGATAAAGCAGTATTAAAAATCCTAGAAAACAGATTCTTGTTCTATTTTAACTTTAATATAATTTCAATGCTTTTATAGCACTGCTACAAAATGTTTAATTGTGCCATCATTTCATTGCTAGAGGCTTTGATCAATAGGCGATAGTGTTATTGATGTGATAGCATTTTCAGCTTGTGCCACGAAAGATCATTAAGTATAGTAATTCGATACACTAATTCATGTACAAAGTGTAATTATGATCACATTGTTTGTTGCATGTTGCATATATTTTGAGATGTTTGCTTCATTTTGCAAGACAATTTAATTGGAATGATGAAATGTTTCTTGTTGCCTTCAGAGTACCAGTGAGGGGGGGGGGGATATATTAGCAAGTTATTCTCATATTTACTTTTGTAGAGTTTGGTAATGCAGTGCCATAGTCGGATATGAATGCTGTTTACACACATATATGCATTGCGTATATAAGGAAACCTACATATTCTGTCAGTGCAACCAGCCTCATAGCAAGTATGTCACACTGGTTCATAGTCTACATGTAACATTTTTATAAGCTAAGCAAAATAATAATTATATATTATTCTACTTTCAGATAGGACTTTCAAATTTGATTATAAAGCTATTTTTACAAAATCATATTGCAATGTTCTGTTGCAAAATATTAATTATGGTGATTGATTTTTCTCAAAATTTTGAGACAGGTTTAAACTTATGATTATATGATCCCTTTAACTTAAAATTCGATATATTATTTTCATATTTGTCACGTGTTTGTAGTGATGAACATTATAACTATCTTTGTTAAATGTAAATACAGAATATTTGCTAATTAATTACGGATATCTAAGTGTAGTTATAAATAAAACACATAGAATTAGTTTTAGATGCTTAGTTCTTCTCCCTTGCAGTTCAAGTATTTTCATGTTATTGTTATAATTTTATTAAGTTCAAAATTAATTTTACACAGTTCAATGTGTAAAGTTCTTTAGGAAAATCTTTCGTAAATAAAACAAAAATTGTGATTTAAAATTGAACACATTTTAACTTCATTCCAGATAATTAAGAATTTAAGGAAATATGAGAATATACATTTCTGTATATAAATATTCTAATAAGTTACACAGAAAAGAAGATTAAAATGACAGTAGGTCTACAAATTTGTTACATTGTCACTATCCAAGTACTTTCGGTATGAAATTCATTATCTTTGTTATTGTAGTAAAGGTATATTAACCATTATCATACGAGTACTAAGAAGAGACTCTGTGAAGTTCACGTATAATTAGCAATGGTATAAACAGTTTTTCGTTTTACTTTTGAATATTAGTCTGTTAGCTACTGTAATTTAGATTCTTAGAAATCATGATTTGAAGACATATGAAATTTATACTTACTGTACTGGAACATGAACTGTAAACAATAAAGGCCAATATATTAAAAAGTTTTACTTCAGTCATTCTTATACATGTTGCAGTATTTATGTTTGTTGGCATAGAACATATAGAGCTTACCAGTACAAGATCTTATCAAAATGGAAAGAGATGTCAGTTACATGGACATCAAATAATTGTGTAACAAAACATAAGAAATTCTTAAAGTAACATTATGTAAATATAAGAAATTAACATATAAACATCATACAAATAAAAAACATGAGCATGTAAAAACTTCATCCCAAACTAAAATGAAACTTAGGTTAATTGGTAATAACTTCTCATATCTTGTCCTGGTAAGTGCTTCTCTCGTTCTCGTCTTAAAGAGTGATTCCACATTGCACATTGTCGTATTTGATTCCATGATTTGGAATTCATTTTGTTATTGTCAAGTGTAGATTCATTTTACACCTTGGCTTTGTTGCTCATTTAGAGAATAGGCACAGCTTGGTTCCCTTATTTGCTGCCATTTGCTCTCCCTGCTTCTGCATTGCTTTAATAATTATCATTGAATTTTATGAATCCAAGTGTGGTGGCAGGTTTGCTTTTAACTTAACACGTTTCACCATTCTCACTGAGCTTCAAGAGTACAGTGGCAGCATTGTTAGTGTGTTTATCTTTCTAAATCTTTAACATGCATCTCTAAGAATAAGGATCTGGAATTCTTGAACTGTTTATTTTCATACCTGTATATGATTTAAACTATCTTGAATGCCTGAGCTTGGAAAACTTGAAGTGTAATAGTTTTCTTTATTTCATTTTTAACAACCGGTAGTGCTACCAAATTTAATGCACCTTCAGATGATTCAACAAGGATGTTTGCAAGATTGGGAGTTTTATCTTTGTAGTAATGCTTAAATCCATTTATTGTTTAAATAGAAGGTAAAACTGACCTTTGTGTTTAAAACAATTTTTGTAAATGTATGCCAGTCATAAATATTTCTCTTCACCAACTCAGAAGAATCCTACAGACATCTGCAAACCTTAATGATCTTCTACTTTCTTGTTTGGACTGAAATTAAAATTGCATGCATAAATTACTATGCTGAAGGATAATTATAAATAAATCCCCCTCCCTTTTTTTAAATATCGAGAGTTGTTTCCAGAATTCATATATAAATTACTTCATGCCATCTTCTTCCTCATAAGCCGAGAAATGTGCTGTAGAAATTGCTGTAGTGACTTTGCTGGATAGACTGGCTTAGGTGTCATAGAATATTGATGGTAATAATATACCTGCAACTATGTAATAATTAAAAGCAGCGTTTTAAAAATATTCGTTATTGAACTGTGTAAAAATTTACACGAATTAAAGAAGGCAAATGAATTCCTTAGATTATTGATTAAGAGTGAATTTTCCCTTTAGATATTATTCCTTCAGACACTTATCAAAGAAGAAATTCAGCTATAGTATTCATTGCATGAAAAATGTGGAACTTAAGTGAACTAATTACTATGTTTATTAAAGAGTAATTCAGTGATTTATTTTCTTCTCTTTGTAAATTTAATATCACTATATTACCATACATGGCTGGCTATATATTCTCCTAAACAGTGTAATCTCATTTATGATTTGTTCCTCACTGTTAAAAAATACGACTTTGCGTTAAGTCCTCAATACAAAACATATTTAATACAGAAATAGTAATTTTCTAACGCGAATTATGGTAAATGCTATTAAATTTGGTTGCATAAGAATGTAATGCACATGTCATTTTTAAAATAAAAGTTTTCTTTCAAATTACCTGAATAATTAGTATTGTAAGACTGTTCTTAATGCTTTGTGTAAATAATTGTTTTAACTATCAAATTAGTGTATTAAAAATTGCTTATTTACTGCAAGTAAAGTCATTTAGTCAATGTTTTGCATTTATTTTTATTTTACAGAACTGTGAGAAATTACTTCATGTTTAAGATATTATTCTCAATCAAAGTTAATGTACAAAATTCTATTATAATCCCTTGGAAATTTCTTAGAAAGTTCATAGTCTGGATTGATTTACTTCAGAAGTTTGCTTCTGAACTGTAAATGGTGGAGTTTTCTAAATTTTGTTAAAAAATTTTATAAGTTAGGATTTCATATGTTTTTGAGACGTCACAGTAAGAACAATGTGCCGAGATTCAGATGAGGTTGTCTTATTATGATTATTGTAGCGTGCAGTAAGTGGAAAATAATTAATGAGATTGATTGTTTTATTTAAAAGTATGTGGGGAAATTTTTTGTACTGATACTTTTATAAAGAAGACTGGATATACTGTCATTTAAAAATAGCAACTCTGTGTAATCCCATTATTTCTTAAATGATGTATCTATAACTACATTCTTTTTGTGTCAGAGGTGTCTGATACCTTTTCTGTTTGTTAAAGAAAAATATTCGCGTATTTTCTGTAGTTAACAGTTTAGTTTATAATTCAGTTGTCCAGATTGGACTATGCTGACGAAGATATTGTAATGTTATAGTTCAGAATTTTGCAGACTAATTAAAATAATCTTCATTGTGGTTTTAGATTCTTGCATCCTTTCTGGAGTATGGGGTTAAGGTCATTTTAAATCAAACATATTTATGCTTAGGTGGTTATGAAATACACATATATGTAGATTATTTGTTTGCTTTGGTTTTAATATTCAAATGTTGGAATAATAAATAGCTGCGTGTGTTGTACTAACATAATTGGGGCCAGAAATTTCTGCACCAAGGCTCAAGATTTCAATATGCCATCAATATTAGACAATACGTGCAATACATTAAGAGCAGTGTAGTGTGGTCTGCCTATTTTCTGAATAAAATGACAGAGAATGTTTTGTTATCTTTTGTGAATAGTTTATTCATTTTGTGCAATACTGTGTTTCTGTAATGAGATACTCATTTACATTAAATCTTGAGCCTTAGTTGGAGTTTATTTATTTCAGTTTGTTGAATATTATTACATGAGGTTGGGTATTATAACATCTCTGTGGTTTTCAACTCTGTCAAACATCATTGACATAAATTAGGAAATTTTGGAAGTGATTTCTTACATTTGTCCATGTAACAAAATTGACTTATAAATTTTGTGTGTTGTTAGTATGAATTGTTATTTTATCGTTATTCTTACTTTTTCTATACAGTATAATTTGCACGGCTGCACAATTGCCAAACCTATGTTGTATTGTTATTTATTATTTGATGACATATTCATAGAAGATTAGAAAAGTAAAGAAACTGTATCATGACGTGATTTCTAAAGCTCTTCTTTAATCTTGAGCTTTAAATGGAAAGTAAAAATACCTAGTAAAATATCTGTAATTATAAATTTGACTCAGATACTTTCATGTAATTAGATACCTCTTGAATTTCATTAATTTATACGAGATATTCCTAGACTTTGGGTATACTGATAGGACATTGAGAGGATAGAATCAGTCACTTAAAGTGCCTTCATTTCGTGGGTTTTGCGTCAGAATTGGTTATCTTTTTTTTCTGGACAAATAGACTTTATATTTAATTTCAGAAAAGTGGAGTCTATTTTATCTGCAATATGTATAAAATATATCGTAGGGGAAAGAAATTAAATTTGCTATCTTTTGTTTTAGCACAGTATGTTGGAAAGTTTTTTTTTTTTCGTCATTTATTCTAATTGCATCAAAATTCAGTTTTCAGAAATGTTTTGTTTAGAGTGTGTGTAAATATTTGGATACTCTTCTTCAAATTGTGGGTAACTTACGACTTTCATATCACAAACTTGCAGTATTTATACTTTTATGAAGATGGTGAAGACCATTGAGCATCACAACAATATGAATTGTTTTGGATTCAATGAAAATTACAACTGTTCTGTCTTGACAGTATTGTTAATTAATATTTGAGGAGAAACATTCGCTCGTTAATGTCAAAACAAATTTTTCACGTTGATAAATAAACTTAAACTTGGGATTTCCATACATTGAGATTTTAGTAAAATTTGGCATTTTCTTGCATTGAGATTTTAGTAAAAATAATGTTGATACTAGTTGGAAACCACTGTGATGCATTAGCTCTTTACTTGGTGAGGGTCATATCCTCCCTTATGTTAATTGCCAGGGCTTATTTTATATCCCCTGGTTTTTGTGTCATTGTGCTTGCTCTCCCTATAACAAGGATCATCTTCATCTTCTTCCCCTCTCAAAGGCTACTTCGAAGATTGGTGGAGGCCACGCAAAGGTCTGTACCACAAATGGAAAAGTAGCATTTATAACTTCGTTTATCTATCTTTCCACCACCCTGTCGTTGTTTTGTTTAATATTACTTTTTCTATGTTTGAATTACATGCACACCATTCTTTTAATTTTTTTTTTTTAATTCGACTTTACTTTTAATACAGAACACATTTGAGAAAACATGTGATGAAAATGCACTTATTGGCAAAAATGTGGTTAAAGCTTACATTTCGTTTTGTAATTTTTAATTTTCTGAATATTACATGTTACATTGTATTTGAGAACGTGTTGTAAATTTGACTACTCTTGTCTTTGTAGTTGCCTTTCCCCTGTTTTCATATACTTTGTCTTCCCCTATTTTCAACTCAGTGTTCATGTTAGTTAAGCAGGAGCATAATATATGAAGTGCATTTACCAAATTTGTCATATTAATTATATGTAATTTTTTATAACTGACCCTTTTTAAACTACCGGTAAATAATCTGTTAGGAGTCGACATATTAGTGATATGGCAGTAATGGAGTAGTGGTATATTGCCAATATAAGGAGAATCCAAAGTACTTGGGGAGGGAGGGTTTAAACAAATGAACTTACCTATCTTGCAGGTGCTCTGTTCATGAGTAACAGAGGATATGCACCATATTCAGTTCTTTACTCATAATATAGTAGTTAGATTCTAGTATGTCATTACTGTTTCATTCTGTAATGCGTGTTAGTTGTTTTGCTTTTTTGTGCAGTATGTTTTTTCGTACTAGAGATTTAATGTTTATAAAAATTTCGATCTCAGACTGGGAAGTATACTACACATATTTTGAAATAGAATATGAAATGTTTAGATTCATAAATTGAGATTATTTCATCCTTTTTAAATTCTGATTGGTAGAACAGATTATCTGATTGTTGTGAAAGAATGTTTGCAAAAATAGTATATTATCTTACTGACAGTGTTTTTCTTATTAGTGTCGGTTCTAGGTCATATACTAGAACTGTTCTTAAGAATTAAAGATTTGTATCAACTTGATGACCTTCTTTTTTTTATAATAGGTTCTTTGGAAAAGGTTGCACTTAATTACAATGCTTTATCCACTTACGAAATTCATGCTTAGAAGTGTCCAAAAATCGCAAGAGCAAGATTCGAATTCTAAGGTGCATTTTCAGAAGGTTTTATGTCTTTTCCGTTAGCTGTTCCAGCTGTTTGTGGCTTTACATTCTCGAAAGAAATATTTGGCCTTTTTTCCTTTGTACATTCTTCACGTTTCTTCTAAGGAAGGTAGCATAATGTCCTCCATTAGCATTTTGTTCGTGTAGAATAATCTCTTTAGTATCAGTGGAATGAAACTGTGATTTTAGTAGGACGAGAGTTGGTGTTAATTCTTCTGAATATAGAAAATTCGCTTGTTTGTTGTGAAGATAATACAACACTAACAATGTAAATAAATATATGTGCCACTGTAGGGTGAGGAATATTGGTTATAGATTTTATAGATTTCATTTCTTCGTATTAACTACTGAGTGTCCCAATTAAAACATGTATGCCTCACTGCGCCTGGTTACTGCACTCCGTTCATAAATAGATGTTGGTCTCACTCCGTTCATATTCGACTACACTGCACTCTGTTTACGTACTGTTAGTGTTTGACAGTTGAATTTTAACAGTATTTGAGTGTAACAGTAATTGTCGTGAATATAGTTGAAATGATGTGAGAAAAATGGTGCAGTTTTCAGTTGAACATCAAATTGATATTGTGGAATTTTACATAAAGACAGACTCCATTAAGGAGACTAAAAAATGTTTGAGGTGAAATATCCTGTCAAGATACCCATAATCAGTACAATTCAAGATCTGTATAAGAAATGGAGCACTACAGGATCCGTTGTGAATGAGAAGAAGAATAAGCGTCCGACAGTGGAGACCCTGACGGTATGGCCTGTATCAGCGAAGTGTTTCTTGAAAACAGGCTTGTCAGCAAAAACCTGTGGCCTCCGCGCTTTGCTTCAGTGGCTGACCATGATAATATCTTTGAAAAATATTGGAGTGCAAGAAGTCAAATGACTTTATTGTCAAATGCCTGGCATTAGAAAACAACACAACATCAGTATTTTGTGAAACCTCCATGAGCTGCACTCAGAGCTGCTCTAAGCCGTGGCATTGAATCAAAGAGGCTTTGGATCTCTTCCTGGAAAATGGCCTGCCAGGCTGCTTGTATATGTGCCCACAGTTCATTGTAGTTTGCTGGTGGAGGTTGTTGACGGACTACTTGTCGACCAACCATATTCAATACATGCTCAATAGGGACATTTCTGGCGAACTGGAAGGCCACTGAAGACGTTGAATGTTCTGTGCATTGAAGAGAGCTTGAACATTCCTGGCAACTGACAATAGAAGAAAAAGCACTGATTCAATATGAAAAACTTATCAGATTACCAGGAAACAATTGGCATTCATACAGTCCTCTCTGTAGATTGAAAACTCAAAAAAGTTTCATATCCATTGTTGAAGAATTAAAACAGAAAATCAGTATCCCGAATTTAAAAGAAAACTTACAAATTAAACCAAACCCTTTAACTCTATTAAATATAGAATATAATCTAAATTTAACAGTAGAAATACTGAAATCAGAAGTAAACACTGAAATACTGAAACAATTGTCTTTAGAGACAATTAATATTAGGTACCCTCCACAAAACTGGCTTCATTTATACACCGATGGATCCTTGATCTCCAGAGAACAAGGTGCCGGTGCCAGTGCAGGTGTTACATGCTGTCTCTTCTCACTTTATAGATCACTTGGATATGGAACAACAAGTCTTGATGGTGAAATCATTGCAATAAGTGAATGTCTCAGGAATCTTCTATGCCACATCAATAAATTTAGGAATGCAGTTATATTGTCAGACTCCAAAGCAGCTATTCTATCAATCGTCTCTAAACACACACCTTCATCTCAAACAGCAGAAATAACTAAAATGCTCTCTCAATTAATATCACTCAATAAAAGAATTGTATTCCAATGGATACCATCCCATTGTGGAATCCTGGGAAACGAGAATGCAGATGCTTTAGCAAAGAAGGGCATCACTGCTACTTACAGACCTGTTACTAAATCTATGTATTACTCTGTGAAGAGATTTATTAAATCTACATACTTAGACTTCAACAAACAAAATTTGATAACTCATTCCCAAGGGAAAAAATGGAACTCTCTGCATTAAAATCCACAGTTAATTCCCGATTTACCACGAAAATCGTCTGTAGCTGCATTTAGATTGGCAACAGGCCATGATTGTTTGGCCAAACACCTGCATAGAATTGGAATATATCAGTCCCCTAACTGTCCATTGTGCAACTCAAACCAAGAAATGGATTCAGAACACCTCAAAATCTGTGCTTCAGTGGCTGGTCATGATAATATCTTTGAAAAATATTGGAGTGCAAGAGGTCAAATGACTTTATTGTCAAACGCCTGGCATTAGAAAACAACAACATTCCTGGCAACATGTGGTCAGGCATTGTCTTGATGGAATATAGCGTCAGGAGTGCCCTGAAGGAAGGATATGACTTCTACTTTTACAATGTCTTTGATGTACTGGTTGCTGTTGAGTTTACCCTCAATACATAACAGCTGAGATCGTGAATGATATCCAATGCCACCCTACATTATCACACCTGGTATTTGGCCAGTAAGTCACTGGACAATGTAGTCTGGATGATACCGCTGACCACGATACCGTCTAATGCGTATACGAGCATCATTGTAGTCCAAGTTGAAACGGTATTTGTCCGAAAACACCACGTGTTGCCAATCTGCACGCAACTGTGTGTGTTCATGAGCCCATTGTAGCCTGAGACATTGATGAACTATGGTCAAAGGAATCTGCCGCAATGGAGCGCATGCAACCAGCCCTGTGGGAAGCAGACATTGTCGAACAGTGGAAGCAGACAATGCTACACCTGTTACAATGCACCACCGTTGTACTAACACTTGTGATGAAACTGAATGATCTGTCACTACCATGTGGACGAGATGTCTGTCATCCCATGGTATCATCACAGATCGTGATCCACTGCCGGATTTTCGACGTGTACGATTCTCTTTGGTCCACTGCTTCCACACTCGCATCACTGTAGTGGCTTCATGTCTCACGTGAGCAGCAATATCGCGATACGAAAATCCATCTTCACGCAGGCCAGTCATTCGTCTCCATTCAAAGTCTGTTGTTTGTTTACACGGCATCCTTTTAGCATGACGAGGCATAGAGACTTTTAGAGAAAGGTTTACTGCCTGTTGACTCTAATACACTGCTCGTCTGGCTCCAGCCCTCTATTTATGTGCCTACCACGACAGTTCAGAGGGCACTGCTGGGTTCAGGGATCATTTTGAAATTCTAATCACTTGCTTGTGATACCCTTCATTATATTTGGTATAATTTTCACATGCCTATCTACATTCCTTCATGGTGTTGCATTTTCTACAGACAGTAGTGTATTTGGATGCTCTTCTTAAAAATATTTCTGCAGATGTTACTGCAGAGCTGATTAGAAAGTGAGCATGTTGTTTCCCAGTTGTTCCACAATGGGATGGAATCCATTGGAAGAAAATTATGTTTCTTAGATTTTGTAGGTGTTACATAAATTTAAATATTTAATTTATTCTCTAGTATTGTGAAGGTTTCGCTATTGCTCCGATTGCTTTCAAATCATATAATAACAGTGTCTTATTGAAAGATTTTATATGAGTACAAAGTTGTTTCACGACATGTTCATGGCTTCTAGTTCTTCTTCAAAGTGTGTTGCTGATGTAAGATGAGAATATTTACTATAAATTCTTGCTTCTGTGTTAGATTCTTTATTGAGTAGTGATTCATCAGTGTAAATACTGATCCATTCTTGTGGAAATGTTGTATTGATTGTTTCCAGAGTCAGTTTTGCAGTAGCCTACATTAGTCTGTTCCTTTCTTGAAAATTGTTTGTAACAATTCAACATTGTTCGCTATTTCTGGTATGCCAAGATAATAAATGGATTGTTTTAATGTCTTATCTTTTTATCGATGATATCACTGAGAGGTGTGACTCTTTGTACCCTTACATAATGTGGTACAGTATATGTTACTTTGGATGTATAAATTGCCAAATTGTTATTTCTTTATAACAGTTTATTTGTGTATGTGTGTCATTTTTTATACCTGCTATGTTATATCTAATAATGGATATTGTTAAGATAAGCTCACAGATCAAATAATAGTAGATCTCATGAATAAGTAGTCACTTCCTCATCTTATTGTTAGCCCATAAATTCAAAGAGAAATGTTATCTACATGGTTAATTAACTTTACTTTGCCTGTCCTTTCCCCACAAAAGAAGCAACATGATATATAAGTTACATATGATGTTGCGTCTCTACTTTAAACTGCTACATCACGCACTAGCCCTGACTGATCTTAATAATGCTTTTGAAATTAGCTTTTACATAACATGATATTTTTGCCTTATAAACTAGTTCTTCAGCATAATAAAGAAAAATAATTAGAACTAAATCTGTAGTATTCAGTTTTAAACTATTTTTTTTAAGTTTATTTAGTATACAAATTTTTGTTGAAGTAATTTAATCTTGAATTTCGACAACATGGATTTTTAACTTAAAGACTGTATTTTGTCTCCTGCTGGAAATGCCATTCCTCAGGAAATAATGCTTCTAACGTAGCAGTGCTCCCTCAGTTTTATGTTGTAGACTTCTGCTCTTTTCTTCTTTCTAGGAACTTTTTTTAGTGTTCGAAGTGAACCTTGAAACATTAATTTTTGTGCCTTGTAGTTGAAGATAAAAACATATGATCAGCAGAAATTCTGTATGATTAGTGAATTTGAAAATGTGGAAGATTTCATTGTATTTCTAGATAAATTAAAGAAAATAAATAGTGGGAAATTAACATTGATGGATCAAATCACACTTGCAGAGCATTGGAATTTTTACAAATTATATTGTATTATATTTTAACCTATTTGGTTTTTTGTTATGCATTTAATTCCTTTCTAAAGCTCACTTTTGTGTTTATTGCACACTTCCCTTCCTTATAAAAATTAAACTTCAAATACGATTGAATACAGTGGTAATTGTACTTCTAGTATTTTTATAACTTTTGTTACTCATGTATGAAATAAAAATTTATAGCATGCATGTATTAGTAATCTTGTTAGAGGATATAAACTTAAATTCTCTGACACAGGTTTTCATCTTCATGATGACTATGTAAAATCCAACATGTATTACTGCCGCCGTTGTTTCTTGTTCATTACAAAGCCATCAAATTTATAACAAGAATTAATGTAACTTTCTTTTAAGTAGTTTTTAAAACGAATCGGCTGTAAACTTCAGCAAATAACAAGAGAATATCTGGATATGTGGACATGATAAGTTAGCATAATTGTTTCGTTTTTAAGTTGAAACGTCAAGAACACTTTTGTCGTGTTCTGCTTTTTAGAATGATGTTGAAGAACACCTTCAATTAATTTTTTTTTCTCTATATATGAACTATGCCATAAACTTTAACAGATAACATTCAATATAATTATGCTCATTAGAGCAGAAACTCTTGACATTGTATTGAAGAAAGATGTGGGATAATTAAAACGTGCACTTTTATTACTAATAATAAATCATTTTCTGTTATTAATTTTATGTCCACGTGTACAAAAAGCAATAATTTATAGAATTGATTGTTTTTGGTTTGTGTCAACTGAACATGACAAAAATTTCAATTTTTATTATTTTTTAGATGCAGTAAGATAGATAGAATCTGTTTACAGAAATAGAAAGTTGCTGTTTTTAAACTAAAATGGCGAAGCAAAATAGAGTGGAAAAATTAAGTCTTTCAGAGACCTTACTATAATTCCATTCTGGAACTGAAAGTTTCTGAGACTATGGTTGTTAAATTCAAACTTTAGAAAATTCCGTTAAAGGTAGCATGTAAAAAATAATGTTATCTTTGATTCTAGAGGAGCTAGGTAATAGCCATTAGTTTCAATTACGGGCATACTAACCATGTGAAGTATGTGAGTATACTGCAAATTGGAAGTGAGGTTCATATTTAATGAAAGGAACTACAACATGCCCTGATAAACACTATGAACTCAACATTAGTTTCAAACAAACAATTCATTGTGATCTTGTTCTGGATTTCTGACTTTCTGCAGTGGAATATATGCAAGTTAAATTGTGATTTTAATTGCAAAGTATAAATTCATTTCCCGTGAATAACATAAGTGAAGTACTTGCCATTGGTAACAAAAAAAATCCCTTGAGATTTCATTACAGATTGATTTGACATTCACCTTTTACACTCATGCCCTCATCAGAATACTAAAAAAGGAGTAGGCCTACAGTATAATCTGATTCCCATAAATGGCTTTCTCATGCCATGGTTAATAATTTAGTCCTCGTAATAAATTTAAGAATTATCTACAAGTTTTTATAAGGAAACATGATAGTCGTAATAATCTATGGAATCTTGATTATTGAGACCCCTTTGTATAGTTTGAAAATAGGGGAAGAGTTATATGAGTTCAAAGAAACGCTCCATAGGCCTACATGATTCAAAACCCATATTGACTTATTAGTCTGATTTTGTTTTAAATACTATACAGGCTTCTATGACATGTAATATATATTTTGTGTTTCTTTTTGGGAAATATTTTTTAATGCTTTAGATATTGATTCATTCGTTTGCATGCCTTGAAAGTTGTTTTCTATTTATTGTGTTGTATCATAATGCATTGGTTTGGAATTCATGTAAGATTATCAAAAGAAGTATCACTTTCCTGTCTTAAATTTGTAACATGCAGTATTTTAATTTTCTTCACAACTTTCACTTATGACTGTGTTCATTTATATGAAATAATAAAGGTTGTAGACCAATGTTTATATGGACATTGTTAGGTGTAGAGAGGACTTAACCAGCCAGAACCCACCAGTTACATATTAGCTCCTTATATATTCAGTGAATTTATAAAACTAATTGTCTTGAGGACAGAGTATGTATGGTTTTTCTTTCATCCCCATATCTTTTAATGATAATGCACTCATTTATAATATTAGTTTCTTGTGCTCTTATTTGGTACTATATTTTGAGTGGGCTCCAGCTGATAGTCCTCTGTACAGGTAGTCTGTTGTGAAATACCATTCAAAAAATCAGATATTTAGTATTTCATACACTAAATAAATCCACTAAAACATACTTAAAATTGAAGGTGCCTCGATTTAAGTACATTGATCTTAATTTACAACAGCATTATCATAGTTCTGAATTACGTACATAAGTGATGTTTTTATAAAGGAAATAAAAGTTCTGTGATATTTTCATGCAGTTTAATTTCAGTAATAAGCAAAGCTTTGAATTTGCAAGATATTGGAAGAAGTTCAGCAGTTATATAATTATAATTTTTTTTCTCGTAATACATTTTATTTGTAGATACAGTACGTGAGTGATGACTTAAATATCAAAATAATGAATGAACACTTCATTGTGTGAATTCATAAATATATTCAACTGATAGAATAAGTTCAGATACATGTTTTAATTTTAATCAGCTGTGCAAAGACGAATATAAGTGATTCACAATTATAAAATGCAAATTGAATCAATTTTTAATACAAAATCTGTATTTTTCTGTATGTTGCTGTAGAGCAACTTCTTTCGGCAACAGTTGTAATTTTAAATGACATTTGCTGTAAAAGTAAAATTCATAATTCATTTTGGTAGTATCCAGAAATTCGTAATTAATTGTGTTAGTATATACTGTTTTGGAGTCTTTTATGTGGTACTTAGAAAAAAAATCTTGTTTTGTAACTGTTGAACTTGTAGTATTTGTCAGTGTTAAACAGTTGCTATTAGTTCTGGGGTTGGTTGTACTGGCTATCACAGTGACATCAGTTTCTTTCTCATAAGCACAGTTGCTGATTTGTTTGTTTTTTTCTCTGTCCCCATGATCCCCCAACTCCAGCTCACGCGTTCGACTATTACGGTAAGTTATGATTTCTGTTGGTTAAGTCCTTGTTATTTTATTGTTACCATTTATTACTGGTATAATTATTATTCTTATTACTACATGGGATGCCAGAGTTAATGCAGACTTTCCTTTCTCACTTCTCTCTTCATTCTTAAATTCAAAACTTACATGTTATTGCTTCAGTTGTCTTTTTGTGAAGAATTTCATGCTGAGAATCTGATGATCTGCATATATCTTTATGTATCATATCGTAACAAACGTTTTAAAAATATTTACAGACTCAGAAAGAAAATTTGGGCCAACTGAATTTTCCAAGTTCTAGTTACAATATACTGCGCATGATCAGTAAGCATGTAAGTAAGTATATAACTGGAACTTGGATAATTCAGGTTGTCCTAATTTTCTTTCTGGGTCTGTGCATATTTAATTCACAAAATGTGTAATTAAGTCTAGTGAATGTTCATGTATCATTTATTTGGCTTCTTAGGCATACTCTGCTGGAACATGACACTAATAAATTGAACGCTATAAAAAGTACAATTTATTAAGCTCATTGTGAGTTAAAATCATTCTGTAAGAAGTGGTTGTCTTATATCTCAGTCTTCGTTTTAAGTGGTTATTTGAATTTGTAATAGTAGGAAAATTATCTACAAATTTTAATCACATTATCACATTACTACTGGATCACCTCCACGTGGTACATTCTTAAAAACAGGCGCACATCTCAGTATAGAATCAAGTAGGCCTATACTAGGGAGCACGAAGGAAAATGTTAAGTCAAGATTCTGTCATTGGAAACTAACTAGGCCTGACTGGAATTCTGAAATTAATACGTTAATATTGATGAATGCCAAATATTTACAATGAGTGCTATAAGGAGCTCAGGATTATAACATTTTTATATGTACATAGTCTAGTTTAGGAATACCTGGCATCCTATGCTAGTTTTATTATTATTGTTATTATGAAATTCATTATAATTTATTAGCAGAGCTATCCACCTGAAGTCAATTATTTTTGTATTTCTTTCTTTATGTTTCATTTGATTCCTGCTAGTTGTGTGTTCTGTTGCATTCAGCCCTGTCCTATTCTTGAACCTTATATTCTTATGAATGAGAATACAGGACAAACTCACATTATGTGGTAATTGAACGCAAGTATCATCCATCCTACAAGTGTCCATTGCAGTTCTTGTAGAAATGACGTCATAAGCTTCAAATGGAGTTAATATTATGTGGGATTACCTTTCTTTATATAATGCATGCATTTTTATTTCTTGAGAGTTGGGATTTAGTTGTATATTGGAGGCACATCATTTGTAGAGCACTTATACTTTAATGTTCTTTTTTATTATTATTATTATTATTGTTATTATTATTATCATCATCACCATCAACATCGCCACCATGATCAATTATTATTTACGTTGTGCTTCCAAGATGAACATACAATTTGTTGTAAATTGTGGAGAAATGTCGGAGCAATGTTTTTAATTAATATACATTTATAATTTTATGAAATATTCGATTCTGTTTATTGATGTAAAAAATGAATCAGCAACAAATATGATGAAATACTATTCTCTCATCACTTTTATTTTTGATAAAGAAAACTTCTTCATTATTATTAACTGATATTTCATGATAGTTTCTTGAGTCTGTAAGTTATCAGTAATATGAAGTATATCTGTCTTAATTTTTAATATCCAAACAGAATATAATTGCATTTAAAACTGGTATGCTATTTATATTAAATAATAACGAAGAATGATTAATTTGTAGTGTTTATTCTCAAATACTTGTTACAGATTCAAATGCCATTCTTGTATGAAAAGATTTTTTTAAATTTATCGTGACCTGAAGAACATAATATAGACTGATATTCCCTTAACGTTAAAATAGTTGTCAAACTGGCGTTATGAAATAAACTTTAATCAATTCATAGTCTGAACACATTGCATTATTAATATTTACACTTGACATAGTATTACAAAATGAACCCTAAATTAATTTGAAGAGGAGGTTAAAAGAAATTACATGAATTGATTTCTCATTCACTTGGTCTATTATCTTATTGATTGTTTATAAATATGTAATGTATTACTACGCCTAAATAAAATGTTTAATATTACTAGTTAAAAACACGTCACTGAAATCAGAAGTGTCTGTACTCTGTTGTTAATTGCTCTGGGTAATCACTGTCCATTTTTTCTGGTTCAGCAATTGTTCACAAATTTATTTTGTCATACGCAGCATAATTGCTTTTTATATGTATTGCATATTTGATTGCTCAGATTCTTCTGTTATTTCGTATTTTTATACAGATTATTTAAATAGTAGAAGCTACATACATATTGTCTCTGGATCCTTGCATGTAGCTGTAATACATGACTTTTTTGTGAAACTATTGCAATGCCACAGTATAATTAGTAAAAATAAAAGGTTGGAAATGTAACATGCACTTCTTATTAAAAGTTAGTGTATTGAATTTGAAAGTTAAAATCTTTCATGTTCTAGATTTAGTAATACAGCGAAACTATAGCTATAGATAAGTGTATAGGAAATATTTGGCCAAGTTTGTTTGTAAGCTTTGAAAGTAATAGTGATTTACTTACGGATTTCTCATGAGAATGATCTTACTCCAACTGAGAGTTAATACTTTTGTCAGCATAGATATTTAGACAATATATTATTGCTACCTTGTATATCTGATTTGTTGATTAGTTTTATTGTAAAACTGAAAAGGTTTTCACATACAACTTTCTTAATTAACAAATTTAGGAGTAACAATTCATGCTCTACTGCTATTTTCTTATGCTGAATTCCCTCTATCACGTTTTATTTCTTTTAAAATGTAGCTGTTACTTATATGTAAAACATAAATTCAGGCAATAAGTAACTGTGTAATTAATTTTATTATACTAACAGTGCTGTCACAACAAAAACAAATTATCTTAATGCTTTTTACGTCTTTATCAGGACTTACTATTGCTTTTAGAATGACTGTCTAAACGTCTCTTTGTAAAAGAGTTATTATACATGGAGAAGTAGGCTACGTAGCATAAGAACAGATTGCTAATGAAATAAATATTAATTGTTGAGCATCATTCTTTATGGTTTATAAATAACGGTTTCTTAGCATGGGTAATTTAACTCTAATCTCGTGAATAGGTAATTGTTTCTATTTTTATATTGAAACTAATATATTGAACACATAGTTCAGTGATAGGAGATAAGTACTTTAGAATACAAAAATCTGCATTTCATATCAAACATGCTTGCGTGCACACACATACAAATACAAGAGCAGTGATTGAAATTTGATATGCAATGAACATGCATGGTTTGAGACATTATTGAAATTCACTAGCCAGAAGCTATTTTCCACATAGTACAGACAAGATTATTACTCAAAATTATTTATTTTAAAGAACCTTTCTTCATATCTGTTCTTAGGTGTTCAGAACCAAATGATGAATAAACTTAAAATAGTCTTCTAACTTGTTTAAAAAGGGTATCAGTCATGTTGAAAAAAAAATGTATTTATAGACTCCCTAATGATGCAGATAAATTTGCACGATGTTTGTTTTCTTTTCTTCTTATTAGATGTCATTTATACAGTGAGTCCCAGCAATGTTTCTGTTGGCTGACCAGTGACAAGCGTCCCCCCCCCCCCCTCCCAACTACCACTTCTTCTTGCATCCACGAACTCAGAGTTATTCACTGGATTTCAAATTTATGTACTATGTTATACTTCATAACATTCAGCTTTCATCCGCCTTACAGTAGTTTCTGAAAGTGTTGCCCATCTTGTGTGATACATAATCTACATTCTCATAACCTGTTCCATTAAAGTACTCACTAAATTTAGTATTTTTTAATGGAACTGAGTGGCCAGGATATATAGTGAGTCAGCTATGAATAAGTACAGTTTTTTAGCTTATGTTGTGTTGCATTTTGCATTGGTTGAGATCATACATACAGAAAAAAAAATCGTGTACCAGAACAGAAGAAAAACTGTAGATATAAATTTAATGGCCACTCATTTCTGAATAGAAAAAAAATACTAAATTTGGTAAATAGGTTTAATGAAACAGGTACTGTGAATGATGTGTTGTGAATTGTGTATCACACAAGATGGGCAACACTTACAGCAGCTACTGTGAGGAGGGTGAGTATCGAATGTTATTAATATAATATATGGTACATAATCTGGCAAATAGTTTGTGAATATAAGCAGTGGCAGTAGCAGAGTGCACCTGCCACTTTCGGCTGACAGAAACACTGGGAACATTTCCTGGGCCATATGGTATAATGCCATAATTTCAATTTTTTTCTGAACAACATCCTAATATATTTTGAAGGAAAAAAAGTTAATATTAACAGATGTGTTGAAATTGATATTAGATACTTCTTAATGTTTTAGTATTTGGCAGGAATAAATTAAATATTTCAGGCTTTTCATCATGGATCTTTTAATTTTCTTGACTTGATTTTATTTTTCCACAGAATTTTTAATTTGCAGTTAACTCCGTTTGAACAGGAATTCTAAAGTTTCATAAGTTTTAGTTGTGACACTCCATAATTCTGAGCATTATTTGTATATTATGTTTCATTATAATAAATGCATGGTAGCTTATACATGTTCTATGATGTCTCTGTTGGTCTTCCAGTTCAAACACTACAACTTTTACACATTAAACTATTGTAGACTTATTTTAATCCACTTATATATTTGATTAGTTTCACAGTTAATTAAGAGGAAAAGGTTATGACAACAAATGATAGAAATCTTAAAATTGTATAATCCTCATCTTCAGACCAAGATCATAAATTCCTCGTATACACCAACATTTCTTTCGTATGCTTTTTCCTCACTTTCATTTTGAAGTTATTTTGCATTTAGTACTAAACATAATATTTATAGTGCTATGCACAATATGTAAAGATGAAAGTTATTAGGTGCTAAATCAAAGAAAATGAGCCATGTTCAGTAGATGCTTGCTGGTTTCGTAAATTAAGGGAGTGGCCTTACCTTTGACTGTTGGAAGGAATGCTTTGAAAGGGAATCCTTGGTGTAAATGTTCCTACCTCGTCAAACGGGTCTTACTAACCTTATAACAATTAGATTAGTAATGCAAGTTCCAAAACAAGCATGTGTTTTAATAAAGCTACAAATGGTTTGATTGTAGAAATATGCAGCATGCTGATTGCAGATCGCACTTCCTCTTGTAATGAGGCATGTGATCAGTAGAAAATTATCAGTGCTGGTAATGTTCGTAATGCCTGGTTTAATGGTGAGAAAACAGCCAATTTGTTTTTAAATATAAATGTAAGTAAAATTATTATTGTTAATTGTTATCTGAACACAAATTATGCCCTTTCCTATCCGTATTTTCATAATTGGGTCATATATTTTGTACGTTATATTTTATACGATGGAAATATAATATCAAAATTAAAATTTACAATTATTAACTATTATAACACGAAAATTGTTTGATGTTTGTAGTTTGTCATAATTTACTAAGCAAAACTTGAAACATTTATCGAAAAATAATGTAAGAATCTGTGGCCTGTTGTTAAAAGTAAATATGTAGGACTGAAAATAATAACCGAAACAATAAATATGTAATGTTACAAATTGTTTTGCAATTATATAAAGATCTTTATTTTTTAACGAGTTCCGTAATTAGCTTTTCAATAAGCAACTGAATTTCACTTCTATTCAGGTTTGAAAAAAAAAAAGGTGTTGTTTTATAAAAGCTGAATACATACATTTTGTAATTATAATTTGGTATGCATAAGTAAATATCACGAAGTTGTTATTTAAAAGTATTCGTTTTTATTTCATAGTGTTTATCAGTATGGCATTTGAAAACTCAAGTGAATATGATTACATTGTATAAAAATGTTTATGATATAAACTATGTCTATATCGAGCTTGACTACAACATATTAATTAATTTGATTGGCATATAACTACTGGTATTCAAACACTGACATTGCTCCATTTTCACTTACTACAGGTAAGTGAACATGAATATATAGGACAAAATCTTACCAGCCATTTATAAAAGTAGTGTAGTTATCCTAAATTGCCTCTTAAGGTAACTTTTTATGCCTTCCATAGTATGTATGATTGATGTTGATATCACTAAATTTATAAATGTTACATGATTGTGGGACCTTATTTTGTATTATACTGTAGGACTTGAAGGAATTAGGGGATAACCAGTAGTATAGATAGTGACAAAAAGAATCTTATTAGTTTCCACATTATCATACCTGTTTGCTGAGGTCGGGAATTAGTGTATCTTCCTTTTGCCTGAAATTACACATTTTTCGTCCAAGTGCGTAAATTATTCTCTGTTGTCTATTAACGTAAGCCCTTTAGATTACCAAATGTTAAATTAAAACATTTTCAATACGCCATAGAGCTTGTTTTTAAAGAACTACCGTTACACGTTACATTTAAACAGTGTATAATAATATAATAGCTTGCATTAAGAAAATATTCTTAGTGAACCTGACAAATGGAACTTAAAGCAAAATTTTAAGATTTGGATGTTATTAATGCAGTAAGTTAAATTGAAAAGAAATTATTAGATTTGAATTTAGATAGCCAACTATTGTTATGATTTATTATACACTCTTCATTATAAAACATGAAATAAAAGACATTTCGATATATATTTTATCAGTCCGACTTTTTATTTGCTGAAGCCATTAGCTGCGTTAAGGACAATATTATGTTAACCGTTTTTGATATGGGACTCGGATGATAAATATATTTTTTTAGTTTCTTCTTTGAAGTCCTTATTGTTCATATTTTTTCGTGTTTAGTAAAATTTTATTTCCTGAAATTATTCTTGTGGACTTCTAGTTTACATTCATTGTAGTTACCCATCATAAGAAAAAGTTTTTCATAATGATTTGAATAAATAATAGGTCTTACTATGTTCCTATGAGGGTATGAGTTGGCATTTATGCCTTAATGAGCTTGGTGAAGGTTTGTAACTGTTTGAGCATTCACTTCCTATATAGATGGCTGGCACACCGTAAATTTGGGCACTATATTATTGCATTGGATTAATGAAAAATGGTGTATGTTACGATGTTTAACAACAATGAATGACTGTTTTTAGTAAATGAGAAATAATTTGTTCTGACTTGTATTCAAGAGTGTTTTGAATTATTTGTGTATTAAGCTAGGAAATTTATGATCTCAGTAGAAATATTTTCCTACTTGGAATATTTCACATCTACTTGCATTGTCTTTTACGCTGTTAATACATTGCATTGATGTCCAGATAATGCTCTGTGTTATATATTGCAGAATATTTTGACAAACTTTTCCCAGTCATTCATGTTGGTAGAAAATTTATATGTAACATACATATTTATAATCTGAGTATTGATTTTTCTTTCTTTTTTCATTGTGTTTGAAGACGAGTACAATCTAAATCCTGGTTTAGAATGGGAAGACGAGTTTACAGGTAGGTCCATGCTCCTGCTTATTACCCTTCCTTGGCTGCCCTGACCGTTATATCCTGCCTGACTAAGTGGCTGTCTGCTTGGACAAATATTTCACCTTCTGCTTCACTTTTCAGAGGTCGTATTATTGTGTATACACGTTTAAATCATCAATCTCTAATAAGGAATCCTTTATTGACTACTTGACAGACAAATTACTATTTCTTAAAGGTTGAAGTTGCCGAGTAGTTCAATACAAAGAACGTGCGAAGAACTTTTTTTTTAAGTACTTGTGCTTGTGCAATTTAAATTATTTTTTTAATCACGTAAAAGTGAATGAAATTTGAAATGAAATTACAAAAATTGCATCTGGGAAACATGAATGAGATGTTTGAGGACCAGTTCAAGAAGAATGAAAATCAATTTTAATTTGAGAGAAAATATGGATGGAAATAGTATTTTGCAGTTAGGCAAGACACATTATGAATATTGGACAATAAATTTCTCTTATTATGAAGATAAGTAGGGGCTTTATGAAACCAAAAACTATTAAGAAAAGAATACGTTGTTTAGATAGTAATGGACAGTAGTATATTATGGTCGAAGTAATTGGATGATTGCAGGTGGTTGATATTGTTAGCTTGGCATTACTGTTATATATTCTTATAACTTTATCGCTCTGCTGTTAGAACTGAAGTAATTTTGATATTGAATTGGAGTAGCTGATTATTTTATATGATGTTAGGTTATTATCATATCTTAATAAAATATTCATGATAAAGTGGATAATTTGGTGAATTCTGTTACGATGTATTAGTGATGCAAGTTAAAAGTTCTTACATTCATCTCATATGGATAATATGTGTAACTACGCACATATTAAGGTTGCATGTTTTTGACTTTACAATTAGTATTTATTTTTGGCACATCATTTCACAGACAACAGCAGTAAGTTTTCAGTTAGTGTTGTTTTAGAAAATACACCATCTACACTTGTGTGTTCAGTTTAATCCATGAATCACATGTTTCATAGGTATCAAAACTGCATGTTTTCTGTGTCGCTTTGGCCACTGTTCTTGGTTACACCAGAGTTGCATTTTATTAACAGATAAATACTACTAATTTTTATGTTTCTAACAGTATTTCCACCAGATCAAAAGGGGGAGGGGAGAAGAAAGATATTTTATAATACTATTACTCTCAGTTCAGTATTTTTTGTCTTTTGCTACACAAAATATAGATGCCATACTGCTTGCTCTAGGAAATAATAATATAGTCAGTCATTTTGCAGAAATCAAGTGATAAAAGTAGGCATGAAATAGTAATTGCAAGTTCATGATTACAACAACGTGATAGATGACGATTTGTTAGGCAATGCTAAGTTCCATGTAGTTGTTTCAGTTTTATGTAAATTAAATATCTTCTGTAGTCGATTGGTCTCATAATTCCAACCTATTTTTGCAGATACATTGTTTTCTCACACTTTATAACATTTCTAATTTTATAAAGTTCTCTTTTAAAATCTGTTATTGAGTTATGGATTACCTCCTTAACTTACAATCGTGAAAACAACTTTAAGTGTGACACAGATATTGGTTTTCTTACTCAGTATCAGTGCTAATGATTTTCTTCTGGATCTTTCCTCGTCCTAACCCCTCTGTTGAGTAGTCCAAATTGCAATGTTGACCATACTCGTATATTCCCAAAATTTCTAAATTAGAGCAATATATATATATATATATATATATATATTCTTAAATGAAAATCTCTTCAGGTAAATTACGTAACTATTGAAAGTTGTGTAGCTTATAAGAGTAACAATGCAAAATTAAGAGATAAGCTATTACTAACAATTATTAGTTTGTGGCTATGGTGGGAATGATTTTATATAATATAAAGCTGAAAGCTGAGTACATTTGGAGATGTCAAGGAAAGTGGAAAAATCACGTCAACAGAATGTGCAACAACAGATTTCCAAAGGTAGTTTTAAATTATCGACCGAGAGGAAAAACATCTATTGGCAGACCTCCAAAGAGATGGACAGAAAAGAAGATCGTAACAGGTCACTTGGCCTATTACTTGTCAGAATTATGATAATATACACACACAGACAGTGTAACAAAAAGGTATGTTCAAACTTGGGGAAACATTTCTCATATGTATAGGATGAAAATATGTTATATGAACATTGGTTCGAAAAAGGTTTATTTCCTTGTTAGAGCTCTTTTTCTATGACTGCATACATTGTCTGGTCTGTTGAGTAAACTAGTTAATATAGAATGCCTTCATAGTTAAAGTGTAAGAAAAACCTCACACCAGAACAATCTGATTACATGTAGACGCTCTTGTTTACCTCTGGTTAGAACATAATAAATACTAATGGGGATAGGGTGGGTGTGATGCACCATACATTTTGTTTCTTTCTGTTTCCCACACTTTTGGTGTTCATTGTTCTGATATGGGGTGTAATATACAAGATAGCTGTGATGGTATTCCACACAAAAACAAAATAGCTTGCACAACATGCAACATGTTCAAAGTTTAGAAAGAGCTTCAACAAGAAAATAAAGCATTTCTGAAGCCATGTTCATATAACACATTTTCATCCTCTACATACGAGGGTATGTTCCTCTAAAATTTTGACATATCTTTTTGTTAAACTCTGTGTATAATTATGTCTTACTTCCTGCTACGAGCATTCAGTCAGTCAACCCCCGATGGATATATCTTATTGTCGTCTTTAGTGCAAATAAACATCTTGAATGACATAGGAAGAGGACTCAGACAACATTAGTACTTCTGAGTAATAGTATATTTTTGGATGTCCCTACACAAAATCAGCTTTGACTGCAGATGTCAGATCTCAACAGAGGCACAAACAAGTTTCCTTTGAACATGGTGTGAATGCACCATAGTTAGTTTGTTGTAATGGAAATGTATTTGTGTAATAAAGAAAGGTGTTAGCATAACATTCTATCCCTGTAGGATGTCACCTATAATAGATCATAACAGGAATGCAGAGATGCTGTGTCATTCAAGAGGATTAGTATTGAGGAAGCCATTCTTCGCATCATACTTTGAATGTGACAATTCGGCAACTTCTATGGCATATCATGTTAAGGCTCCGTTGACATATAAAACAGAAAGACAATAATGTACTAACAGGTCACTCAGGTTATTTATTGGTCTCATATATCATGGAAAGTATTTGTGTGATGTTGCACTCTTTGTAGACAAGAGTGTTACTTACAATAAACATTGTATGTTTAACATTAAAGAATATAGCGTAGACATATTTTACTTCTTACATAAAATAATGAATTCGGAAAGTAGGTTGTTTCTGATAGCTACAGTTTTTATCAGTATTGATAATGATTGTCATAAATCTAAATAAACTGGAATCCATATTATGTCAAAACAAGAATCTTAAGTATGATGCTAACCAAAGTCGAATAGAAACACTGCTGTATAATATCATCCCTTAATATTAGAATAAAAAAGTACTCTTGATTTATAGCCTGCAATGGATGAGTTGTAAATTTTTGTTTGAATTTCTAGAGAGATAATGAGTTACTTCGTTAGCTTCTTAGTAGTGGTAGAAAGAAAATGAAATTAGTTTACATTAAAAATTTACTTGCATTTTAAATGCCCCTTATTAAGTATTGTGTGGCCTGAAAGTGTGAAGTAAATTAAGGCACTTATACTTAATGTATAATGAAAAACAACTGAACTTGTTAATAAATGAAAATGTTGCTAAATTAATGTTCTTCCAGTAAATTAACTGTGTCTTGTTTTTGCCTTACATATTTATAATTTTATTAGTAAAGAGTTAAATGTTTTATAATACTGATATCCAAATATATTATCTTGCAGAATTTAATATTTTTAGTGAAGTTTCAGAATGCAATGATTAAACGCACATTTTATAACCATCATAAGTACAAAAATTATGCATTTTCATACTTCATAGTAACTATGTTCTTAAACTTTGGTTAAAATCCTGCAAAGAATGTTCATTTGAGATTTCCTTAATAAATATCATGATTACTATGAATATCCCTGTCATCCAAAAAATGTTAAATTCAATAATAAATTTATTTACACGTAATTAAATTCATTTTTATATATTTAATATGAACACTGTTGTATATTTTAATTTTGGGATTTACTTTGTGACTGTGACAAATAGAAAGTGTATTGCGATGTTGCAAAAATACAAGATTCGATATTTGAGTGGAAATAAATGTTTTTGGCATCTTTGATTAAAAGGAAAGTAAATTGCAGTATGCAATTTGCGGATTTGTTCACAGTTTTGTGAATTTCGAGTGCAACTTGTTCACATTCATCATTTAGGAGTCTCTCTATCCAGGAAGTTTACATGTGAAATGCCACATTTCAAACAATGCTTTATTTGGAGACCAGGAGAAAAGATAACAGAAAATGGGTTTTGCTCTAAATTATTGCAGGACATGTATTTCATATAGTTCAAAGCAAGACTTGTTGTGTGCTAAAGTGTGTTTTAAACAAAAATTTTCTTCAGATAGAGATTTTAGAGGCTAAATAAATCTAGTTACCGATGTACTTACAGTTAATAGAAAATTAGAACTGCACTTGGCGCTGTTGCACTCGCTCAGTGTAAAAGTGCTTAAAGAGGGTAGTCTATTGACCTCAGCACCAACTCTGCACATTTCTTTTGACACAACATTTTTCTATAACATATGTGAAAAAATATAGTTTGAGCAATTTACATTGTACTGTTTATTGCAGCAGTAGCAGCTTACAGTATATAGTGTACCATAAAAGCAGTTGCAGTCATTTTTCATCAGTATTGTATATTATGAAAGAAAACTGTATCTGCCAAATAAACCTTAAAATTTACCACTTTTGCATTAGCTTTACATCACTCTGACCTTCTGTCCATTTATGCATAAACATTTGTCAAAAATGTAGAAATACTCCGCATATAATTAATTTTTATTCATTCAAAGTATCTTACTTTCACAGTAATATGATCCTTTATTTACAAATATATATAATAGCTATGTTATTGCGCGCATGCTTGCTACATTATTCTCATACTGAAAATGAAAGTGATAGTGGAATATCTTCACAGACATATTTCGCTTTGTATGTGTTAAATTTGTTCTTAAGTGTTAATTATATCACAAGGCATTTGTAAAGAAGTTTTGTAGTATCTTAGCTGGAATAGTAGTGTTTATAACTGAAACAAAGACTGGGATAGTAATATTGTTAAGGTGTTGGTGTTTTTCAAGATGCAAGACTGGATGCAAATCAAGTAGAAGAAACTATTTTGTGCAACAGTCCAGATTAACATACTATTAATTAATATAAATAGCTTTGTTTTCTCAATTAAGTAGTTCCTTTACTATATAGCCTACTTTTATATTCATTTTTAATTATCCATCTACAAATCTCGTTTGTAAACAGATAGTAAATTTGCATACAACATTGACGACGGTATGTGTGTTTAAAGAAACTGCTTTTGTGAAACTACTAACTCATTAATAATGAGTATCGTTCTGTAAGTTCGTTTTAAAATTCCAGTTAGTGCTATTTTCATTTCTTCAACACGAGGTTATTGTTCTTTTTTCGTTGAATTCAGCTGATTTAATATTGGAATAAATAAAGTTTCTGAGATGAGGTAAGGTTAGATTTAGAAATATAATTTTATGTTGAAAGTTGAGAATTAAATAAATTGAAAACGAAAGTTTTAAATTATTTTATTATTTCATGTAGAAATTGTGAACTGATTCTTGGTTAATGAAATATCATTATAAATATAGAGTAATACATAAAATTCTGTGAGTAAATGTGATACCAGATCAGTCATCTCTCCAATACGTAGTGCACAAAATGGCTGAAGATACTGACCTCTTTCTGAGGACAAGGGAGGTAGGAAATACCTGGGGGGAGGCGGGGGCTGGGATGATACTTATTTAGAAAATTATTGTATTGATTATACTTTTTAATTCCATGATATATAGACTGTGAGAAATTGTGTTCGCAATAACTTCTGTCCAAGTTGTCAGTATTGGAAACCTCGAATATTCTTTTATCACTCTTAACCCAACATTGCACATTTACTTTGGAAGCACTGGGAGGTTTAAATCAGTTATTAAAATTTATAATTACAGGGTACCAAGACAAATTTTTTGTCATGATACATAATTAATTTTTCTGACCTTTGCTGTTGCAGTGATATATATTTTAGAGTGATTTTATTTAGATGACTTTATCTTTAAACCTTAGATTTAGTTTTCGTGGTTAAGGCTTTCGAAGGTATATGCGTTTATAATTGAATGTGTATTATCTTTTAAACATTATAATAATGAAATTATTAAATAATTATTACAAAACAATTTCCTCATAATTTCCTTCCAGATATTTTGTGTGGGTGCAAGTAAATGTGGGCAGTGAAATGCTTTCAGTAACTTGTATGGTGCTTTTGTCATGCTAGCTACTTCATTGTGTTTGTGTCTTTACTGTGATATAATTTATATCGAATCTACATATTACACCTCCTTGTGTTTCGTTATGATATCTATAGTTAATTTCGTAATTATGGTAATGTTCTGTAAGCTCATCACTGAATTATTGACACTGAATATTATTGGACATGGCTTGAAGGATGGAAACATAAGTTTGCGTTGAATTATTCCACATGCTTAGTAATATCTTTGTCATTAGTGTTCTTGAAATCATGCTTTCTTCTTTTTCTGACTTTCACTTCTTACCACTGCTTATTTTATGTTGTATGAATGATTCTTTATGAAATGAGTAATTTTCAAGTTCTTGTTTTGCACACTGGAACTTCAACAGTTACATCATATTTCAGGAACAATAAATCTTGGTTCAGAAAATGATATTACAATATATTCTTCAATAAACTGGATTTGTGTTGTTTTGTATTTTTTGCTCTTGTTTAATGATGTATCTCGTTGTTTGTATGCAAAACTAGGAAGTTTGTTATGAGAGTTTAATTACATATTATAACACTAGATGCTTTTCTTTGGAAGTGATGAAATTTATATAAACTGTCAATAGTAGAGCTCTGTCTGCTGAAGTAATTAGAGTCTACCCCATTACAGACTATATCACCCCAGCGAGTGGCGAGCCTTAACCTCCCACCTATAGAGACAAGCAGCATTAATGGCAATAGGAATGTCAGTTCTATGTACCTGCTGCCTTTACCTCCAAGGAAATACCCGTGGTACTCTTTCTGTTAGAGCTTAAGTAAACCCCAGGGCGATACTGTGGCCAGAAGGATCAATGGAGAAAATCCATTACATGTGTAATGGGGGAACTGTATTAAGCAAATATTACAAATACTTTATATGGCGCAGTTTCACTTAAGAGAACTTAGTGATGCTTTTTAAATTTGCTGGATTTATTCAGTGCCAGTAAGACAACATAATGAGAATGAGATGAGTGGAATAAAATTCGTTCAGTAAAGTCCCTTTGTTCTACATACATTTCAGAGAACATACTCTGATTTCTTGATACGGAGCAATGACCTTCTGCTGAACAACCGAACCAAATTTGGTTTTATTTCAATTCACCTTTGTTTATGTAAAAATGTTTTGAGACCCCTTTGTTGCATAACAATAAAAGTCACAGTCAGCGGTCTTGATTTGCAGCCCGATCTAAGAAACTTTATTTCTTTCTATACTAGTATATTGTTGTTCACTATGCTGCCATTAGCTCCAAAGTTTGTCATTTCAAAATATGGATTCATAAAAAAAATCCTTAGCATGGGTTCCTTTGAAAGGAAAATAAAATCGTGGTTTCCATTTTGTTGATTCATGGTTTGTAAAAAAGAATTTTGTTCCTGGTTCAAAGGACTTGGCACAAAATTTATCAGCCAACTGTTCCTCAACTCACCAAGTTGTCTGTGGATAAGTAGGAGGTCAGTCATCTGATGAGACCATAGAGAGCTTTGATGCACAAAAGTAGTGAACAAAATAGAAAATATTGTGGGCGCACAATAAGGCAGTAGACTGCAGCATATCTTGGGCTGAATAATGGAGAAATTCTTGAAGGAAAAAAGTGTAGAAATAAAATCTTAGTTCAAAAAGATACTGGATTTATATAAACTTTGTGATCTAGTGTCCAAAAATATATGTATTCTGCTTGAAAATTAATTTTTCTTTCATATGGATATATTCTGTCCATACAAATCTTGATTTTTATGGCATTATCTTTTATATTTATCATGTTTTGGCATTAATTATAAACTGGTGAAAATACAAAAACTAGTCCATTAAAAATGTATTAATTTATTTCAGTTTTGTGTTTTCCTTACTAGTGAATACTAGAAATGACAGTATATTATCATATGCCATTTGCATAGAGTCCTCAAAATAGAATATACAGAATGAACTGTAAGTAATGTCTCTAATTTCAGTAGGTTATTCTTTGATATATTAAAAAAAATGTTTAATACAATATTGCTTTCTTTTCTAGACAAAAATTGTTTTATATGGAACACTTCATAACGTGTTTTGGGAAAGCCATTGATTGAATTCCCAGTATGCTCAATCAACATTTTAAAATTCCTTTTCAGAACGAAAAGTTACATTTGTTCAGATAAAATTTCTGCTCATTTAAAGGACAAAACTAAAATTCTTTCAATAATTTATTATCATAATATACTGCTCTCTTAAATAGACTGAGCATTTTGGGAATGAATCCAGTAGCTTTCCCAAAATACGCTGTGAAATGTTTCATATAATTTTTTTTTTTCGAAAAGGAAACAAAAACGAATAAAATTGTATTAAACTTTTTTGTTTGAAATAACTCAAAAGATAAACTCCTAGAAATTAATGGCATTACTTATGGTTCACTCTATATAATGTACTCTCCAGGTAAAAAAGGGGTGCCGTACTTATCATATGCTACTTACATAGTCCCTAAATATATAATGTGCTCTTCAGATAAAAAGAGGCATTTTCTTTTACTATTTGGGTGTTATTATTAACAGAGTACTGTGTTTGTTAAAAGTAGCGTTAGCCAATTTTTAGGTCCATCATAGTACAGCTCTCTTTTTTTAATAATTGTTCAAATGAAAATGCTATAAATGCTTATGTAAACATTACCTGGAATTTCTAAAAATCGAGAATAAACATCGCATGTGCTATATTCCCTTGTAAACTTTTATTTTATAATATTTTAAAACAAGAATAAAATTATAAAAGAATTTATAGCAACTTATTGAAATGTTCATTGTAGAATGTGGTATTCATAAGGTATTAATGTGCTGCCATGGCGGTCCAATAGCTAGAGTGCTGGATTCATAATCCTGTGGACCAGGTTCAATCCCTGGTTTATTCCTGATTTATGAATTGTGTTGGGCAAGCTTGTGGTCCAGGTAACACAGGTTTTTTTTTTTTTTCCGGGAGCTCAGTTACTCTGTGGCATCCCAACAATTCTCCATCATCTCATCTCATCACAGGTTTAGCATAGACTAGCTTCCTATAGCAAACCCTGGGCAACAACTGTGTTGGTAAATTTGGCCTACACAACTGGCTTTATATGGATGTATGACGAACTGCCAAATATTCGTCATTTGACAAAAAAAAAGTCATTAACATGTGCTTTGTTCTTGAGATAGTAGTTTACAATAAAGAATGTATTCAGAATCCAATTTTACCTATATTTTGGCATAAAATTTGATGCATTGTTTTCATTTTGAGCTTGCAATGAAACAGTTCATCCACTAATATTGAATTACTCTTTAAACATACTTTGCTTGCTATTTACAGAGAATGAATGATACAGCTTGTATGTAATTGAAAATGCATATAAATTAAACTGCTGTGCTGCCCTGGTAGATTTTTTTACTTCCATTTGATTGCGAATACTGTTCAGAATGGCGCAATGTAGTCATGATTGCTTTCTTTTTTAAAATTTGGCTGGCTTTTCTTTTTTCAACTAATAAAGAAATTAGTTATTAAAGGAAATGTCAATTTTTTACATTATGTAAAACATTACCTTTTAAGTAAAGTTATATTCCAACATTTTTCTCAGTTTGGGATTATGAGTTAATGGAGATGAATTTTATTAAATACCTAAATTAAAAGTCCTCAGTGAGAGTGAAGTAAAATTTATTTTGATGCTTAATGTTGCTGTTATTGTTCACGGTCAATAAAATAAATTCTTGTTTGCATTGAACAATTACATCAGATCTGTCTTTTCTTTATAAACATACAATATATTCTTAGTTTTGTAAAGGAAATTTAATACTTTGTTGAAGTTCTAGTGTGCATATGATTCAGGTGGAGAGTAATGTCAGATAATTTTTTCTTTGCGTAAGTTGTAACAAGATACTTGAATTATTAGAGGCCTTAGAACTAATTTTTGAAGCAGTGTTACTGCGTAAACTTTGGCACTTGATTAAGAAAACAGATCAAACACTAATGTTTATGGATAATGATACATATCCAAAAATAAACCTTACAATTTCCTATACATAAATTTTTAATTTGTTATGGAAATAGGGTTTACATACTAATTTTAAGTAGAAACTTTATTTGTATCAATCTGTTTCTTAAAATTCCTTAAACATTAATACATTTTCACAAAAAATAAAGTATAACTATTTCTTAGTATTCATTATAATTTGATAGACCTTCGAAATAGCTTGTTACATCTGACAAAAATGTTACATATGTAGCACATAAGGTTGTTAGAATTTCCGTGTTCATCTGTCCATCTCTTGATTCAGTTGTTGGTTTCTCTAAGTATTTATGTTATTAAGTTGTGTAGATATTGCCTGCCTTTATATATGTTAAGATTAAACTATATAGCAAGGAACTAGCTTATTCACCACAGTTTTGACTTTTGATGACACGTCACAAGCGGAAGATGAGGAGAGCTCTTTACCACATTTGGATGGTTTCCAAAGCAAGCTACCACCTGGTATTCTTCCCCATGGCCTACCCCAAGTGAAGGAAGTGCAGCCTGCTCTTACATCACTGGAGAGTGCGCCTCCAAAACAGGAACCTCCGAAACAGGGTTAGTAAAATGTGATAGTTTATTGTAATTGGTAGATGATACATACATTTATCCAGAAATTATTCACTTACCTGATCTTTAACACACCGAACTTTTGGAGAACTTTCTGTTAAAATGAGTAATTGATTACTCCGCAATACATTACATTCAATCAAAAGGGAAACTTAATCAGAGTTAATGTGTAATGGCAATATTGTTATTGTATGGCATTCGAGTCATCAGGCCCCACACTTCAGTTTCATCATGTGAAAATTTATTGTCTAACATTGAAAAGAAATAACGTAAATCTACCATTTTATAAGATCTTACTACAGACATGTCTGGCATCATCAGCCTAACATGTTCTGAAGTTAATTGAATGTTAATGAATTACGTCATTTGTTTAATTCTTGAAATTTTCAGTGAAGAAGGGATTACTTACACGAACTTTCTCTTTGAAATAAAAATCAGAAAGGATGTAAAGAGATTCGAATTAGCTATACAGTATAGTGTGTTCATAGCTCGAAGGTTTTACTTCTCATAAAATAATAGTCTGCTTTGACCTCTAGTATGTGTGTCGAATAATAAGCTAACTTTGTAAGATTTAAAACACTAAATCTTGCTTAATACTAAAAATACAGTACGAAAATTTTTAAATATCTTGCTACTCAGAACAAGAGCATAATATTTACATTCACGTGTATAGGACTTCATAAATCATTGTAAATGGTTGTGACAACATAAATTGTCTTGTAGGCTGTATTGTTAACAGGTACAGTTCCAAGATTTTCTTTTTTTTTTTTAACTATTTACTTTCATGTGTATAATTTATTCTTCCACAGTTCGAGAGTTATCAGAGGAAGAGAAGCAGATGATAATTTTAACAGAGGATTTCCAGAGATTTCTGGATCGCACTGGGCGTGTAATGGAACGAGCGTTGTCAGAAAGTGTGGATATTTATACTGACTACACTGGTGTTTCTGATGGAGATGAAGCAGCGTAAGTGTTGAATTATCTGTTCTCTTGATATTTATGTAATTTTATGAAGCTGGTTTGTTCAGTACACCGACATATGAGATGGTTTGAATATGAAAATGGAAACAGTTGTTTTTAAAATAAAATACTTCTTGTAATCAGCTATTATGTAGGTCTGTATATTAAATAAGCAGTATAAGGGAAAATTGTACGAATTCCGAATGTATTAAAAATATTAATGAAAACTATTTTTAATATTATAAATGAAGCATTCATTACAAAAATTAAACGATATTTTTGCATAATGTGAAACTCTATTAAAAATCTCATTCCACATAAATACATTTAAATTATTTGTGGCAGTATGCCTACAAACCAGCCCTAATCTGATCAGTCTACTGAGAGGGTTGGTGGGATCAATTACTGCTATTGTATCTCACATCACAAGGCAGTTGGTTTCTCTCATCTGAGAGGTTTAGTTTCTACAGATTCCAAGAAAACACTGCAGAAAGGAAAAAAATAATAAATTCTCTGGCAAGTAAAATCATATTGAAAACGATTAGCAGAAATGGCACATAAGTTTGTGCTATTGTTACTGATGAGAATCCATCCACAATAACATTTTTTTAAATATGCTCCAGTCACTTCGATGAAGGTAGAACAGTCCTTTCAGTAATGGAAAAGCTTGTCTCTGACAGGAGGCTATGAGAGTTGAGAACTTGAGCAAACATCTTGTTTTGGTATATAACTAAGAAAAGTAGGAGTAAGTAGTGTCTACTAAAATGTGATACACAGTTTTAATAAATAGTCTGTATTAAATTACTATTTTGACGATTTTATTGTAATTTTAAATGTCTATTTTTATAATTTTACAGCCTACTTCTGCCTATTTGCCTGCATATTTTAGCCAAAATAAACGTCTGAACTTCCGGGCTGTATTAATAACAAATAATAATAACCAAAGAGATCGTAATATTGCACAAATTTTCTCTATGTGGAGCAAGTGAAATGCATTCAGAAAAGCTTTGGTTCTGACACAGCCTTCTTAATTGATACTATTCACGATTTTCGCTAGAGTTAACAAAATATTAGTTAACATCCATATGGAATTCGTTGGTGAAGTGTTAACACAATTGTGAAGATTTTAGCATATGATAACAAACAACGTGTTAGTGCATTTTTAACATTTGTTGATGGCTGCAAAAGGGTATCTGTCGGATACAGGGGGGAGAGCCATTAATCCTTCCCATTGAAGGCTTTAAGGAACCAACCTGGACAAATACCCAATGTCCCATCCCTACCTTCCCGTGGTGCAGCTGTTAGTAAGCATAATTTTACAAGCTGAACTAAAGGGAGGGGCTAATCATCAATTAGCACTGGTCATCTTGATGAGTTAATGACTGAATTTGGTATAATTTTCCTCTATTCAATCCCTAATTCCCTCTTTACCCTTTCCTATCCAGTCCTCTGACTGAACTCTTACTTTCTTCGACCCCGATGGCATTAGAGCATTCGAGGCCTAGGGGTTCATTTCACTTTCCTTCCTCCTCTTTCTACTTTTCTGTTCCTAGTGCTCTCCTGCTATGGCACTAAAATCGTCCTCCAGTGGCTTAAGAAGGGAAAGCTGGTGATCAACAAGATCTCCCAGCTAGGTCTAATGGACTCGTCGACCAACAGCAGGTGTGGTCCTCCAAACATTCTGGGGGTTGTGTGTGAATGAAATAGCCACCAAAATGTTAAAATATGGTGTTCACTTAAATCGGCTACAACTTGCCATTTAACCTGGCCAAGCACCTGCATAGAATTGGAATATATCAGTCCCCTAATTGCCCGTTGTGCAACTCAAACCAAGAAATGGATTCGGAAGACCTCAAAATCTATGCTTCAATGGCTGACCGTGATAATATCTTTGAAAAATATTGGAGGTCAAATAACTTTATTGTCAAACGCCTGGCATTAAAAAACAACAACATTTTTTGATGAAACCGACCCTAATATTTAAAGTGTTAGGAATTTTTTCATGTCATATCTGAAATAAAATTCAAATTTCATACTACTTGAAGCTTTTTATTTAATAATAAAATATTAGATTACATTTCGTAATAATTCGTAATTTAATAGTGCATTTCTTTTGCATGCAATAATTTTTAGGGATGAAAAATCTGGTCTTCGGCTATCACTAAACCGCTGCTTTTATGATGACCGCTGGTCACGCAATCGATGTGTGACATCTTTGGATTGGTCACCACAATTTCCAGAACTTCTGGTAGCTAGTTACCACAATAATGAGGACTCGCCTAATGATCCAGATGGTGTCTGTTTAGTTTGGAACACTAAATTCAAGAAAACAACGCCAGAATATATTTTCCATTGCCAGTCTCCTGTTCTGGCTGCAACATTTGCAAGGTGAGATTTTTCTTTACCCTGTTAAAATTTTAACCTATCACTTAACATTTTAAACATTTGAAACCATCCCCATGGATAAATATATAATAGGATGCGAAACTTAATGAGTTTCCCGTAATACATATTAGAAGCGCTGTTGTAGAAATTGATCTTGCTGCCATCTATTTCTGGGAGGGGCGTTATTACATCTAGCAGCGCACCAAGTAGCGAAAAGAGTAATTACTCCATGCAATTAGCAGCGCACCTGGTGACGAAAATGTTAAACTGTGCAGAAAGTATTCCCTCCCACCCTCATCGATATTCGAAACTAACCCAATTTAAAATAAAACATTTACATTTTTATTCCTCATAGCATCTTCTACTGAAAATTCTTACCGGAGACAACAGGAAGATAAAAGATACGATCTATTTTACACTACCCAATTAAAATATAACCAGACAGAGACAAAAAATAAAGCAAAAGGTTAGATAATTGGGATTGTATTCTTTGGGTATTTATTGTACAGCACAATGGAAAAGTCTGCAAGAACTACTTAGATAGTTCAATTTATTATATTACTATTACTTTACAATACATTCAACAACACTATTTTTACAACGTCCATAAACATCACTGTTTAACATACACTGCTTATACACACACGTATCACTTTATATTCACTTATTAGCAAGTTTCAGTCCGCCATCTTCATCTTCGACTCTCCCGTACAGCAATATCTCGAACGGATAAATAGAAAACTCTCGGTAATGTACCCAACACGTAGTTCTAATATTCACCACCTACGACGTTGGGCGCTGATCACCTTATTTCAAACCCCCAAATCCAGATGGTGCTGACCGCAGTTTCGCATCCTATTATATATTTATCCGTGCCATCCCACTTTTGAGAACTTAAAACTGATTTGTGTATAAATATATTAATGTTTTAGACGTAAGAGCCATATATATCTCTATAGAAAGACAGTTGAAGGTCTCCGAGTGTATAATTTCTGACCTCATTACGTGTAAAATAAACGGTCAAGAATGAAAATTAAAGAAGATTGTTTAAATTCTTGATATATCAGATTCTGGTATGTGTAAAAAATATTCACACAAGCATTTTAAATCTGTGTGACTACTGCAGGTGTGAGTTACTAGTGTGGAAATCTGATATATTATTGAATAAGAATAGTATATGTAATTTTCCTTTTATTTTAGATTTCATCCTAATCTCATTCTTGGTGGAACTTACTCAGGACAAATTGTATTATGGGATAATCGTGTGCAGAAAAGAACTCCCATTCAACGTACACCTCTCTCAACAGCAGCTCATACTGTAAGTAGTTTTAAGAATTCAAACATAAGGGTCACGGTGGAGCTTTTCCTTCGGTTATTTTCAGTTTTCTATGTTCACTGATATCCAAATCATAATCAGTCACGTTTATTAATACATCTAAATTTTCCTCGCATGAAAGGACACTGTCTCATTAAGAGGCTCCGTCCTGGTCAAAATTTATGACCATTTATCATCCATGAAGTTTCCAACTTAGTGAATAAGATATATCCACTGTTAGGCATACAGAAAGGAAAAGAGATTTAATCTTTACACCAAGTGCAATGCGATTACTTCTCATTGATATTCTACTGCCAATAGCTTCTAAGTGGCTGGTATGGCAAGCCACAATAGCAAACATAGGATGCAACATTGACGCTTATAGATATATCTGGAAATGCTGGCCATTCATACATACATATTTGGACACTTTAGCAAAACGTTATTCTCAAGCAAAGTTAATTGTTTTCAGTTAATGTTATCTCCATCCAAATACTGTATTGTATTTCAATTCCTCCGTCATGTGGGGATTGATTTTGCAAACCTCGTCTCTCAGATTTCTCCACAAATAAAAATTGCATGGGGCCATGCCGGGAAAGCACCATAAATTCAACAATTCTTATTTAATATACTGAAACTACAGAGAGAAGTGGTAGAATCTTGGAAGACTGCATGTAAGACATTTGTGATCAGTGAAGTGTTTGAAAAGTGGATTCAGTATCTGTTGCCCGTATCTTTAAGACTTAATTGTGTCATTACAGAAAATGGGCCTTATTATTATTCCTTGAACACTTTTGGCACATCAACATCTAAATCATCGTCTTACTTCTCTGACTGCTTTTTTACATGCTTATTGCATGAACACTCTTTGGTTTAACATTATTGTGTAAATAGTGCAACAACTTAAAACACGTAATACAATTTAGTGATCTCTCAAGGTGCTTTAATAACTGTGCTTGTGCAGATGACATTTTCAGGAGTATGGCTCCTGCCTGTGTGCCTACCATGCAGGAACTTGTTGACAGTGGAACATCAAAAACATAATCATACTGTAGAATCGGTTTAGTAAAGTCCATTTAATCTTTCTCTATTTTATTTAGAAGAAAAACTATTTTGAGGTAATAAGCCATCTGTATATATGAGTGTTGGTGTATCTGTGAGAGTAAAAGTCTCTCCCTCTAAAACTATTCCTGTGTGTATCTGTTTTCACAAAATATAGCACACACAATGCACGTATTTGTGCCATATTTGTTTTCTTTAAGTATTTGAAGATGGGTCTTAGAAAAAACGTTAAATACTAATAATAAAATTTATTCAAATTAACTTCCATGCAAAAAATTATAAAACAGTACAGACCCAGAAACAAAATTCAGATGGCCCAAATTTTGTTTCTGTGTCTGTACATCAGTGTGGTTGCAAATAATATAAAACTACAGTTATCTCAAAAGGAATTGTCTCTCTTTCTACTCAAAGCAGATAGAATTTACAACATTGAGTACAAAACAACAATGGTTGTGTGTGCTGTTTTTGAATTTCCTGTTTTGAATTACGAAAAACTCTTTCTTAGATCTCTGTTTAGTGATACAATGAACATTGACAAGAAATATGAAAAATCAGAGTAGACCTTCCAAGTAAATGAAGTTATAATATATTTAGAAGAACAGAAATGTAATTGTGTCATTTCATCAGATTTAGAAAACAGGCATGTGAGTTTAGATTCCATGTTTTCCCTATACCTTATCTAATTTTCTGATTATTATAGAAATGAAGATCCTGATTTCTAAATTTAACTTCGCCATTTTCTTAGAAGTCAAATGACATTTGCTCTGGAATTCACGATTAACTAGAGTATTTCTTTTTGTAGCATCCTGTATATTGCCTAAGTGTTGTTGGAACACAGAATGCTCATAATTTGATAAGTGTCTCCACTGATGGACGGTTATGTTCATGGAGTTTGGACATGCTTTCTCAACCTCAAGAGACTTTGGAGTTGCAGCATAAGCAAGGAAAAGCAATTGCAGTCACATGTCTTGCTTTTCCACACAGTGATGTTAACAACTTCATAGTGGGAAGTGAAGAAGGGTCTGTTTACACAGGTGAGCCTTATACCACCCTTCACCGTAATCCATATCATAAAGATATGCAAGAGAATTTCTCTCTCCAAGTTTACTTCATTTTTCACCCATTTTCTAATAATAGTATTGAAGTAGATTTACACAGTAAATTCATCCATCGTCACTTTATTTGGCAGCCTTGAGACTGTCTTTGTATGTGTGCATTGCTCCAATGGCTCTCTCCTGCTACCTTTAAAAGTAGTATATATTGTAATGTGTCTAGAACTCATGAAGATATTATTTGGAAATACACGTATACCAAAATTTTAAGACATCAACATGAAAGTACTTGTGGATAGTTAATTTTTTGTTTATTATTATTATTATTATTATTATTATTATTATTATTACTATTATTATTATTACTATTATTATTATTACTAGGCGGCCGGGTAGCTCAGTTGGTAGAGCAGCTGGCTACGGACTGGAAGGTCCGGGGTTCGATCCCAGGTGGTGACAGGATTTTTTCTCGTTGCCAAACTTTCAGAACGGCCCCGAGGTTCACTCAGCCTCCTATAAAATTGAGTACCGGGTCCTTCCCGGGGGTAAAAGGCGGTCAGAGCGTGGTGCCGACCACACCACCTCATTCTAGTACCGAGGTCATGGAAAGCATGGTGCTCTACCTCCATGCCCCCCAAGTGCCTTCATGGCATGTTACGGGGATACCTTCCTTCTTCTTCTTCTATTATTATTATTACTATTACTATTATTATTATTATTATTATTATTATTATTATTATTATTATTATTACTATTACTATTATTATTATTATTATTATTATTATTATTATTATTATTATTATTATTATTATTATTGGGTTTTTTAATATCTTTTGTTCAGTGGTATCACAAAATTCTGGTATGTATAGAAATTCTGCTTCAATTTGTATACGAAGTCTGATACAAAAAAAAAAAAAAGGAAGGGACAGATTTGTTCCTGTAAGGCGAAGAACAAAGATGCAAATCCGAGTGTAGAGCTGTATAACACGGTTTAACTTGTCATAGTGTAGCAAGTATCAACTTCATTGCTGTTTTCGCCGGCATTGAGATATGTTTAAGATTATGATCATTCTGTTAGGTGGAAAATATCATACCTAAAACCTAAAAAGTGAGTAATGCATCAACATAAGTTTCTGGAGAAATTAAAAAAACAGTCTGTGACGGAAATGTTTCAACTCTTGATTAAAGAATACAGTAATTACTGCTCGTCATGTTACGTGTTTTTGAGTGAGGACTAATGGTTTCTGGAGGGTAGAGGAAGTGTGAAAGACGAACATTCAGACCAGTATTACACATTCATTACTGATAATATTGAAAAAGCATGTAGCGTGATTTTGAAAAGATCATAGGTTGACTGTTCGAACAGTTAATTGGAACAGGGAAAGTATTTGATGGATTCTCACAGAAGAATTGAACATTTTTCTCCTTGGACATCACTAAAATACTGTGACATTCATATTCAAGTATATCATTACTGTGGCAAGTGTTTTAACATTTTATTTATTTATTTATTTATTTATTTATTTATTTATTTATTTATTTATTTATTTATTTATTTATTTTATTTATATATTTGTATAGTCTTATTCAACCTATTCAATTTCATGGTGGTCACTCACTTAGTATTATGTGTGAGCAGTGCTCACTAACTTCAAAAGGTTGAGAATCTGTACAGCCAATACTCTGTACACTCTTCTCATGAATTTTTTCTCATTTTTTTTACTTTGCAAAAGAAAACATTAGCAAATTGTGCATAATATATTGATGGGTAAGATACAAAGGTTGTATGTCCATAAAACACAGTTTATGGGAAATGGCAAATTAATTTTTTGGGAGTAGTCAATCATGGAATTTTACATGTTGTCATACATTTTTTTCAGAATATAGATAACACCAAGACAAATCATTTTTTCAATTTTTTGGACATATGTTTGTGCTCTTAGCCATCACTATATTTCACGATTATGTTCCTGATCTTTGAGTTCAGCTATGTACCTTCTACAAATATTTCATTTTTAATTTTCAAAACTGAAATAATGCTAGGTTTTGTTGCATATTTTAATTCAGATTCGTCATAGTAAACAAAATTGGATGTATAGTTATCTAAGCTCCTTTCATTGTTTCTGCTTAGAAAAAAATATGTATGTTCGAAAATTGAATTTATTTGCAGCATGCCGTCATGGTAGCAAAGCTGGGGTAACAGAAACTTATGAGGGGCACCAGGGCCCAGTAACTGGTATTTCAGCCCACTCAGTTCAAGGAGGTATTGACTTCTCTCACCTCTTCCTAACGTCGTCATTTGACTGGACTGTTAAATTATGGAGTATAAAGGAAAACCGACCTTTGTACTCATTTGAAGATAATGGAGACTATGTGTATGATGTTGCCTGGTCCCCAGTTCATCCTGCTCTCTTTGCTGCTGTGGACGGTACTGGACGCCTTGATCTTTGGGATCTGAATCAAGTAAGTGTTATGTAACCCACTTTGCATATTTAACAAGGAAGGATGGTTGCTATGATCATTCATTGCACATGCTGGAGTCTATAATGAATTCTGAATCAATTCACTAATTTTAATAAAATTCTTTCATATTTTTATTAGTCTATTATGACGAACAACATTGTAATTCAGCAGAATATTTTAAAACTTTATGTATAGTGAAGAACTGTAAATTCTGAGCAACTTTACAGGAATCAAAAATGTATTTTCGAGAAACAAAAATTAACGAGATAGTGTGAGCATATGAAACTTGGTAAAATTTCATGCTGCTTCTGAAAAACAGTTGTATTATTTTCAGTCTCTTCTCTCTAAAATACCATCTTACTATCACCAATTCCATTGACACTAGATAACTGTACAGTTGTTACGTTGTTGTTGAATAATTTAAAAATATTGTAACATTTTATTAGTAACAACAATGTAATTTATTCGTCACAACAATAATTCCTTTCTACAATTCACCTTAAACGCTCTCGTCAACAATTGGATTTTCACTCAACACAGTATTCGTTATAGCACTCCACCGACGACAATGACAATTTACTTGGACTAGTACGAACAACAATAAACTGTTAATCTTAACTAATATTTACAAAGCACTATTTACCAATCAGAACTATCAGTTCTCAGTTCACAGTTCTTCTAGCTCAGTCACTCGAGTTCACAGTATCTCGAACCACAGACCTTCAGAGACAGTTCACTGTACTCGAACTCAGGTCCCTCCAACTGCGGTCCACTGCACTCGAACTCAGGTCCCTCCAACTGCGGTCCACTGCACTCGAACTCAGGCCTTCGGATGCTGACGCAGATGCGGACGCACACTCGAGTCGAACTCCGGCACAGAAGTCTGGCTTGCTTGCTCTGGCTTACTCACTGACTGAATAACTGAAAACTACTGTCGTTCCTTCGCGACCGTAATTTATAACCACAGCGACGTAGCCTCGAAAGTTCGAATTCGCGAGTCTTCCACTTCGACGGATTTCTCGGCCTCTCTAGGCAAGCAGAAGATGCGCGCGCAAACTCCCTCTCCACTCTCTCGCCGCGTAGGCTCTTCCCCCTTACTTCTCTCCGCCGCGCGCCGTCCCCGCGCGATCTGCTTTCTTGCGGGACGCTGGTCGTGAGTTCGAATCTCACGTCACTGTCACAATATATACAATACATACATAGTGTGTGATCAGTAGGCCTGTGACATTGGAGCATGTGTACAGTGAAAGAAAGTCAACTCACTCCAGGATATACACAGAGCACGCAGCACCACTCCGTCTTGTACAGTACAGTCTGCAGAAGAGAATAATACACACATTCCTCTGAATTACTTTCTGTCTTTATTTAACTTCATTTCAACTATTAGAAAATTCTATTCAACACATGTTGGGTTAGATTTATTATCTATTGCGTGTTTAGTTTGTAATTACAGTGAACAACAAGATGTATTCTCAAAGTTTCGAAAGTGAATGAGTCTCTACTACTGTCCAGTATGGATTTGAGTGCAGAAAAACTGCGAAACGACAGGTGCATATGTGAAATATTTGACATCTAAATTATCTGCAGTGTGTCTGTCATCCAGCAGCTATCTGACAGGGTAAACTGTGATGTTTACCATCTTTTTATATGTTGTTTTCAACGTAGTTACTGCCTGTAACATATAGGATGTTGCAACAGTAACAATCAGAAGTACTTTGTCATCCTCTATACCTACCTGATGGCTATAATAATTGCATTGCATATTGAAAAACTCCCACATATTGTAGAATTGTTCGCAGCATTTATCATATCACACGACAGTAGGTATGATCCAGCAGAGTCTTCCGGATCCAGACCCCCCAACAATCACATCAACTACATGCCGCCCAACAGCATCTGTCGTCTCATCAATTGACACCCATGTGTTGGTTTGTTTGTTTACATCTGATCTCAGTAGTGCATGTGTTGTAAATTTGCTCGACATAGTACTTCCGTAACGTAGTCTGATGTGGAAATGTCTCTTCTAGTGTATTTCTGTAAAAACTCGCGGAACGCCGTATTTGCGAGTTTATTAAATGGTATGTCAGCAGGTATAAGTGCCTTACACATGTATTCATAAAATGTTGAATTTGACATAGGGTCCTTCTGCACATTTCCTTGTTCCAGCCGTTCACGTTTCATTGTACTTACGTGCCTTTGTATATTATATTCCTTGTTTTTAGGAGACGTAATTCTGACATTGCAAAGTTTACAATACAGATTACTATTTAGAATGCAAAATACATGTGCACCATACTGTGAAACTAAATACTCTAGTTTCCAAAACGTGTTCCTTTCCTTCTGAGCCATACTGCGGAGCGCACTACACTTCACGGCAGTTTGTATTACACTTGAATGAACTGTACTGCGGCGGTTGTGTCGTCTCCGTACACACATACACTTGTGTACTCTGTGTCTATCTTGTAATGAATTGGTTTCCTTTCACTGTAAACATGCTCCAATGTCACAGGCCTACATCACTAAACAGGATGTTATATTGTAACAAATATGGGACCCCTTTGTTTTAAAAGCTGAAATTTTTGTATGAATATTTCTTTTATCATAAGCACATGTTCTTATTGCCACAAATCAAAGACTTTTTTTTACAGCTCAAAAGATATTCTATAAAATATGAGCTAATACTTGGAATATAACTGTAAACCAATGTTTCCTTTGCAAATATCAGAAGACAAATAATTTGCAGTTACATAGAAGCAAAATTATAGTTATCAACATGCCTATGTAGATTTAATTTGACAAACTTTGCAGAAGAATCTCTAGAACACATACTACTACATTGTGTGAATAATAATAATCATTCTTTAACAAAATTGAGAAAAATCACACAGGTACAGGATATGCCTATAATAACCACCATTATTAGTTCATCTCCATTGTAATTGACTGCTGAATATTTTCAGCAGTATATATATTTAATTTAAATAAATGATAGCTGATCATTTTTCTTAAACTCTGAATGTTCACAATATTTTGCTGTATGCTTTTAAAGAAAATATAAATTTTATTACAAAACTTGGTTGACAGTGATGGTTTTGTATGTAGTGGCCATTTTAGAAAACAAAAGAACAGTTCGAGAAGAAAGCAATGAACCAAATGACAAGATATTAATTATCTATTGGAGTAAATAGATGAATAATTTAACAAACTAGTTCATTTTCTTGAGGCTTAGTAAAGTGTATTTCCTATTTATAATTAATCTAAATATGGTGTGGGCTTATCAAGTAAGTACATATGTAATTTTTGTCTTCTGCTATGCAAAGGGACAAAAATTTACTTCGAGTTGAATTGTGTGATGTGTGTTCTTTACAGGATACAGAGGTACCCACAGCTAGTGCTATGGTTGATGGTTCACCTGCACTCAACAGGGTATCATGGACCCCATCAGGACTCCACGTCACTGTTGGTGATGACATGGGGAAGATCTGGGTATATGATGTTGGTGAGGTGAGTTTCTTTGATTAAATATAGTAGCTGGTAGGCGCACCATTAGCAGAGTGGCAAGAGCATCAACTTTCCATGGTGGTAATCCGGGTTCGAATCCCAGCAGGTTCAACTGGAATTTGTAGTGGACGAAGACAGTGTTTGATGTTAGGTTTTCGTCAGTTACTCCCATTTCCCCTACTGGCATTCCGCTATTCCTCCATTAATCGTCATCGTACAGTGTTATGTAATTTGCTTCCTATGGTGCACCAAGGGCAACACCTTCATGGCAGCTGAAAGAACAACAAGCTTCAGTGCTTAACCCAGTAGATGGGGATGTTTGGATGAATGATCAGAGTCAGGTACCCGCAATTCTTCTTTTTCTCGACTAATACAGTGACATAATGTTATAATGAATGTTGAAGAAACGAAATTAATTTTTGGACCCTATGATTTAAAACATGTTAAAAAAATTACAGTTTACTGTAATAAAAACTCATTCTACGAAAAGAATGATCACTGTAACTACTTTTTATATGATAAGCAGTTGGAAATTATGCCATTTTACTGTGGATGTATCAAATAAAAACAAAAATTTCTGTACTCTGTGAGCTTCATCGATGTGTTTATTGTTAAATATGGTATGACAGCATTGACTTGGATATTTGTTTAATTATGATTGGCTGATTTACACAGTAGCAAGCACACAATAGCAATAGAAATGTAAACTAACAAATGCTGTAATTAAAATTATCCAGTTGTTACATTCTAGTAACATTCCATGTATTGTTTGGAAAGCAATTGATACTTCAATTTTTGTATCTACACTTATTTGACTCCTCTCAATTGCAGTGTTCATATATTTTAGATGGTGGTGTTATTGTTGTTCATAATTTATATATGCACTACTATTTGTTGCAGCAACTTGCTCAACCACGACATGACGAATGGAATAAATTTGTGTACACTCTGCAAGAACTGAAGAATAACCAAGCAGATGAAGAAATCGATAAATTGAATCTGAGCCCTTCAGGACCATCCAGTCTTGGAAATTTGGCTTCTTTGTCTCCTAACCCATTACGTTAGTCATTTGTATATAAATAGCTATTTACATTTATTTATATTTTCTTGAAAGAGGCTTTGAATATCTTCATAGTCACGGGCAAGATTGTTGTGGGTGTGCAGATGATGAGAATGTATCCAAAAGTGAGATTATTTCCAGATTTTTTTTTTTTTTTTTAATTTACTTTAGAAACATAAACAGGTACAGTTTTGTTGTGTAATCTTCTCCAATTTTAGTATGTTACTTTGTTACGTACTACATACTTTCTTTTCATTAAAAATAAAATTCTCGAAAAAAAAATGTGACGTCAACTTGTCTGTGATGTCAACTTAATGAATGTTGCAAGGTCCCACACTTTAGCTCATGGATGCATTCCATTGCAATATGAGTGAATATTTTCATATTCATGAATTTTACCGTGTTATTAGGACAACAGACATTCCTGAAAATGGACTAATACACGCCAACACAATGCAACATAAGAATTACATTTTTTTTATTCCATCAGCAATCAAACTAAATGGCTTCGATTTGTTTGTGAAAGCCATTATTTGTTACGTTTATGAAATTATTTCTTGAGCATTTAACATTCTTTATGTATATATTGTTGATTTATTGTGCATAGCCTGTCGTGTAAATTCCATTGGAGTTATTTGTTATGTATTTTATGCCACAATACAATTCGTCCTTCACAACACTTCAGGGTGAAAAATATAATAAAATGGCGTTATTATTATATGTCTCTCTAGAAATTATTATATTACTTCTTTTAGAAGTATGAGAGTTCAGCATGACTTGCTTAAAAGGTCAGTTACTGTTTTCTTTGAAAGTGAATGATCAAGTGTTTGTTACATATTGGCAACTCACACTGTATGCCCACATTACAGGAACATCTTCCTACCTGCTCTCCATTTACTGAACCTAAATGAAATGGGTTATGCTTTCAGTCACCTATCAGCTTCAAAACCAAAGTAACCAGTGATAAATTACTTGTTGCCTTCGCCTCCACGTTGATGCTAGTGAATTTTAAAGATTAGGAATACTGTAGTTTATATATTGCAATTTTGATTTGTACATACTGCAATTATTTTCATTAATAATTTATCAGTATCAGGGCCCTTAAGAAATATGTAAATACTTGTATTGATAGTGTAAAATAATTTATTGGCAGGAAGTAATTTTGTTACAGGATATTATATTAAGCTATGATTTAATACCAATTACTGATTATTTTGAAAGAGGAAACAGCTTGTTTTGGAAGTACTAATATAATTAGAATTCAGTAGGCTTTGCATTTGTAACATACGGAAATTAATTTATATTTCACGTGAAGATAATTCGAAGGTCATAAGATCAAGTGTGCTATATTTGACAGTAATTTTTATTATCTGTTGTTTGAATGATTATAAATAGTGTTTGATGCCAAGAAATACGTGTTCTTTGGAAGTTCAAGCTTCTCTGAAAGAAGTTCTGTTACATTATCATCTGTAGGATTTTTAATATGTGTATATATACAGTATTGAGTGTTGGTGGAATGACAGTATTCTTGATGCTTCAACACTGTTGATAGTGGACAATATGAAGTTCTTTTTTTTTAGTGTGTTGAGAATGTATTCAATACTTTTAAATATCATGAAAAATAAGTATGCTGGCAGTGAGAAGAACAATATGCTTGCTTACTTTTTTTTTTTTTTTTTTTTTGCCTTCCTCTCCCTTCGCATCCTTCATGGGTCCATCTACAGGTGCTAGCTTGATATATTATGCACTGCATCCATCTGGCTTATTGTGTTAGTCCTTGCAGTATTTGGCTGAGCCACTCCTTAACAAGATACTTAAAATGTGGATATTTGGTACAAAAATGGGCTAATTACTTTGGAAGAATTCTGTTATAAGCAGTTCATGGGTGATGTTAATAAAATTCCATAGGATCAGATTGAAATGATTTTGATCGAGGTTGAATTTACTTTATATCTAGAGAAATTTGTGTAAAGAAACAAATAGGATTAAAATATTTTTAACTAAATTTAAAAAGAATTGCCTTCTTATTACTTTGTCTCCTTAAAGTATCATTAATCTCTGAGAGAAAATCGCAAATTAACTTAGTACTGAATACAAAACCCAACATATGAGGAGTGCTCTGCAATAACAAGGTATGTACAAATACCTCGATATAGTCGGCACAATTAATGTATCAAAATAACAAACTCAGTAACGACATTTTGACGAATATTAGATGAAACTTACACATATAAACTATCAATAATACTAATTCAAAAACGCAGATTTGCAAAGGCATTTCTTTGTTAATGAAAACAATGTTAGATAATTTGTTTAAACAAAAGCCGCCCTAAATAAGGGTTCGATAGATCGGCCTACTAATCAATTCATAAAGAATAATAAGTAAACAAAACAATTTTGTGACACTTGGAAAGAAAAAGAAAAAACATTAAGATAAGAAAACGTAGGAAATCATTTACAATAAAAATTTTGTTGGGTACAAATGATTACTAATTATAGCTAAGGATGATTTTAACACGTGAGATCCTGTGGCATCAATCGTTGCATCAGAAATTTTATATTGTTTAAGTTGATTTAAAGTTTCACGTGGGATCGTGCCACGGGCACCGAACTGCCTAACACCCTCTTCTTACACATACCTTGTTATTCCAAAGCACTCCACATATGTCAGAGGAACAGCATTTATACAGACCAATAAAATGTATTTGTCAAAATATCAGTCAACAGCATTTATAGTATCAGTACATTCTCTGCATTTAGTTTAATGGAAGCATGTTGAATATTAGTTATAGCACATATTTCATTTTTGATATCAAGTGTTGAGTGTCAAGAAACTCTGATGTCCTTCCATTCAGTCATGAAGGTTGCAAAAGTTCTGACAGTTGCTTTTTTTATGAGATTTAATTCTGGGTAGATTCAGATGGAAAGCTTGTTTGAGATAAAATCTTCAGATAAACGAGGATCCAGTTCATTGCTTTCAGAGAGGAACATTTTTTTGTTTGCTACAAATCTTACTGTTGCCATTGCTACATAATTATATTGAGAGGCAGGAATTGTGGAAACCAATTTAGTATACTTCGTCGTTGTGTATTTGGTATGCGACAGTATTATGCTGCTTTATTAAACTAAGAATTTTATATTGTGTTGCATAATACTACAGCAATACAGTCAAAACTTCTCCACATATTTTTGTGGCAGCTATAATATTGCAAGTAAACTTCCATCTATTTTCTTTTTGGACGAGGAATGTTTGTTTGTCTCTATCATTTATTGAAACACAAGATACAAATCTTACAAAAGTTAGTTTTAAAAATTACATTCAAGAGACAATACTTCTGATTTTCGTCAAAATTAAATTTTTGAAGTGCTGTAATTCAAGTATGTTGTATTGAAAATATGGTTTAAATGCCTTTTTTGAAATTTTGTGTTTAATCATAAACAAAAAATAAGTGCATCTTAGTTGTAGAATTACTTTTACCTGTAGTTACGTAATTCATCTTGTGTTCCAGTAAATGTGAGCTTTGAAATGTTACATTAATAACACTTTTCGTTTATAAGTACCAATGAAGCTATATGTGCTTAAAGAGTTAAACTGACTTAGTGTAACATTACAGTAATTTGTTAATTATTTACATTACCCATTAAAAAGGAGAACCATTAAATAAACTTGTGCTCTGTTTTAATTTTATATTTTGAGAGATTTCTTTTGGATTGTACCATTAATACCTATGTGTCACTCATGTTTTCCCACTTCACTACTCTTTAGTTTAACCTTAGCTTCCGTAATCATTTCCGATCATTCTGAACTTTAATCTCCATTTTGTTATTTCCAAGATCCACATATGAAAACAGTTCTTGGAAGGCATTTGTCTTTAATTCTTGAGACATTCCAACTATTCCAGTCTTTTGTATGATTTTGCTTACAGTAGTCGTCCTTGGTGTTCTAATAACAACCATACTTGCCATTAATAATAATAATAATAATAATAATAATAATAATAATAATATATTTTTATTGCTAGAATAAAGATACATAGTGTTTTTTTATACATAAAAATCACTCTAGCCTTCCCAGAAAGAGTACATACTCGTGCTCAGGGAGAATTCCCCAAAATTTTAAAATAAATATTTTATTAATTAAGAAAAATAAACACGTATTACAGTAATCAAAACTTTATATTGCCTCCCTAAACAACTTTTAATTGATTTTTTTTAAATAAGGAGCATTAGCGAATTTAATTTTTGGTAATTTAGCTTTTATCTTGTTATAGAGCCTTGGACTAGAGTTGCTACTGTGATTATAAGCTACAGTGTTGGTACATTTAGGTTCTGTCAAGCATATTTTGTCTGATCTTTTAGTTGTATATTTATGTGAATATAAATTAAATATATTACGGTTTTTATGTACGAAATTCAATAACACATCGTTATAAATTTTATAGATATTAAATACTTTAAATCCAGAATACACTGTACAACAGTTCTGAGGGATAATCAAGAGGCTTATTAAGATATATTTTTATTATTCTTTTCTGTAGCAGTGTTATTGGCATGAGGGAGGTACAAAAAGCACAACCACATCTTAATTAATTAACAATCCATCTGTTATAACAGATGGCCATGTAGGTCCGGAAAACAATTTAAAAAATATGCATATATGGAATAGAGAAAAATCAATACAATAGGTAGCAATCATAGTATGCAATATGCAATTTAGAAAGTTTAAAAATTAAACATTATATAAATGATTACCAGTATGTAAAATGCCTATATGGATTTCTTTAAGATATTGAAACAAATATTTTTAATATCTTGGGATGTCATATCATATTGTTTTAAAATGTCAGTAGTATATTTATATGCTGATCCGTGGGCACTAAAAAGCAAACCCCTCGCCTCCCATGTGCAATCAATTGCATTTGAGGAACACATGGGCGGTAAATGACTTATTTTTCCTGATCAACCGCTAAGGCTTGGGCTACATCCTTTTCGAACCATACAGTTGGGTCCAATATTACTACCATCCTCAGATATACAATGTACCATATTGAGATAGCAATCAATCTTCTTAATGTATCCAGCTGTTTGCTGACAACATATATTCCACTATAGTCTATTCAGTTGTTGTTTTTCACGAGAAATGAGGGGTATTTTGATCGGTGTTCATTATAGATGCCTGTTGCTAGTAGCCAGAGTTGGGGTGTAGTCAATATATACTATAGCATGTAAGATATTGCTTAAATCCAATAATTCCTTCCCACATGCTACAAGGAAATTATCCCAAGAAATTACATCCAGTCTCACAGTACTCAATATCACCGAATCAGCAAATATTTTGAACAAGTACGGCACTGTAGATACGCGAAAAGTACGGCAAGTATTAAGAGAAAAAGCATTTGAGAACTGGAGCCAGAAAAAACATAAAGGCAAAGGCGTGCTCTTATACCAACAATATACTCCAGCCAATAAGTGGATCCGGAATCATAAGGGTAGTGAGTGAAGGGAAGCAATCAAGATGAATGCGAACGTGTCAACTGTGCGTAGTGTACCTGGCAGGTCTTTGGGCAGTAACCTCTGTCGACGTTGCGACAGGGAGGTAGAAACCCTTGCCCATGTCCTGGGAGCCTGTCCATACGGTGAACTTCTACGAAATACGTGGCATCTTACAGTAAGATCTATAATAGCAACTGCCTTAAGGAACAAAGGTTATTCAGTATATGAAGAAGTACACGGCATATCCAGTGAGGGCAGTAATGGAAAAATCGACATAATTGCATTTAAACCTCCCTCTCTTGAAGGTTACATCATAGACCCTACTGTGAGATTCGAATCACACGAACACCAGCCAGAAGAAGTACATGAGGAAAAAAGGAATATATATGAGCCTTCCATCAGTTTCTATAAGGACAAATACCATCTGGAATCCATCGTTATTACAGGACTAATGATAGGAGCCCATGGGACCATACCCTGGTTCCTAGTCGACTTCGTGTAAATCTTTTGGCCTGCATAAAAGTATTTTAAGAGATCTAACAATTGCAGCACTCAAAGGCTCAATAGCTATTTTCAGGCATCATACATATGGACCATGACTAATTCGCATCTCCTTGACGTTAGTTCGTTTAATATCATGTGTTTCAATATAATTCAGATTGTTATTTTTCACTCTTAACAACAATTTATCTAAGCCTCGAGGCATTTACTCTATTCTATCATGGTACTTTTTGTCGATGGCAACCTGTAATGGTTACAGGAAGAAATTAAATCAATTATTGTAATATAGTTTGTACTAATGCGAGGTAAATCATTCGTAAAGTATGGATAGTCAAATAATTTTGTAGGATTATATCTAAATAAAAATTACCAGCTGTTTGACAGCTAAAGAATGGACGACAAACAGGATAGTATAAAAATATCATATGGAAGAAGAAAAAAGAGAAAGAGCCATTATAGGATAGAGGCATCAATTTCAAGATGAACCAGAACAGATCAATAAGCCGAAGCTGTGGTTGTGGTGGCGGTATCACTTGTGCTGCCCTATTTGATGCACTGTGCATGTTCGCAAAGTTATGACCAAACCATTTGAATCATTTCTTTTTTATGCAGTTTCTAGAAGTGTATGACAACATTAATTTTGGCAATCAAAGAGTCCATTCCTTGAATGCACTCCTTGCTCTCAAATTACTTAAATTTGAATTTAATGAAATATAGTTATTGTTTTCAGTGTTGTAGTAATCTTCATTCTCTCAATTTATGTGACCAAAGAATATTGCGAAGAATTCAAAACTACATAGTATGAGGGAAAATGCCCTACAGTTTGAGTGATCAGAAGAGCTCGAAAGTATTTTTGTAACTGGAAAATAAATCATATGGTAGAAACCTCGCCTAGAGGAATATTATCTTCCTTCAAAAATGCAGATGCTGCTGTTGGTGGATCTCACCCATCCATTCTGTGTGAAAATTATTGAGTATTTAGACATGTGAGGTACGGTACATAATTTGTAAGTCTTCAAGGGTTTCTTCAGTGGAATGAAATCAATATCAGTTTCCATGTCATAATTTTTACTTTTCATTAGTTTCCTCATTTGGGTAAATGTTAAGATGGCACAACACAACAGCGAGGATTGTGACAAGGTTAGATTGGATTAGATGAGGGGATAACTAAATTACAGGAGGCTGAGGACTGTGACAAGATTAGAGTGAGTTAGGAAAGGAAGTAGTTAAGTGATAGGAGACTGAGTAGCCTAATGTGTAGAGTGGATTAAATGAGTGACTAGTTAAGTGACAGGATATCGAGAACTGTGACAAGATTAGAATGGGTTAGATTAGGGAATAGCTAACAAGCAAACATTCTGATGGGGACAGATAAAAAAACTTGACTTTTAAGGACATCACCAGTGAATTTTAGTAGGGTACCTCTTGCTCCAAACAGGAGGCCTCTCATAATCCATTGATTAATTGGAATTTTATATTTTTCTGACAGGAATAGCAGGCAGGGTTCGTAGATGGCAGAATACAAACTCAGAAGTTAAAAATATAATGCAACTATATTAATAAACGCAAATTTTATGAATTATGCATGACTAGTAGAACTGAAATTTGAATCACCCGCCATTATTGTAAAGCCCACAAACATATGTATTTAATTGACTTCAATTGCGATAGATGGCACGTCATATTGTCACTGTAAACCATCGAATTGAATATCTCACATGGAAAAACATCTTCCTAATTACATTCACAAACTCTGTGGAGTGAGTTGTGACGATGTATCCTGTTCCGGTTTACTATATTTTTAGATTGTAAAATATGGTGGTTTGTGTGTAATGGTAGTTGTTTGGGTTTCTATGTGTAGTCGTCTCATCGAGAGATTTACATTTGTTGTTGGTAAGACGGTAAGTCTCCCAGTTTTTTTTAGTAGAGCATTTGCTTAGATTATTTTGAATAATGGTCTTGTATTAGCTTTAACTTTATAAATACGAACTATGAGTATACATATGACTGGAAAGAAGATTGAGATAATGTTATAGTTACATAATTTAACAATAATTATCGTAGATCTATGATAGACAATTTGAATTTAATAAAATATATGTTGTCTCTTTTTTGTTTACAGCGTTTTAAGAATTAAAATCACATAATGACGGTAACAAAATCACTTCATCGACCACGGTGCTTTTTTGATATAGAAGTGGGTGGGCTACCCATGGGACGTATTATATTTGAGTTATTCTCAGATTTGTGTCCCATAACGTGTGAAAATTTTCGGGCTTTGTGCACCGGAGAAAAGGGTATAGGTAAGACAACAGGCAAACCGTTGCATTACAAAGGAATAATCTTCCATCGCGTAGTTCGTGATTTCATGATACAAGGAGGAGACTTTTCCGTTGGGAATGGTACTGGAGGGGAGTCAATCTACGGAGGAACGTTTGCAGGTAACAAATTAATAATATTATTACATTATACATTGTGTAAGAATGCAAAAATACAATAAAAGCCAGATGTAACGCTGCTGTCGGTGACGGGGAATGTATTTTTAACTCCCGCGGTATACCTACATAAATTATCTTCTGTATATCGGAAAGTGACCTATATGTATAATTTTACATAAAATTTATATAATCAAAAATAGAAATAAATGTCCATACCAGTTATAGACCTAATTTTTAATATGAAACACGAAATACATTAGTTACACTTTGCCGCCACCGGCATAGCTCAGTCGGCTAAGGTGCTTACCTATTAATACGAGGTTACGCTCGAGCGCGGGTTCGATTCCCGCTTGGATTGATTGTATAGTTGTCCCGGTTTTTTTCCGAAGTTTTCCCCAACCGTAAGACTCAGGAATTCGCTACCTGCTAGCATCAGGGACTGTCGAAATAAAATTGAATTCAAACGCAAACTTACTAGACACTTGGTCAGTAATTGAGATTCGTTCAGACATGGTTTCTTGTAAATAGTTCTCTTAATCTGTCAAAATATTTCAATATCTGGTAATTTCATTACTAGAATTTTGTTATTGTAACACAAGAAAGTTCTTATCATACATATTCCGAAACAAAAAATATTCTTTGTTCTTAATTACTATCACTATTACACTCCTACCACGTCATACTACTTTTGACCAATAAAACTGTACGAAAGGACGTATTTCAACCAATCATGGCTACTTATCGCACAATTTTATCGCGTCCCTAGCATTTGTTTCTTTGTTTGCCAACATTTGAAACTGCGCTGGTCTGGACGTCAAAAATATATATAAAATTACAAACCACTCCAGTCGATGCACAGCAGTTTCAAATATGACTCGCATTGGCATTCAAGAACAAGAATTAATAAAAATCACTGATCATACCACTACCGTCTGTATCTTTAAACTGCCTGCTCTATGCTAACCTTTCCGCGTAGCCAGTCACATCATAGATGGCAGCACCGAACACCGCAAGTCAACTATGAATATCTATACGTTCCACATAAGTATTATGTGTTTTAGCCCTTAATTAGATCATATTGAAGTATATAAACTTTACGTAGATGTAAAATCTTACCTGGTAAATATAATAAAGATTCCTGAAGACCAAGAACCCCAGTTTATAACTTCAGAATCTTTCTGGACGAAGGTTTTGAATGGCAAACGGAACGGGACACTTTTTGCGTTCTTCTGTTTCCTATGTTAGTTAGCAAAGGTCTAACAAATTTCTTTACCAGTAACTCACTGATTATCTGTTGGTGATTTTGCTCCCCACACATCAGCAATGTGCACTGCGTTAATGGCAAAGTGACGTAAGTAGAAATAGTTTGCACTAAGCAGCTGGACTTTTTACAATAAGGCAAAGCAGCTTCAACAAATTCCTGCAGGTGTTTGATTAAACCTACAAAGCACGGTTTAGGATACTTAAGTCCTCCCCTGTCCTGGTGACGAATTATGTCCATTAATGGTGTCGATACCTTAGGCATGGAAATATTGCTGATGCACATGTCGCAATTCACTCTTTCTTCTATCACGCGCACTAAATATCCACATACCAGAGCTTGTGAAACTGTTTGTAAATTGATATCTATCCTACAATCAGGAAGTCGAAGTTTGTCCAGAATACACAATACATGATCAGGAAGAACTTGGTCGGAACAATGATTTACGTCCCCATTGACAGAACTGTTGCCTTCTGAGTTGATGGCTGTCCCACAATAATCATATATATTGTTCGCGACATTTGCAGATTTCGAAGGTGTCATGAGCCCAGATTTGACAATTCTCTTGATTGCGAATGCTGCCGTACGTGCGTCAGTCATGTCATTGCTTCCACCACCCATTCTGACAGCACTAAATAAAGCTTCCACAGGATCGCTAGAGAATCTTCTGGTGAGGACATAAAAAAAACCATTGTCAAGAAGGTGGACTACACACTGAACCGTGGAATTAGCTGTAAACAAAAGAGCTTCAGCCGTTTCCTTTGTTAATCCTTGCAGACTGGCTCGTTTAGATTCAATCTGAATTTTCTCTATATAGTGACAGAAATCTTCTTTCAACCATTGTAGTCTTTCTTCATTTGCTGCATAGAAATGCATAGAATCAGGATTGTTTTGCCGTAGATGTTGAGTTTTATCACTTACATCATGCACTGTAAAAAATTTATACATGCATTTCATGAAATTTATTGTTGAAGTGGCGTCTGCAAAATTCAAATTAGTGACAAATCGAGTGTGATTGTCCTTCATGAACTCTATTGTGGCGGTCACCGCAGGGGAGAAAATCTGAATGGCAGAAAGAACATTCATCTTCTCGAAAGAGGTCGGTTCTATATGTTTTCTTGTCAAATATCGAACAGGCTTAACAGTCAAATCTTTCTGTAGACGATAAATTTCCTTCAAGTATTTTGAACTTATTATCCCTTTGCCATCAGCCACTTCCCTATCCAGAAATTGCGACCTCACATTTTTTATGATGTGACAATAATCGAAACTTAGAAAAAGTTGTCTCTGCGGATGGCAGGGATGTGGAACACAAGTTCGGAGTTCACCATTACCAAAATGTTTAAACATAGAATGGTTGGTTCTATGGTTATCTGTCACTAATCTCAAGACATGAAAGCCACAGTCTTCTACAGCTCTGATTACTTTTTCAGTCAATAGAAAAAGATCAGGGCCCTGTAAACTCCTCACAAGAAAATAAGCTGCTGGGATGCTGTACTTGGTTGAGAGTCCAGTCACGACAAAACAGAGTAATTTGTTTGCTAAAGTAGGATTAAGGCCAATACATTCATCATAAACCCCCTCAGCATTGACAACTCCGAAAAACTTATCACTCGCTCTATCATATAGCAACCTTTCTTTGATTGCCATTTCATCGGCTATTATAGATACTATCTTTTCCATTGGTTGGAGACTTTCACATTCAGCCCTAAGTCTGCATTTAATCAGTGGTGAAATTCCAGCATCGCAATCAGTATTTCCTATATACCTGTCTAAAGTGGAGCGCGAAGGAGCTGACAATAATTTGGAATTTCGGGCATGTTCATAACCCTTTGGGGATATTGATCTCCATGCTATACAATAGCGAATGCTCAACTCTGACCATTCCGGTTTTTTTCGTCCAAAATTATTTAATTGGTCCATTAGATATACGGCTTTGATATCCTTTTTGCCCGCAGCATCTTTCAGAGCCATGACCTTATTAATTTCAGTGTGACTATATGACTGTTTTTTTTCGTTTTGAACATCATTTTCCAATTCCATAATTTTCTTTTGTAGCCTCAGAATTTTGGAACGAAGCCTATTAATTTCTTTCGTTTGATACAGACTTGCACTATTTCTTGTATCAATATTGTCTACTTGAATGGCTACGTCACATTTAGTATTTGTAACTTCATCTTGGATATCGATTCTTGTGTCGTGAGAGATAGTTTCTGAAATAATCAAAGAGCGTACTTAAATTAAGAAATTCATACTTTTGTATTTAGGATTTTACATAAAATGAACATTTTTTAAAAATATTAAATAGGCCTACATACCGTAGTCTATGTCGATGCGAATTTCGTTCTTTGCTCTGGAGACAGCAGGTTCCTTTCGCGATTTCTTCTCTCTTGGTTGTAGGTAACACGGGTAATTTGGAAATTTGCTTGGTATGACACCAGGTTTTAAAATTTTCCTTGCACAATTTTCTCTATAGTCTTCTGTGCGAAAGTGGAGACTACAAACACGAGAATGGTCGGCGGGAATCCAACTACTACCCTTACACGCGCCTTGTCTAGAAATTGCCGAAAGCCACTTTTCTCGAAGTTCCTTAGCCGATGGTATCTCATGATATCGTATACCTTTAGACTGAGAACTTCGTTGATTCGATTTACATAATGGCACACAACAATTTACCATTTTCAAAAACCGAAAATAACACTAAAATAATGAATGCACAACCACGTGCAAGACATGTGCTATTAGTACTGATGCGGTGTTCACTAGTGTACTCTGACGGCAGATTGTAGAAATACTTCTGCACGCAACTTTCCATACAAAACTTAAGCATAGAGCAGGCAGTTTAAAGATACAGACGGTAGTGGATCATACCTATGCATCTTCTGAAATCCGATTTACAAATAAATGAAGAGCACCATTCGGAAATCCTAAATAAGTTGAATACACCATGTAGGCCTAAATCAACGAGTTCCACTTCTATTATGCACACGTCCAATATAACATCAATTGAACCACCAACCACATTCAAATTTGAAAATTGTACATTCAATAATTATTCCTTTTAAAATTATTTTTTATGTCCTTGTGTTAATTAAAACTTTTCTAACACTTGTGTATATTAGTTAGGTTATGTTATAGCTTCTGCTCTGAGAGGATAAAAAGAACTTCTGCTATATGATATTATGGATAGTCACGTATCAGAGATTGGTTAATATTAAGATTTATTGAATAGTAATCATTACAGTGTCTGTATAAAGACACTACTGCCATCTAGCATGCATCTAGCGTAATATTTGTAATGTTGAGATGGTACAATAATACATTTGAAGACAGTTGTATTTTCGTAAGTCAATTAATATTTTATTGTATTGGAGTACTTCGTTACTTCTAATCTTTATATACTTTCTTCTAATCGTGTTATAGTCAATTAAATCCCACTCGAGTTTTGATTTTCTCTAGATAAATCTGCTGGTGTTCCACTCGCAGATTTATCGATAAAATCAAAACGTCTAGTGAGATTACTGTTGATAAATTGTCTAGCTTTCATTAATCAGGTAATCTTTTCGTACTTTGATTTTTATTGTAATTGTAAACTTAATATTGATTGTAATTTTATTCTTCATATTGTAGTTGTAATCCCCTGGTAGAGGGGCAGAGAAGGCCTGACGGCCTTATCTCTACCAGATTAAATAAATAAATAAATATTAAATACTAATGCCAGGTAATTATGGCCAATCCTCAGCCTCATCTCGCTATCACCAATCCCCACGACGCTAAATAACCTAGTAGTTGATACAGCGTCGTTAAATAGCCTAATTAAACTTTGCCACTGCTCAAACCACTGTAAGCCTAGAACTACCTAACTTACTTTCAAATCTAAGTGAGAATTTCAAATGGGACTGTAAGTTATATAATTATTGTTTTACATTGTGTACATTGCAAGCAAACTACAAGAAATACAGAATTTTCACCATTGATGCGAAAGAAATTCATAAAATTGATATTCTCTGATAAATATATTTTTTTTCGACATACATTCCACCGTGATCTATCGGTTTGTGCTGTACTTATCAGGCTTTTATTGTATACCAAATAGTTTTTGACAGTAAGCATAACAGTAAAGTTGATAAATAAGGTCTAATGTTGCATTCAACATTTATTTATAATTCTCCACACAGTATACATTTTCATTGTTGAAGATCAGATTTAACGAAGGAAAAACTTAACAAGATATGTCTGACTTGTTTATTATTAAAGCAGCGTCACTAGTGACAAGGCCATACAAGCTATGTGTAACAAAAGAGAATCGAAATGTTGGTAATAAAATTCGTGATTACAGTCTTTAACGATTCATTGCTCTAGTCAAATAAAAGATTTACAGAGCAAAACAGCAGTGCTTTTAATGCACTAAAAGAAAATGCACTTTTTCGAGAATATCATAAGATCATAACATATTGCAGTGAAATGACGGAGAAATATGATGTGGTCCAGGGAATACCATTGAAAAAGACAGTATGTCTAATTGATACTAATGTAACTCCTTATCAAACCCCGCCTAATCTTATCACTAGAGCTGGAATTCATATGTACAGACTCAGAAACAAAATTTTCCAAGTTCCATGCTTACTGAGCATGCGCAGTATGTTATAACTGGAACTTGGAAAAGTCAGTTGGCCAGATTTTGTTTCTGGGTCAGGTCTCTGTTACGTTTCAGAATTTTGTGAATCAGGCTTAAAAATCCTAACCAATACCACATCCATTCAGGTATACTCAATGTTATTCTTAACTTTTACTACATATAAATCCCAGCTCTTCTTATCATTGACTCTAATATATCTCCTCACCAAACCTTACCTAACGTCTCTAACAGTAGCACTACCTCTCAGTAATGTTGTGACCGAGGGAGGGAGAAAGAAAAAAATTTCTCCTAGTAACAACGTCACAGATGAATATCATACACATATGAGGAGCATCGTTTCAAAACGTATTAAGTCCCCCAGTGGACGAAATTAAATTTGTTACTTTCTATTTATTTATCTTTCATACTGTGAAGTCTGATGGTTCCAAGTCGTCATATTTGTAAACTGTTAAACCAGTACTTAAAAATGGTTTTGTGTAGTGTTTTGAAAACTTTCTCCGGTTTACGAGTAATCCAGTTTTTCGTCGTTCATGTAAAAAAAATTGTAAGGGGCACATAATACGTTTTGAAACGATGCTCCTCGTATATTGGTGACATTGCATACTTGGTTGTCATCGTAATAGCACGGATGAAAGCTGCGATCCCTAATTCTCCTGTTTAGCAGGAAAGAAATCCAATTTGGTATCAACCCAAGCAGGATTCGAACCCACATCTGAATGCAACCTTATAACACAAGTCCCACTCAATAACCTCCAGACAATGCCAGTGACATTTTCGTTCTTTGATGTTGCAAAATTGTATACTGTTAAAGACTTTTTTATTTTGTGTATGTTTAAACACATTTTTTTTTGTCAGTTTGCCTGAATTCTTGAATCTACAAGGTCATTCTTTTCGTCCACTGCAGCTAACATCAAATGTCAAGTCGTATTGTCAGACAAGGGCTTTTTTTTTGGCTGTCTGTCTGTGGCTATTCTTTCTACATTATGGATGGTGAACTCGTATTGTAAACAGTGCAGTCAGCAGCAACTAAGGTAGCAGGAGAAGCTAACTCTCTGGAAGAGGCTGTTTCCCAATGCTGCTCTACATGATCTCTCCATTGTCTTTTCTAACTTGATGTATCCTCCACTATATTGCTGATTTGTAACTCATTTTTGATGGTCTCATTTAAGATATGATCTCTTTGGGTAACCCCCAGTAGTGATCTAAGAAAACGTATTTGTTGAGCTTCTATGTTTTTTTAACTGTCCCAGTTTCAGATCCATACACGAGCATTGGTTTGGCTATTGACTTACGTAGTCTTAGTTGCAGAGCCTTTGACATTTAAATAACATAAAAAATCAAAAGAGAGGTGAGGTAGAACCTCACACATAACAATTTACAATTTAACCCGAGCACTACAGATGCTGTATGTATATTCACTGCTGCTGATATATGATTTAGGAACTTGATATAATGCATTATATACTGTATGTATTTTTTTAATAACTTACATCTATAACCTAAATGTTTCTGCAAACTTTGTAACTTCCGATGTGGTTTTCATTAAAATGCCATGTATGTATATCGCGTATCCCCCTTGTCAGTCAGTATGAAAAATATCCGAACAAAACTGAATGAATTATTTATTAGGAATAGTAAATTGATTATGAAAATTATATGTTAATGTTAATGAAGTATGTTACTGATAAACATGATATTGATATTTGTGCCTGTATAGTTTGTTCTGTCACATGAAAGTCCTTGCTTGTTGCCCATAACTCCTAGCTTAATATCAAAATCTATTGACATAATGACAACCTTTTACCTTTCCTTCTCCAACACATTACAGTTATCGCATATCTTGACAACTACCAGTGTTGCCATTGACTTCATGCTTCAAGTATGTATATGAGTTCGATTAAAGTTAGGTGGAAACAGTTTAACATCCCTATATTGTTATAGCATAAAGGTACACAGAATTGCGCCTTATCACATACATAGTATTTTTGAGACTGGTATACAGGACTGTACAAAACAGAGCAGAAGTGACAACAGGTTTTTAAATAATACATACACAAAGATTCCTTAAATGCATCATCCTATGTGCTGCAGTAAGATTTCTTATTGTAAGTGATTATAAAATATTGATCAGGAGACATTTATAAGCAAAGGTTTTCTTATGATGGAACAAAGTATATAATTATTATAGTTTGCTAGCATGTGTGTTTGCAGGTGTTCTTTTCCTTCCTTCCTTCCTTCCTTCCTTCCTTCCTTCCTTCCTTCCTTCCTTCCTTTCTTTTTGCCAGACTATTTTCATGTGCTACACATGTATTTTGATTTCTTTCTTTCAGATGAAAATTTCGAACTTAAACATGACAAACCATTCCTACTCTCAATGGCAAACCGAGGAAAAGACACTAATGGATCTCAGTTTTTTGTGTAAGTTTATCTGTTACTTATAATAATTGACACAGTCGTTTGTTTAAAATACAAGCTGCTATATTAAAATAATGAAATTGTTAGCAATATACAGTTGTTGACTCAAATAGTGTAGAGACAAGCACTTTAATTCTTTCTTATGTAATTTTAAATTGACAGTGTTGAGTATGAATCTCTGACATGTTGGAGACCTTTAAAATACTATGGAATGTCATTCAACAAAGTTACGATATGCAAACAGAACTTGATGTTACATTTAAAGAAAATAGAAGTTCTAGAATAACCCTTTTGTATAAATTATAATATTGAAGGAAACTTGAAGTGAAGATCGTATGCAATTTAAGTATTTTTCATTATTATTTAGTACACCTACACCTACTTATGTGAGCATTTTGCGTGATCTATTCTCCATTATTATTTGTTTATCCTTATCAAATATTTCTACTGCATTTTTTATATGTCACCTTTCTGTTTTTGTGTCCAAGTCTCCATATAAGTATCAGGAGATTTCTATTTGTCTAGTAATTCGTAAAATACTGTGTTTTTTCCTTCCTCTCATGCTCTAGTGTTATTCACATGTAAAATGATACATTCATGTCTGTTTTCGTTCTTGATACTATAGTTCTTTTAATTACTTCTATTTCTGACCTCCATTTTCTACTGCTAATATGACAACACCACAACATGATCCTTTATGCTAGATTACTTCATTGTAGATCATTGTCTAGTCTCACATGCTTTAATTTAATATAAAAATGGTATTTATAAATTTTGATTCTTTATTACATGACTTCATTATTGTTCGTTGCTGTGAGTGTTGAGTTTAAAAAGAGACTTTTCAGATGTATACTTAATCATTATATTATTTAGTATTATTGTGGCCTAGTCAATACTCTCGTGAACTGCAACTATTCTTTAGTACCACATCCACTTTCGAAGTAATCTCCTGCACTTATGTACATTGTGCTCCAGCCAGAATTAATGCAGTTATTGGTAACAGTCTAGAAAGACTTTTGTAGGAATAGACAAAAGGATTTGTGTTGCAGATGTTACCAGTTCCCATACCAAAGAGAACCTACATCCGTGAAGTTGGTCTTTCATATGAAGATATTTGAAAAAAAAAATTGCAGAATGGTAACTTGTGGGGGTATGGAGGATGTGACAATGTTGTGTTCTCTTCGTTTAGCCATCCCACTTTGGGCAAGAACAGATGTATGTGTTGGGGCATTTCAAGTAACAGGAGATAATAAATTCTTGCTTTGCTACAATTCTGATTGTTTCCAATGAGTTGACTGACATAGACATTGCAAGTTGCTCATATATAATTGAGTAATTTACTGGACTTAGGTCATTTTGCATTCGTGCATATATGCCCTTCTTCCTGTAAATCCCACTGTAGCACCGTCGGAAATGAACTTTACATGCAAAATTTCCAGACAGCTTTTCTTCTTCATTGTTAGGACAACCTGAAAAAGATCTTTGCCATATACTAATTTGGTCCATACACGCTATCCATAGGGATTAAACTTGTCTATAAGTTGATTGGAATAATCCCCTTCAAACTTTAGGAGCCGATGAACAGTTTCTTTTGTGTGTACAACTATTTTCAGTTCAGACATCTTTGAAGGGTATGCATTGAAATATTTGCTTTCTTATACATGGGATCATTAATGATGACATACAGTAGAACCCCTTTTTAACGAATCTCTGGAGGATTACTTTTCTTTTCCTTAAAAGGGGCTTTACTTGAAATGGGAAGGAGAAGCTAAATAACTAGTACTAACATTAGACTATACTAGTGTCTTGTGCAGCAAATGCTGCAAACTAAGTTCATTAGACGTTCAAATAAACATTTTTCAAATTTATTTTCAACAAGAATACCAGACATTCGGAAAGTTATTTGCTTCCATAACAATGAAAGATACTGTCTCGAGCCAATACTGAAGAGAACCACGCATATAAATATCTACACCGCACCGCCATTAAATATATGAAAAAGACCCAACTCCACTTGATTAATAATTATAAAAATATTTGATTTTTAATAATATTATCTTACGTAAGTTTTATAGCTTTCAGTAAAATATACTATATATACTATATAGCCGCCACTCAGTAAAATATAGAAATCAAAATCTAATTTAAGTTATTCTCTACATCTACTTATATAACCCCAAAACGTTTCACTTTCATATCATCAATATAGCATTAATATGTATAATTAATGAAAAATAGTCGCATCATGGCATTAACTACAATAATATTTCATTTCTGATGATAATAATGTCATCAAACCACCTCAAGTTTTGTAGTTTTTAATATCCAATACACAGCTGTACCCAGAAAATTACACACCACAGAATCGAACCTGTAAATTATTTTTAGTAAGTTATGTTTTTAATAACCTATTTAATTTGAGCTCTAAATATGTCAGCATTCTTGCAGATCATAGCCTTCGGTGTAATATTGTTTACTGTAGTATGTGTTTTGTTTTATTCTGAAATGCAACACGGCTGACTTGATGCTCGCTTCGCTTCTCCTTTACAAAAAAGCGAAGGGTATATCAAGTCGGCCGTGAATGCTATTAGGTAGTTCTCAAAACTGACGACAAATGGATTTTGGAAAATAGGAAAATTATGTTTAAAAATTGACATTTCACTGAAAACTACTATTTTTCCGAAAAACTTTGAGTTCCAAGCTTCAAAATGAGGGGTCATTCATTAAAATCCGTCCAGCTGTTTGTAATTTCCATTACAAGTTCAAATTATAATAATAATAATAATATTTATTAATACTATACACTTGAGCTACATTAGGCATTGCAGCCCGAAAGAGCAGAAGCTCGTGCTCGGGCGCAGTTCAGATCAGTTATACAAAATATATCACAAAATTACGAGAGTTCATTGAGCACAATCACATTAATAAATGGTAAAATACATACAGCATGTAATAACAGGGTCTATATACAAATAGAAAATACAGAAGTACATGAATATTAGAGTAACAATTTTAACTCAATTAGCTTAAACAATTAAATAATTAATCTGATTTGTTTCTTAAATCTATGTGTGTTAAGTGTACTTAGCTCAGGGTAAGCTCTAATTAATGTATTATATATTTTGGGTCCAAAATTTCTGCTGTGTTTTAATCCAGCAGTTGTGTGGCATTTGGGAGTATTTAGAAAGAAACTGTAGTTTTATCTCGTCTGGTATTCATGAGGATCATATTTAAATTTATTGTGGTTTTTATGGAAGTAAATCAGCAATTTTTGTTTATAAATTTGTTCTAGATTTGATACGCCAAATTCCTGAAAAATTCATTTTGTTGGGTAATCAAAAGGTTTATATAGACAAATTTTTATAATTCTTTTTTGGAGCAGATTTAAAGGACGGAGAGTCGATTTTGCCATTCCTCCCCAACCTAAAATACCATACTGAATTATTGATTGAAACAGAGCTAAGTACACAGTACGCAGAACATAAACAGGTAAATAAGAGCGTAGAATGGAAAATTTGTGGATTGTTTTACGCAATCTGTTACACAGAAAGGAGATATGCTTGTCCCATTTTAAATGTTGGTCAATAATAATGCCTAAATATTTAACTTGTGAGGATATACTCAAAGCGTTACATGAGCAAGTAGGTAGGTTACAATCATGTATAGTTATACTTATATTATTATTTATTTCTAGTTGCTCAAGGCCATGTGATGTTAATGAAAATGGTATTAATTTTGTTTTAGAAACGTTCAAAGAAAGTAAGTGAGCATCCAGCCATTCTTTAATAATATTAATACCACTGTTAGAATTTTGATAAGTTTCATTCCAATTCGAACCGCTAAATATAACCACAGTATCATCAGCATAAGAATACAGAGTACCAGAATATTTCTCAATGTCAATTTTAAGTAAATCGTTGATATATATTAAAAACAAAACAGGACCTAAAATCGTCCCCTGAGGTACACCTATATCAATGTTACGTGATTTACTAAGGTGATCATTTATTTTAGTTGCTTGAGTTCTGTTACTTAAGTAAGATTTAAATAATTTTAAAGCAATTCCATTAATTCCTAATCTATCCATTTTATTCAAAAGTATACTGTGATTGACCGTATCGAAAGCTTTTTGTAAGTCTAGAAAAATTCCTAGACATTTATTTCCTACATCTAATTCTTGAATTATTTTTGAGGTAACTGCCATAATAGCATCATCAGTGCACAAATTTTTTCTGAAACCAAATTGATTATCATTTAGTAGTTTATTTTTTTCTAAAAATGTTATTAACCGTGTTTTTATACATTTTTCAAATACCTTAGAGAGACTGGGTAATAGTGAAATGGGTCTGTAATTATTAAGATTACTTTTGTCACCAGACTTGTGAATTGGTATCACCACAGCATGTTTTAGGGCTGAGGGAAATACACCTTGAGATATGCACAAATTAAATATAAAGGCAAGTGGTTTAGAAATAGCTTCGATAATAAGTTTCAGGGTATTTGTTGTAATACCATCAATACCAGGAGCCACATTATTTTTTAAACTTAATGATTTCACATTCGTTTACAGGAAACATAAACATAGATGATATACTTTTATTATAAAGCTTATAGTGATGAGTACCAAATACTTTCTTTTTTATATTAGATACGATGTCATGACTTACATTAGTAAAATGATCGTTAAATTCATTTGCGATAGTTTCCTTATTTTCAATTGTTATTCCATTTCGACTTATAATTGTCTTTAATATACTATTTTTATTACATTGGGTGTCAGTAGCTTCGTTTATGGTCTTCCAAAATTGCTTTGGATTATTTTCATTTTTGTTAAATTTTTCAGAATAATATTTGATTCTCTGATTTCTTATTACATTAGTGAGAATATTTCTATATTTTCTGTAGTAATTTAATAAAACATTGTTTTGTGGGTCTCGTTTAACTTGCTTAGCTAACTTATCCCTAGATCGTATTGATTTAACAATACCTGTGGTAATCCAAGGTTTAATTTTTTTGTACTTACTTGAGAATTTGAGAGGGACATGATTAGAATATTTACAAATTAGGTTACAGAGTATTTTATAAAAATTATCGAAACATGTATCTGCGTCTTCATTGTAGAATATAGATTCCCAATTAATATTATTAATATTTGATATTAGGCTTTTATGGTTTATAATTAGCTTATAATTGTCCGAAGGTTCAGTGGCTTCTCTGCTAATACTTTTATTACTGATTGACAACAATGCAAAAGTCATATAATGATCTGTTATTGCGCTTGCATATACTCCAGGTATAAAATTTAAGTTATTTCCCGTTTTTAGGAAAATATGGTCAAGACATGAATTGGATGATGGACGAGTAATGGAATTTAAGTATTTCACGTATCCATATTCATGCATGATATTTAAATACGTGTTGCCAAAATTATCTAATCTATTTTCTAAAATTTGAATGTTTATGTCACCAAGAATAACATGGTTGTTTAAATCTTTGTATATTGACAAGAAGCTTTCAAAATTTTTCAGAAATTCATTTTTGCATAGTTTTGGAGATCTGTAAATTGCAGTTAGGTTAACAAGAGTATCATTAATAAGTGTTAATTGAAAATGTATAGCGTTGCAATGGGAAATGTCAATATCACTTAAAGACACTACGATGTTTTCCTTGGAATATACAACTATACCATCACATTTATTATACTTATTACTTTTAACAAATTTTTTATAACCATTAATATCATAGCCAGAGTCATGATATATTATATATATATATATATATATATATATATATATATATATATATAGATTATATACCAAACATTATAATCATTTAATTAGGCCTACAATTATCATTTACAATAAATTTCATTATCACATTTTCTAACTATTCAAATGGTGAGGCACGAATGCTTTTCCATTTGGTTGAACCCAAATCATACTGAAACTCGGCAGTAAAAATTTATTCTTTCTTTTTCATTATTCCCCATAATGAAATAGTTGGCAAATCATGCTTTTTTTTTTTTTTTTTCCATATGTGATAGCGTTATTTGAGGATTAGGCTCAATGTCCCTTGTTATTTTCATTTCTGTCTGACAGTTAATTTATTCTGGTTAATCATCATTATAACGATGCATAAACAGCATAAACTAACAAAAGAACTTGGATACAGGATGCACACAACTTGTGAGAACAAAACAAGCAAAGCAAGACCATAAAGAACTATAAAGAATAATGCTGCTGCATAGCACCACATTGCTATCAACTGAGATGCAGTATCAAATATGCTGTACTATTGACTATTGAAAGTCGATTCGATATTTTGGGCTTCATTATCACAAAAATCCACTTGAAGAATAATCCTTAAAAGTGAGATTTTCCTTAACCAGTTTCCTTAAAAGCAGAAATTAATTACATTATTTTTATGGTAATTTGACTGGGACTTTATAGATTATTCCTTAAAAATGGGAATGTTAAAATGGAGTTTTACTGTAATTTATTTTGAAGTGACAGTGATGTCAGTATCCTTATCACCATATGTCCTGTTTTGTGATAGAAGAGGTTGAATGAAGACAGACTGTTGGCCTTTATTAAGGAGTTTAGTCTCAGATATTTCATTTCAAGCCCTCTAGAATTTCTTGTGAGGTATTTTATTTTCAGGCTCTTTGTGCTACGTCCAAATTTCGATCTGGCCGAGAAATTACTGACAAATTGTCTGGAGCCCTCTGGAAGAGACAAGGTTCTTTATGTACCATACTGTTTATATAGTGTTCTGCACTGTTGTGACATCTTCACCATATACTAGACTGATACTTTTGTATAACTTTCGAGAGAGTTTCATAGGTAATACTGTTCAAATGCTGACATAAAGAACTTTGTTACGACCACTGTAACATAGTTTACAATGATGTGCACGGATTGATAATTTGTCAATGGGTAGCATTATGTCCACATTATTCTGGGTTACAGTGCACAAAGCTCAATGCAACTGTCTTGCGAAATTATTGAACTTACTCACAAGAAAGTCTCTACAGGGTGAGACATCTTGCTGCAGTGAGATGTGGGAAGGAACTTTCTGTAGCCAAGGTTGGTGATCCAGAACTTTTGTTGCTGTTGGTCAACCATGTAGGATTATAAATTACAGCATATTGTTGCACTGTTGTTGAAAATATCAAAGAGATCAGCGTAGTTGCCAGTGCGTGTGAACTTAAGAATATAGCTTTAAGAATAATTTTAAACTGTCCATCATGGAAAAGTGAGAAGACTATTGAAAGCAAGGAGTGAGAGATTTTGATCAACGTAATTACAGAGTGTAATAAAGAAGCAAGGAGGAAAAAATGTACATTTCTTGTGATGTGAATCATAGAGTACTAAAATTTGCGGGTATTTATTTATTTATTTATTCTGGTGTAGTTAAGACCATCAGGCCTTCTCTTCCACAACACCAGGAATACAAATACAATAATATAGAAAAACAGAGAAAAAACACTACCTATAAACAAAGTAAAGCCACACAAAAATATACACAGGTTGCAGTCACACAAACTTTAAATGAGTGATTAAGTATCATAATTAATTGTATCCTAACTAATTAACTAATATAAAAAGAAACTTGCAATTTTAATCTGGATTCAAAAAGAAAAAGAAAACACAAATCAATACTTCTAGCAATACCTAAAAACATTAACTAAGACAAAATTTTCCAATTTAATTTTTAATTGTGATAAAGTCCAGCAGTCCCTGACGTCATTAGGTAACGAATTCCAGAGGCGAGGTATTTCTACAGTATAGGAAGATGAGTATAAAGATGTTCTATGATGAGGGATAGAAAGAAGTGCTTGATGTCGGTTTCGAAGAGTTGTAAGAAATTGAAAGCGCGATAACAGATAATTCAGAGTAGAAGTATGCATGATTCTAAACAGAAGAGACAGTGAATGTATTGTTCTTTGTTCCTTCAGATGCACCCATGAAAGTAACTGGAGGGAAGGTGTTATACGGTCAAATTTACGAGTATTGCAGATGAATCGTATGCACACATTATGAACACATTGTAGTCTCTTAGCTAAGAGTAAACTTACATTAGTTAGCAAGGAATCGCAATAATCAAAATGGGGCATTACAAGCTTCTGAATAAGACTAAGTGGTAGAAATTCTTTCATATGGAACAAGGAGTGAAGTTGAGAAAATATTTTTTTGCAAATGTGTGTTACTTGAGTGTTCCAATTTAGATCACTATCCATAAAAATGCCAAGATTTTTAACTGTTTCACTGTATTTAACAATCCCATTCAGTATTATATGTGGTATAGTACTACTATCAAGAGTGCTTTGTAGACGATTATGTCCCATTACGATTGGGTATGTCAGCTATCCTGTGGAAAACCATCAGGAAAAACTTAAATAAGTCAGAATGGATCAGAATCTGTAATGATGTAGAGAATTTGCGTCATCTCTACCTTGACCGAAAAAAAAAAATTATATCATTAATAATGAGATGGATGAGCCTATTGACCCTTGCACAGTTGTTCAGTATTTGAATGTAAGCTGGTGAGCTTAAGTCTGAGATAAGCACCTACATCATTTCGATTTCTGTACTTCGTTTTTACTTCAGTTAGTGATGAAAACTGTTCTCGCATAGATACTAGAAGCACCTTTGGATAGTTCACTGTACTTTGTTTTCACTGGGGATGACATCCAGAAATTAACCATACCTTCTGCTTCGAATTTAAGTCCGGTATCATTCGAGAGTTCAATTAACTGTTGTCTTTCATTCAATGAAAGTTTGTTATTTTCAATATCACAGTGGAAAGGATCACGAATCCATGAAAAGTCATCATATATACTAGTTGGAAAATAATTGTTAAATTATGACTTTAGAGTTTTGAGATGGGAACATACATCTTCGCATAATTCTTTTTGAACACTGAGATCATTTTTTCACCAAAAAAAGTTTCTAAGATTAAAAGTGGTGGAAATTTTCTTTCAAACCTCTTTTATTTTGTCAGCATTGTGGACAGTCAAAAAATTACCTCGAAGTAGAGATTTAATTCACTTAGTTTCGAGAATATGTCTGAAAGATATGCCAATGTACTTCGCCATAACTTATCAGCAAGGAATGAAACATAATCTTCGTTGATTTTGTTTACAAGTAACAGGACTTCCTGTCTTAATTCAAAGAGCCTTGTGAGTACCTTATGCCATGAGAGCTAGTGAATTTCAGAATGTAATAAAAGCTGTTTCTGCTCGTTACCCATATTGTCGCAAATTATTGGAAAAAGTCTGCTATTCAGAGGCCTTAACTTAATAAAGTTTATTATTTTAACTTTGCTTTCTAACATGGCTTTGAATTTAGATAACATGCCTTTGTTCACCAAGGCTACTACCCTGTGAATGAAACAATGAGTCCAAGTAACATCAGGAGCAACGTGTGTGACTTTAGCTACAATGCCACTTTGCCTACTGGTGAGTATATGAGCACCATCCAAACAAAAATTCATGTATCTTTTCTAATGCTCCTGCATATATTCATTGAGAACTTTGAAATTATGTTCTCCAGTTGAACAAGTTGGCAAAGTCTTGAAAAATAACATATCATCATGAATGTCATTATTAAACTCATATCTGACATAACAAAGCAATTGTGCTTTGTTTGATATATCTGTTGTCTCGTCTATCAGAAGTGAATAAAACGTTCTTATACTCTACTATTAAGTTGAGATTCTACATTATGAGCCATGTCATTAATTCGGTGAGTCACTGTATCATTTGAGAGTAGTATTAAATCAATGTTCTTTGATAGTTTTTCACAAAACAGTGTCTTAAATATATCTTAATATAATTTAAGCTGGAAGTATTAAAATCCCGCCTCTAGAATGGAGTTTCACACTCTTCGCAATATAAAGACTAACAATATATGAAGTTTCTAAGGCCTTTTTAGTTGTCGAACCTACATTAGAAACAACTTTGAGTTCTTTGATGAGTTTTTCTGCACATTGATAAAAAAAATTAATAGGTTTACTTTTTACCCATGCGTTTGTTTCTAAGTGTCATTTCAATTTTGCAGATTTCATATGCTCATTTGAAAGCACTTCATAACACTCAACACACTGAGGTTTTGGTTCACCTTCATCGCCACACCAAGTAAATCCAAATTCCAAATAACTCTTGTCGTATTTTCGAAAATATTTTTTCTTTGAACAGCTACCACTAGATATTTCTTTAATGACACTAACTCCACTGATATTAATGTCAGATTCACTCACAACTTCTGCACTATTAGCTCTGTTTATACGAAGTGTGTCTGATCATGTTCTTTTTTGTCCAGTGTCCTGGTTCGTAACCAGTTTTCCATTATGTGTAATGTGCCCTATTTAACACAAGTTCCAGTCAACTACAGACTAACATCCACCACATCAGATTTTTCAACAGCTATATTGTATGCAAAAAGCCTTTATTATTGGATCAGCAATTGAATGTCCGCATGCAAGAAGGAGACTTTTCCAAAAGTGCAAGTTTACAGGAGCATGTTAAACAGTCTTGCAATCACATGTCTTGTTGCACAGCTGCGAATATTCAGAAGACCTATTCTTTCATACAATATGGGATTACTTATGAATAGGGACCGGATTTTTAAAAATGCATATGTGCATATGCAAATGCATATTGCGAGGATTATTGGCATTATTGCGTATTCTAAACATAACATATTTTAGCATGTATATTTGAAATTAAGGATAATTTCAGTAGGCATAGACTCTAATAATTTGGTTATGCCTGTGTTTTGAATATCCCTTGCCAGTTGCTATTTCCTAGTCTCCAAGTAACGGACTTTGCTTTTACCATTTACAATACAAAGAAATAGCTAGGCTACTTTGAAAGGCAGGGGATGGGATTTTCCTTGGACCATCATAGCATATAGTAGCTCCAAAGGATTGATTTTGATAGGTCTCTTCAGCTAATGTGTTACTTTTTTCTTTAAGCTTTTGTTTACGAAAATACCTAAAGAAAAGTCTAGCAGTGCGTATTTACAAAAGTAATGGGAGTCAGATAATAGTGACTATTCAATGGATGGTGGTATTGTGTATCGTCAAGTTTGCTCAGAGGAAGTGAAATGTGAGAAGAAATTTCAGCTTGAACAGCATTCAAGAACTGCTGCACATATTGCAGCAAAGGAGAGGCAGAAGAATAGCTCACCACAACTACTTCTTACACAGGTCAAACTCAAATCATCTGTATTGTTTCATTTTTTGATGCATATTTGTCCACTTTTTAGTGTATAGCTGCATGCATATTTTAAATATTTTTAGTGCCTAAAGATCTGGTCTGTACTTATGAACAATACAAATACCCATAAAATAAAAATGAAATTTTTAGAAAAATCTCCTTCTTGCAAGGAGGCATTCAATTGATATTCATGGAATTAGTGAATAAGAATGTCTTCTTGTTAACACAGATTCAGGATGGTGTTTGATGACAATTTTTGTGATATCATACTAAACGAAAAAAAATAAACTAAATAAGCAGTTATGATAGAATTAAAGTTACATATTTTATTTAATTTTTTTTGGCCTTCCTATGAATGCTGGACTTACAGCACTGAATGAAAATCTTGAACACTTTTCAGAGAGCTTGGAATGAAACATCACCTATGAAATCCTTTATAGTGTATTGTTAAACAGAACAGATGAGGGGTTCGAGAGTAAAACATGGTAAGTGACGTTTTACTGTTTTGAAGTTATTAGATAGGTAAACATTTATACATGCAACAGTTTGTATAATTTCAGGAAAGTAAAATCTGTATACTTCTGCCATCTGTTGAGATGTTGGAAAACTAACTACTGCATTAGACAAAGAATGTGAAATGCCATATTATATGCTACATATCTCATTTTTGACCAAAATGTCTCTTACCATGTTTTACGCTCGAGCTCCTCATATAAATAAGGTGACAGGGATATTGAGTACCACTGTCGCCTGAAAAGACACAAATCATGGATCTGACTAATGATCGAATGTGTAGATGATGTAAGAAGATAAAATTAATTTTACACATCCTGTTCCATTGTCATGAATTGGATAGAATTAGATACAAATCTTTTGGGATCTGTTTTTGACAGGAGCTAAACCAGTCGCTTTCTAATAATTCACACATATTTTTGTTGTGTTGGTTATTTAATTCCTGTTTGTGGGCGAAAGTAATAGACTGTAGTATTAAAGCCCAAATTTGTTGTCCTGAAGGAAAAAATTTTATTTTCTGTTATTAAACTTTTTATGCTAACTTGAAAGCTATGCCATTGTTTGCAATCAAGATTCTATCAGAAACTTCAGTAAAGTGAACGGAATGCCGATGGTTTACAAAAGAGACAAAGGGCTTCAAGACATCCACTATTTACTCTGATTTGAACTTAGTTTGTGAAAGTTGCACTTTCAAATTCAGTTGGCTTAAGATGTGTTGTATGAGTACTACAATTTGGTGCACATTACGTATTTAGTTTTAATAATACAGTATCAATAAGAAGTAATGTGAACTAAGTCATTGAAGATTGGGTTCTCATGTACTCAATATTGTGGATGCCGACTTAACGGTGTTTTGTTTCTGTGTAGTTGTGGTTCAGCTTGAGGTTTGGTGCCACTGCCAGCCAGGTCGTGACGGCACACTCGCTCTAATCATGTTTTGTTCTTGTAGTACAACACAGCCAGCCCCCCACTTGGATGGGTAAGTATACTTATGTTATATTAAAGTTAACATAGGCCTTTATAGTATTGAAAGTAATGTTAAGTATATAGATCTATAGAATATTTTAATCCAATCATGGACAACCCTCAGACCCTGAGCTAGATATGACCAGTGCATTGGCCTCCTATTCAAGGAGAGGGGCTGCATTGATTTCCCATGATGAACCAATCCATGAAAGATGTGTCTATTGCTCCACCCTGGTAATATTAGACAATATTATTCCTAATGTTATGGTCTCTGATATCACTTTCTATATGCTGTATATTATAACATTTCTGCTTTACATATAGTCTCCTCTTCAGTAGCACTGTGTTCGGTGTATAATGAGACCATTCCTGTGTGTTTCCACCATGCATGATCTCTAGCTAGTCTTGTCTATCTCTTCCCCCAATGTGTTCACAAAATTCGACCATTTTCAATGGGGATGCCCTCTTCCTCTCTTCCCCAGTCAGTTGTCTCACATTGCTGATGCATATGCCCATTATTCTTGATCCATTCTTGTAATGTGTCCTCCCCATTTCTAGTTCAGCTGGTCAGCTTTCATGCCTTTTTTTTTGTGTCATTCTTTATTATGTCTCATAATCTGAAGTTGAAGATTTTTCTTTCTATTTATCTGGAATGTTTGTATGGATTTTTTTCTGCCTAGCTTTGGGGCACCATGTCTAACATCCATATAATAATACTGGAATTACGTGTTCTGATTGCTGTTAAAGACTTGATCATTCATGGAACGCTATAAGAAGCTCACCCTTAGAAACTATAAGTTGCAAAAAAGGTGGTAATTATTGGGAGTCAGATAATTGTAAGGTGGTTAGTGAATAAACTCCATATGAAACGTCAAAGCAGCTCAAGAGTACATTGTACAATATGAGGGCGTGTGTTATCATGGTAGAGGATAACATAAAAAATGAACATATCACTTCTTTTGTTTCTGAATGCCTGCTGCAGTTTTGGTTAGGGTCTCACAGTAAGCTTCAACATTAATTGCAGTTCCTCAAGAAGTCAACCAGCAACACATCTCTCGTAGGTCAAAGCAGTGACCGTAATCATTATGATTGCAAATGACTGTTTGAAATTTTATTCACCTCCATTCATAACCCTAAGCTCATAAAACTTTACATAACTGCGATGGAATTTCTGTGGCAGTTCAGAGTTTTCTTCAAAGAAACTAATTACCAGGGAACGGATTTATATGGACTAAAAATATATGAAATATGTAAATATATATGTAGTTATTTTTACCAAAATATGGAATTAAATATGGATTTTTACCAAAATATGGAATTAAATATGGACTTAAAATTATAAAAAAATGACTATGTACGTTAAATATTGGTACATTTTAATCAAACTAAACAAAAAATATAATGGACGTACCTTATCTTCCAATGTAGTTTCAACAAAACACAATTTTTATTGTCTGTTACCATAACAATAGGTTACAAACATTTCTTTCAAGTGCTGAAAAGTGAATCTTCTTCTATTGTCTCTGAGGATAGATTTATACTGACTAAAAGAGCGTTCGACGTCACAAGAAGTAACTGGTACATAATTCAATTTCACAATGTCTGCTGGGGATAAGTCCAAGTTAATCTTCACTGTTGATTCACCACTCATCACAGCAACAACCTTTTGTAGTTCTTCATATCCAGGGTTTTTTGAAAGTACAGTGTCCACCTTAGCTCTTACTGCATCTGCAACTTTACCTCTACCACGATTCAGTTGTTCCACAGTACTATTTATAATTTCAAAACTTTCAGATAGTGAAAGGTGCCTATTTTGGAGACTTTTGAGCGTTTTTATGATGCATGAAAATGTATGCTGAATGTGAGCTAAGTCATTCTTCACACTTATGTCACAGGTAACTGTTTTCGCAGTATCAATTGAGACTGCATCTTCAGAGTCCAATGCAAGGAGAACATTGTTAATAGAGTCTATATGTTCGGCATAATATTCAACTGCTTCTAGCCATGTACCCCATCTAGTTAAAATTGGCTTTGGTGGCAATGGAATTTCAGGGTACATTTCTTTCAACACGTTAACTCTACTGGGAGCTTTGAGAAATACTTTTTTCACTGATGAAATCAACAAATCTACTTTAGGGAAATTGTCTCTGACCACTTCTGCCACACGATGAAATGCATGCGCCACACAAGTAAAATGAGTCAATTTAGGATATACAACAGATAATGCTTCTCCAGCTTTGACCATATAAGGGGCAGCATCGCTAATAAAGAATAACACATTATCGTACATAATACCCTTTGGCCACAGGATACCCATAGCTTCGTTGAACAGTTTAACTATAGTTTTGTTATTGCACTTTTCTAGAACATCACAATGTAAAAGAATTCGTTCAGAATATTGTTCACTTAACAAACCGATAACTACATTACCAACAAGTCTACCTTCTTTGTCGGGAGTCTCATCAATGGAAACCCAAATTGAACTATCTTTAATTTCATCTCTTATCTTCTGTATTGTCTCATCGTAGATGGATGGAGCATACGTCTTCCTAAGTGTTGACTCATCCGGGATTGTATGTTGAGTATATTTTTCAAGGAATTCCCTGAAGACCTTATTCTTTAGTTTGTAGAGAGGAATATCAGCAGAGATGAGAGAACGGCACAGGTCGATGTTAAACTCAGATCTTACATTCGATGTTGTTGGTTGTGTTAAAAACAATTGTCTCTGCTTGGAATTTAGTTGTTTGTTGGCCTGATGTTTACTAGTTGTAATGTGTTGTTGCACCAGGAACTTTTGTGTAGATGATACTGCACACTGACACAAATTACAAAATAATATTTTATTGTCAGTTGATAAACCATCTTCTTTAAATTCTGAAATGTAACTTGTTAGTTTTGATTTTAAATTGACTGAATGACGTACTTTTGGCATATTTACCGTCTTTATAGTATGATTTACAAAACTGAACCTATGTGTACTCTGACTGGCATTTAACTGTTGAGCTGCACAACTGAAGTCTGTTAAAAATTTTAAATTAAATTAATACAGTTTTGTAACTTACTTTCCCATTGTTGATAGGACTGCTAATTTTCAAATAACTCTGATGTTAAAGGGATTACTGAACATGTGTTTAAATCTCTATTGTTGAAATGTATTTTTAAAAGTTAATGGAATTTTGTTTTGTTTTATTGTTAAACCTAATATAATATGGACTGTTTTATATGAAATATGGAAAATATATGGAAATTAACGAAAATATGTACTAAACTCTAAAATATGGAAAAATATGGAAAATAAAAGTAGGATTTTTCAACCCTACACATTGTGAAACATAAAGATAATGCAAAATATAAATTATATTAGCTTTATAAGTAAATATGTATTTACATATAAATCCTTTCCCTGCTAATTACCTTCGCAACCAGTATTTCACAGTGACAATAGCACAAGCTCACTAAGTGGTACATGCCTTCTCAATTATTCATTCAATACACTGTGTATGTGCGAACCTGTTTTGGGAGTCTTGATTGTCAGCCATAATCAGTAGACCCTCACTTCTTAATGTTCGTCATACATGGTTGTGTGTGTGTGTATATATATATCTGTAGCTGCATTTAGATTGGCAACAGGCCATGATTGTTTGGTCGAACACCTGCATAGAATTGGAATATATCAGTCCCCTAACTGCCCATTATGCAACTCAAACCAAGAAATGGATTCGGAACATCTCAAAATCTGTGCTTCAGTGGCTGGTCATGATAATATCTTTGAAAAATATTGGAGTGCAAGAGGTCAAATGACTTTATTGTCAAACGCCTGGCATTAGAAAACAACAATGACATATATATGAAAATGTACCAACTAGTAATATAAACTGCGAACATAAGTACTGTTTAGGCATTTATGTGTAACATTTTAAAATAATTTTGTTATTTTTCACTATTCATTTGAAAATTTTTGCACCTTTGTTTTATGTTGTCTTTGTGTTTTTCTCAACCTAGGCTCTGAGCTTACGTAAATATTTCTTACCTCTGGTTTTTTAAAAGAGTTACTCATGGTTGCTCCAATCTGGTCATAATATTAATTTTTAAGACATGTTAGAGATTAGCTAGAGGATGTTTTATAAGCTATTCATTATTCATTCTTCATTTAATTAAAATAATATTTCACACAAAAATATGTTTGCCCTTAGATTTTGGGTTCACATCTAGTGAAGAGTTATATATTTATAAGGACATCACTTTATTGCAAAATAAAGATAAGTGAAGCTAGGTGTCCTGTTTCATAGATTATTAACTTTCAGTGAGACTCCTTTAAGACTTGAAGGTTATTAGTACTGGTGGAAGGGAATAGTATTGAGTTAAGTGTTAGATAACTGATGTTACAGAGGTGGGAACAATAATAGTCTCATGTACTGAGAGCTAACTTAATCTGCCTCAATGTGTAAACGAGATATATACATTTCTTAGAAACAAGTTTTGTTGCACAGATACTTTATAAGTCCAAGAAAGGAGGCAGTGCGCACGATCAGAGAACATGCGACCTGGTTCACAAGAGAAGGACTAGTAGGGGTAATAAAATTTGTTTATTTCGTTGTATGTCTGATCATGCGCATTGCCTCCTTTCTGGAACTGTGCGACGAAACTTTTTTCTAAGACTGTACTTGGACATGGGTTCGAATCCTCCTTGGGCTGATTACTTGGTTGAGTTTTTTCTGAGGTGACGATGATGATCTGCATTGATTGATAAATAAGCTTGTGATTGATATTATATGGGCAAATTCAAATGTGTGAGGCTTGGCGTTATCTTGTCTAGTAACAATTCATGACCCAGGAATGATGTAAAGGGGCCATGATTTGTTATTGCACAAGATAACGCCAAACCTCCAGACAGGTGAGTTTGCCCACGCAGTGTCACAACCTTATTTCTCACTGACTGTAATGGCCTGTTGTGGGGTAATTGTCATTTGCTTGCTAGCAGTCCAGTATAGTGCTTTCAGGTTGCGGTTTTTCATCTTTAAGCTGCCAGAGTGCCATTCTTATACACATAGTTTATTTTCGTGGTATTACCGACTATAAGACTAATGTCACATTCTTCCATGACGAATTCTCAGGCACATCTTTCCAATATACCACCTCCTATCACCAGTTCTACTTACTCTAGATAATCATACAGTTGATACAGCATTATTGAATAACTGATTAGTCTAACGAAATAAGATTATATTCAAATGATTGAAGTTACATAATATGCATAAATGTAGCAGTAGATTATATTAGTGTACATGTATATGTCGATAGGTTTCAATGGAAAAACATACGTGTTAGTGTCCATTCTGTTGGTATTCACTAAATGTTACTACATTAGACTGTATTATGTTTCAGAGTGCACGTGGTGTTCGGGCATGTGCTGTCAGGGCAGGAGGTGGCGTCACACATCGAAGGCCTTCCTGTTGATCGGATGTGTCGACCCCTGCAGGATGCCAAGGTCACCAACTGTGGAGAACTTGTGCTCAAGATGAAAACTAAAGGTAAAATATTATTACGTTATATTTATTGAAGATCCTCGGAGGAAGGGAATAGATTTTAAGAAGAGTGTGTTCTATCTAGTTATCGATATTGGAGTCATGAATTGAATTTTGTTCCAGAAAAAAAAGTGAAAAAGAAAGCTGTTAGTAGCAGTAGCAGTTCGTCAGCAGATTCTGACTCTGACTCTGCTTCAGACACCAAGAAAAAGAAGAAAAAAGACAAAAAGAAAAAGAAGAAACAGAAGAAAGAGAAATCAAGGTATGTTGGAAGGAAACTGGAACCATATCTTGAAACTTAAACAACTTTATATAATGTGAAATTATTATTTAATTCTTACATACTTAGTAGCTTTTAATCATTAAATATCATGGTTTAATGAGTTTGTACTTTCATGTACTTCTTATTCAAGAAGCAAACCTTAATGCTGACCAATTAAAATATTTTAATTTTAAAGGTTTTAATATGAAACTGTTACCCAAAGGTAGACAGATCAGTAGTGGAATTCTCGCAGGTACATCAAAGAAATTAATTACAAATTTTCAAATCATAAAAGAAATGGATAATCAAGACAAATTAGAACTAATAAAAATGGAAGTATGGAAAAATCAACATTTCAAAATCTACAGTGCCTATAACCCACCTAATAATCCCCTTGATCTAACTTTGTTTGATATACAACCTAAAACTATCATAATTGGTGAATTTAATGCCCACTCCCAACTTTGGGGCTACGATAATGTAAACAAACCTGGAAAAATGATCATGGACCTCCTAAATACAACCACAGAACTTGTCTACAGAAAAGAAGATCCCCCTACTTTCATTCATTATTCTGGTTCTGGTACAAATCCAGACTTATTACTAGTAACATCAGATATCCATCACGAAACCAAGAAAAAAATAATTGAAGACCCTGGATCTGGCCATAGGGCCATCATTGCTTCTATCCATCTCCACCAAAAGCGAAGAAAAGAACCCTACAATAACAAAACAACATGGAACTTTAAGAAAGCGAATTGGAAACTATTTACAACAGAATTCGACGAACGCCTCAAGGTCAACACACCACTAATGGAAAATACAAATTCAGATAGATTGAACAAATATTTCTATGAATCTCTTCTTAAAATTGCAAAAAAGCACATTCCACGAGGTAAACCAAAAAAATACACCCCATTCTGGACATAAAACCTGAATTTATTGAAACAAGATAGAGATAAAGCAAGAACCAAAGCAGAACATAGCAAAACACCAGAAGATACTCAAGATTGGAGGAAGAGGACTGCCATTCTTAAAAAAGCAATCATAACAGCAAAAAATAACAGTTTCAATAAATTTATTGAAAATATTAATTACAGAACCAATAGTGCTAAAACATATAACTTTCTGAAGAATATTTCCAATACACAGGAAAATACTAGCCAACCTATTATTCATAATAACAAAACATTAACAGATAACAGAGATATAACAAACGCATTTAATAAACACTACTGAAACTCTCACAGATTACATCCCAATACCAAAAAAACTGACAAATTTATCAAAAGAGAATTACATAAAAATAATAACAACAATATTACTAGTACAAAACCTGAAATATTTCATCAAAATTTTACTTCCAAAGAATTAACTCTAGCTATACAAAATTTAAAAACCAAGAAATCTCCTGGCCCTGACAACATTCATTCCGAATTTTTTAAACATCTGGGGGAAAAAGCCAAGTCTGTACTTTTATCCATTTTCAATTTATCATGGAACACCTCAGTTCCTGCAGCTTGGAAAAAAAACAATCATTGTACCAATTCACAAAAAAGGGAAATCTGCTCATGATGTTAATAGTTATCGACCAATAGCACTATTAAGCATGATAGCAAAAACCATGGAGTCCATGATCTCCAATAGATTAACTTGGTATTTAGAATCCCAAAATCTTTTATCACAAAGACAAGCCGGCTTTCGACAACTACACTCTACCAATGAACAAGTCATACACCTCGGCCAAGAAATAAAAGACAGTTTTAACAAGAAAGAAGATACCTTGGCAATATTTATTGACCTTCAGTTAGCATATGACTCTGTTTGGAGAAATAAATTATTATTAAAACTCCAGAAATTAGGTATCTCCAGCAATATATTCAGATGGATATCAGAATTTCTTAGTCAACGATTCATTGCCACTAAATTCAATAACTCACTTTCTAGTTACAGACAAACATATCGAGGTCTACCTCAGGGCGCTGTCCTCAGCACAACTTTATTCAATATTTATATAAATGACTTACCCTCCCTATCAGAGGAATCAAACATGAAAACAGCACTATTTGCAGATGATATAGTTTTGTGGACTTCCGGATCTTACAGACATAGAGACAAAATTCAAAATTCTGCTCTTCAAGCTCTAAATCAACTACATGAATGGAATACATCAAATTTGATGACACTCAATTTAAGCAAAAGTAACTACCAAATATTTTCACTCGGTAAAAAAAAAAAGAGAATTCAATATCCAATACAATGGCCAACACCTTCCTAGGACTTATGAATCCAAATATCTTGGAGTTATTTTCGATAGTAAGTTAACATGGAGCAACCATTTGAAATACATTTCTGAAAAAGCTCGTAAAAGATTCTCCCTTCTAAAAAGACTAGCAGGAAAGAAATGGGGATGCTCTAGGAATACTTTGAACACTACATACAAAATGTTTATACAGCCAGAGCTGACATACTGCGGAGAAATTTTAATTACTTCACCTTCCATAAACGACATAGAATATGTTCAAAACCAAGCTCTCAGACTCATTACTGGTGGAATCAAAACAACTCCAATAGATTCTATGAGATTCCTCACTAATATTAACAGCATCAAAATGACAATAGAAGAAAAAGCACTGATTCAATATGAAAAACTTATCAGATTACCAGGAAACAATTGGCATTCATACAGTCCTCTCTGTAGATTGAAAACTCAAAAAAGTTTCATATCCATTGTTGAAGAATTAAAACAGAAAATCAATATCCCGAATTTAAAAGAAAACTTACAAATTAAACCAAACCCTTTAACTCTATTAAATATAGAATATAATCTAAATTTAACAGAAGAAATACTGAAATCAGAAGTAAATACTGAAACAATTTTCTTTAGAGACAATTAATATTAGGTACCCTCCACAAAACTGCTTCATTTATACACTGACGGATCCTTGATCTCCAGAGAACAAGGTGCCGGTGCAGGTGTTACGTGCTGTCTCTTCTCACTTTATAGATCTCTTGGATATGGAACAACAAGTTTTGATGGTGAAATCATTGCAATAAGTGAAAGTCTCAGGAATCTTCTATGCCACATCAATAAATTTAAGAATGGAGTTATATTGTCAGACTCCAAAGCAGCTATTCTATCAATAGTCTCTAAACACACACCATCATCTCAAACAGCAGAAATAACTAAAATGCTCTCTCAATTAATATCACTCAATAAAAGAATTGTATTCCAATGGATACCATCCCATTGTGGAATCCTGGGAAACGAGAATGCGGATGCTTTAGCAAAGAAGGGCAGCACTGCTACTTACAGACCTGTTACTAAAGCTACATATTACTCTGTGAAAAGATTTATTAAATCTACATACTTAGACTTCAACAAACAAAATTTGATAACTCAATCCCAAGGGAAAAAATGGAACTCTCTGCATCAAAATCCACAGTTAATTCCCGATTTACCACGAAAATCGTCTGTAGCTGCATTTAGATTGGCAACAGGCCATGATTGTTTGGCCAAACACCTGCATAGAATTGGAATATATCAGTCCCCTAACTGTCCATTGTGCAACTCAAACCAAGAAATGGATTCGGAACACCTCAAAATCTGTGCTCCAGTGGCTGGTCATGATAATATCTTTGAAAAATATTGGAGTGCAAGAGGTCAAATGACTTTATTGTCAAATGTCTGGCATTAGAAAACAACAACAACAACTTTCATGTACTTATAATATCTAAGCTATATTGTGAAATACCTGATTTAATGCTGCTTACTGGCAGAATTCTAAAGAATAGTTTATTGTTTAAATAAACACCAAAACACTCCTAAAATTGAATTTTATAAAATATAGATGAGGTCTTTTTATGGAAAGTTTTCACTTTTCATAATTTTATTTTTTTAGAGTTTTGAATATGTTGGTTAGCCTATTTTATGATAATTGAAACTTTATATCACATTAAAAAGTGAATGAAATTTTGTTGAGTTTCGTTTGGCTTTTTGAGGACTGTACCCAGGATAGATACCTGCACTTAGGCTTCCATTGGTCCATTGTGTCTCTATATATGCAATAATTGTCCAAGTGTGAGCTGGGTGGCATTGGCGAATTCGATGCTGGCAGGTACACCATTCTGTCTCAGCCCTGACTGAGCAGGTCCCATTCTCAGATGAGATCCAGGGTCCAGAGCCCCAAGCTCTTCCTGTATCAGCATCGGAAACCTAAAGACTTTTATCTTAGCCTATTTTAACTATTGCAGCTGATAAAGTGTGTTGGTTGAGTGATAGAGGGAAGCAGGAATATCCCAAGAAAACTCTTTGTCCACCACAAATTCCATCATGACCTGGCTAGGTATCAAATCCAGGTCACCTGGATGGAAGACCAGCACACTACAGATGTGACTCAATTTTGGTGAGACAGGCTCCAATTTTGGTGAGACAGGCTCCTTAACTTTACTAACAAGGGAACTGTTGGTGAGCTATGTTGAAAACTCCTCAAAATTGCACACATTGTTAGATCTCCACAGTAAATAGATAAATACAAAACATTAGCTGCCCATACTAACTGTAAAGGGCCCCATACACACAAAGACGTAAGGCTGGTTCACAATAAACCGGGAACAGAAACTAGAACGGAAATAATGTTAAAATAAATATATTTAAATGCGATCATTGACAATGAACTATTGTGAATTCCCACATTTAAATACATTTATTTTAACATTTCCGTTCTCGTTCTCGTTGTCGTTTCCGTTCCCGGTTTATTGTGAACCAGCCTTTACTGGAGACTTATTTGTACAGACTTAGCTCTGAGAGGTGTGTCTGAATTGGATGATTGTCCATAAAATGCGCTCATATTTACCTTCTAGACTTATAGTTTGCCAAGAAGTTATAAGAGATCATTGAAGTCATTATTTTTCATGGAGAAATACGATCTCTCGAGAATTATTATTCCTCAATGGTTCTGCATTCATTTGTTCTTAAATAGCATTCTTGTACTTTTGCTGTTACGAGTGTCATGACATATAAACAAACAATTCTGTAAAGTCAAAGAGAAATGCACGAGAATAGTTTCTAAAATCTGAATTTTCATAGCTAGCTGCCATTTTGCTACAGAAAACTGTTTAAAACAAAACAATGAAATCTCGACCACATTTTCGAGGTATTGTTTGTTTCTGTGTTTGTTTTTCTAAATATGGCACTGGTCTTGCAAAAAAATTTCAGTCATTTTACTGAAAAATTGAGCGACACATTTCATTTTGAAATATGCAACATTTTCGAAATATTTTTGTTAATAACTCAGAAACCAATTGACTCATAGAAATGAAACTTCACCACATCATTATCTATCACACCATGATTATGTGTACAAAACATCAAGGACGTAGCTTGGAAAATATAGAAAATAGAAATTTCACCCATCACCCCACTTAACTAAAAACACAGGAGATTGTAACTTTTGTTGTCAACATATCAGCAATCTTTTGAGTATTTTATAAATGTCAACAACCTTCTTCTATTTATTACTGTATGATTATATCCATTGATTAAGTTGAAAATTGCTATTCTAGGGTCTCGCATCATTTCAGAGTTGCATTGATTATAGACCTTGAGTTGTATTGACGTAAATGTTAATGTTGTGCTTGCAGCAAAAAGAGTGGAGGTGGTTCTGGTCATGTTGAATCAGAAGCCGAAGAAGGAGAGGTTCCTGATGATGGTGAGCTACATCCTTTGGTTACAGTTACAAATATAAATCCTGATGAGATCCCAGATGTTCCACCCAATCGCTTTTTGTACCGGGGTGAACGCCAAACATCAGCAAATAATCGTTCCAAAGGAGATCGGGATCCAAGAGAACGTGATCAGCAACGTCGTCGGAGTCGAATTAGGGGTATCACCAAGAGTGGCAGGGTTATAAAGGGCCGTGGAGTGTTTGTAAGTATGAATTCATATGAATCTGCACAATGTACTCGTATCCGTTCATAATTTGTTGTATTGTATTGTATTGTATTGTATTTATTAACATTCAATGGTATTCATACATTGCTTCACAGCTAGAATATGGAACAAGTGAAATAACTTAATACTGCTATAAAGTCTTAGGGTGCTATTCATAGACATTTCGCAGCACGCGCTACAAGCGTACTAAGCTAGCCCCGGCTATCCACTGGTTACTAGTACAGAATTCACATCATATCCTATCGCTAACACTGGTTTATGAATACGAAAAATGCTGATCATCCACCGGAAGCCCGCGCTAAAAATGTCTATGAATACAGCCCTTAATTTATAGTCACAGTCTAGTTGAAATATATACAGAAGAGGTTTACAATATAGACTGCTAGTACAACACAAAGTTTTAGTAACAATTTCATGAAGCATTGTTGAATGTGATAAATTCACCTGCAGAATAGAAGGCGTGAGAAATTAGGTACTTCTTTAATTTGGCCTTAAATAATCTTACGTTTTGAGTTTCAATTTTTTATATCGATAGGGAGGCTATTAAACATTTTTACTGCCATATAACACACTCCTTTTTGATAGCACGATCGACTTGCTGATGGAGTATGAAAGTCATTTTTTTGACACGTATTTATGCTGTGAACTGTTGAATTAGTTACAAGTTTTCACAATTACATACGAGGAAGATTATTAATAAAAAAATATACTGACAAGCCATGGGCATTATTTGTAGTTTTTTGTTGTTCATTGATGAACTTGGAAATGTGTGATGTATGAGAATGTAGATTTTGTTCATTTTATTTAGGTAATCATTTTTTCTTTAATTGTGCTTTTATTTGTCTCTAGCTGAAAAATTTTCTTTCATCATTCTAATTGGAAATGAAATGCCATATTTGCCTGTCTATCAAATGTATGGGCGTAAATAAGAAGTGTCCTTTTTCTCATAGACATTTTTTTTTCTTTCTAGAAATGGTAATAACTTGATTATGTATATTGAATTCTGCACACTAGAGTAGTAGTGTTTCTCAGCCTTTGGTGATAAGGAGATGGTGATGGCCTTAATTCTGTCAGATTAAATAAATAAATAAGGCCTCACTTTTCCTCACATTACTTTAATGCTGCTACCTTGCCAAACGTGTAGAGTGAAATGTAGAACATACAAAATTGTTGTCTAGTGCCTTGCATCTGGCAATGAAGCCATTAGCAGAGAACATACAAAGTAGTAATGTGAAATTTGGTATCAATTTAAAAAGAAAATAATGTAATTATGTTTTTAATTTACTCATAATAGTGGGATGTTTAAATTTTCATAGAAGAACTATTATTATTATTATTATTATTATTATTATTATTATTATTATTATTATTATTATTATTGTTATTATTATTATGTTAAGTTCATGGTCCCCATTAACTGTTCCTTGGCCCTCTGGTTGTGAATGACAGCATTAGAGTGTATTCGTCCTATATTCTTTAAAATTTAAAAGTTTATCAGAAATGGCTTAACTGGTTGTTTTTTGATTTTACTTAACATTTCAGTAATGTTTCACATTTTAAAATCTTAAAATAAATCATTGTTAAACAATTTTCTTAACTTATCTTCGTTGACTGAAATGTAACTAGAATGGTCTCTGCTTTGCAGTAGCCAGACATGATTGTGTACACTGTTTTAGTAGGATGCTCTCTCATATCAATGGTAGCAACAAAAGTAAGAAACAGTAGAATTCGTAAATGAGAATACTGGTACTGTAGAAGTGGATTCGTTCACAATTGTAATGTAACTAGATGAGAATTGCACAGAGTACTTAGTGTATATAAAATACAGACTGATAAATTATCACCAATCAAAACTTCATACCGGAAATTTTAGCTTCCGGTGTATAAGATACATCCAGTTCTTGAGACACTTTTAAGAGGAAGAAAAAGGCATCTTAGATGCTGGAAAATGTGGTAAATAGGGAAAATTTCATACTGTTTTATGTCTGATTTTGTATTTTTCTAAAGTAAATCTAACATATTTATTTATATATGTTTAATATTCTTAAGCTATTTTCATATATCTTGTTCACAAATAGAATGCAGCTTTGATTATCATCGGTAATTTATTACAAAAAATTGTGATGGTTGTTGAAACAATGATAATCAAATTATTTAAGTTTTAACTTAGAACAAAATTATGTACTACGAGAAATATCCTTTAACACTATCACATTGATAAAATTTTAACAAAATTATTAAATCCACTACTTTTTATGACTTTAAAAGAAAAGTGTACTAATGTTTTAAAATTAATAAACACTGAACAGTGTGTTTTGATGATATACCCATGGACCTGCACGCGCACACTCCTGCATGCACATGTGTGCCCACACACACACTACACAAAAAAACACGTGCGCGCGTACACACACACACACCCACATTTCCTTTTCCATAGTTGTGTCATCTGTGGATGTACTGAAGTTGTGTCCAAAGATGTTATTGTACAAGCTGATGTGTTCAAAAAAAGTTACAGATAATACTATACTAATGTAGAAGATACGAAATTTAATAAATTTTATGAGAACCACAGTTAGGTTTTAAAATTCCATATAATTATGTAATTACATCTTCATTTGTTACACGATCTCAATTCTGGCTGTTTTTGACCCTTAGACATGACGAAATTGTAATCGGAATGAGATTTGCCTTGTAGATATTCTAATTCTAAGATTGTTGGTTTGCTAGCACTATAAATAATTTGTCTCTGCTTTTAGCGTTACCGTACACCTTCACGCAGTCGTTCTCGTAGTGCCACGCCACCTCACTGGAAGCAAGCTCAGAACCGAACCATCAAGCTAAGTGAATATGAGGCAAGTTCATAATTACTCTTTTTGATTTAAGGTTAAAGGTAATCAACAGGTCTACGTTTTATCTTCATACTACATTTCAACTATTGTACATGTCACTACTTCAGAATCCATTTTACTTCTTAAGAATTACAGTGGAATCCCTTGTATCTGGCAACTCTGGGACAAAGCCATTGCCGGATAACCAAATTTTCCGGTTAATTGGAAAACTGTTTTATAGATTAAGGACATAATTGGTACACTTGTGCAGAGATGCCGCCATCTTGCAAGTGCTGTTCTCAAATCTACCTAGATCGCATAACTGGCTATCTCGGGAAGGGGTTGAGGTCGTGAATTAACTGTTCCGCCATTTGCTGAGCAGGTAAGAAAGTATGTATTATTCACATAGTAGCTATTTGTGCACCCGAAAGAGGCACATCTATGTAGCATGTAACAGAATTCTGTGAAGCGAAGACAGGTGTCGTTCACTTTAAAAATAGTGACTTCTGGTCTCATATCCGGTGGTCTAGATGGTTGTTTCTTTGTTTAGCTTGAGCAGCGATTGTGTGAACATTGATAATACTGCAATCTAGCAGTGGTAGATTGAGGTTTCTCTTTAAAAAATGTGGATCACTACTTTGATTTGTAATTTACTTACTGACTTTCCCTCGTATTTTAATTTTTATTTTCCTTATTCAAAAGTGATGTTGTTTTGGAATTGCCGGATACAAGAGATTGCATTGTGGTAAGAAAGCCAGAGTAAGTAGTTTATTATTTTTGTTGTTATTATTATTATTATTATTATTATTATTATTATTATTATTATTTTTATTAAAATAGTTATTCATCTCTCTAATTACATTTGCAGAAGCTGGAACGTGAACGAAAGAAGAGAGAGGAAGAAATAAAGAGACGAGAAGAAGAGCGAAAGAAAAGACATTTGGAGAAAGAACAGCAGAGGTTAGAGCTGGAAGAAAAGAGAGGTGGACATAGAGAGCATGGCAAAGACAGAGATAAGAGGTGAAGATGTTTGAAAATCATTAATTTGCTTAAAGCTTAATGTGCCATGAGACAATGATGTATGAATTGGATATTATCAAGTTTAAGGGTTGTGTATATATGGAATTAATTTTTGTCATATATAATTCTATATTTGAAAAGTCAGAAAACAGTACGAGGAATTACCTCGCGTTACTTGTCGATTCTATACTATACTACACAGCACATAATAATGGCTTATATAATCAGTTATTAAGCTGAAAACAAATAGATGGAGTAAGTGATAACTAGAATGATATTTCTCAAATACCAGTATGTTGTTGTTTTCTAAAGCCAGGCGTTTGACACTAAAATTATTTGACCTCTTTCATTCCAATATCTTCAAAGATATTGTCATGGTCAGCCACTGAAGCACAGATTTTGAGGTGTTCCGAATCCATTTCTTGGTTTGAGTTGCACAATGAGCATTTAGGGGACTGATATAATCCAATTCTATGCAGATGCTTGGCCAAACAGTCATGGCCTGTTGCCAATCTAAATGCAGCTACAGACGATTTGTGTGGTAAATCGGGAATTAACTGTGGATTATGATGCAGAGAGTTCCATTTTTTCCCTTGAGATTGTGTTATCAAATTTTGTTTGTTGAAGTCTTAAGTATCTAGATTTAATAAATCAAATACCAGTATGTTGAGTTCCATCTAGTACATTATGAACAAGAAACTATTTCTTACAGTTAATTTTATCAAAACTATATAAATAATAGTTACTTCTATATAGGATCTTGTAGAGCCTCCATTTGCCATCTTATGTCTCAGTACAATTTGCTGATTAATTTTTTTATTGATCTTAACTCTGTCATGTCATGCATCCATCTGGTGGTGTTGTTGTGGTGAGGGAGGTCAGGTTGATTTAATACAGATTTATTGAATGGATATAATTCATTGTTGGTTCGCATAGTAGGAGAAACAAGAATATCTTAGTGAAAATGTGGGATATGCATAGGCAGCTTTCCTTGCATATTTGATGGAAAACTGTCGAGAAATAGGTTAAAAGGTGCAAGGACACTTCTGTTATTGATTCATAAGTGAAGTCTGACCACAAAAGGAATTAATGTACGCTTGTTATCAGTTCTCAAATTTAGGCTGATCTTATGATAGACTAACCATAGTAGGGGTGAAGAACCTCTACCGTCCACTCTTAAATTGAGGCTGATTCTTTGACAAGCTGACTGCAGAGGGAGGGATGGAGAGAAATTAGTGCTTCAAGGAGGAATTTCAATTAGGAAGATAGAACAAGTGTTAGAAATTTTGGGTAAAAAAAACTTTAAAGTGGTTTTAGAAGAAGTTAGGTTAGATTAGTGCATTCCCAGGAAAATTCAGACTGACGATGACTTTATCAAAAGACAGAGAAAGTGGCTTTTTGGAGACGCCCAAGAGCGTCATCTGCTCCCCATTCCTTCCCCCCCCCCCTCCCACCAAAAAAAAATTAAGGTCTCTCGAGATTTGTCAGTAGCAAAGAGGGTTAGTGTTGTCTGTTGAGAAGTATAAAAAAAGCTGTCAATGCATCTGGTTTGATGCTAGGCCTATATAATAGGTCTTTATGCTGTAAGAGGATAAAATGATTCTAGTGTGTGAAAAAAGAAATGATGATTCATGGTTGTCGATATTCCTGGCAGTAGAACATGCTAAAAAGAAAAAGTATGTTGGTGCAAGGACAGACATTAGTGTCGTCTCCCCCCCCCCCCCCCCCCCGGTTAGAGTAGAAATGGTGTTTACCAATAATGTGGTGAATACACTTGCCTTAAGGCAATGAGGAAAATGTAGTTAGTCAGAAAAGCTGGTGCACTTTTCACTCTAGTTATATGGGAGGATCAAAATTTATTGTACAAATTGCAAAACATGCCAAGCATGGATCTTAGTTGTGGGTGACAATACACTTCTTTATCCATATTCAGGCCGTTCTTTGAAGTTATCATTGCAAAGAGTACTTTTTGGCGATTCGAAAGTTCCAATGTTATTTGGGTGCGACCTGAGTTCAGAGTGGGGTTATTCATTATTAATTGGTATTAGCTCTAGTTTTTACTAGTTTCATATTCAATTTCAGTGAATGAACAAGTAGTACGGAAATTCGTCCTCTCTCTCATCTGCCAGATTCTTATGCACACTTATGTTAAAATGTACAGAGATTGGGAAAACGTTTTATTAGTTTTTAGTTCTTTGCGAAATGCGAACTAAAAATTGAAAACTTTGGAATATAATAATTATTGTTTTGTTGGTTACAAATGCTACCAAATAAAGTTACTTAGATTTTTCCTGGACTATTCTAGTTTGGAAGTGTCAGATTCTGTTTGCGAAGTGGAAACATCTGGAGGACAGAACTGCTTAGTCCTACTGGTGATCAGTACTTGTGCAGTTAATTTTGACGAAGTGAAATGACAGTAAATTGGCAATAGCCATCTCATTCAAGGATAGGATTCTTCTACATTCCATAAATGTAGGAAATGGGATTTTTAGCTTTTCCTTCATAACCTAAGCTAAAGATGTTTATCATCTATATAAAAAAATCTCTTCCTTCACCCTATCTGGATTAGTTTTTTTTTCTAAATTTCTAATGTAATTTAAATTTATAGGCCAGAAGAAGGTGAAGTACAAACCCCAGAACAGCCCGAAGATAAAACTAATGATGAAGAAATAGAGGAAGATGGAGAAGAGGGAGAGAAGGGTCCAGTAGATTACAATGCTCTAGATTATGAAACGATGGATGGAGCTGGTTCTGATAAAGATGAGGATAGATTTGCTAAAAACAATGCAAATGCTACTGTTGAAAAACAAGAAACTGAAGTTGTACCACCAACAGGAAATGGTACTGTCAAGGATGAAGATTTACCAGATGTCGTAATGAAAGAGAATGAACAAGGTTAGTTACACAGATTTAGATGATACTTCTCTCCTACCCTTTGCACGTTTCTTTCTATATCAGGTAATTTTTTTCCTATTATCTCTTATTCTGCTTTCATCTCAAGTTGCTGATCAGGTATGAAGTCCTTACTTGGTCAAATGATTTGTTATAATGCTTACTGATAAGGCAGGTCACTTAATTACTTCAGCTGATATCCGATACAGTATGTTTTTAAAAATTAAAAATGCTAGTAGTGTAGTGCATACAAAAGTAAAATATTACTGAAATGTACATACTATATTTAATTACGTTCAATATGATTTTATTAAAAAAAAATACATTGCTTAGCTGTGATTAAACTACTTACAGCACATTTTTTTCATAACTTACATTAATTTAATGCAATTACATTGAATTTAATACAGTATTACTCAAAATAAAAATGTAAAAATAATGTAAATAATATTAAAGCTTTCCGAAATTGAATTTCAGTTTTCTGAAATTAATTTTACATCTTCCGAATTTTATAGTACTATTTCTGAAAATGAAATTACTTTTCCTGAACTTGTATACACTTTTCCCGAATATAATTGAACATTTTCTGAAATTCAAATTGAAAAGGTATAAACCATGTGCACCTGAAAGTCTTAAACAGAACTAATAATAATAATAATAATAATGGCTTTATTTAACCTGGCAGAGTTAAGGCCGTAAGGCCTTCTCTTACACTCAACCAGGATTAAAACTTGCTTACATAGTTGAACATGTAATAAGAGCTGTGCAATTGCTTGTTTACCACTTGAAAGTTGAAGCTCAGTTCACTGATGTGTAATTCTCAGAAATAAAAGACTTCCGTATCTCTGCAACAATTGAACTATTCTGATCACAGTAAAATTAGGAATCATCTCAATTTCTGCACATTAGTCATGAATTAACCTGGGCAAACAAAAGGCTGAAATGAGATTTCTGAGGAAAACAGCTAGGTATACACTGCGACATGAGATAAGGAATGATATCGAAAATTAACTGCAAATATTTAATATGAATGAAGGGATATATACCAATAAGAAATCGCAAGGATACCTCTTACGAATTGACTATTGAAGGGTGGCCAAACAAATCATGAACCACACTACTGAAAGTCAAAGGGATGTGAGATGTCCAAGAAGATGGTAAGATGGATTATAACTGTTTTCTATATGGACGGAACAGGCCATATCGACTTACCATGATGATGGTCATGAATTACTTTATAGACACATGTAAGGCAATCATCAAATGCTACTTAAAATTGCTTTTTATGCTGCCATGGGTTGGCTACCATCTGCTGTAATTATTTAGGTAACAGTGAACAGTACATACCTGCATTATAAATATGTGATACTGAAACCGGAATTAGTGGAGGTGATACATGTTATAAAAATGTACTGGAAATCATTTAGCAATACACTTATACTGCAGTTCTGTATGCTGAACAAATTTCTTTTCTTTCTTGCTCAGGATGTGAGTTTAGTTACACTTATATTTTAAAGAGAAGCATGTCTTTGTCACATTTATAGTAATGACTAGAGACTGGCATAATATGAAGAAAATTTGGCCAAAAATGGAATTTATTTTGGCAAAAATAAATACTTTATTTGAAACATTTTCATTTCTAAACCATTTGGAACAGGTTATATGATTATTTACAAGAAAAAAAATATTGAGAGAACATCTTTATATAGTTTTGTCTATATTTCTAAGCCGTCAAATACCGTATTTACCTGCGTAATGGACACCCCTACATAATGGACGCACCCCAATTTTCGCGTTAAAATTGAAAAAAAAAAAAAAAAAAATTCTCCACATAATACATGCATAGAGGAATGTGGAGCTATGACAAATGATAGCAGTTATGCTGAACCTGACAGTGAATGAGGTAAGACTAGTGTTAATAATAACAATAAAGTGTCTTGTCTTATTGTCACTATATTCATTGTTACAAGTTATCATCTATTTACACCACTGCTGTTAACTATCGATTGTCTTAAGTGCGATGCAATTGATATATAAATTAGTTGTGGCCCATATATCATTACATATTCTATCAATTATTTCAGCATTCGAGCTGGTGCACCAATACGTGTTCCCCCACCCCCCACCACCCACTAACATGTTTTTCTCGCATAAAGGATGCGCCCTACTGTTTTGTTATGAAAATCGAAAAAATAAGTCTGTCTGTTATGCAGGTAAATACAGAAAATGCAATAAATTTGCATAATTAAACAATTTCCAGCATTGTAACCTGAATGTAAGAACTAGGCAATTCAGTTTTTTATACTGAAGAGAACAAAAAAAAAATTAACTAGATACATTGACTGGACACAACACTGGCTACAATGCAACACAAGACATAACTTTTCTATATTTTGTGGCAAAAAATTACATCTTTTGTTAGATGATATTGTTTTGTACGATGAAAAACCCATGAAGTTACAAAAGGAGGAGAAATTAAGAACACAGAAAAATTGAAATTGGTTAAAACCCTTATGAAATAGTCATTTACACGTATATAAGTAGACATGCAAAACTGAAACGATTTTCACAGGATTCGAAAGAATGAGTAAAGATGGAATAGGAAACATTTATTTTGTTTTGACTTCTAAGATTCATTGATGCTACAAGTTCAATGTCTGAAGGGGAATTTGGGATTCAATTTGCCTTTGGAATGTTGGAGAAATGGGTGGATGGGTTTTCAAGTGTTTCCTGAAAAACACCTGTATTGTCTTCTTATAATGTCTGTGAAGTCTAGTTCAGTAGTATTATAGACAAAAAAAAAAAAAAAAAATTAAAATTTTTTTTATGAAAAATGAAAATTTTACTAAAATGTTACGAAATGTGAAAATATTTTTAATGTCTAGTCAAAATTAACCACACTGTTTTTCTGTTGCAATTTTAGAGTTGATACAGCAATATATTATTTCAGAAAGTCATTAAGATGTGTAACATTGTATAATTTTAGATATCCGGGATTGTTGGCTTTGCTATTGAAGGTACTTTTTTTTTTACAGAACCTGTGACGATAACTAAACCAAAAAAAGTGGAAGAACTTAGTGAAATTCAAGTAAAGAAGAAAGAAGAAATTCCGAAGGTGAAGTCTAAAATTTCTTTCTTCATTTTGAGACAGTATAGTTGATTTCAGAATTTTGTATACATGCCTTCACACACATGCACGCACGCACACACACACACACACACACACACACCAAATGGTCAAAACTGCAATGTTCAAGTCTTGTCTCCATTCACCCACATGTGATACCCAGAAGAGTAACAGTTGTTTTATCTTATCTTGGAGTGACTTTGAATTTTCACTGTGTTGACACGCATAAGTGTATCAGTAAATTTACACATGTGTGTCAGAATTCGTCCATTACGAGAAAATTCTTATGAACAGCAAAATACATGCTTCAACACTATAGGTACAATCTGTGACAAGTCCAGACCTATTCAATTAATCATAAAGTACAATATTTTCTCAGCAGTTATATACACCTGATGTAAGCCTGCAATATAGCAATATTATGAATAAGATTTTTTTTATCACATGCTATTTCAGATGTTACTAAATGCCATTTGAGTTGCACCTTTTTCTCACTTATGCGGTTCCCTACCCCTCCACTTATGTGATTTTTTTTTAGGCCCCCCATAAAAGTGTTCTCTTCGTCTGCAATGTCCATCGTGCTGACCACATTACCCCGTCCTTCCAAACTCTAAACTGGCTACGGCTTAACGAACGTAGAAATTTTCATTCTCTTGTTCTCCTTTTCCAAGTCCTTCACACCTGTACACCTACCTACCTTGCCTCCCGTTTCAGTTACCTGTCATCATATCATAACCTCTTCACACGCACGCAAAATAGCCTCATACTAGCCATACCAACACATAAGACATCATCGTATTCATCATCATACACAATCTCGCTTTCGCACTTGTGGAATACCCTACCCAGTGACATCAGAGACTGTCGGAATTTAGTAGCATTCAAAAGCAAACTTATTAAGCATTTTCTTACTGCTTAGAGTAGGTTTAATTTTTACTTAGTTAATAAAAAAAAATGTTCTCTCTTCTTAATTTTTACAATGAACTGTCTAGCTTTTATTAGTCTGTTAATCTTTTAGTACTTTGATTTTTATTGTACAGGCCTGATGACCTTATCTCTACCAGGTTAAATAAATAAATAAATAAAATTTATAAACGAAGTTTTACTGTATTATTTCAAGAATTCTTAATAGCTATTTGTCTTGTATAATATTTCAGCATTCCAGATATGGATATGATCTGGTACTTGCTACTTCCTACTTTCTGCAGTGATATTTATGAGCTTTGCTCTTATGGATGTTCCTGGTTTTTTTTATATGTTTTAGTACTTAATTTAGTATGAATAAGGGCCATTTTCTCCAAACGAGTTTAAACCTGGGTTTATTTTATGCTGGCTTAAGCCTGAGTTTAAACTAAAAATCATTTTCTCCATATTAGTTTAAACTTTGTATCAAGTTTAAACGTGATTCAAACTTAAACCTTCTCTATTGTAGGTTATTAAATTGTGATATTTCGTTTCTTATAGATAGAACCAACTGAACCCATACTAAAGAGGCGATCTCCAGAGCACACAGATGCACCAAGACACAAGAGATCAAAATCAGAGGAACGAAGACGACGCAAGCACTCAAAGTCACGTGAAAGGAGCAAATCCCGGAGACGTCGTGATACAAGGGAAAGAGAGAGACGGCGATCCAGGTCACGGGACCGTAAGAACAGAAGAAGGTCGAGATCAGGTGACAGGAGTTCTCGAATGAAGAAGAGATCTACATCACGAGGAAGACGACCTCGGAGATCAGTTTCAGAGGATAAGATCAGAAAAAGGAGCAAGGTAAAGTAGTTTTACAATTATTTCAGTAATTTTATCAAAACATATTTCAAAGCAATATTGCAGCACTGGAAAATTTGTGTGTGTTGATGTTAAAATTAGTTTTAATAACATTTCTGAATATTGAGGCAGCAATACATGTTAGATGGGATACATGATTAAGGCAGGAAGAATTAATTGAATACAAGTGTAAATAATGGTAACCCACTGTGTATAAATCACACAATTTTTACTGTAAATGCCAGATGGTTACAGTGTTCCTTGAGCAGCATATTCCTACCTTATTATCATATTCTGATAATTCTTCAACCAAATGGAAGGTAATGTGGTTTATATAGACACTTTACAATCAGAAAACTGTAAATCTCAATTTTGAGGGTTATTGAGTCTACTGAGTTAGCTCTGTGGTAGTGCATCTGCCTACAGACTAGTCGGCCCAGGTTCGATTCCTGGCGGGGTCAGGGATTTTCGTGTAAAATTTCTACCTCGGGACTAGGAGAAATGGCGGTGCACGACTTCTAATCACTAGATTGAGCACAAATATGTCTGCGTTAAATCCCAAATCTCTGCAGTGTATATGAAGAGAAGGTATATGTCACTGTTGATAGTGACTTGTGCATCAGACAGGGATGTTAAGCCTGGCAGCCCTCTTGGTGGTATTCAACAGGAGTAGGTTACGTGCCGGCACTGGTTTCCCCCCCCCTCCCTTCCTCATCTCCATTATCCTTCTCACCCATTCCCTACACTACACTTACACAAACACTTACACATACACTCACCCTAGTACACGACAGAACTCTCCACAGATACACATCATGCATAGCGTGGCCCTCTGAAGTGGTGTGCAACTTGAAAATGGGTCACAGTCTTGCCATCTATTCGCAATATGCAGAACCCGAATCACGCAAGTGAAGTGGGTAGGCATTGGACACACACTTTTTACTCCTGTGACCTTCATTTGTGTACATTATCCGAGATAAGATTGGATAGTTCATTACTGTAATCACATAGTTGCAATTAGAAAGCTTTGTCATGCAGTCATTAAATTATGTCATAATACGTAGTTTTGCAGTGTTGTTGACCATTATCTGGTGTTGGTACAGTAAAAATATATACTTGGTGCTCTTACCATTTTTAGTCATATTTTTAAACCAGGAGAGCAGAGACAATATGGAAATAAACTAGGGTGTGGATAGGTCTTTATTCGAAAGCAATCCTGTAATTGAATATATTCCTTGTCAATTATCTGTGCTCTCCTCTTTGCATCATGTTGTTGGTCCATACAACATTAAAGTTTGTTTAGTGCTATGAATTTCATCTAAAAATAGAAACACAATATGGTAGTTTCAGAAGGGTTACAAAGTCTGTAAAAGTATCTTTCGTTGAATAAATTTCCGTAGGTAATCTTAATTGTATAAATGTCATCAGTTCTTAAGAACAGTACCTTAATTTTGTATCTGTCATCATCAGTAAATCAGTTATCCATTCATAAAGTGTAGCAGCCTGTTCTTATAGTGTGCTATGTTTTGCTGTCTTTTTCAACAATTTTTCACTTGCTGCAATTCTGCTATGTCAGATTTACATATTATCCAAGTTTTTGTTACCGTAGGTTAACATTGGTTTTTATTTTCTAATATTTGTGTGTCAATTTTATTTTTTTTCAAGCTGTACATTGTGTTGTATTAAATTAATAATATTATTTGTCACATTTTCAGAAACTTCGCTTTTAATTTGGGTAAGTTTAAGTCTGTTATCCTTCTCTCTCACTTCCATATCTTGTGTTCCACTTCTAATCATAAAGAAAGATATTTTAATGTTAATGATGTAGTTATTTTCTGTGATCCAGAAGTAACCATATTTGCCATTAGATCCATTGTTCAGGTTCGGATCCAGATAAAGGTTGATGGTAGTAAAGATTTTTATTGTGCCCTCAGAATGGGATTTCTGTGTCATAGACTTACATCACAAAAGAACCCTGTTCCTGAACTTCAGGCAAAATTTACAGAGTGCTTTTCGCTCGTGTCATATTTCAACATATCATCAGTCTCAACTTTTCATATCACCAGAGGTAATAATGAATTTCGCCTTTCCAAAAAAAATGAAATTAAATACTTCTAGATTGGTATAGTCTAGAATGATTTATGGGCAGACACCAATGAAATGCATAGAAGAAGGTAAATAGAGCTTCCATGCTTTCTTGATCCTGGTACTTGAAAGATAAATGGTTACCACCACACACAGTTGCGTTTTACCTCCAGAAAGAACTGGCTGAATGACTGCGGAAGTCATTCTGGAAGTTCTGGTAATATAAAAAAATTCTACCTTCACATGAAATACAATGCATACCAGTACTCCTCCAGTCTATACTCTTTCGCCTTACTAATAGAGCCAACTCAGTTCTAAAGAAGGCTGTTCTCTACCAAATTTAGAGCCATAAAAAATATCTAACAGGTTTATAAGAATTTTTCTCCATCAAAACAAACAATAACTGTAACAAAGAATTCTGTATGACCAAAAAATTAATAATCTTTACTTAAAAAGGTTTATTACAATTTACTTTGTTTAATAACTGGTTTTTTTCCTTTTCTTTTTTGTTCATTTAGGGAAGAGAAAAGGATGTAAAATATCATAAAGGAGTGTCTGTGGAAGAAACAAAAACAAGTAAAAAGACTTCAGAGAAAGAGAGATCAAGAAATGAAGCTGATTCAGATTTATCAAAGGAAGTAGAGGAGAGTAAACGAAAAATTCAAGAAGAATTAATAAAACAGAGAGCAAAACTAGATGATGTAGAGCAGAAAAAACGTGACAAAGAGGAAGAGCTTAGAAAGAAACAGGACGAATGTGACAGGAAAGCTTCCGAATTGGCTAAGCGTGAGAGCAGTAGTGGTGATAAGAAGGGGGATAGGAAGAATGGTACAAGGAGACGGAGGCATAGTTCAAGTTCCAGTTCTGATAGTAGTTCATCATCCAGTAGCAGTAGTAAACACTCTGATGCCAACCGACATTCAAAGCGGCGGAGAGGACATTCATATTCACCTGCACCGTCCAAGAAGAAGTAATTCCAGTAAGTTCACCTCATATATGTTAACATAATAGCCTTACAATACATGCACAGTGGTTAGAGGAAGAGACTACTTGGCATTCATTAATAATAATAATAATAATAATAATAATAATAATAATAATAATAATAATGTCTCAAAAGATAACAATTCTTTGATGTAAGTCCTGGACATAGAATATTGTAAAAAAGGATAAGTAATCTCCTGAAATGTTTAATGTTTTAGGACTGTTTGATTTTATTAACTCCATTCTTTTGACATTTAAGACGTACTGATTGCAAAATCTAAAAATGGTTCCCTGACGTCTATAAGAATGAGGTCATATTCCAGTCTAGGGAAATGATATGACGCTAGTATAGCACCTTTGGAAATATAATGCGTGTTTATTTAGTTAGTATTATATTTACTTTATACATAAAATAGTATTATATGGTATGTGGTACAAAATGCAAACAGAAACTGATTCAAACATAAATTTATAATCTCACTAAGTAACATAGTTTTAAACACACAAAAATATCGAGCTGTTATCCTCCTGTTAAGAACTCGCCATTTGTTTCCAAATTTTTCTGTCAGAATCCCATCTCTCTTAGTGTTCTCCGCAAAGTCCACTCACTTCAGAAAAATTGATTTTTTTTTCTCTTAAAATAAAAAAGCGTCTTACATAAGCTACTACCATTTTCTACCTTAATATAAATTTTCTATTGTGTTCATGATAACTAGGGATGAGAATTATTTTATGTTCTAAAAACATGCCATATATTTACCTAAATATTCTCGTAAAATTATCCAAATATATATATAGACACACACACACAGGATGAACCATAAGTAATGTCATTAATTTCAGGGGGTTATTCTTTGAGATATTTCAAACAATATATTGAAATATAATTTTGCTAATCATTTTTGCTTCCTTTTCGAGATAAAAATTGTTTCTTATAAAACTTTTCATGCCGTGTTTTGTGAAAGCCATTGATTTAATTGCCTATTTGCTCAGTCAATTTAAGAGAGCTGTGTATTTTGATAATAAATGATTGAAAGAATTGAATTTTTGTCCTTTAAATGTGCAGAAATTTGATCCCAACAAATGTAACTTTTCGTTCTGCAAAGGAATTTTAGTCACATGCGTGTATTTATTTTATAGGTCGATTGTGCTAGCATGTTGAACGACATAGTGTTTAAATAATTTGAAAAAGTTTACTTAAAATAACAGAGTGATAAATGCTTATGTAAAATAACAGTTATTAATAGATGATGAGTGAAACATATAATGAGAAAATATATGCTATTTACATAGCGTTATTTATTTACTTATTTATTTATTTTTGTTATAGATTATCCTCCTTTGAAACATGTGGAAGTGAGTTTCTTCGTAAATTATGCCTAGATCAGCTATTTTGCATGCTTGTTTTCCTGTATCTACACAAGAAAAATATGTATTTGACGTCTTCTGTTTGTTTAATGTGTGGATACTGGAATTGTCTTGTGACATAAAAGATTCTAACCTAAGAAAATATCATACATTCTGCAATAGCTTTGAAGAAGGTATTGGACCTGGTGTCTTATCTGTTTTATATTACAGTAATATTGTTACTGCGTATCTGTGTACTTGATTCATTATTTTATTTTTGCATATCATTGGCTAAGAATGAAAACCTCGTATCTCAATTTAAAAAAAAAAAATGCTTTTTTTGACCTAATCAGAAGATAATCTCGTAACTCATCTGTAAAAAGTGTAAAAACAACTGTTTCAGCTTATGTGCTTCATCTAGATTATTTTGTTGGAGAGCCATTGGTATGTGTTTATAAGAGAAATAAGATATATAATTCATGCAAGAAAGTACAGTCATTTGGGGTAACATTGTACCACTTCTATCATATTTTTATACCTACTTACCTAAAATAGTGTGTGTTGAAATTAATGTTTAAAAGTAAATTATTTCAGAAAACTACTTGTTTTGTGGATTGAGACATGATAAACATAAAAAATCAATTTTAAATAAGTGAAATTTTACATTAATGTTACGCGACTAATTGGGGAAACTTTGTACCACATATGAGGAGCATCGTTTCAAAACGTATTAAGTCCCCCAGTGGACGAAATTAAATTTGTTACTTTCTATTTATTTATCTTTCATGCTGTGAAGTCTGATGGTTCCAAGTCGTCATATTTGTAAACTGTGAAACCAGTACTTAAAAATGGTTTTGTGTGGTGTTTTGAAAACTTCTCCGGTTTACATGTAATCCAGTTTTTCGCCGTTCGTGTAAAAAAATTTTAAATTGCACATAATACGTTTTGAAACGATGCTCCTCACCTATTAAATTAAATTCTCCATGGAGATAGTAGGTTATGGGGATGGTCTCAGTCCAAAGATATCACAGTTCGGAAATGCGAAATTAAATCTTCCAGTAAAATTGGGAACTGGTACAAAGTTATCCCAAATGACTGTACAGTAAGTATATCCCTGTAACAAACACCACATCAATGCAAGAGTCTGATCATTGCTAGTAAGTGACATCAAAATATTTAAATTTCCATTACATTGTTTCCAGTTGACCATAGAGCATAAATGTTTCACGTTAAAATGCGATTTTAATACTGATTTAATATTTCATTTTTCAGACTTGTATTGTTGGTGTTGCAAGTTCTTCAGGGAGCAGCTGATGAAAACTTTTAACCTACAACAGACATTAACCAGAAAGGACTGTACAGTTTAAGGACTGAACTGAAAGAGATGTTAGTATTATTAATTTGGTTGTAGGAACATAGTCTAACCCATGTTGTCATGAACTTCATGTGCAGAATGTTTTTCCTAATCACTCTCGAAACACACTTATTTTAGAACTTAGTGTCATTTAAGCCGAACAGCAATATAAGTCATTTAAATATGGTACTTTTTTGACAATCTTTCCATTATAATTGTGGCCTTTAAATATTGTAAATGAATTTGGAACAACGAAACCAGAAATTTCATTTTTAGTTACGCCTTTGAGTTAGTATGTTACAGCAATGTTGATATTACACAGATAGGTAATATTGAGGGCTCTTAAAATAATGTAAGCATTTTCAAGACAGATTTCGCGAAGTTAATTATTTTTCACACTTTCCCCCTCCCCCCTCCCCAGTAACTTTTTCATGACACGAAACCATTTATATTGCTCCATTATTGTTCATATTCACTGAGCTTTAAATAAATATAGGTTTAATGACATGTGGATAAATAAATATCATAAACAACTGTATAAACAGTTCATAAATGGAAGTCGATCAATATAATTTTCCTCATTAATTTGAATAAAGTTGGCGTATGAGATGACTGAAAAAATTATCATTTATGCATGTCCTATTTGTTAGCCCAAAGTATTTTCATTCACATACAGTATATCCAACTTTCTTGTAATGTGCAATTTCTGTGCAGTACTTTTAATATTTGTTTCATTGTTTAAAATAAAAGTACCTCTTTTTTTTTTATATATCAACATATAATTCTCGATTGACGGGAAATTTCATTTCATTATATATAAATATATTGAACATTCAGAAATATGTATACACAGAGTACGTTTTCTAGTAGGATTATTGGAGGATTTCCTCTGCTCCTCTGTTTAAAGCATCCTCATCTGTGATGATTTCCAATGACCCAGATCTTAGTAGTTACACCATTTTTCCTTCTTGCTTCCCAATGTAGGGAAGTTATATCTTCTGCATTTTGTCTGTCTTTACTTAGGGTGCTGCACTGAAGTATGTGTTCTGAATTCATTGCAGTATCTGTGTTGCATAACATACAGGTGTTCCTGTCGAATATTTTCATCCTGTTAAAATGGTGTGTCAGGCAGTCATGACCTGTTAGACTCCTAAATTCGGCTACGGCATCCTTGCAGTCTAACGAATGTAGGGGTTTTCCTTCGATATCTATATCGGTCCACTTTTTTTCCTTGGTGTGTTGTTTTGGTGTGCTTAATATAAGTTTGATCAAGTTTTGTTTTAATTTTATCCACATCTGTTATATGCTACATATTTCAGATAAGAATTATATTCCAACTACCCACATATTGCATTTTCAAGAAGTAAATTTTTTAATGTGTAATTTCAGATACATTAAAATTGCAGTAGAACCTCTATTATCCTTGGCAATGAAGGGATTGGACTGAACGGTTATTCAAAAAAACTGGATAATCCATACCATAAAATATTTTAATAAATTAAGTGCGTAATACAGTTTCGTAATTTCCTTCGTAGTGTTGTGTGTAACCCTAGACAGGTAATGCTTGTAAGATTTACGATCCGGGATTTCATTTTTGTCCATTATTGGTGATTGTTTCAGTGGAGACTTCCTGTTTTTCGTGAACCTTCTTCTTGTGTGTTGGGCTCTCCAATAATGTGACGTCAGTTGCTAACCAGATAACACATGTAATTTCAGAAGTCCCATCTTAATTATTACGATTGTTAATCTTTAGTGAGAGTCTGCTCAGGAAAACCATTACTGTATAATAAGATAAGACTTGCCTTTATTTCATCCCAAGCCGTAGTATTATGGTCTAAGGCAGGGTTCTTAACCTTTTTTTGGCCAAGACCCAAAGTTAACTGGGTGACAAACTTGCGCGACCCAGGGCCTATTTTGAAGTTAAACAGTACTATTGTAATAAAAACAAATAAGTGTAGCAATTATTTATTAATATAGAGTTTTAATATTTCATAATAAGCAATAATTATAAAATATAATCATAATCTCAACTACTTTAATTAACATTTCTTTAATTTTATTTTTTCGTGAAGCTACGACGACCTATCCCGAAAGCCACAGTGATCCTTGTTTGAGTCGCGACTCATAGGTTAAGAACCCCTGATCTAAGATCTAAGACGACATATCTATCCGTGACATGGTTCAAGTGTTAGTGCACCAGTCTTCCATCCAGATAGCTTGGCTTCGATCCTCGTGCAAATTGTGATGGAATTTGTGATGGATCGACAAAGGAAATGTTCCAGAGGATTTCCGATGCTGATATAGGAAGAGACTGAGGCCCTGGGGCTTATCAGTCTAGCCATGTGTGAATGGGACCTGGCTCTGTCACGGGCTGAAGGTTGGCCCATCTGTCAGCGTCGGATTTACGAATAATAACAGGGCCACCTGTCAGACTTGGACAGTCATCGTATATTTAGTGCATACAATGAGTAAAAGCATGCCTAAGTGTCAGAACCTGTCCCGAGTACAGCGCTTGTAAAGTCAAGTCAAGGTATCATAACTAGGACTCGCGTTACGGAGTACACTCTGGTTTGCGTCTTCATGGGGAAAGTATTTTGTCATGAAATTTCGGCCAGTTTATGGAACTGGTGTCCATCCAACATTGAGATAAATTTGGAGAAGCTATGATACTAGCAAAATTCAGCTGGGAGGATCATCAAGCTGGTCACATGATATCTCTGTTCTGGTTGGATGATTGTTCACCTGTAATGAGGCATGTGAATGTGACGTCAGCAGCGGCAGGTCGGCCTTGGTCCTTGATGGGATGTTCACACCACGAATTATTATTATTAGGGTCATTTCATGCAAAACAGTATGTCGGAAAACATCAACAATTCAAACTGTGTTAGTATTTACATATCTTAATTTCAGTATCGTGTGTATATATATATATATATATATATAAAACATATGCAATATGAACCTCACATAACCTACCACTTGCATAGTATAGGGGGTTGAAATATGGAGGTCCTCGCATACATGCTTATATTAAATATTTTCATGAACAATCGCAACTATATTTTTATGTATTAGTGAAACAAAGGGGTGCAGAAGTTCGTAAACATGCTAAAAGCAGACAACATTTGAAAATTTATAACTAGAGAAAGTAAATTAGAGATATTTTAAAATAAGATAACATAAAATTGAACCTTCTGATTGTACTGATTTTTTTTTTGTACGATTATATTCAATGTTTTCTTTAAACTGTCAAAGTTTCAAGATGAGTGTTAAAAAATAGCTAATTATAAATAAAAATACAACTCACCGCAAAGCAGCTCCCTCACAGCTGCATCCCACTGCGCCTGCAGTCAGTGCATGCCATGTGTTGAAGTAAGACTTCTTTAGGGACCTCTGATGAGCTGGAATGTGTCTTAATTGTGATTCTTCTATTGATGGGCACAACACAGTGAATGCTTCTTGTTCCAGGAATTGTCTTTAAACCTACAAATCTTGAACGGTTTAAGTAATGGACTTCATTTTTGTGTTCTTCCATTTTCAAATGGAAAAACGCCTTGTCTGCCAAAATGTTGAGCATTATCTCAGCGAAAGTCGTACGTTGGGCATAGTCTCCCTCATTTAATTGCCGAACAATCGTGAGTTTATAAGGATGAAATCTGAGATCTAAATGTAAGATTTGCCGCACAGAACAATCTGCAAGTTGCAGCGCTGTACCCTGCCGTCTAGCTGATCGATCTGGACTCCTCATAAATGCCTCTCTTATTCACTCAATGTTTTCTGGCAGCCATACACTTTGAACATGCCCTGGTAGTTTCTTATTGGAAGCTGATGATGTTAATCGAAAGCTTTTTATCCATCTTAATATGGTATTGCGACTAGGAACAGCTTTGTGATGGCCAACATTAAAATGAAGACGAAAGACACACTGTATTTTCACAACTAAATCACCATTCTTGAAAAAGTTTCGATGATAAAAGCACAATGCTTCGCACTCCACACCTCTATGATTTCACAAAATGGCATCAAAAATGCTAACAAATGACGATCGATCAATATCCATAACCCTCCCATGTTGCTTAGTAAATGATCTTCTAAAACTATCCAACTCCTTTGCCGCACCTTCTACAATACTATATATCTTTCTGCAGCAAAAGAGAAAGAAAAAGAAAAGATCGAGAGAAGGGCAGTCAGATAATCCGCCAATCAGTATATAGGGTGACATGATCAGGGTTCTACAGTATATTGTTATTAAATCTTATGTCAGTAGCTTCTTTCTTTCTTTCTTTCTTTCTTTCCTTCTCTTCTTTTTTAAGTATACCTGTCATGTTCTGCAGTATAGAGATCATTTTTATGTATTGGTGAGAGAGATTTTGGCTTTGAGATATTCCTGCATGCTCTGTGGATGTTCCGACACCATGGACTCAAACCACATCAAGACTTGTCCAGTACTTTCATCTGTCAGCTTTGTGGATAGGTACTGGGAGGCCAGAGAAAGAATGCAGCAGTGTTGACATCCTCTCCTTCATAGTTTCACTTGCACATTGTTCACTTTATTTCGTTTTCTTTCATTTTAGTTTCTATTGTCATTGTATGGCCAATGACTCTAGTCAAGTGCCACTGCATTGAATAAAAAAAAAAATATTCCTAACATTTGAAACTTCATTATTTATAATGAAATTGATTAGAAAGAAGTAGGATTATGATATGGTTGTAAAATTAAATTAAAGTTAATTTAAAATTAATTGCATACTTACTTCTGAAAGTTTGAAATATATTAAGTGTATTTTAATATTATTTACGAATTTATGATTATATTTTTATTTCCAACAAGGACTAACTCTATTACATCTATGGCTCAGGGTTGCGAAATATATTCCCTTCTGGGGACACAATAAATCGCACACTGTGTATACATATTATATGTTTAGGAAATATTATGACAGTATTACTGTAAAGGAAATCATCTAATGAGGCTCATACCCACTTGACAAAAATTGCGAAAATGTGTAGAGAAACAGTTTGAAGTTTGTATAGCTTTATGCTGACATATCATTCATTCTTTTATCACTTCATCAGAACAGCTGTAATAATCACATCTGATTAGACATACAGATCTTGTATTATATCTCTGCCTCTGTGCAACGTCATATTTTTTTTTAAATTTAATTTGTTATTTAATGACACTGTATCAACTACTAGGTTATTTAGCATCGATGAGATTGGTGATAGCGAGATGATATTTGGCGAGATGAGGCCGAGGATTCGCCATAGATTACCTTGCATTCACATTACGGTTGGGGAAAACCTCGGAAAAAACCCAACCAGGTAATCAGCCCAAGCGGGGATCGAACCCGCGCCCGAATGCAACTTCAGACTGGCAGGCAAGCGCCTTAACCGACTGAGCCACGCTGGTGGCTGCAACGTCATATTTGCTGTAGGGGGGAAGAGAGAGAGAAGTTCGCAATACTTTTTTTAATGTTCTGACGCCCACAACTAAGATAAGTCATTTAAAATTTACAGATCACTCAATGGCAGAGATATAGTAAAAAACTGTAATTTGACTTACTACTATCTAATAATGCTGTTATAGCAGGGCTAGAATTAGATTAGTCATTGAAGCATTACTGTTTTTCAAAATTGTATTTCTTAATAAACACAGACTAGTATTGAAATTACATATCAAATTAATAACGGAGTTTTTTTTTTTTTTTCAAGACATCAGTGGATTATGTTTCAAATATTCAGACTCTAGAATTAGCAAACACATAATTGACTTAAAATTAATTACTGTAATTGAATTTGGTTTGTTTGAAAACTGTTCCTGGAGACACTAAAACCATATAGACACTGAAATTGGGGCCAGTAAGTAATGGTTATGATAACTATATAAGAAAATTTTAATTTCATGCTTAACTGTACCAAGGGAACATGATATATATGGGTTGACATTCTCTTCCATTAAATCATATGAATGAAAATTAGTGATTACTGTAGTCAAATTTTAGATGGCGTTAAGTGTACATGATGTGAAACTGAAATAAAGCATCAGATGACCTGGTGACATGTATTGTTGAAGTGTGTTCTTTATGAGTACTATGTCATAGTACAAATACATTTTTCTTTGAGGAGTTACATATTCGTTTAATATGCTTCCATATTTCTGACGTGATAAGAAATGGGTAAATTCATAGAGGTTATACTGTAGAATAAAATTTGATATAGACATTTGTCTATTTGACTCATTTAATCTCGTATATTAGTGAACGGTACTTTCAGATTTGTGCCATTAACACATTGGACATAGAAATCATTCTCCAACTACCCACGATTTCTAAAGGTGATAGATTACGACATAAAAGAATCCTAGATAGAATACTAAAATACGTATTGGCATTATTTTGCGTAACAGATATGCAACAAAAATGTGTTACGTTATTACCCGAACATTATTTGAGTATAAATTTTCCTAAAATAGGACAAATAACTTTGTTGCCAATTGTCCGGCATTAGACAACATTTCCCTAAAATTTACACAATATTGAATACGCATAGGTTTGGATGTACTGGATGTATGGTATTGATTGAAAACTGTTAGTAAAGAATGAGATGAAAAGTAAATGAATAGACTTTCAGTAGTTGTTTTATATCGGACCTGGAATAAAATGCATAATTTTTCCAATTTTCTAACCAGAGGTACAGGCTCTGTCTTCACTTCTGTATATATTAACAACTAAACTTTCATATTATGCATAGTTCACTTTAAAAAATTGGTGTTCGTTTTTGTGCACTATTCTCAGCAATGATAAATAATGTTACATTTAACTGAAATTACCATAATTTTTTCACATATTTCACCTCATGTTAAATTTCATACTAATGTTCGTGTTAATTACCTCCAATCTCAAATCAGTGAATGAATAAAACATATATAAATTCTGTACATCGCTAGTTCAAAATATTCAGTGGACACTTAAACACAAAATCAATTTCAGAAGACTTTTCTTTTTTTTGTTTTTTTTTTATTTTTTTTTTTTTAATAGCTTAAGATAATATTTTTCAGAACTGCAGTGCCCAATTGCTAACATTACCCCTCTATTTGCTTCTTGTTACGAGATTTAGTCAAATGTGTTTTTTCAAACTTATTATTATATTTAAAATCTTCAAAACATTTGGCTTCATTATTAGCACATAACTTTTTTTTTGTACCCAGAAATGACAATAACTTCCTTGAAATGCTGCACACATATATTAACTCTTCATTTTTATATATTAAATGTAATTTACTCAAAGATCTTTTATTCAGCACTTTACAAAGGGAAACCATTTCGTTCAGGGCTAAAATTGAACACTTAGTTGCTAGAAGTTATGAAATATCCTGGCAGTAAATGATTTGTATAGAGTACGAATGAAAATTCTGGACATAGACGTGTTAAATGGTTATTTTGATTTAATTAGTATCTTGTAAACAGGGAAAGAAATAGTATTGTGTGCAGTTTGCTTACCTATATGAAACAAAATGAAATGGTATCAATATGTATATTTATTTTTACAGTGTTACATGAAGTTGTTATTTTGTTAAAGGGCAAGGTGTCTGCATTTTTATGTTGAGATTTTTCTGTCGTGATTACCATACACCATTTACTCACATTGTGAAACTTTACATCTCAGCTTCATCAGACACCCTTAAAAGATAATTAATAGTAATACGTAATTATATGACTTAAACAAATTGAAAATAAACATAGTGTTTTCATTTCAGAAGATTAGCAAACAATATATGCTTACCTACATTCAAAATTGAGGGTAGATTGATTGATTTTTCTTTTATTAGCAAATGGATAATTATATTGGTTTCTATACATTACGCTGTTGCTTGTTTCTTTTCTTCTCTTTTTTTTTTTTTCACCTTTTTAATCTTTGTTATGTATTTTGATGTAGTGTTACAGAAATATTGTTCTTACTATTGATGCAAAGATAAAATATATGAACTAATAATACTGAATGTTGTTTTTTTTGAAATACCAAAATGCCTATTCCAAGAATATGAGTTTCTCCTACATATTTATTGTTCAGTGATTGTTAACATATTATGTTCATGTTGTCAGCTTCAATTTGTGTAAATAAATCGATTTTAATTCGTAATACTTCATCATGAAAATTGAAGTTAATTGCTCTTTTTTTTTCTCTCTCGCTCCCATGGAAAGCAGTTGTATAAAAAATATTGAAGTGAGATTTTTTCCTCACCCCAGAAAGAGTAGAGTCCTTATAATACTTGAGAATGTTCTTTTAATTTTATTTTATCATAATCTAGTCTTTCAGTGCACATAATGTTTTTATGACAATAAATAAAATTATGTATGCAGCTTGTGTGGGGTGTGGACTTTCATGTACACGTGTAATTTCAGCACTTGCCTATATCTTGTGCTGAAAATATTTCCACTCATTGAAGAAAGTTCACTTTGCACACAAGTTACATAAATAGCTTTTATGTTGCAAAAGTTCAGTTTATACACAATTTTCATAACTATTATGTTACATAGGTCAAAAGGTTGTGAGAAATGTTAAAAATATATTGTATATTTAAAATAGTTGTATACAATAATTAAAAATCTTGCTTTACAGTTCTTTAAATTACGTCATCCTTAAATTATATCACATGTGTTTGTACAGTGTAAAGTATAACTTCAAAACTGATTCACTATTTTTTTTTAATAATCACATTTTATTCTACAACTCTTCTATTTGCCTATTTGCACAATGTGTAAAAACATTCTATGGGACTATGATGCAGTTTTTTTTGCGTACTTTCCATCTCTCTCTACAACTTAAGCCACCTTGGAACAAGAGATGTGTGTTCCAAAGGTAAAACTGGAAATCTGCGATTTTCATCTTTTTCATAGTAATCGTAAGGAAGTTATCATAGTTACTGTTCTGCAAAGCAGTCCATGTTATTGTACTGTAAGATTGCTGCACACAGTACATCAAGCAAAAAGGGACATTCCAAATCACAGCCATCAAGAATAGATGTCATTGTTAAGAGCATGAATAACATGATTATGGCAAACCAATGGTTAAACTGTGAAGGAAATGTCACCATGTATTTGAGAAGGAAGTGTGTGCAGGAAATGTCACCATGTATTTGAGAAGGAAGTGTGTGCAGAGTATTGAAACATTTGGAGATTTCAAAGGGTTGTGTAATGTGGGTCTCGAGACATTTGACACCTATTATGTGGTAAATCACAAATACTAGGATCTTCATTTTTGCCTGATGTTTTATCTACCACCCATCTGACATCACCAGTTTGATAAATCTGAAGTATATATGTCCTTGATTCCAAAGTAACATATGACTTTTGAGTAAGAAATATATTATGTGGTAAAATTATTTTGTTTCAAAGAATATACTACATATTACGCAAATAGTAATGATATAGTTAAAATATTAATTAAAAGGCATGTTAATATATACAGGCTATCGAAAAGAAAGTTCAGTAAGAGAATAAATAAAGAAAGAAATCATTACGCATTTTGGCATATCTTGTAAGTATTTTTATGCACTGCAAAATAGTTTAAACAGTATCATACTTATTTTGTGAAACAGCCGGAATGTATCTATTTAATGTTCTCTCACTGAAGTATGACTTTAACCAAGCACCTACAATATGTACAATTTTTTTTTTTTTTAACGAGTTTGTATCAGATCTTCAGCAGAGTGGTAGTGGAGAGAAGGTAGGCGAGACAACGCAAAAAAATGAATAAAAACACTAGTATGATTTTAATTTCATAAATATTTCCAACCCTTGGAAAATTCCTATATTATTAGTTTAAATAGTATCACATTTATTTTGTGAAACCACCAGAACATATCAACAGTTAATGACCTCTCACTGAGTATAACACTAACCAAACAGCTACAAAATGAACTATGTTTTTATGAGTTTATACGCAACCTTCAAGAGTGGTAGTGAAGAGAGAGAGGTGGACATTCCAGCATGCCAACACAGAAAAATGAATTAAAACACTAGTCTGATTTTAATTGCATAAATATTTCCATGCTGAGTTAAGTACTTATGTAGATAATTAGGTTTTTCTAATTAAATCAGATTGTGTATTAAGAGCTTTTTTTTTTTGCATTAAATAGCATTAAAAAATAACAATAATGGTACCATTGAACAGGCACAATATTTGGCAATGGGAATATTAATTAAAAATAAACAAATTTTATACGAACAGTTTAACAAAAAACTCAATTTAAAAACAGCGTGTAAACATAGAATTTTTTTGTGTTGTAGTTGAAGAGGTAAATAAAATGAGAATGACTAAATCATTGAAGAGCTTAAGAAGGAATAGGATACTAGTAATCCTGCAGATAGCATAATCTCATAGGTGTGTAAATATTGTATTCATTAAAGAAAAATGCTATTTTCGTATTTTTTTTTTACTGGTCAAACTTTGAAAGTAAAGAAAAAGCTGAGAAAGAATGCTCGATTCGTATTGATTTTATCTCTTGCCTAAATGAAGAAGCAGACAAACTGACCAAGAAAGGTACAAATAACCCTTATATTGGGCCAGAACTAATCTATGGAATCAGCAAATCAAGTGTTACAACCGCAGTAAAAACATGGGCCAGGAAAGAACACCACAGAAAACGGTTAGTTTATCCTGGTCAAACTCTTAGCAAAGATTTGGTCAAGAGTCAGCCTAGCTCTCACCAGTCTCTCCTACATTTAAGTACGAAGAAACTGAAGAGAGCGTTTGATTCATCACTGGACTGGACATGGGGATGAAAGTCCTGGAGTTTTTAAAAGCCCAGAACTGGATCCTTTATTAAAGGTTATGGGGTAGCACAGTAAGTCTGGAGGCTGATGTTCAAGAGTCAATAAGCTCTCAAATAATCTTCATTTATTACTATTACTATTATCTGAAAAAATATATGCATTTATTTGCCTAGCAATCCTGTACATACACATATATACGTGGTACATCATCACCAGAGACCAGAAGTTTAGGTATTACGAATCATTAAAATAGGCAGGCAAAAAGGCATCATAAATAGCTAAAATAGGCAGGCAAAAAGGCATTATAAATAGCTAAAATACGCAATAAAAGCCAATTACAAAAATCTCTCACTACACCCACAACCTTGCACTTTCCACAAAGGGATTTCGGCAGCAAGAAAAGCTTTACATAAGTCGAATGCAAATTGAGATTTTCGACTTGATGTTGCAATTACTGTTGGAAGCAAAGAAATCTTCTTCCCAGTAACCTTGGAAAGTGCATTTTTGTGTTTGGTTGTACTGATATGTTGCGATATGAAATATTTAGCTAGCTACAACAACGTCGCAATGAAAACTGAAAGAAAAATAACATTAGACCCGCATCATTGTTGCCTTGTCAAATAAACACAAGCTATAATTAAAACGCTTACTGTTATACATTTTTGCATGGCAGCACTCATTGTTGCAAAGAGAATATGAATTGACTGAAAAGCAAAAATATACATTTGGTGAAGTCACTTTCATTGTAGTGGTTATAGAAATAAATTAAAATATACCTGTAGACAATTTTTAATAATAAGTAATAGATAAATAATCAAATAAAGACAAAAAAAGCATTTATTTTGTAAATTAGGCATTTATATTAAAAAAGGCAGAAAAGGGCAACATAAAACTGACGTTTCAATCACAAAGGTATAATTCGTACAGATTTATTTTCAAAATGAAGATAGATTTAACACATTTAAAAAGGCATTCTGCCAAAGTTCTGGTCTCTGATCATCACTAGTGGGCTGAATCAAGTACTTCAATTCAGGTCACATTTTGTGCTCTTAAATGTTATAACAGTTTATACAGACATAAAATTCACTTCATTTTTTCAATGTGACTCTGTTTCAACCACTTTGTAAAAAGCTGATCATTTTGTAGGTGTTAGCAGTTAGTCTTGCATTTATTCTTTTTTTACTCTAAATATGTTGTACCATATTTACCCTTGTAATTTCTCCTCCAAGATTTTTAAGACATGTTTTTCAGGATTTCATTTTTCTCGTGTAACTTCTTCTCACATTAAACAAAATTGAACACTTAATTTCTCATCAAGCATGGGAAAACTCTAATGACACGAAAGATGATATGGATTTGTTGTCTGATGAAAGTAATGCAGAGTAAAATACATGTACGTTTATTTTCTGTACCTAATTAACAAATTCATTTGGATATGAATGTTCTATATGTGATGTTAAATGGAGGTTAGTCTAGGTCAGGCATTAGAACTGATATACAGTGGTTGTCCAAAGAAAATCCACAATACTCATAATTACTCAATTGTATATAGGTTATATATTTATAGTTATTTAGTATGAAACATTGATTTAATTAGTACATGAATTGTGTGATCTAATTAGATTTATGCCCAAATTATTCTCGAAATTTTATAGTAGTAAATTTCCCCCTGTTTGATTTTTGACCTACGACTTTTTACAAAAAGGGGAGAAATTACGCAAGTAAACATGGTATATAAAATTTCTCTCTTCTTAAAAGTTCTGATTTTCTTTTGTGCGACATATTGATTCTTTGACCCCCGTCAGATGAGGCCACTTTCACGAGCACTGCCGCTTGTGAATAATGAATTTAAATGGAGGCCTTCAGATACAGACACAGGCACAGAATAGTGGTCCTGCAGACACTGAGTGGTTGACTTCGTTGCTGGTGGTGGCCACTGAAAGTGGTGCTTCCGTCACAATACATAGAATTAAATTGTAGATTTCAGATGGGGACACAGCCAGGTCACTATTTTAGTGGCACTGCTAACAGACGACTGTTAGGTCACTGGTTCCTTACACCGTCACGACATTATACAGCCTATTGTGCCACAGTGTCTTTTTTTCGAATTTAATTAGTAGTTCCTGCTAGGAGCTCTTGAAATGATTTCTTGAACATGTATAAATACGAAAAAAGAAGAAAAAAAAACTTTTTATTGTCCTGATGTAAATCATCAAACAAAGTATGAAATATTCCTCGATTCTGTCTTTCCAAAACCAATCAATGGACCCAGATTCTTCTTCTATTTTTACGTCTATTCTTTCTCTGTATGAGCAAAGTTTCCAAAAGTATATCTCCTCCTATGTCCTTGTTCACTGGAAGACTGGAAAATTGTATACAAAAAATTTAGTGTTAAGCAGCGACACTAATGCATGTTTGTAGTCCCACTAATGCACCGCTAGTATTGTGTTTTAGTTTGTATGAACATCAAATTTAATGTAATGAGCAATTATTATGAAAATATTGAGCAGTAATATTATTGTGAGATAGAAGTGATCCGATGATAATATTCCTTTTGAAATAAAAACTCACTATCATTGGATTCAGCTGATGAACTTAAATATTGACGTAGTAGAAATGTTTCTTTTAATAGACATCGTAGACATTTTGGGTGACTGTTGGACAGTGCTATCTAACTTTGTCTATTGACACCAGGTTATTCAGTCTTGTCCTGTATATAGTGATGAATATTAATAGTATGAATGCTGTGAGTGCAGTGAAGCTCATTACAAGTGCAATAGCTGTTCTTCCTTCCACTGCGTTCTTCATCAAACCTCTGTTGTTCATATCCAGTAGGCCTGCCTGCATTTGCATATACACGGCTAGAGATCCAAACACATGAAGCAGATTGTGAGAGTGGCCTGCAAAAACAAGGAAAGCTTGTGAGGTTTCTGTTTGCTATACAGAATTTTAATCAGCTATTTATAGTGTATTCTTTCTTTTTCTTGAATGCTGCTAACTATTATAGATTGTCTGTAATTATTACGAATTTCCCTCCTTTATTATGGAATTATGGTTGAAGGGAAATTGATTACGGAAAAACAATATTATCATGGAAGAAACTACAATATTTTAATTTATTCTGCAGTTAGTTGTTAGCTACTGTCACTTCTATCTGCTACAATTGCTTTTATTTTGGAAAGAAATGAAAATGGGAAGTCAGTGATACAGATTTACTGCACATATAATAGCACTATCTCTAAATGAGATGGATTCGGGCAAAACTTACCAGCCACTTCTCGCCATTGTCAAAATTCAACTTTGGAAAAGCACAGTGAGTCCATACACATGGACGAAATTAACCCATCTCCACCTTTAATGTATGTATCATCATAAGCAGCGTGGCTTAGGCTGTAGTAAGTTTGCCTGCTGATCCAGGGCTGTGCTCGGATGTGGGTCTGATTCCTGCTTGAACTGATTATCTGGATGAATTTTTTTCCAAGGGTTTCCCCAACTGTAAAGCCATTGTCAAGTAATAGGTCTGCCCATAGAAATTTTGTCCCCCCCCCCCCACCCACAAACATTTGTCAGGGCCCTCCCTCTTTGTCAGTATTTTAATGAATGTTGGAATACTATTTAAATACAGTACTAAGGAAACAAGCTAAGAAAATTTTATTACAATGTCTGGCAAACTTGTTTGTTACTGAAATTGAAATATTACTTGGACTAGAGAAATAAAAAAAATTCTCACTTTATAAATATGCTTAATAACAGTCTTACAATCAGTAAAAATAAAAAATAAGATGTAATTTTAAAAGAAATGCAGGCATATTGTAGTGAAAATATTGAAAATATATATTTTAAGAAAAATTGATATGCAGATATTGTTAAGTAGGTTAATTAATTGTTGTATAGCAGTATCCTAATTGAAACATTACATTTATAGAAACTCTTCAGAAGTCGGTTACTTTAGTTTTAATTCTTCAATAGTAGTCTACTTTAACTTGTTGAAAACATAAATTATTGTTTCAATAATATGTGATTTAACAGAATTACTCTTCCTTCATGTAAAAAGGAGTTTTGTGAATTTTTTGTGTTGTTCTCTCCCTAAAAAAAATATCTAAAAATCGGACAGGATTCCCCTGGCGCACCCCTTTCCCCACTCGAGTGTTGTGTGTCCCAGCAGGTAATCTGTGGCAAATCCTCGGCCTTGTCTCGCCAAGTACCATTTTGCTATCACCAATTCCATCTACAAACCTAGTACTTCATACAGCATTATTAAATAACGAACTAAAAAGAAGCTTCACCACCATTACTACAGGTTAACCGTTATATCGTGAAATCAAATATATTCGTGCGCCATAGCCAATAACAAGAACCTTATGGAGGGGGCAAATGAGGTAGCTAGCTAGCAAGTCAAAGTGTAGCGAGGGAGGAAAACTTCTCAGTCCACTTTTTTCTTCCCCTTATGTGCAGGTAGGTTTCAAAAGATACCGAATGGGCCTATATTTCATAAATATACCCTGAAATAATAAAAACATTTCACAATAACAAGTTTCGAGGCCTAGGGGTTCATTTCCCTTTCCTTCCTCCTCTTTCTACTTTTCTGTTCCTAGTGCTGACTTGCTATGGCACTAAAATCGTCCTCCAGTGGCTTAAGGAGGGAAAGCTGGTGATCAACAAGATCTCCCAGCTAGGTCCAGTGGACCCGTCAACCAACAGCAGGTGTGGTCCTCCAGACATTCTGGGGGTTGTGTGTGAATGAAGTAGCCACCAAAACGTTAAAATATGATGTTCACTTAAATCGGCTACAACTTGCCATTTCCATTTGAATATATCAGTCCCCTATCTGCCCATTGTGCAACTCAGACCAAGACATGGATTCAGAACACCTCAAAATCTGTGCTTCAGTGGCTGGCCATGATAATATCTTTGAAAAGTACTGGAGTGCAAGAGGTCAAATGACAAAACAACAACATAATAAAAATAATATTGAGGAAAACAAGTCTATGGACTAACTCATGTTCTTTTCCATTACCTATTAATAAAAGAATAAGAGGTATAAGTTACATTAAACATTTTTCTTTTGATCTGTGGATTAGCCTACTTTCAAATAAGTCATTCAATTAACATATTGTTATATACATGCTACATACCAATTAGATCAAATTTTCCTGGTGCTAGGACCTCAGGAAGATGTGTACCATAAAAGAAACCTGCAAGTGTTATAAAAACAAACTGCAGGAAGTGAAATAAGGCTGGTGTATTGAAGATTCCATCTTCCACTGCAAATCGATATACAAGTGGTGTGGTGTCCCAGATGTAAGGCACAATGAATGCTATTAGTCTCATTTTTATTTGAATTCTGCTATGCTGATGAAGCTTTGACGAACATGTGATCAATGTGCATATCGTTGAACACAAGAAGCATATCATCAAGAACCAGTGAGCATACCTGTGGGCAAAAAAAAAAACTCATGATACACATGTGGTGATATTAGCCCTTTTTTGCTTCGGGCACATGATAGTAGCAATGGTATAAAAATGTGTTAAAATATTCCTTGATCAGATAACATGTACTACTGCGTATATCTGTGACTTGAGTAATTTACGTTCTATTGTCTTGTTGACAACTTCAGTCTTCTGATTTTTTATTCTGTTTTTCACTTTCCAAAACACTATTTTGTTACCATTTTATCTTTCATGTTTCATGTTCGTAATTACGATTGCAAAATCATATTACTGAAAAATTCATGTCCATCATCATCATTAACTAGGCTTAGGCAGTGTGACTTGTAAATTTACTAAAATATGTAAATAATAATAATAATCATCGTCATCATCACAAATTTAGCATTGAATCTTACAAAGTCAACAAAAGCAACAAGTGAGCATGTAAGTTTGTTGGTTGCATAACAAATGGAAGTCCTGTTATGCATTGTTGATATGAGATGGAACGGAACAGTCAGTATAACTGTGAGGTAGACAGTGGACTATTTTCGTGATAGACTGGGATATTTTTGCCTGTGAATGGTTCTCATTTTAAGCATTTGTGATAAAGTTTTTAACTTTTAATTTTGTTACAATTTTGTTTGATTATGAAATTTCCTTTGAATTATTGATGAAGTCTGAAAAATAATGTCATATTTCAGCCTGAGCTATACAGAAAAAATCTAAATCTTATCAATAATAAATCAACTTCCAAAGAGAGTAAAGAATAAAGATACTCTATAATACCTAATACATACTATACTGTTATCGTTTTTATTTCAATACACCCCATTAGGTGGTGCCAAGTGGTGTTGACGACAACATTGAAAATAGATTAGACAGGGTCTCAAAAAAATGAGGAATAAATTTTTTAAAATAATTTCACAGAAATGAGCAAAGGAATGTATTTTGCCAATCTTTTTGACATTCCGGGGCAAATATAACTCAATCCAGGACACAGGACACACCATTAAAATCCAGAACAATCCTGGGAAATCTAGGACGTCTGGTCACCCTAATTTCATGTAGTACTGTAATGGCTTCACTTTCACCTTAGTGTGCACATCCAACATCTCTCAAATTACTACATTCCTATTATAATCAGGCCTGGTAAAGCCCAGTAACCAGTAACGAAGCATGACAAAATTTTTGGGTAAGCTTGGCTGAAGGCATGGTTCGGAAATAGTGATCTAGGCCATGATTTACGTCGCTAAAAGATGAACGAAACGCGGAAACGCTCCTGTATTTAATTAACTAAATTCTAAATTGATCTTGTCCCTCCTTCGAAAATGTTTGGGAAAGCTCAGCTTACCCTTCCTACCCTAAAGCTTCGCCACAGGAAATGGATAGACAGAAGTAACATCATCTATGCAAGCCCAATATCATTTTAATTGTCTCTGTTATTCATAATCAAGACTTCACTTCCATACAAAATAACATTGTGTAAGTGATGATCTACAGATGTACTTACTTACTTACTGGCTTTTAAGGAACCTGGAGGTTCATTACCGCCCTCACATAAGCCCGCCATTGGTCCCTATCCTGAGCAAGATTAATCCAGTCTCTACCATCATATCCTACCTCCCTCAAATCCATTTTAATATTATCTTCCCATCTACGTCTCGGCCTCCCCAAAGGTCTTTTGCCCTCCAGCCTCCCAACTAACACTCTATATGCATTTCTGGATTCGCCTATACGTGCTACATGTCCTGCCCATCTCAAAAGTCTGGATTTTATGGTCTTAATTATGTCAGGTGAAGTATACAATGCGTGCAGCTCTGTGTTGTGTAACTTTCTCCATTCTCCTGTAACTTCATTCCTCTTAGCCCCAAATATTTTCCTAAGAACCTTATTCTCAAACACCCTTAATCTCTGTCCCTCTCTCAAATTGAGAGTCCAAGTTTCACAACCATACAGAACAACCGGTAATATAACTGTTTTATAAATTCTAACTTTCAGATTTTTTGACAGGAGACTAGATGACAAAAGCTTCTCAATCGAATAATAACAGGCATTTCCCATATTTATTCTGCGTTCAATTTCCTCCCGAGTGTCATTTATGTTTGTTACTGTTGCTCCAAGATATTTGAATTTTTCCACCTCTTGGAAGGATAAATCTCCAATTTTTATAGTTCCATTTCGTACTATATTCTGGTCACGAGACATAATCATATACTTAGTCTTTTCGGGATTTACTTCCAACCCAATCGCTTTACTTGCTTCAACTAGAATTTCCGCGTTTCCTCTAATCGTTTGTGGATTTTCTCCTAACATATTCACGTCATCCGCATAGACAAGAAGCTGATGTAACCCATTCAATTCCAAACCCTCTGTGTTATCCTGAACCTTCCTAATGGCATATTCTAGAGCGAAGTTAAAAAGTAAAGGTGATAGTGCATCTCCCTGCTTTAGCCCGCAGTGAATTGGAAAAGTATCAGATAGAAAATGGCCTATATGGACTCTGCTGTAAGTTTCACTAAGACACATTTTAATAAATCGAACTAGTTTCTTGGGAATACCAAATTCAATAAGAATATTTTATAAAACTTCTCTCTTAACCGAGTCATAAGCCTTTTTGAAATCTATGAATAACTGATGTACTGTACCCTTATACTCCCATTTTTTCTCCAATATCTGTCGAATACAAAAAATCTGATCAATAGTCGATCTATTACGCCTAAAACCACACTGATGATCCCCAATAATTTCATCTACATATGGAGTTAATCTGATCTACAGATGTAACTTTATTTAAATTAACATATTCCTAAACTGATGTACGGTATTATTTCAGTAGTTGTGCTGTATCTTTGTAATATAATATGAACATCTTAATAGTGTTAAAATATCTTAATGTTTATGCATGTAATTAAATTGATGTACCAGGTGTCTTCAAACTGATATGGGAAGCAGTATGTGTGATACAGAACTCCAGTTCCAAAACTCAACACAGTGACTGTGGAGTAGTCGATTAAGAAGCAGATGACATAGACTTGTAAAGACATGCCAGCGAAGGCATGTGCGAGACAGGAAACCAGTGGACACGCAGTGGCAGTGCAGAGATAGCCGATGAAAGCTCCCAGTCTGTTTAAGTCTGTTGCTTCGGTATAATGGTGGAGTAGTTCATTCACAAAGTACCTGCGGAAAATCGAGTACAATGTTATAATACTTACTTATGTATGACTTTAGAGAACCTAGAAGTTCATTGCTGCTCTCACATGAGCCTGCCATTGCCCCATCAGTCCCTATCCTGAGCAAGATTAATCCAGTCTCTACAATCATACCCCACCTCCCTCAAATCTATTTTAATATTATCCTTCCATTTACGTCTCGGCCTCCCCAAAGGTCTTTTCCCTCTGGCCTCCCAACTAACATTCTATATGCATTTCTGGATTCGCTCATACGTGCTACATGCCCTGCCCATCTCAAACATCTAGGTTTAATGTTCCTAATTATGTCAAGTGAAGAATACAATGCGTGCAGTTCTGTGTTGTGTAACTTTCTCCACGGTGTTATAATACTATGGAAAATAGTGCTGCAAAACGTCGTCTTTTACGTAGACATAATATTGCACTTTGTTATAAAACAGTTTTGACTTCTTAAAGACATACATTACATAATGAATTAATAAAAAGGGTGAGAAACGTGTATAATATTTTATAAGGACTTGTGCTTGGGCTTTAACTGAAGAGTAGGAACATCAAAATGCAGTTTGTGGAGATGAGATTTTTGAGAAGTGCAAAAAAACTTTATAGAATAGAATGAAGATATACGAAATAATTAGAGCTATTCAACATAAAATAAATGACAACAATAATTGAATTCGACATTTGGAAGAAAAATACTTAAAATGCAGTACTCGTAAAATAGAATAACGGACGAAAAATCTAGTGGAAGATCACTGTTCAGACACTATGCTTTTTTATAGATTATTATTTATTATTACTATTACAAATAGCTTTTAAGGAACCCAGAGGTTCATTGCTGCCCTCACATAAGCCCGCCATCGATCCCTATCCTGAGTAAGATTAATCCAGTCTCTATCATCATATCACACCTCCCTCAAATCCATTTTTATATTATCCTTTCATCTACATCTCGACCTCCTCAAACTCTTTTCCCCTCCGGCCTCCCAACTAACATTCTATATACATTTCTGGATTCGCCCATATGTACTACATGCCCTGCCCATCTCAAACATCTGGATTTAATATTCCTAATTATGTCAGGTGAAGAATACAATACGTGCAGTTCTATGTTGTGTATCTTTCTCCATTCTCCTGTAACTTCATCTCTCTTAGCCCCAAATATTTTCCTGAGCACCTTATTCTCGAACACCCTTAGCCTCTGTTCCTCTCTCAAAGTGAGAGTCCAAGTTTCATAACCATACAGAACAACCGGTAATATAACTGTTTTATAAATTCTAACTTTAGCTTTTTTGAGAGCAGACTGGATGGCAAAAGCTTCTCAATCGAGTTATAACGCATATTCTGCGTTTAATTTTCTCCCAAGTGCCATTTATATTTGTTAACTGTTGCTCCAAGATATTTGAATTTTTCCATCTTTTCAAAAGATAAATTCCCAATTTTTTTATTTCCATTTCGTATTATGTTGTGATCACGAGACATAATCATATACTTTGTATATCGGGATTTACTTCCAAACATATCTCTTTAATATTATTATTTAACAATGCTATATCAAATACGTGATTATCTAGCATCAATGGGATCAGTGATGATGAAATGGTTTCACCATGGAATTACAGTACCGTCATTTCCCATAACTATGGTCCTGGAACATAACTATGGTACATGATACAACCATTCAAATTTTGTACTCCATAACGTAGTACAGGGGCGGCCCGTCCTTAGGGGCCACCGGGGCCGTGCCCTACCAATATTTCATTCCCCAGCAATTTTCTTTTTGCATTTAAAATGCGTAAATTTTGTTCAGGACAGTGCACTGTATTCATAATTATTTCAGTAAATTTTATAACATGGCGCAATGTGTGTCAGTAAAACGTCAAAGATTGTATGATGCTAAATACTGTGAGCTTGGGCCCGCGTCAAAGGTCCCCACAACTTGAATCACTTTAGCGCTCAACTTCCATGGTGCGAGGTGTGCAATGTTCGCTATCGACGGTCACAAAAAACAGACATATACAGAGTGCGTCAAAAACACCTGACGGTTTTTGCAATGCAATACAAATCAGATCCGCTGAATGTCGCTGCTGTAGTGGGTGTCTTGTGTTGTGTACGTTTTGAAGTTCAGTTGAGATGGAACGTTGGTCTACTGAACACCGTATTGCTGCGGTAAAATTGTTTATTAAAACAGAGTCCGTTACTGCTACACAGTATGAGTTTCAACTGCAGTTTGTAGACGTCATGCACCTATAGGTACTGTTTTCGCTGTAAGAAAAATCCTAATGTAAACACAAGCACGTGGCTGTCAGACCCATGATTGGCTCACAGTCGAAACACTCACACGACGCAGGAAAGTATAGTCCGTATTTGGAAACTATCATCTCATATTATTTGAATATAAAAAATTGAATTCTAGTTGTTAAATACAATGAAACATATAACTTCACTCATATGTAAAACGCTATGTAAAAGAAAATCTACTTTTATATTTTGTTATGTACTATGAACGCGGATGAATACAAACAGTAATACCAAAGCAGTCTGTTCTTGTAACAAGCTGGTGTTACTTGAGCTCGTAGTTGTTCACGTAAGCACGTGTGGCTTCTGCATCCTCGGTGTATGTGGTTATTAAACATAAGAGTGGAAACCCTCTCAAAAGCGGAAAAAACAAATAGTCTTAAATGTATATAATAAGTTATGTGACTTTTAATTATAGTAATTATAAAGTAAATGTTTCCTAAGCAAATGAATGCATAGTAGTGTGGTTAGGCCTACTTGACGAGTAACGGGAATTGTTTAACATGAAACAGAATGTACAACAGTGGGCGGGAACATGTACTGAGAATCTATGGCGCCAAACAGTGGCCAATGAAGCCTCACTTCAGTCACATGCTACCGTATTGTTTATGTTAGGATTTTTCTTACAGCGAAAAGATTATAGTCGCAATACCTTGGTACTGTGGGTAGCAAAATGACGTACAGAGGGGTCAATTAAGGATACCAAGCCATCAGGACATCCTCGTTCGGCTCGTACACCTGCAAATGTGGAACGGGTTCGGGAAGCAGTGCGTCGTAGTCCCGGGCGTCAACTCGGCGACATGCTGTCGCTCTTCGTTTGCATGACAATCTTCTAAGAATGGCCATGGAGATCCTATCTGTACGAGCTGTTGCTCCATCTTGCTGGAACCACCACTTACGATGACCACGGACGAAATTCGGAAGAGGCGTTTCCAGCATGTTCATGTAACGCTCGGAGTTTAGCAACTGTTGTTCCTTCCTCATCCTCGAAGAAATAAGGCCCATTGATGCCATCCGAACAAATTCCGCATCAGACTGTCATCTTTTCACTGTGCAGTGGGCGTTCATGCAGTTCCTGAGGATTGTTGGGAGCCCAGTATCGGTAATTCTGCTTGTTGACATATCCACAGAGGTGGAAGAGTGCTTCAGTGGACATGATTAACGCACCGTACCCACAATACCACGATATTGCGACTAGGTGCATGACGTGTATCAAACTGCAGTCGAAACCCACGCTGCGTAGCAGTAACGGGCTCTGTTTTGATAAACAACTCTACGCAGCAATGCGGTGTTCAGTAGACCAACGTTCCGTATCAACTGAACTCCAAAACATAAAGAACATAAAGGCATCCATTTCAGCAGCGACATTCAGCGGGTATGATTTGTATTGCATTTCAAAAACCGTCTGGTGTTTTTGACGCATCCTGTACTAGCAAGAGTAACTGATTCTTTAGTATTTTGCGGAATTCACGAATTATAACTGAGGGTTCAGAACGAAAATCAGGGATCTACAAATATACTTTACACGTTATACAAAATGAATTATTAGACAGTATGTATGATGTAGGTATACATCGAAGATATGAAACAACATTAATTCTACAGATTTTGGGTAAATTTAAAGATACGATGGAAACGTATGATGTCATTGATGACGTTTGAATTCGATCCAAGAACCTTTACATTTCATTATTTGTCCAACACTTTAGCTACTAAGATAAGAAAACAAGTTCCAAATCAACGGCCAAAATCATCTATCTGTAGAATTATGACTATTTATATGATAATAGTCTATAAACAAAACAATAGATGGCGCTATACGTAATAAGCCTATTAAATATAGGTTGAGAGATTATAAATTCCTACTCATTCATAATGTGCAGACATTACTTCGAGTACGGACGCGAGTGCTAGTAAAACAGTGCAATGTGAGGAAAATATACAACAGACTTTAACGTGTATAGATATTATATCATCACTACAAAGTGTTTAGTTTTGTAGCGAATGTACCGTAACTTACTTCTATTAGAAGAATCAAAGAATTATGTGCATTGTGAAAAACAATTGACAAAACTCACAAACGATCGTCAAAAGTGAATTTCCCTTTCGTACTGTAGTGCAGTAACTGTAAGAAAAAGACTGGTATCACAAAAAATACTTGGTTTGAAGAGTGTAAATTTTCAATTCTGCAAAACGTTCTTATATTGTTAGCTTCATGGAATAACTTTAGAAATAACTAGTTGTGAAACTAACTTAAGCAGTTACCGTATGTGATTACTTCGGTTTTTGTAGAGAAGTTTGTTACGTAATAACGAGAAATAATTAAACTCCTATCGGTGGGCCATCGCGAAAGTGTACCCAGGATACGGCAAGCAGAAATTAAGTCCAAAAGTTTGTATACTACTCGAGGAATAGTCGAAGTACCAGTAAATGATGAATAAAACAGAATGGTGAGTACTAAATACTATATACACTTAAATTAATCGCATTAACTTTATAATAGGCCTATATAAATAATCGTGAATAAAAAAACATGGCGATAACTACCTTGTGACGTCATCAATGACATCATACCTTTCCATCGTATCTTTAAATTTACCAGATTTTGTTGTTGTGCAGGCTGACGAAACAACAGACATACTTAACCTGCAAAAGCCAATTTATTATTATTTTGAGATACATAAAAGGTTGCAAACCTGTGGAAAGGTTTCTTTCTTTCAGAGAGGTAAACAACCGCACGGCTAACGATCTGAGCGAGGTTCTAAAACAAAGTCTACAACCTTTCAATTTAGAAAATAAACTCATAGCTCAAACATATGATGGTGCTGCAGTAATGAGTGGTAGTTTTAGTTGTATTGTGCTGAACTAATTTTTAAGCAGAAACAATGAACTAAAATGAAAAAAAAAAATCTTGGTGCATTATTTAACGTATACCGCAAAATTTGTGAAATTTGTGGCCCCACAAACAAAAATGATCACGAGCCGCCACTGACGTAGTACCGCGTTTATCTATATTTTTGCTGTCACTACAGCTATTTACGAACGGTCTATGTTACTTCTACAATGTTCTTTGAATAGTTGTATCGTGGATCATAGTTGTGTTCCAGGATCATAGTTATGGGAAATGACGGTATCTGATAAAATTTGCCTTACTGGTGGGGATTCAAACTGCGCCCTAGCGCAGCCTTAGATCAGAAGCTCGTTACTCTTAGACCACAGAAGTGGCCATATTATGTTGAAAGAAAAACTAAAACTACTAGGCATAATTTATTGCTAAAACTTACACAGGGTGTTAACTAATATGTGGAAAAGCTCTGGGGAATGTATAGAAGACCTAAAAAGAAGCAAAAAAGTTCATGTAAATGTACAGTCAATTTCGCTTTGTTTTTAATTGTAGACACTTTTTAGTTCATACATGTTTGTTTATTACAACTTCATTTTTACATCTTCGTTTATAAAGTTCATACATAATTATACAGATAGTGCTCAGAATGAGTTCTAATACAGACTTTTAAGAACCGCATCATGGACTGTCTTACTCTCTCCCATATTTCAGGTGTCTGTTGTATCTGCACCTCTGGATTGAGGTCAGGGAAACAAACAGGCCAGGATGTTGGTGTCTCATTATGTATCCATTTATTAGGGAATTGCTGACTTGAAATCATTCTAACAGTACGAGAAAAATGTTGTGTCCCATCATGCATCTCGACACTTCCACTATCCCTTGTTTTCAGTTGCCAGGTGGCAATAATGAGTAGATCCTCTTTTATTTTTTTACTAGTGTACTGATTTAATAGTGACCTACTAATGTAAAAACTAAACCATATGAAATAAACAAAATTGACTATATCTTTACATTAACTTCTTTTTAGGTCCTTTACCTATTCACCAAAGGTTTTCCGTGTATTGGTTAACACTCTTTATACTAGTAATGGAACTTGGGTTGTGTTAAGTTGGGACAGCGTTAAAGCAGCAATAACATGGAATGTATTGTTAACCAACAGCACTTCAGCTTCACTGTGACAGCGGCCGCCATTTTTCATAGAATTTTTTTTTATCGCTGCACTTCCTCTGCTCTCTTAGCGAAGGAACAAGGGTGTGATTCTTTATAAACACAGCAGACGTTTTATGAATCAGATAGTTCAGCTTCTCAAGCTGCTGAAACTCATCAAATATTAATAGCTGAGTTAGCACTATTCTAGCTGAACATGACTTTGGTGTAATATTGTTCAACAGTGAAGAACCTTTGTGACTTATAAATAAGCAATAGGCATAGTGATGATGATATTGATAACAGTGATGATGATGATGGTGATGATGATGATGATGATGATGATAATAATAATAGTGAAAAAGGAAAATATGTCTTAAAAATGGTTTAGAATTACTTTGAATAAGGTATTATCTGCAGAGAGAAAGCAAGAAAGAGAAATAATAAGAGTACAGAAAATATGATAGACTGAAACTAAAAGTAAGAATTGGTCTAGCTGAAGTTGCAGGAGAAGAAAAAAAAAGAAGAGAAAGTGGGAAAATGTGGGGAAGAGAAATTGGAGTAAAACGTTTTATTAAATATCTCATTCATATTATTCTTATTATCAGTAGGTGAATGCTTTTTTTATTGCACCTTAATGTATTACATACTTTTTTGGACAAACATTTTCACTACATTTAGTATTATCAGGTCCATATTGTATTTATAAATTGAACACATTACTGGTAGCCTAAATAAATAAAATTAAAATATTATATATGTCTTAAAAGATATTAAAAGTTAAAGGCTAAAATAAATTGACTTACATACTTTATTAGTTAGACTTTTGCATCTTATTGGTTTGAATTTGTAAATTATGGAAAGTACGATCTGGTAATTGATTGTTTTCTTACATTACTTTTACATACAATGTTAAAAATTACATAAATACGATACAAATGTGTAATGTACATATATTGACATTGATGGTTAATAAGAAGTTTTATTCCAACAATGCTTAGCTGATCAAAAAATGACTGAAAATTAGCCACCATGAAGTTCAATTAAGTGGAAAGTTTACTTACCATGTTGCTACAAAATGTGTCCAGAAATTGATAGTTTCGTTGGTGGGTTGAAAGAGACTGGCCAGACATTGCCTGAGTGTTGCGCGCTCAGGTCTGTAACCTGTGAGCAGTCCAATCTCTCGCACATACGGATGTACTTGATGTGCCTCGTACAGTGGTATGGTCCACTTTCGGAGAGACCAGCCCATTCCCCCACCTAAGAGGAAACATTATTTTTATTGTAGACCTAAATATGACACTCATTGCCCATAAAAAATGTATTGCCTATATTGAATTCAGATTACCACATGTATCAAACAAGAACATCAAGTCATCCATCTGTCCACTCATAGAATTACCACAAGTCTTAAAAGTATTTTACATAGAGGCATAAACATGTATAATAAAATTCCAAGCTCCATAATAAGTAGTAAACAAAAGAAGTTTAAAAGCATAGTCAACAGGTTGCTGCTGCATCATATGCCATATACTGTAGAGGAATTTATGTCTTTAGACCTTGCATGAAAGTGCCTACTAATGTGTAATTGTGAAGACATATAGGTCGTTATTGCTGTTAAGAACATTTCTATTATTATTATTATTATTATTATTATTATTATTATTATTATTATTATTATTATTATTATTATTATTATTATACTATCTTAGATACAGTTCTTCTTAAATCATGTCAGCAGATGTCCTGCAATAACAAAGCTACAAATTCATAAATATGTCTATTGTATAATCAGAAACTGGATTAATACTTAGAAATAAGATTGACGAAGCCATGATTTGTAAAATTCTTTATGGTGAATAAATTGCTATTACTATTACTATACAAAAGCATCCTATTAAAAGGTAAAAACATCCCTTTATATACTTTGAGGGTGCTTGGGGACAGCTCCATGCTTTCTTGACTTCAGTATTGGAAAGGAGTGGTGTGGTCGGCAGCGCACTCTGATACAGCGTTGTTCGCGACAGTGACTCATCTCCGTAAACTAGAAGTTATCTAGAACCAGGTAGTTCGAATCATTAGCCATCTCCTCCAGACGTTTGAGATGGGCAGGGCATGTAGCACGTATGGGCGAATCCAGAAATGCATATAGAGTGTTAGTTGGGAGACCGGAGGGAAAAAGATCTTTAGGGAGGCCGAGACGTAGATGGGAGGATAATATTAAAATGGATTTGAGGGAGGTGGGGTATGATGATAGAGACTGGATTAATCTTGCACAGGATAGGGACCGCTGGCGGGCTTATGTGAGGGCGGCAATGAACCTTCGGGTTCCTTAAAAGCCATTTGTAAGTAAGTAAGTAAGCCATCTCCTCCAGTCGCCTCGAGAGAGAAGTTCCATGATGAGCTAAATTTGTCAACCATCGACGAGTTCATTGCTCAACTCGCTAGGAACCTGTACATGGCAACTCGTGCCAACCCCAACCCGCTCATATCTAGCCTCTGCCGGTATGATTCTAGGGTGGGCAGAGACACCAGACGGGTCCACTAGCCGTAGTCCTGAGACAAGAGGATAGGGAGGCTGGCGCCATCCCCAGGTTTAGGTAGATGAACACCCATCTCCTATAGTCGCGACGCTGTTATTCCCGGCGTGACTCCGCCTCTTTGCTTACGTCTTAGAAACTGAAGGCTCTATAAAGTCTAGGTAGGAAGTATCGTTCGCCATTTTTGTTCTTTCGTTGCCGAGCTACCGGACGAGGGATCTATTTGCCACACCGTTAAACATTATCATTTCGTAGCTCCTATGTTATTAAATCAAATGCACTATAATTCAGCAAATAATTGAGCGCCAAATAACGTCCTCGTGTGCTTTCTGCGAACGCCAACGAAAGAGCAAAAATGGCGGGCGATTATATTACGTATTTATCGAGCCTTCTTTATCTTCATCAGCGAATCACAAGACGCACACGTTTAAATGTAGCCGACCTGTAACGTGATTGGCTGCCGGAAATAAGAGCGACGGGACTATAATAAATCAGCTTGAATAACATAACCACTTCGATGTGTGTATTCTGGGCTATAATAGAATCCCTTCCGAACTAATACCCTGTCGCCAATTATTTATGAACAAGCCCGATTAAGGAAAAAAAAAAAGGAAGGAAATGAAACAAATGAGGATAGCAGAGTACAATATTATTACGATTGACAATGGAAGAAGTAATATCTACATACGATGAAAGAGTAATGGAATGGAGAAAAATTCTCTCCGGCGCCGGGATTTGAACCCGGGTTTTCAGCTCTACGTGCTGACGCTTTATCCACTAAGCCACGCCGGATTCCACCCCGGCGTCGGAAGAATCGTCTCAGTTTTAAGTTCCAACTCTTGGGTTCCCTCTAGTGGCCGCCCTCTGCACTACGTCATAGATATCTATGAACCTAGGACCGAAGTCCACATTTGCGCTGAGGTGCACTCGTAATGAGTGACTAGTTGGCCGGGATCCGACGGAATAAGCGCCGTCTTAAATCACAAAGTGATTTACGCATATCATATATATTATTATAATGTACCGAAGTACATATGATATTTCCATGCAGATATTCTGCGTCATCATACGATGAAAGAGTAATGGAACGGAGAAAAATTCTCTCCGACGCCGGGGTGGAATCCAGTATGGCTTAGTGGATAAAGCGTCAGCATGTAGAGCTGAAAACCAGGGTTCAAATCCCGGCGCCGGAGAGAATTTTTCTCCGTTCCATTACTCTTTCATCGTATGATGACGCAGAATATCTGCATGGAAATATCATATGTACTTCGGTACATTATAATAATATATAATAATAACATCTACATGTTAAATCTTTGTTCTTTAGTATTTAACACGCTTAAAGAGTTAAAAGAGATGTTTCCTCCATGAAAATTGCTCGCAACTGGCTGAAATGTGAAGTGAAGGCGCTGTCTAAATAAACACATAAGAAAACTGAATGTAGATGAATTGGACACAGTGAAGGCTGACGTTTAGAGTTGGGCTATTTCTGTAATTTAAATACATACGTTCTTCTGAACCAGCTGTGACTGTCAGTAGAGGTTTCCGTGGTACGTAATGTACTTAAGGTTTACGAATCATGAAAACTGGGAAAAGTTTTTCGTCACTTTTCTCGAACTTTCATTTTTTATATCTGTCATGGTGCAGACCTCGGAGTTTTTCAATCTCCAACCACATAATTTTGAATTCGGAGTTTTTCTGTCTGAAGTGAAACGCGTGTGAAGCTTTTCAGTAATTAAATTTCCCATTGACGGCTTATCAGCGCTTCTCAAAGTAAGGTCGATGAAGGGACTGTATTTTCAAAACATGCAATCTGTATGCAGCACGTAATGTTCTGGTCTGTGACAATTATTATTAAATAACTTGCCTTGTTTCATTTCTTTATGTTAACTTTACTACAGAACAGGAGTGTTGGGCCTAAGCACAATAAGCCTTAGGCTGCAGTGCAAGTCTTCGGGTTCTTTTTCCACAATATAGCCTACATTACATGGGGTTGGCTGCTGTGTACAGGTTTCTAGCGTTGTTGCTTATTCAACTGTCCGAATACAGGTATGAACCTCATAACAAGGCACCACTTGAGGCAACTAGGCCAGGAAATAATGGGGTAGGGTGGTCAGTTCCTTTCCCCCTCCTTTGTATACACCACCTACTAGCTAAATATTCCACTAGTCAGACTTCAGATGCATACAAACAATTCTTCTTCCTCTGACACATATCGTCAAGTAAGATACATATCAGACAGGACCTCAATAAGAAGATAATATATACGTATTTTATATTGGAAGATTCTTTTACCCCTTGACCATTGTACGTCCGCTTATATCATACCCAGTTCTTTTAAAAATATGACTTGAGAAGTGATATCTCACAAATTCAAAACATATACAGTACTTACTTACTGGGTTTTAAGGAACCCGGAGGTTCATTGCCGCCCTCACATAAGCCCGCCATAGGTCCCTATCCTGAGCAAGACCAATCCAGTCTCTATCATCATATCCCACCTCCCTCAAATCCATTTTAATATTATCTTCCCATCTACGTCTTGTCCTCCCCAAAGGTCTTTTTTCCTCCGGCCTCCCAACTAACACACTATATGCATTTCTGGATTCGCCCATACGTGCTACATGCCCTGCCTATCTCACGTCTGGATTTAATGTTCCTAATTATGTCAGGTGAAGAATACAATGCGTGCAGTTCTGCGTTGTGTAACTTTCTCCATTCTCCTGTAACTTCATCCCTTTTAGCCCCAAATATTTTCCTAAGCACCTTATCCCAAACACCCTTAACCTATGTTCCTCTCTCAAACTGAGAGTCCAAGTTTCACAACCATAAAGAACAACCGGTAATATAACTGTTTTATAAATTCTAACTTTCAGATTTTTTGACAACAGACTGGATGATAAAAGCTTCTCAACCGAATAATAACAGGCATTTCCCATATTTATTCTCTCTTTAATTTCCTCCCGAGTATCATTTATATTTGTTGCTCCCAGGTATTTGAATTGTTCCACCTCTTGAAAGGATAAATTTGCAATGTTTATATTTCCATTTCGTACAATATTCTCGTCACGAGACATAATCATATACTTTGTCTTTTCGGGATTTACTTCCAAACCCATTTCTTTGTTTCCCCCTTCTTTGCATAAATATAATTATGTATACATATAAATGTTTAGGTGTGCCCATTCGATAGCAAGTTACATATTTGGCAATATGGAAAACACGGAGTTTCTAAGTTAATGTCTGCAACTTTGAGCGACTGTCCTTCAGATTCATTTTAATATGGCTATTATTCACGCTAGTCATGCTGAAATTGCAGTTGTTTAAAATCGAAAGACATGTTAGTGGCCATTATAGGACTACGTGGAACAAAAACCTCTTCTCCTTTCCTTTTTGCGAGTTAATATTGTCACTTCTATTACGTTTTGCATGAGTTTTTTTTTACACCAATTCTTGTTTCATTGCATAATTTTGATGGGTCAATATATCACAGTAGTATGTAGGCCTACTATTGGTGATTCAATATTAAGTATTAAATTATGTAGTGGCAGTCCTTGTGGTTTCAAAGAATTAAAAAAATTAAGTTGAATAAAACACATAGCTAGACTGCTCACTATCATATTGAGAAACTCATAATACGGTCCTGGACTGCGCAAAGATATTATTTCATGAATAATCTAGATGTTGGCCTTCATAATGTATCAACACTGGTACAATCAAATACCTTACTAGTAAGATATTTGGTATAATCGTGTTATTTTTTCCACGGCCTCGTGGAAATAGATGTTGAATACAACAGAAAATAATAGAGAACAATTGACTGTAGAAGATTGCATTTTAATATTATACATGAATGTTTGATCGTATTTATTTTTATTATGTTTTAAAATTAATTTAACAGCCATTTGTCCAATTTTAATATAGCACATGTTTTTATTTCCTGATTATGAAGGTCAAATGTGCAACTTTGACAAATATCGGTCAAAGTGTAGATTCCACTTTTAGTTCCATCTTTCTGTATATGCGACGGCATGACGTATGACATATGACCTTGTGTAGTGAGATTGTACCTACTTCGGGATCAGCGAAGAAATTTACAAGAATGGAATTCGAGAGTGTTATTCAATAGCTTTTGCACTGTCTGGAGTTAATCATAGGCTTGGTTTCAGCCTTGTAGTGAAAAGAGTAACGTATTATATAACCACGGTTGTGGTAAGAGTTGAAAAAACTGACTTGGATACTCTAGAAGAAAAATAAACAATACCAGTAATTTCTTTTTCCTTTCGCGGAAACTTGGAACAGTCCCAAGTTACTTATCCAACCATGTCCCTTCATATCTGGGAGCCAGTCCTCGAGGTCACTGTTAAGAACTGCACTGATTCTAGAGGAAAGGAGAGACCATTGTCCTCTCCCAACTTAAAATGTTCGGTTCGTGGCTAGCGACATCAGATTTAGTCGACTAAAAAGCAACTCTGTCACTCAGGTGGTCCGAATTCGAGTCCCGGTAAGACCCGAGATTAAAAAGAAATGCATAGTGATACTTGTAGCGGACAAGGTCGCAGATAGGGGTTTTCTCAGGGTTGTTTCTTTTCCCCACGTTAGGCATTAACATCATTCCGTCCGATTTCCATTCCGTTATCAAGAAAGGTAAACGTGCTAATATTAAATGAATCAGTAGAGCAAATAGATAGCTTCAAATACTTGGGGTATACTATAAGCAGTAACATGAGCTGTTGCCAGGAAATAAAAAGGAGGATAGCAATGACCAAGGAAGCTTTTAATAAAGTAGAAAAAGGTGCATCTTCTGCTGACCACTGGAAAAAGAACTAAGGAAGAGACTAGTGAAGTGCTTTGTGTGGTGTGTGGCATTATATGGGAGCAGAAACATGGATATTACGACGAAGTGAATAAAAGCGACTAGTTTTGAAATGTGAATATGGAGAAAATTGGAGTGTGTGAAATAGACAGACAGAATAGGAAATGAAACTGTACTGAAGAATGATGCTGAAACTGATCAGAAAGAGAAAAAGGAATTGGTTAGGTCACTGGCTGAGAAGAAACTGCCTACTGAAGGATGCACTGGAAGGAATGGTGAAATGAAGAAGAGTTCGGGGCAGAAGAAGATGTCAGATGACAGACGACTTAAGATATATAGGTCGTATGCGGAAACTAAGATTAAGGCAGAAAATAGAAAAGATTGGAGAATGCTGGGTTTGCAGTGAAAGATCTACCCTTGGCAGAACACTATGTATCATTCCATAGCAATCCCCAACCTCCAGTTGGCGAAGCACCAACGGTACTGGACCAAAGACGAGCAGAGTTGGCTACTCAAAACCTGGAATGTAGTGAGATTGCGTCTAACTCGGGATCAGCGTAAAAGTTCTCTCAGATGGACAAGGAAGCCTTACGAAATCCCAGATCGAAACTCTTCTCAAAAGTTGTACAGAAGTAGGAACAGGAAAGCTTACTGAAATGCCGAAAACTGGCTAACAATGAGAACTCCAAAGCACAAACAACAGCTTCTGAAATAATGTAAAACTGTGTTTGAGTAATATTTCTGTACCTTAGAGGTACTGTATCAGCAGTAAATTTTATCAACATTAGGATAGAGATAAAAAAGGAATTTCACGGTGTTGGAGCAGGCTTCCGCGACCTGTGTCATTGGTTTTTGCTTTCCGGGTTCCTGCGACCTGAGCACGTCATATCCACAGCTCTGAGAACGACCGTAGCAAGATGGTCGAAATGTCAGCTCCAGCAACCGAGATAAAGCGGCAGAAATCCGGAAACCAAGAACCACAAATTTCATGGTGTTTTCTTTCATTCCTTGTAAAGTTATAAACCTATTTATTTTATTTTTGATATAACTTAGTGGTACCATAGTATACCTTGAAAGTTATAAGAGACATAAAAGTAAGCAGAGTTACGTGGTACTTATCGTAGTCTATCTCTAACATATTTTCATTAAAAAAAAAAAAAAAAAAAAAAAAAACAAATCCGAAATGCTATAATATCAAAATCGAAAAATTTGGACTTTTCATACTTTACCTCTGAGGTACAGATTTTGTTGGACTGTTGAGCACCGCGTCTGTGGCTCAAGTGCTAGCGCGCTGGTCTTCCATCCAGGTAGCCAGGGTTCGATCCCGGCCAGGTCGTGGTGAAATTTATGGTAGACAAAGCAGTTCGATTCGCGGTCAGGTCGTGATGGAATTAATGGTAGACAAAGCAGAAGTTTCACATAGTTTTCTCGGGGTACTCTCGTTTCCCTCTGTCATTTCACCAACACACTCCACTTCCCCCTCATTTCACCTATCATCTGCAATAGTAAAAATAAACTGTGGTGAAGTCTTGGGGACAGTGCGGGTTTCCGATACTGCGGCTTATCGGGCTACTAGTATGCGGATGGGACCTTGCTCTTTCAGTGGCTGATCAGAATGGCCCACCTGTCAGTCGACGATGATAAGAAAGACTTGAGGCTTCGAGCCCCTGGGACTTATCTGGGTACTCGTATGCGGATGGGACCATGTTCTATCAGAGGCTGTGACAGGATGGCCCATGTGTCAGCGTCGGATTCGCGAATACCACCCATATCACCTTACGGAATTGACAATCATCGCATATATACGTATAGGGTGCACAATAGAATAACTCATGACTAGGGTACGGATCCGTCCCTAATCCAGCCCTCGTAAAGCCAACCAATCAGTTGGAGCACACGTGCTTCACAGGGTTCTCCTAGAATCTTCACTTCTCAGCTAGACCTGTAGATCAAATACAAACACTCTGTCTTCGACAGTCTTTATCCCACTGCTGCAAGCTACGATACTCAGTTCACAGTAGACACATATTTCAATTCTAATTTAGCCTATAAGTTACCACTCTGCCTCTACTGTACTATAAGTTGTGTCGCATCTGGCTTGTTTCGTTGACGACAAGGACTAGAAGAGCGAAATATTTTACGTTAACAGTATTTCTGTGTTTTACAATCGGTAGTGACAGATACATTTTTGTAGGTCTTTTTTTTTTTACATATTTCCTTGTATTAACTTTCAAAAACTTTTTTTGGTAGGTATTTTATGGACTCTGGTAATCTGGAATTGTAGCCTACAGAATTTTACCTTTGGGTGGAGGAACCTGTGAAGTAGAATTTATCACCGCCAGTGATGTAGGTAATGATGATATGACTAACACAGCTAAATTTTGATGTATGTGAAAAATGGCTCATAAAATTTGGTTTTAGACCTCATTGAAGGTCAAAATTCGTTTGCATTTCCTAAGTCTCCCTCTCCCCATAACTGGCCGTTATTCGCCGGACTCTGTGATCGGTTATAGATGTCGTTAGTGCCGAAAAGCGTAGACCACCTAGTTCGTCAGAAATTATCCAGAATGCACCACACGCAGTGGATTTACATTACACTCGTAACGAATGAATGACGATTATGTCTCGTGACCAGAATATTGTACGAAATGGAAATATGAAAATTAGAAATTTATCCTTTGAAGAGGTGGAAAAATTAAAATATCTTGGATCAACATTAACAAATATAAATGACACTCGGGAGAAAATTAAACGCAGAATAAATATGGAAAATGTCTGTTATTCGGTTGAGAAACTTTTGTCATTCAGTCTGCACTCAAAAAAGCTGAAAGTTAGAATTTACCGGCTGTTCTATATAGTTGTTAAACTTGAACAGGAACAGAGGTTAAAGGCGTTTGAAAATAAGATGCTTAGGAAAATATTTGGGGCTAAGAGAGATGAAGTTACAGGAGAATGGAGAAAGTTACATAAAGCAGATCTGCACGCATTGTATTTTTCACCTGACATATTTAGGAATATTAAATCCAGACGTTTGAGATGGGCAGGGCATGTAGCACGTGTGGGTGAATCCAGAAATGCATATAGAATGTTAGTTGGGAGACCGGAGAGAAAAGATTTTTGGGGAGACCGAGACGTAGATGGGAGGATAGTATTAAAATGGATTTGAGAGAGTTGGGATATGATGCTAAGAACTGGATTAATCTTGCTCAAAATAGGGACAGATGGCGGGCTTATGTGAGGGCGGCAATGAACCTCCGGATTTCTTAAAAGCCATTTGTAAGTAAGTAATGAATGAATGGATGATGATTATTATTATTGAGAATTGTTGCGATGTCACAGGGGAATCGAAATACACGGAGAAAAAGTCTGTGTTACCTGGACCACGGGCTTGTCCAACACACGAGTTTCGTTAAATCTATGATAGGCTAACTTCTATTCTGAAAGGTTTTATCGCCGTTAATATTGCACCGACTTCGACGGGTTTGAACTTGTGAACCTGGAATATAATAGCAAGAATAGTGACTACTGATCACCGAGAACAACTCTTGGAATTACAGCTCTATAATACTAATTTTTAAGAACCCCACGTCTATCGTTCTGTATTTGCTTCTCTCTTTCATAACACAGGAAACCGCTAATCAGTATTGTGTTACAGCTTGTGTACGGTGATTTGCGTAATAACAGTAGTTACCTGCAACGTAGGCTAGATTTGTAGTGTTAATCTGGTTTCCGAAATTAAAGATAAATATAAAGATAAGCTCGTAGAATCCCATTAGGGCAACGTTTCCAAACCGTTTTTTTTACGTACCCCTTAACTAGGCTTTTACTGAAACTGCATCCCTAACTTCCCCCACATCATAATTTTACCACACCACTTACATAAGATATAATAAAATGATTTTGTATAACTAGGTTAGTCTTTTTTTAGTTTAAAATAATGGAAACAAACTTGGCAAAAAAGATCATTATTTATTCTACAATTTTCTGAAGATAATAATACTGTATATCGAAAACTAATAATGAAAACCTCTGTATCACTATCAATATTTTAAAAAGTCTTGCTTAGCTATCAACTCAGCTCTCTTTTCCACTTCAAACCACAGAAGAACAGCTCCAGCGAAGCCCACTAGAAAATATCCAAGTCCTTGAAGTGTTTGTTGCACGGCATGTCTAAATATCCTACACTGTTTCCATAAAGAGTTACTGCAGTTTCTTCCACATTTTCTTTATTAACTAAGGCTTCTTCATTTTGCGGTGCAGTGGGAAAATTTTTTAATAATAACATTGTTTATTGCTAAAAAATACAATACAAAGAAATTGTAAATTAAAAAATTCTAACACTCTCCTGAAAGAGTGTGTTCTCGTGCTCAGAGGAGGATTCGATATACAGAGTGGAAGTGAAATAGCCCTGCAGATTTCCAGAGCGAATAGCTCATGTTGTATGTAATAAAAAACTATAACGTCATATTGATATTTTGCCATATAGAAGAAATTTATAGGGTGGGGAAGGGAAAATTTCGGCCAATCTTGCTGAAATTTCAAAATTTAAGGACAAAAGAAATGATTATGAACAGAGTGAAAAATGCGAGGGGAACAAAATTGCGCTTTGTAAATGATTTTAGTTACGAAGTAAGAAGAAGAAGAAGAAGAAGAAGAAGAAAATTATTGTTACCATATCTGAAAACAGCGAGAAGTAAAGGACATTTTGCGATCATGATCGATGATAAATTGAAAATCAATGATAAAGTGTACGTTCTCGAATACTGTGAAAAGAATTGTGACAAACCAGAGTTTTGGACTGAAATCGAGAAAAGCCAGGTGAAGCAAGGCGCGGTGAAACGGAGGTTCAATGAACGTGAAAATATGCGTACGTCAAGGCAGCACGCTAGGAAGAATGAAAAAATGCAAACGACACAAAACTTCAATATCAATGAAACGAGAGATGTACAATGTCGATATCTGACGCCTACTTCGAGGACGAAACAGCTGACCAGAATAAACCAAGGAGGAAAACAAAACGTGAGGCAGATACAAAATACTGCGGACGAAGGATTAGGGAAACAGCTGGAAGTGTCTAGGTCAGGAGCATAGACAAGACTAATGGAGGAAATGCAAGAGAAGACATGATAAGAACGAGTGAAGGAATGAAGCGACTAACAGATATTAGTGATTGTGAGGACAGAATAGATAGGGCTTTGGAGAGGTTATTAGCGAAGAAAAAGAGTGCTAAAAAGTGAGTGCAAGAAAGTTAGGGGTGGAAAAAGTGTATGAAAAGGAACAGAGAAAAAAGTGTTAAATGTAAGAGTGTAATAAGATAGACTATCAAACAATGAATGCAAGAGAATTAAAGTGAAAAAAAAAATCTGAACAAATGTAAAGTGGAATGAGAGAGAAATTGCAAGTGTAATTAAGTGAATTAGATATTTGATGTTTTTCAATGTTATGGGTTGAGAGTAGTATGAAGGGTACTATAACTGTAGGAGTATTATAGAAATAAATATATGGAAAGAGGAATAAAATAGGAAATTTAGGAGTGAAGCGAAGAGAAAGGGATCAATATGTAAATAAACAGAGGGTAGGAAAAAAAAGTGATGTAAGTGTTGTAAAATAGAGTAAACGAAAAAAGTCAGCAAGTAATGTAGGAGAAAATAGCTGGAAAACAATGATTAAGAGTAGGTAGGATTTGAGGGTAGAGAAGAAAATAAATAAATAACGCAAATTATTATTAAGGAAGGAATATGCAATATTTAATAGGTGAGCGAGAAATGGAAGGGAGGCAGTCTAAGTAGGAGGGAGAGAATAGAAGAGGATAGAGAGAGAAGGACATATAGCAATTCAGTCTTAACAGAACATGAGAAAGTAATCAAGAAATTCTCGGCAAAGAATACACTAATAGAAAAGAGTTGTATGTATTAAAGGGAAGGTGGATCGAAAAACAGAAATGTGAAGGTCCACCATAACTGTGAGTTGTAAAGTTGACTGACAAATAAATATCATATCATATCATCATATTGATAGAAGTTCATAGTTTTTTTTTCAGAAACGAATGTTTTTTTCCTCAGATGTTTAACAAATCTCTTATTCTATAACTATTGAGAGTAGGTTCGTGATTTTTGTCCATATCGATAGGAAATCTAATAAAGAATAATTTATCCCTCTGGCGTATTTCAATAGCATGGACGAATTTCATGTACATTTAATTTTAAAAACTCTAATTTGAAGCCATTGCACGATGCGAGCAAGTGGGGAAATCTTGGCAGAGAACAGCTCATCTGCCGAGACACACAGAGTTCGTTGACACCTTACATCTGTATCACGAGTAGAGTGTTTTAGCGGCGATGTTGCCGGACTGCTGAAACTTCAAACTTAATTTTCTAATTAACAGTGCATTTAATCACAAAACGTAATATACGTCTTCTATTCAGTTACGTGTACCCTAGCGTACCTTTCAATCTGCAAGTTATTTTACTACCACTCTGTATAATAATTTGAAGTTCACATTCTACAAAGGAGGAAATTTAGGCGTTCTATCACACTTACGGAAGAAGGAAGAACACATATTCCCAAAGCAGGGCTGTCCTACCGAAAGGAGAACATAATGGTCATTTTTGTGGCTCAGAAACAGTCCTTTATTTTCCTCTAAATAGTACATTCCATTTTAATATATTTTTATTAGGCCTATTATTATTAGTGTTATTATTAGTCTATTATTACTATTATTATTATTATTAGTATTATTATTGTTACTATTACTATTATTAATGTTGTGAGATTTAATCGATTAATCTAATCGATTAATCGATCAATTTATTTTGTAAGATTAATTGATCAAAAATATTTAATCGAATAATCGAGTCGATTAAAATTAATCGTTTGTAGTTGATATTAATTATTATTTTGTTAATACAAACTCATACTAAAAATTCCGACAATATTTCTCTCTCGGAAATTGCTTACTTAAAAGCACAATGGTACTGTTATTTTCTAACTGTAAACCAGGTAGCTTACGGAAATTTTTTGCACAAACACTTCAGAAAGAGAAGGAGATATGAGGACAGTGACTTAGTTTACCTCTATTGAAAGTTGAAACACAATGTGAAACCCTTATTAAGTTTTATGGTTTTCCAAGAAAACTTCCACCTGGTCAGCTCATCTTCCTAGCATATGAAATACATTCTTTTCTGGGATTCGTCCCCCTCATCCCTTATAAAATAACTATGTCTACACTGTGTGCAAGTGACAGCGTGACTATCTTCTTCTCTTTCTAAACTCTGGTAATTCGATTACAATAGGGGCCAGTCTTCTTTCTTGACCGCTGTACTTTTGCAGTTGCAGTTTCTGTACTTAGTTTGTATATGAAGATTGTGTGTCTAGTTTGATAAAGAAAAAAAAATCAGTTTCCTCTGGTTTGTGAAAAGTGTAAACTCTATTATGTCATATGAGAATTTGAGAGATAAACTCGGTGAAACGTTTTGATTTAAATTGAACGATCGTGGAGAAGTGCTTGACAGAAAAAAAAATTTTCGTGTTTAGTGATGCAGGAAACATTGTTACTAAACGTAGAGCGGCACTTAATTCGGAGCATGTGAATGCACTCACATGTTTAAAATCATGGATGAAGCAGTATTAACTAGATGAGTCTTCATATTTTTTGTTATTTATGTGTGTCTAAAAAATTCCCGGAGAAATTGACACACTAAATTATAAACCTCATAATAAATATGTTAGTAAGTAATTAAAATAGTTGTTTTGTAATATAACGATACAATATAATTATACAGATATACAACATTTAATACTTATGCTTATCACAGAACGCAAGTTAAATTTAACAGTAATTGTGTATTACAGTATATTAAAACATTTTTCCAACTCAATCAAAACTCGAATAATCTATCGATTAATCGATTAAATTCAAATAGTTAATCGATTAAATATTTTGATCGATCAACAGCATTAATTATTATTATTATTATTATTATTATTATTATTATTATTATTATTATTATTATTATTATTATTATTATTATTGGTAGCTCAGTTGGTAGAGCAGCTGGCTACGGACTGGTAGGTCCGGGGTTCGATCCCAGATGGTGACAGGATTTTTTCTCGTTGCCAAACTTTCAGAACGGCCCCGAGGTTCACTCAGCCTCCTATAAAATTGAGTACCGGGTCTTTCCCGGGGATAAAAGGCGGTCAGAGCGTGGTGCCGACCACACCACCTCATTGTAGTGCCGAGGTCATGGAAAGCATGGGGCTCTACCTGTATGTCCCCCCAAGTGCCTTCTTGGCATGTTACGGGGATACCTTTACCTTTACCGTTTATTATTATTATTATTATTATTATTATTATTATTATTATTATTATTATTATTATTATTGGATTCCGTCATTAGACAAGCTTAAATCTTACAGCAAATTGTATTTATTTATCATAATTCCATTACACTAATTCCTGTATAGACGTTGTATTCAGTCATAAGAATTTCCTCAAGTACCATATCCACTTTTTTCCCTTCACTTTTCTATCAGTAATCGAAGCGAAATCTTGTTGGAGACGCTAACATTTGAACCACTGCCGATATAAGGATGATGATGATGATGATGATGATGATGATGATATGTATATAAGCATGCTTATCAAAAATAAATATTCGACAAACTAAAAATCCATAAAATTAATATATAAGTTGGATTGTATAAAAAAGTATATCATATATAATTATATATATTATCTAAATGTGAATGCTATTTCATACTTCCTCCTCAATGATGGTTAGTTACTCATGAGCACAGCTTGACGTTCGCTTCACACTGATGTAAACACTGACACCTGTAACGCAGCAAGTTGCTGGAAGCACCTGGAGGCTTGACCACTCTCCACTGCACCGGACGCACGAATGCGGCGACGACATTGGCAGAGAGGCGTGGTGAGTCCACTCAAGGCTGTATGACAGTCACGTATCGAATGGAGTGGGACGCGAGTGTGTCAGAGCCCAAAACGGCCTCAAAATTAATACGTACGACTGTGGAGGGAACCTCAAAGCGCCCGATACAATTCACATTGAGCATCCACCAAATAACTGATCTGCACAACAGATGAGACAGTCGGGTGGGTCTCACTAATAGAACGCACTGCGTCATTGTTTAAAATAACCGACTAGTTTCTCACAATTAAAACAGTGCATGCTTTGTCTTCAAGGTTTCTTTGTGGCTGATTTAGTAAAACAGTTTTTCTTTTCTGTTAAGCTTTATTATTGTTATTTAAATCCGTGGCTTGACAGATCCTGGAGGGCTAAGGCTGACCATCCGACTGTTGACCTCACAACCGCATACCTCAGCAGAGGTGAACGATCATCCAACCAGTAGTGTAGGTATTTTTAATGGAATTGATTAGCAGGAGGGGGACACTACGACCCAGAACTGAGACTTAGAACAGTGGTTCTCAACCTTTCAGGGACTGCGGCCTGGTAAATTCTTTTTCTAAGTAAGTCGAGGGCTCAGTCCTAACAAATTTACTCGAAACTACCTTTCCAATTTCTTTTTAAGTTTATATATTTAACTAACACAAATATCAATAATAATTATGATGGACGTATCAAATACCTTACTATAATAATACCGGACAGCTGTATACTAGCAGCATTGACGTGAGTGCGAAATATCGCGGACTTGACATCTAGCGGAGCGGCGTGGAATTATTTCCACAAATACAAATATTAACATAGCGGAAATCGGACTGTTGTTTAAAACGCGAGTTATTAATGTGGAATAATATACGAGATACTTAAGAAATGTTAAATAGTATCGTATTTAATGCAACATTATTTTATATCAAAGCTGCATAGTATGAGAAATATTGCATGCTTCATTTATTTTCCGTAATTAATTGTCGTGTATTTTTTCTTTGCTTTAGTGAGACAAAATTAATTCTGACATTAAGAATGAATTTACAATAACGCTTTATATACTCATTGCTGACAGCTGCAAAGATAAAAATGGTAGTAATCTGGTGCTTGTAATAGTTAATAAAGGCATGTGGACAACAATAAAACTTAATTTGCTAAAAACTAAAAAATTCCAATATATTTTAACTTCTATTCATTTATTAGGCCTAAATAAAAAAGCTAATTTTTATTGTTTTATCGTTACACAGACAAAGGCATTAGGCCTAATAAAGAATTTTTTTGACTCACGTTTTATGAACTCTCGGAAATCGAAAGTACGATTTGGAGCAATTTGTAATGCTGTAATTGTAGCAATTATAAACAGCACATATACATTCTGACATTTTAACACAGCACTAATTAATAAAACTATTAACTAGCCCAGCAACAATACACATTACAGTTGATTACAGCTTGTTTCGCGAGTATTTCCTATACTGTGTGCACACCGGCCGCCTAGGTAACAGCACCAGCGTCGTTCGCGCGTAGAACTGCTAGCTCTCCGGTATTATTATAGTAAGGAATTTGGACGTATCTTAACCATCTTACTTACTTACAAATGGCTTTTAAGGAACCCGAAGGTTCATTGCCGCCCTCAAATAAGCCCGCCATCGGTCCCTATCCTGTGCAAGATTAATCCAGTCTCTATCATCACACCCCACCTCCCTCAAATCCATTTTAATATTATCCTTCCATCTACGTCTCGGCCTCCCCAAAGGTCTTTTTCCCTCCGGTCTCCCAACTAACACTCTATATGCATTTATGGATTCGCCCATACGTGCTACATGCCCTGCCCATCTCAAACGTCTGGATTTTAAGTTCCTAATTATGTCAGGTGAAGAATACAATGCGTGCAGTTCTGTGTTGTGTAACTTTCTCCATTCTCCTATAACTTCATCCCGCTTAGCCCCAAATATTTTCCTAAGAACCTTATTCTCAAACACCTTTAACCTATGTTCCTCTCTCAGAGTGAGAGTCCAAGTTTCACAACCATACAGTACAACCGGTAATATAACTGTTTTATAAATTCTAACTTTCAGATTTTTGGATAGCAAACTGTATGATAAGAGCTTCTCAACCGAATAATAACACGCCATAACCATCTTAACCCTTAAATTGGCGGAACTTCATTTCTAACACTAGTTTATTAAACCGTGTCGGACTGTAAAGAAAACAACTATCGCAATATCCATATTTTATATGCTGTGCAATATTATAGTATAGTGAAATTTTTAATTTTCCTACCATTTTTTTTTCTATTCTATTAAAATTATAGCATATAGCCTATTAACCTGTTGTATCCTATAGGATAAATTGCCAATTTAAGGGTTAAGAATTAAAGAGTACCATTGGTTGAAACTTAGGAAATAATTTTATTTATTTAATTTTATTTTTAAGTGCACCTCTTTTACGCATGAAGAATTCAATGGGTTTGTTGACTAAATATGAATGTTTTGTGTTGAGATCTCGATAAAGTTACGGCGGTTTGATAGCTTAATTTCCCAGAACAGTACCACAAATTACTCACTGAGGTTGTGGCAATTGGTCAGTGTTAGGGCTTTGTACGAAATAAAATTTAGCAGTTGTCCATGTACTTACGAGGAACGCAGACTTTTTCTGCTGTGTGCTGGTATTTTTCTCTCCTTTTGCCTGTGCTGGAGATCGCTCTGTGGACTTGAGGTGGATGCATCACTAATATTGTTGCGCCACAAATACCTTCAGTACGAAATTTCTTAATACCAGAATTAACTAAAGTTCCTTGTCTTTTATTCATATTAATATTTAGATCTGTATGGCTATTACTTAAAAAAAATCATGATCCTCGGGTTTTGAAACAAGCACTTACACACTGCAATGCGAACTTGCAAAGAGACAGTATTCACTGTGACTGTTCAGTATGGAGAACTGAATACAGACTGCCTTAATATTTTATTTAAGTGAAAAAGAATTTATTTACACTTCCCATCTAATTGGTCATTGACATATGCAACACATGTTATTTCGTTCAGTTTTGAGAACAGAGGATTCGCCGACCATTGTTGTAATCGGTTTGCAGGCCCTTTTTATGACCGGTGATAAACAGCGGTATTACCTTTCCCGAAAGTCGAAAGATTTCTAAGTCTGAAAAATTCCCGATCTATCAAGAATAAGGTCCACACCTGTGGAGTAACGGTCAGCACGTCTGGCCGCGAAACCAGGTGGCCCGGGTTCGAATCCCAGTCGGGGCAAGTTACCTGATTGAGGTTTTTCCGGGGTTTTCCCTCAACCGAATACGAGCAAATGCTGGGTAACTTTCGATGCTAGACCCCGGACTCATTTCACCGGCATTATCACCTTCATTTCATTCAGACGCTAAGGAACCTATATATTGATACAGCGTCGTAAAATAACCCAATAAAAAAATAAAAAATTAAAGAATAAGTGGCTTGGTCACTGGCGTTTGCTAGACACATCTTATTTAGATTGATTTTAGAATTTAGAGTTTAGAGGCGATCTATACTGCGGTTTGTAACATAATCACGAAAATTATTCTCCTAAGAATATTACCATTATAAAATTTATTTGTAAAAAATGCTTAGAAAGTAAAGTGACAAATTCCAGGAAAATATTTCGCGGCCTGTCGCGGTCTGGTTTAACTGACGTCAGGCTGGTACCGGCCGCGGCCCAACCATTGAGAAACACTGATAGAAGATATACGAGTAGTATAGAGGCAAGACCTGTCCTGTGACCTCATCATGTGCCGTGGCTATATCACCAATGGGTATGGAGGGAGAAGACAGGTTTTAGTCTCAGATGAACTTCCGTGTCAGTAGATTCGTATAATATTAACCATCATGAAACAAACTCTTTCTGATAGCTCATTCTTTCCCCTCTCGCAAAGCTCACATGCCAGGTCTCGCCTCCTCACCTATACATTGCCTACTGCGCAAATCCTCGAACTGGGAAATTCTCAACCCACACCGGCTGACTACAGTAAGGTTCGCTAGTATCCAGGTTCCGAGAAGCCAATCGTACTCGTTCCTAGACCAGCCCCCTCCGTGCTTCGCGAGCTGGCTTTCGAAGAATGCTTGTAAATGATATTTATCGTCGAACGGTCGCGTTCTTGCACGTATACAGTACGCTGCACCATAGCTTACCCTAACTGTAGTAATGGTGGTAGTAACATGTGAAGAAACGATGAAGAAATGAGTTACTCAGCCATTGCGCTTCAGATGGCTGAAGGAAAACCTCGGCAAAGTCCCCAACTAGATAACATGCCCCAATTTGGGCCCGCTCGTTTCACAGTCAGACATGCTAACCGTTACTACACAGCGGTGGACCAGCATAGGGCTAACGTGTGATCAACACTATGATTTCCCCGGCCATTATAGCTGGCTGAAGAAACCGGATTTTCGTACTCATTGTAGCTTCCCAATTTCATCACGATGGTGAGTGGGCACCGGTCCCGTCTACTTGCCGAAAATTCATGAGAAAATTTCTTCTCCAGAAGACTCGAACCAGCGCGCATTCCGGAACGCAAGTCCTGGCACTTTAGACCACGACGTTATGGAACGGAACTAACCATTACTATTGCTACTGCTATTACATACTTTATGCTCGACCATGCCGAAATGTAGTAATTATACACCTGGTAGTAGCCCTTTAATGCACCTCATTAAAGTACACCTATTCATTATAATTCAGTTGTTCAGCCAATGAAAGGTCACCTTTTTACTGATTGTACCATTATAAAACCGCAAGTATCGATTATCCTCGGATATGCAATCGAAAGACAATTAGCGAAAAGTCACGGAGGCTGGAAATCCATTACTGCCGCAGAAGGTTATGTTCTGTTACTATAATAATTAGCGTTAATTGTAAATAATATTCAAATAAATTCAATTTGTCATCTCGTTTTTCAAATCTAAATCAATTTCCAGGTTATATCAAGCCTAATCTTCATGTTATTCTCTAGATTATATCAAGGTCAATGACATTCGTGTTTCGGAAAAAATCAATACTTTCGCGTCTGCGCACATCTCACAATTCAGGTCAGGTCTGTTCGTCACTTAACATAACCATAACATGAAAACTTACGGATAATTTCAAGTTAGAAATATGGTCGAGCATAAAAAGTCGTATGAAACTTGCCTATAATGGTAATTAAGACGCTCATATGAAAATTATGAAACGAGCTTGCGCTCGTTTCATAAACAAACATACTCGCGTCTTAATTACTACCATTATAGGCTCGTTGCATAATGTACTATTTTATTTTATTTCACTCATTTACGGAAAGTATTATTTTAAAAAATGACATGTGCATAGCTAATTTACTTCTGCAATTGAAAGGTTTTTTAAATAAATTAATTAATAAATAATAATAATAATAATAATAATAATAATAATAATATAATAATAATAATTGAATACTTCTCCGGAATAAGGGTATATGATACATTGTTTCCCTACGTAATTAGACCCTTATTTCGGGGTATTCTATTATTATTATTATTATTATTATTATTATTATTATTATTATTATTATTATTATTATTATTATTGAACTTCAAGCATTCAGCCAATTCTAAATTGAAAATCCACTTTTAATATTTTAATATACAAAGCGTTTTTTGATAGGGTAAGCCTACGTGTTATATTCCACATAATATGAGAGAGAGAGAGAGAGAGACAGACAGACAGAAAGGAAAAAGTGGTACTAAATTCTTTATTTCGGGAAGACCATAAATAGGTTAATTTAATGGTAATGTATGTGATGGTTGTGATGATGATAATGCGAAGATTCTGTATAATTTCTGTGGTGTTTGGGTAAAGGGAGATAAATCATAAAAATGAGTTCGGAGATAAATGAAAATTAAACTTGGAACCCTTATTACAAATAATTTTCTACACAAATAAAACACATCAACTGCTAGTATTCTTTGATTTTAGCACACCCACTTGTATAATTTAACTTGTGTGTTCATCTGGGGAACAAAATTCCATCTGGACAAAAAATGACTTATACCCCTTTACCCGAACACCACAGATTTTATTATCAACGTTCCATTTTCAGAATTCTCCTTTTCTGTAATTCATATTTTAATCAGAGTTTTATAATCTTCCTATTGTGGTGTAGGAATAAGTAAGATAGCCTTAAATAAGTTTCGATTAATGCGTTTCGTTACACCCTGTATTTCAACTACCAATAAAAAGAAATGATGACTCATCAATGCCATTTATAATTGCGAGATACAACTTTTATAGTGCCTGGCAGTGACGATGGACGTCATTGTCCAAACTCGTATGAAATCATTATGCCCCAGTTACATAAGCATTATGCGAGCTGACACCACAGCTCTCGTTTAATTGAACAGCGGACTAGAAAACTTGTCCTGCTTTGCATTTATTAGCACATAACTCATATTGATTCGCAAAAACGGAAAGAAAGTATAACACAGAAAGTAAAGAGTGTCCGATTTAATTTGCTCCGTTTATGGCTTAGCGCTGTCACGCTGACCTTCCATTCAGGCGGCCTGGGTTCGATTCCTATCCTGGTTATTGTGAACCTAAAGTCAAGGATCCGTCCTGGGTCCAGCCCTTAAAAGCCAAGCCAAAGCATTTAAATTTCGCGTAATTTTTACTGTGGTGTCAACTGTCACAGCTCAAATGATGGTGTATAAAACTACAGATTAAAATGTCCTTGGTCCTATTCCCGACAGAGAAGTGAAGATTCATCCCTCTCCAATAGGATTATGTCCCTTGTTGAATGTTTTTCCTATGATGTCTTCAGAAGTGATCTTGCTCATTGCTGACTACATTATCACTGAATACCGCTACTGATTTCTAATGAGGACGGAGCAGATCAAAGAATCTAATCCTCAAGTCGATTATTATTATTATTATTATTATTATTATTATTATTATTACAAAAATAATATGAATTATTTACCGATGATTTAAAAATAGTTTCCACAGTACCTAATAAATATTGCTGACTGCTGATCTCTCCAGCGGACTCTGAAGCTTTTTTGTTTTAATTGGTTTTATTTACGATGTTTTATCAACTGTGATGGTTATCTAGCGTTTGAGTGAAATAAAGGTGTTAATACCAGCGAAATGAATCCATAGTCCAGCGACGAAAGTTACCCAGCATTTGCTCTTAATGGGTTGAGGGAAAACCCCGGAAAAGCTTCAACCTGGTGTTTTGTCTCGACCAGGATTTGAACCCGGGCCCGCTCGTTCCACGGTCATATATGCTAACCGTTATTCCACAGCGGTAGTCTTTGACGCTTTCATAGAATTAACTGAAGAATATGGTATGAAATTAAATGTTTTTAATGCAAATGTTAGTCTATATTTTTAATAATAATAATTAGATAAACTATCTATCTATGGCTCTTCGGCCTGTTTTCGGGCCATGGACTTCCCAATTCTTCCTCTCCATTCTTCTCTATCCCTTGCCCCCACCTTCCAGATCCGCAATCGCAGCAAACTGGTAGTATCTTCTTGAACCATATACTCCCATCTATTCCGTGGTCTTCCAGCAGGTCTTTTCCCTCCATGTTGCCCCTCTGAAGTTCTCCTTGATATCCTTCTCTTCTCCATCCTGACTATATGTCCTGTCCATTGCAGTATTCTGATCCGTATGAAAGTTGACAAAGCTATATCGTTGTATAAGGTGTATAATTCATGATTATATCGGATTCTCCATTTTCCTTCCCTTACCACTGGTCCACATATCCTCCTTAACACCTTCCTTTCGAAGTTGTCAACTGCATTCTGTGATTTTTTTTGCGAAAGTCCAATTTTCACTTCCATATATAATTATATTACGGATCATTGTTTTATATAGTTCAATTCGACTTCTCCAATTGGCTCCACGATACCTAATTAGAGGGATAAGTGAATAATATGCTTTATTAGCGACTTTAATTCGATAATTAGATAACGTACTTTCGTTAAATTAAACTATTATTTTAACCAAAATTAAATTGACAGAGCTGATGGTGTTAAAATTATTGCTGCAACCCTATTCTTTGACATTAAACTTTATTTCGACAAGCGTGTTGATTTTATTATTTACAACCGTGCATTTAGAATGAGAATCTAATACGGCCCATAACTTACTCTCTTCCTACACCTGTTTCACTTATAATAATTTATTTTATTACTAGTGAGATCGAAACTTGTTCAAGGCGTTGGATCTGTTGAATAAGTTATGTGCTTGCGATCCAAGTGGCCTGAGGTTCGATCCCCGGCGTGGGCAATGGAAGAGATTTATCTTCCTCCCACGGGGATGGATATTTATTTCTTGTCATGTGTTTTCTCAGCGGTGGCTCTGTGACGCTCTGACAACACGACCAGAGAGGCTCGCAATGTGTGCCTGTCAAGTATTGGTATACAGATACCCTTCTTTACACCAATGTTTCTCAAACTTTTCGATGATGGAGTCCCTCTTTTTACTTTAGTGCGTCCCTCCTGGCGACATCTGTTCTAATAAAATTGGTTCCAATAGTGAACGAAAAGCACACGTCATATTAATTATCTTTTCTTCTTTAATTCTGTTGTAACGGAAATGTGTTACTTTGTTAGGTAAGAAGAGGTAGGTAATACTGATTTAAAAAGAAAATAATTTAATTATATTTGCATTTAACGCAAAATAGTAATCATTAATTCATAACATCGGGTCGAAAATATCAATTTGCATTCAACTTATGTAAAGCTTTTCTTGCTGCCGAAATCCCTTTGTGGAAAATGCAAGGTTGTGGGTCTATAGTGCAAGGTTTTTGTAATTGCTTTTTATTGCGTATTTTAGCTCTTTATAATGCCTTTTTGCCTGCCTATTTTAGCTATTTATGATGCCTTTTTGCCTGCCTATTTTAATTATTCATAATGCCTAAACTCCCGGTCTCTGATTATAAGCGTTTAATACTCATTCACTGCCGAAAAATGAAGTTTGTACTGGTTGCTTTCTGCTGAAGAATTTATTAATCATTCTCGACTTGAATCCTTGTAAGTTGGCAACCATAGTCTTCTCAAGCGACAGCATCACAAGTTCACTAATTGTAAGCTATTTCTCTGACATTGGATTACGAAGGAAGGTCTTTATTCTCTTAACTGATGAAAAACATCTTTCAGACGAGCTTCTCGCATAATTCTATCACACAATTTCTTTTTATCGGAACGTCGCGTCGGCACGCAAGTTTTCGGCGCTTGTTTTCTGCCGTTGTTATTGATGAAATTTCTGAGTCGTTGTTGTCTATTGAACCTCATATTTTGTTAATAACTTGAATTAAATTTAAATCTGGAGTGGGCCTATCCAACTGTTTTATTTCCATTTTTTCTTCCAGAGTTCTAACAGACTTTCTACTGTGTTCGCCATGTTGTAACAAACACATGTGCATAAATTCCACACCTCTCACCTCACAACTGAATCTCCTACTGAAGATCAAAGAACTTCTCAGCTCTTGTAGTGGCAAGTTGCAGCCATGACGACATAGTTTTCCCGCGCATGCAGAATCATCTCCCCGATTTGAATTGGTCGCCATACTGGTTTCTTGAACTTTCTTGATAGTTACGCTTGAGTGGCATATATCTTTGAGCAGCAAAAAACCATGCCTTTTCAGTTACCATCATGGCGTGGATAGAAGAACATCGTGCATTTTCTTGTTGAGCATTTTTAAAAAATGGTGACTGTGATTGCAACGCTGTGGCATGCTGTTACCATATCTCCACGAGGTTCAGCCATTAAACGTGCTCTCGTATTGGGAATATCTGATCAAAGTGTTAAACTAATATTATACCTAGACCTCAAGTTCCATCCGTAGTTATGGTGGTACAGAAACTTCGTCAACGTGAGTGGCTCAACCGCCAAGATGCTTGCAGATCATATTGGAAAATGTTTCAGGCGATGCTACTGTGCTCAGAAGGGACTAAGCTCATTTGATATGTCGAACTGCATCAACAAACAAAACATTTCATGTCGGTCTCCAGAAAATATTCGAGAAATGCATCAGAGACCTCTCCACAGCGAGCGTATTACTGTTTGATGTGCTGTTGCACAATTTGGAGTAATAGCCATACTGTTTTGAGGAAGAAAGACGCACAGTCGCTGTTTGAGGAGAGTGTAGCTCGTGAGGGCAAGCATTGGACGATATTATCTTTAAAACAAAGTGATGTCAAAATGGCAAACATTCTTCTGTAAGTTAGTAAAATAAAAATTTGAATAGAATCTATGTTGCTCTTGTTATTTGTGTTTATAATCGGGGAGATCATATGCGTTGGTTCGGGACACGTACAGCTGTCAAAAGAAAAAGTGGCCGCTCTCCTGAAACAAAGTTCCTTTCGGATATCTTCGCTACAATTCGGAGACAGGCGATGTTACATGTTGTTGGACCACGTTGCCTGATATCTACAGTTATAATTGAAGTATACTGTGTGTTATTCGATAGCATAATGGTAGCGTTCAGGCCTCTTATTCATGAGGTCCTGCGTTCGACTACAACCTCGTGCGTTTTATGTCCTTTTTTGTTCTGTTTTTGAGAGAGACAAACTAGACATAATGGCTCCTTTCTCTTTTATGATTATTTTTGTAATTAACATCAGGTTCATTAATATATTATGCCATGACTTTATCATTATCATTATGATATTGTGGCTGCAAAAGGAAAGAAAAAAGATTTTATTCTCAATAAAATATCTTTCGTGGCATAAACATAACAAATTTACTGGCGTCGGCCTTAAAACATTCAAACAATTAAGCGTTCAAAAAACAAAACAAAAAGCCACAATTCAATATTTAGTCTATCTTCCTCTTATCTCGATCATCTTGCAGTCGAGTGGGCATGGAATTGACTAGTCTTTGCAAATAGCGACTGTTCTTAGACACGATATTCCAGGCATTCTGAACATACACACATAAATGTTCTGTCCATGGGCAGGTCTTTCATTGTAAACACAGCAATCTCCAATCTTTCCTATTTTCTGCCTTCCTCTTAGTCTCCGCATATGATCCACATATCCTAATGTCGTCTATTATTCTTTTCAACCAGAGACCCAACCAATTCCTTTTTCTCTTTCTAATCAGTTTCAGCATCATTCTTTCTTCACTCACTTTTTCAAACACAATTTTATTTCTTATTCGTCTGTCCACTTCCCACGCACCGTTCTTCTCCACATCCACATTTCAAATGCTTCAATTCGTTTCTCTTCATTTCGTCGTAATGTCCATGTTCTTTCCTCATACAATGCCACACTCCACACAAAGCACTTCACTAGTCTCTTCCTTAATTCTTTTTCCAGAGGTCCGCAGAAGATCCTTCTTCTTCTATTAAAAGCTTCCTTTGTTCATGTTTGCAGTTTTCTTGGGAAGGATAGGCCTAAATGCGGTAACATCCCGTTGCTTTCCGCACACCACTATCTCTTTCGCATCTTATTAAATTCCAGGGGGCCCAAGCGTGGAGATGAGGAGAGTGGATTTGACTAATTGGGCCCTCCGGACTTCACCGAAAGTCACGGCAAGGGTTAAATATTAATTCTATCAGGATGTTTGACCCGGTCAGCAGTGGCGTAGCGTGAAATTTTGAGCAGGGGAAGCTAACTCAAATTGTCTTTCATATATGTTGCGAAAATTTAGTCTTAAAATAAATAGTCAACGTGAAGTCAGCAGTCTGAAGATTCGTTGGAACCTCATAAGTAATGCCAGTAAGGCATCACCTCAAATGGTACATAGTAAAATATGATTTCATGGTTTACACATATCTCTAACAAATAGACACGTACAGTATGTATAATTTAACATCAGCTCACTCCCTGTCATATTTAGAGAAATCACAATATTAACCGTCAATAGATACAGTATTAGTATAATTACGTCAATCAACGTTAAAATCTTTATCAGAAGATTATTTTTGACTACATGATTTTACAAAATCAGATGCCCTTACCTTAAAACTTTCTGTAGATGAGCTCCATTCTCCGCTCTTTCTTCTCTGCGAAGACGTCAATAACGTACTCCAGAAATGAGGATTCTGAAGAGAGTTCACTAAGTAGTTTTTTTTCAATGGCTAGTGCACTGATACACGATAGTCGATCATTGGACATGGAGTTTCTTAGACATATTTTGATCCTTTTGAGTGTGCTCATACTCCGTTCGCTGCTTGCTGTCGTGGCAGGGAAAGTTAGAATTAGTCTTAATAACTTAGTCGTTTCTTGATATATGGAATCCAGTCCAGTAGTCACAAAGTATTTTAGGAGTTCCTGAGGAGGTAACTGTTTCTTCTCATCTGCATAAATGTTGTGTAGTTCATTTTCAAGTTTTTCCGAATCAAAGAATGGATACTGTTTCACCAAGTCAGCCACTTGATTAGAGGGGAATTTTGTTCTGTAGTCCATGAATTTTTTTTCCTGAACTAATTCTACAAACTCAAGACGGGGAAAATCTTCAAATCTCAATTTCATTTGAACTATTTGAGAATCTAATAATTCATAAATTAAAACTCTCAAAGATATTTGGTGTTTTTCATTATATGACAAATTGTTGTTTAGCTTTTTACTTTTCTCGACGCAGTTTTCAATGAAGATATCTTCTCTTAGATTTTCTAAGTTGCGAATAGCAAGATGTATTTCGGCATGACACACTGTGATACTAGCAGAGGTAGATTGCAAAAGTCTGAAGAGTGGCTCAATGTATACGAAGCAAGCTTCAAATACACACAACAAGTACACAAACATTGGATCATCCATATGTCTCTTCAGTCCCACAGCACAATTCCGGGAATCACCATCCCACAGACAATCATCATCGATTATTGCAGTGAAGACACTGTACAAGTCATTGAAATGTTTTAGAATTGTTGAAACTGCTCTAGAATGGAAGTTCCACCGAGTTGTACATGCTTGTGGCAATTTGAACCCCTTTTCATTTAACAAAACCGTTCGCTTGGAAGACTTACTGAAAAAGCTGTGAAATGCAGTTAGAGCAGATATAAATAAACGAACTTGTTTCACAGTTTTGCAACCATGCAAAAGCACTAAATTTAATTGGTGCGCATAACAGTGAATAAAAATAGCTTATGGACAGAATTGTCTCACCAGTTTCTGCACTCCTCCTTCCCTACCAGACATCACCGTTGTGCCATCATATGTCTGACTTACAACTTTATTCCCTGCAATCTGCCATTCTGATAAAACCTTGCGCAAAACTTCGGACAATCCCAAAGCCGTCTTGTCTCCGGATACGTCATAAAAGCCAACGAATCGCTCTTCTATGCGGTCTTCAATACAATAGCGAAATATGGTGCTTATTTGGCTTTTACACGATACATCTAAGGTTTCATCTGCTTGAACAGAAATGAAAGAACTTTCTTAAATTTCATTTTTAATTTTCTCATTTAATACAGACGTTATCACTTCAATCAAATCATTCTGTATATCGGGAGATGTTCCTTTAAAAAGAGAATTTGATTGCAGATGGTCTCGAATTAATGACTCATTTTGAGCAAGTAGGTCCAATAATTCCAAATAATTCCCTCTCTTGCCACTACTTTCATTTTCTCTATGACCCCGGAATGCAAGTTCTTGTTTTGACAGAAATATTGTTGCCTGAATAAGTCGTGCTAAAATACGTCTATTGGACGAAACTTCTTCATTGTGTTTCATTGTTTGAAGGCGGGCAGATTCTGAAAGAGCATGCTCTATGCGAATTGATCCTAGGAGATGAAACGACTCGCTGTGTAGTAAATGTTGTTTCGATGATTGATGTTTCTCGGCTTTCTTCATGAAATTGTTTAAATCAGAAAGCCCCTCAGTACACCATTCAGAATTATATGTTTCCCCATCATAATACACACATAACAATACATTTTATTCTTCACCACACACCCTGTAAGCCACTTGTATCTCGTGTACCATGATGGTTGAAAAGTACGCGTCTGTCTTTTGGTTGTGTCCTTTATTGACAGCAAAGGAGTCGGTCGTTTGTTTTTTAAATCACACTTTTGTTCGTAAGTCAGTCTTGATAATGGAATTGTCCTCAAAAATTCAAGTACATTAGTGTTAGGAACTATTATTTCACTCATTATTTATTATATCAGCCACAATGCACACTAACACTTAAACTGAACACAACTCACGAAAGGGATAACTCGGAAACTAAACTGTTTTCAATGTGAAAGCTAGCTTCTTGTTAGTCTTGCGACCAGGTAGTTTAGTTACAAAGGAATGGCAAATCTGCGGGGTGGGTTACACAGAAGAATGCGTGAAAGAAAACAGTTTGCTTAGAGAACAGTGGAGGGGGTTGGAAGCTGGTGTGTGCAGGCTTCATGTTTACTGCTGCATCACAAATCATCCTAAGCTGCCGCATCACAATATTTAACGAGTAAATATAAATTGTATTAAAATTAATACATAATTTTGTTCATAAACTGCAGGTTTATTATGAAGTTATTAACTGGGGAAGCTGAGCTTTTTAGGTTACATTGACGCTACGCCACTGCCGGTCAGAGACCGGGAAATCTCAATTAGCCTTTGCCCCCCGCATTCTCGACTAGCTTCTATGAATCATCAGAAAATCTTAGAGTGTGATTGGGCCAATTTTTCCGAAAATGTTTCCACACTTTTGCTCTCGTAGCTCAGCGGACGAACATCGGAATTTAGATGTCAACGTCTCAGGTTCAATTCCTCGTTACTCCTTTTCATTTTATTGTGGTTCAAGATAGTATAATGTAATAATACAAAAAGAAAAACTAATATCAGTATTATGCAACTGGATTTTTCCAAACCTAATATTAAATTTATGTTATTTATATCGCTAAAGAACGATTACAATATAAATAACTTTAATATTATTTATAAAGTATCACTGAAGAACGATAACAGAATATAAATGATAAATATTGGTTTGTTTAATTAATATATTGCGAAAGAACAATAACAATATAAATAACTTTAATATTGTTTTATAATGCTAATGAAGAAAAACAGAATATAAATGATAACTTGAATATTATTTAAATCGCTAAAGAACGATAACAATATAAAAAACGTGAATATTACTCATTTCGGAATTTCACAGATTTATTACGGATGTAATTAAGAAATTGTAGAAGAATAGTAATTAGTAACAGTGTCCTATTTATTCTTCTTGGAGCAAAATTTGTAACTTTTAAAAGTGTGGTTATTATGTTGAAGTGTATGTGTTGTAACGGATGCTTGATTTGTTATGTATGTGAGTCAGTTATGGGATGCTTGATGTCGTCGCAATTTCGTAATTATAGTTTGATTGTGTTTGTGTGACTATTGTATATTAATTTATGATGTATGGTACAGAAAGCTGCATATTTGTGTTATAGAAGTGTTACGTATGTGTATTGTTAATGTTTTTGTATGTTTCAAATTGATACCTGATATTTGTTTTGCAATCGCAATGCCTAATTTACGGATTGTTTATGTTTTGTTTACATCGCGTAAGCTAATTTAATTTTCTTTTCCATTTCTCTTTATGCTTATCTTTTTTGTGTATAAAACTATAGCCCTAACATACATATGTAATATAGGGCTAACCCCCATTGGAGATACTGTAGCTACAATAGTAATAATTACTATTCATATCGTTATAAAACGATAACAGAATACAAATGATGACTTGAATTTTATTCATATCTCTAAAGAACGATAACAAAATATAAATAACGTGATACCCATAAAGAACGATAACTGGATATAAATGATAATTTGAATATCATTTACATCGCTAAAGAACGATTAAAAAATAAAATGAAAACTTGAAGAAGGCCCGAACCCACGACCTTTGAATCATTAAACAAGCACTCTACCGCTGGTCTACGAGGCGCAGATATAGAACACTTTCATAGTTCCGGAACTGCTTGTACAAGCACATGCATCGTGTAACATCGCCGCGACCCGAAGTGGACTTTGAAAATATTCGCTGTTCACGAGTGCGGCCACTTTTTTTTTGACAGCTGTACATCTTACACTTCTGTTTCCATGGTACCATGAGTAACTCTTTCATTTCAAAACGTTACAATTTTTCCCTCTTTCACTCTCTTTCTTCCAGAATAAAATCATGCTAAGAAGTTTATCGCCCTTAAAAATCCATCCCCCCTCCCGGGTTTCAACCCGCGAATTTCGGATTCCGTTGTCAGCACGATAATGACTGCACCACCGAGGTCAGCTAACATGATTGATTTTTTCGGTGCATGTCTTATTTCAACGTCAAGGCGCTTGCTGTAAAAGTGACTGGACTCTGTTGAACATTGCCACGAATTAATAGATCTATCCATCTCGTCACCTTTAAGTTAAAACACAAAGTTGTTAGTGACATATGACCTACAAGTCAGTGGTGTTATCACACTCAAGTGGTGTAATTGTTCCATCAATTGCCAAGATGCAGTCATCGCGTTGGAGTGTGGGTATAATTACACCCACTGTGATGAAGCTCCGCTAAGGATGTCAGCGATCCTCTCAGATACAGAGGCAATCCACGTTCGATGAGAAGGTGACATCTTTGTAATTGGGTGTAAGACTCGTAAGGGACATTGAAATACTGAGGACCAGCCATACATCACATGTTTAGTATATAGCCCCTTACAGGTTAGCCTTTGCGTCCCTAATGACAAGCTTTCAGTCATTCTAATCTAGTGATGGGCAAAGTTGTTCTTTTCTCGGAACAGTTTCGACTGTTCCGGTTCCGGAAAAATACTATGTTCCAAACAACAGTTCCGAAATAACAGAACTTTACAAGTACCTACTCTAGAGATGAGTCGGAATCGTTTATTGACTCTCGCTCCTTTTGAGGAGTTCAAAAGAGTACCTTCCCTCTTCCCCAAGCAGCTTCCACATAGCGTTGGAGCATTCATCGCTCGGACTCCTCTTGAAATACGTTATCGGCATGACATAGCACACATGCTTCTCAATAGATGACATTCCAACGCACATTCGAATAGGTTTTGGAAACTTGCTGTGTATGCGAGCAGAAGCTTCATGTTCAGTAACTAAACAGCTGTTGAATACAACACTTATAGTTTTGGTACATAATCATAACGACACGGTAGCCAACTCAAAAATTTAACATGACATGTAAAACGTGTAGCATGTAATTTTTGTTCTCCGTGTTAAATAGTAAGCCTAAAAAAAAACAAAACAAAACATTAATACTTATTTTTGCTTTTCTTAATGCTTAGTTATAATAATGATTACATTATAATTTCATAAATAATAAAAAGATATATTTATATATTAGCAGTAGTGAAACCTGAAACCTCCCCACTGGCTTAGTAAAATGTTAGAAACGTATCTGTACCAATGCAAGAATTTAAACTTCGCATCGCACCTCGCTCTGTGTCATTAGTGTCATTATTCATGACCACACTCCAGGCATTTCAATTTCCATGCTTCCCCATCCATCCACGTGAGAGTTTCAAGTTCCAACGAAGTTCCAAGTACAACATAAAGAACGACGAGAACAGTGTAGCCGGAGCTGTCATGGTTCAACGGAACGGGTTCCGACCAACGAGTTAGAAAGAGACTTTCTAACTCGTTGGTTCCGACTGTTCTCTGTTGTCTCGGAGCCGGAACATGCCTTGCGCAACGCAGTACTGCTGGCCCGCAACAACTGGACAAGTGAGCAGCTCGGAGTCGGAACAGTGTTATTTCGGAACAGGAGGCTCCGACCTACTGTTAATTTTTGCAACAGTTCCGAGACCGGAACAGTTCCAAAATAACTGTTGTGTTATTTTTTACCCATCTCTATTCTAATCTGAAGGTTTCAATCTTCCACTCCATATTCCCATATAAATTTGGTCCTTCTGTGCATTCTTTGACACGGAAATTGGTCGCTGTTCAGAACTCGGGAATCATCGTGTGCACTGTGTTTAAACGCGTATTTTACTTAGAGAGATTCGAAACCCGTCTTTGGGTACGTACAAGCCTGGCTGGTTAACGAGCTCGTCGCTCGTAGCCTATACTTGTTTTTTTAAAGATGGGACATGACAGTTAAGTGGCCGAGCTTGGAACTACAGTGCCATGTTGCAAATATGGACTGCCATCCTGCCAGCTGATGGAAGCTAGCAATTGTCGTTAAGATGGCTGACGTTAAAACATTCATTGACGATTGACGCGAAGGTAAGAAAACAATACAAAAATCGACAGATAATCAAAGACGAAACGTACCAATGCTAACACTGGTGCACAATAAATGTCGCCAAGAGAGCTATTAAGCACTCGTCATGTGGGAAGTGTAAGTTTGGCAACTCAACCGTTGTTACCATAGCAACAGACCTACCACGCTATGTGACATTCAGTTGTTTTTCCGATCACAACGCTCCTGTCATGTCCCATCTTAAAAAAAAAAAAAAAACAAGTATACCTCGTTGCTGGTAAAAAATCGGGGTGATCAAAACGAAACTTGTTTATATCTGCCAGTCATTGTTGCTGAACTCACTCTGCTTTACAAAATGTTCGTTTAAAAACAATAATAATTTGTAAAAGTGCTAAGATGAACCGTATTGGTTTACAGGATCTCCTAAAAGTACTTTATATATTTTGCAATTTCATTGCTGAAATAACCACGTAAATAATTCCACTTTTGTGGAAAGCGTCTTCTGTCATAATGAAACACTTTCATTAAATCCCATATCGTTAATTCTAATGCGAATAGAACATTAATAAAATAATACGTATTAATATCAAATGGCCAGTACCAATAATTACCTCAAATTTCTAAAATCGTCATTTAATAAAATATAAACTTTTCATTTAGAAATTTACTTTTATTGGGATCCATTTCACACCACCTTGGATCTAGTGGAGAGGTCAAGAAAGCATGGGACTCTATCTCTATGGCCTTCAAGGACCTTTATGGCATGTGAAAGGGCTACCTTTATCTTTATTGGTATCCATTTCAACTTCTACTTCATCTCACAATTTCACAATAAGATATAAGTTTTGGTAGTCGGGATGAGCCTGCTTACAAACATTATAAAAGTCATCGGCGTAGCTCAGTCGGTTAAGGCGCTTGCCTGCCGGTCTGAAATTGCGCTCGGGCGCGGATTCGATCCCCGCTAGGTCTGATTACCTGGTTAGGTTTTTTCCGAGATTTTCCCCAACCGTAAGGTGAATCCCAAGTAATCTATGGCGAATCCTCGGCCTCATCTCGCCAAATACCATCTCGCCATCACCAATTTCATCGACGCTAAATAATCTCGTAGTTGGTACAGCGTCGTTAAATAAACAACTAAAAAAACACTGTAAATATTTGAAATTAATATTAATCGAACCACAATACGCGTCGAAATGGATAGCATTAAGCGTTTAGCACATGAGGAAGTTGTACGGACTCTCAGGACGCTTGCGCAGTAAAGGCATTTAGATCGCTGGTAGCTTGAAAAAAATTAAGGGATTCATTCTACTAGCTACCAGCGGGCTAACAGCCTATGTAGCAATCGACCGAACAGTCTTCGTCTTGCACGTCTCCATTGCGTAATGTTTAAGCATTCCTTCTAGCAAGGTAGCCGTCAGGCTACCAGCTACCAGCCAGGCTTCGTCTTGTACGTAAGCCTAACCTTTGAAACGAGAAAAAAGAGCTCCACCCTTAAGCCATAGGCTTCGTAGGGAATATGTCGTTTCGTAACATCCTAGATCATATATGTAACAGATATATCGGGCTTATAGGCTTTGAGGTTAACAACTTTTGTCAGGTTCACTACTACTACGCTGCCATCTAGTTGTTACATAAGGAGTCACGTCATAATTCTCATTTGAATTGCATTAGCGACTGTGTTGCCATCTCGTGTTCGTTTACGGCGGACGGGTGGCGATCCTGGCGGTTCTCTTCAAAGTGCTGCCGATTTTAACGTAGCGAGGAGTTATCTGTTACATATATGATCTAGGGTAACATACAGATACATCGCTGCTACGACTTGATTTCATCCTCGATCCTCGACGCTTAATATTTCCCTGTGTGAATCTCGGGTGAAACCGCATGACACAGACAAATTCACGCTACAGGAGAGCGACCATTTTCCGTGTCAAAGAGTGTATATTATTTATATTATTCATTCTGCGTATTATTCCAATTTTTTTTAAGTTTATTTGTACACACTTTAACATCTACTGTCATACAGCGTGTGTGAAATCTTTGGATAAGCTATATCAGTAGGCTGTTAAATATTAATGACGAGTTCCTGCTTCCATTGTCGTGTGTTGTAGATGGCTTGTGATCATGTAACTGATTTAGATTTTGTTTTAATGTTTATGATATTGGTGATTAGGCAGTAATGAATAATGGTATGTAAATCTCCAATCCGGCATTTGCCTTTATGACTGAGGAAAACCATGAAAACCGCAGTCACATTGGCCGAATGAGCTAATAGTTAGTTAGTTAATTAGTAAGTTATTTAGTTAGTGGGGCTTAAAAAGGGCGCGTCAGCTACTATGACTGTTTGCGCCCTTATCTAAAATTCCTCATAAAACAAAGACACAACTAATACAATAATCAGAATGCTAAAAAGAAATAAAAAGCGTTGTCACGGTAAAAACGAAGTACACAAATGAGTAAGGTGATTTGTAAAGCTTCATAAAAGTGAGCAGTTCTCAGACTCTAGGTAGTATTCAAAACGAACCAATAAAATAATAAAACTAAGGCCACCAAAAATAAGTTGTATAGCACATTTCAAAACAAAAATGTTTATAAAAATACAGAAATATACGAATATATAAGGTCCGAAATGTCAACTATATAAAATCAATATAAAACAACAATGTAAAGGGTCCGGAAGATATGAGGTTAATAAATCAGTATTTGGTACAGAGTGTTTACGTGTGATATTCCATTTTTAATTACTCACAGCTGTAACTCTGAAATCACAGGTGACTTTTAAATTACGTACATTGAAATGATGCACGAAATCAGAAGTTTCAGTGCGTAACGACAGAAGGCAGATTGTCTTCGATATATAATTATAACGTTCATTGTTGTCACATATCCATTCATTCATCTTTCAGGCTATGTAAATTCTTCAAACACAAGCATATGTGTACCATGAGACATCACTTCATTCAGAAAAATTTGGAATGTGGTGTGCAATATCCGGTCATAGGATCACAGTCTAATACATTATGTATTAGACTGTGATAGGATATTGGACCTATTTTCTTTGGGAAAAAAACTCTAAATACTGATGTGTACAAGAATATTTTCACGGGCTTCGTGGAGCACCTAGACGACATCGAACTTATACAGGGATATTTTCAACAGGATGGCGCCACATGCCACACCTCTAATGAATCCATTGCATACATCAGCAGCTTTTTCGAGGACTTTGTTATCACTGAAGATTTGTGGCCTCAAAGGTCAGACTTGACGTCACGAGATTATTTTCTATGGGGCTATCTCAAGGAAAGAGTCTACAGAAACAGACGACGAACCATTCGAGATTTCCTGACAAACATCACAGCCGAATTAAACAATATCGACGTAGGCTTGTTGAGGTATATATCTGGAAACATGGTGAAACGGGCAAGAATGTGACTTCAGGAAGAGGGGGGGACTTTCAGCACATCTTGTGACTGTGAGTTATTTTCCCAGAGATAACGTTTCATTCACACTTGGTTACGTTAATGTTTTGTTATTTAGTCAAACCATAGACGTACTGTACATAAAAAGTTGGATATCACACCGAAACACTCTAAATATTCTCAATTAAGAAGTGGCGAATTCGACCCCAGGGAGAGTCCTGTCATATTGATAACGAATAAAACTATCATGCTTATGTTTCCTCTTCTTATTTCCATTTTGTCTGTTATTTTATTTCGTTATTGCTCCATTAACGCCGTAGTATCATCTCAACGCTTCCAAGACGTTAAGTCCATCGAAACCATGTCCCTATGACTTATGTTCTCTAATATTTTTGTCCACTTTCATTCATGTCCACATTTTATGTGCGTCCATTTTTTTGGGTCCCTGACTATTATGTCCACTTTTATTTATGTCCATTTTTATTTAAGTCCACTTTCATTTATGTCCACTTTTATTTATGTCCACATTTATTTAAGTCCACTTTCATGTCAATTCCTTTTGTACCACTTGAAGATGTTCAGGCTGATTTTGATAGCCTTATAGATAATATTGAGCCTGACGTAATGGATTAACATTGCACATGGAAAGAACTTACATCCGAGGAACACCTGCTCGAGGAAGAAGAAGAGCAATGGCACCTAGATTCGCACCTGAAATATGGAACACTTATTATCAGGTTCTGGCAGGACAACATCGAACAACTAACATAGTCGAGGGCTGGCACAACCGCTTTCAGAAACACATCATCACACATCACGCGTCGGTCTGGAAATTCTTGGAATTTATCAAAAAAGACCAAAGGAATAATGAAATCATAATAATCCAATTGTTTGGCAGGCATTTGAATGTACGAAACCCTATTAAAAGATCGTACCTACAAAATTTAAGTCGAGTAGAAGAGATGTTCGAAATTATAACCACTACAACGAAGAAGGGCACATCAGAACTTGCCTCAAAACTATTAGTTATCATCTGAAGCTGTATGAAGATGAACAGGCAGAAGAGATTGAGTAGGGAATTGAAGTAAATTTGTAGGTGGACATAATGTATTGTAGTCATGTAGTGGACGTAAAAATGTGGACATAAAATTTGTGCAATTGGACAAAAATAAAGTGGATATATACTTCATTGGACATATATTTATGGACATAGTGTAATGGACTTTTATGTAATGAACATAATAAAATGGACATTAAAATTGTGGACATTATAAAAAGGACCTAACGTCTGTCTTTCCATCTCAACGACTTTTATTAGAATAATAATAATAATAATAATAATAATAATAATAATAATAATAATAATAATAATAATTTTATTCTAGCGAAGTTAAGGCTATCAGGCCTTCTCTTCCACTTAGCCAGAAACAAAAGAAGCTGATAGAATTTGCAATGATACAAGTTACAGTGTATTTAACTAAATAATAATAATAATAATAATAATAATAATAATAATAATAATAATAATCATCGTCATCATCATGATCATAATCATAATACGTGGATCAGTAGCCTTAATACAACCAAAGCCTACCAGCCGTTTATAAGTCTCACGTCCACTTACCCGCAGCAGACCAGTATGTAGATAACGTGTGATCAGCACACTGATCCTTTCATTGTCAGCCGTTGAAGCTGGTTTGCTACACCGGATTACACAACTCACTGCGTGTAAAATCGCCGAACTGTTAGTATTTATAATAACATTGTGAATAGCTGTAAGCTTTACATCATAAATGCCAATCCAGCCGTTTAGCAGATGAGGCAAGAATTGGCCTATATATCACAGTCACCACGGAGACGACCACTGTCTTTCCCAAACCGTTGTTTACAAATTTTGTCGCAGTGAAGAAATAAACGAGAAACACCTTGTTTCTGTCTGCAATCGTGTGAGTGGCAAGGGACGCCCGATAGAGAACGTCACATACACAAGTCAAGGAAAACTAGATAGCGAACGAACATATCACTCACATACACTTTTAAATCGCCGAAGAGATAATAAAGTGGAAACATGTGGCCTTGACGTTTATATAGTACGGTGAATGTTCTTGTTAGCATTTAAAAGGCACAATGAGAATTTGTGTCATTTGAAATGTTGATTATTTAACTGTGGATACCATTCTATCTAGTGCAGCATTTGCAATTGAAGTGTTCTGGATAATAATGTGTCTTTCTACATTTTTTCGAAATTCGAGTGACTGTGCTATAGTTTGTTTTTACATTACGCTCACCTGTTTCAATATTTATTTAGTGCAAAGGTTTAGTACTGACTAACGGTATCGTAGTTGCTAATTAATGGTTTTTGCGTCATTTGTATCAGAATAAATGTTTAAGCTTAAATATACGAAGAAAAAGGAATTTCGATGACAAGCAATTCACTTGGGGTTGTGATTTCATATCAAAGAGTCGCGAAATTAAAGTGTCTTTAAACGAAATAAAACATATTTTGTGGGAAACACAAACATACAGTATATATAAATTACATTTATTAGATACTGGTACACAATTGTTAAATAGTATATCATGAAAGAAGTTTATAATGTTATACTTTATGGCATGAGTCAATTTTTAGGTAACTAGCGAAGCGAGATTTCTAATTTTGACGAATGCAATAACTATGTAACATTATATACGTGTTTCATACGTTATTTTGTTTTGTACGACAGCATTATAAAACAATAAAAAACATCAGATTTGTAAGGATGAGTAGTTTAATATCATAGTCTATGAAGTTGATGTATTAAATATTCATTCATTCAGTGTTCCACTCAAGGACAGGTCTTTCACTGCAAACGCAGCATTCTCCAGTCTTTCCTATTTTCAGCCTTCTCTTTGTCTCCTCATGTGATCCATATACACTGACGGACAAAAAATTTGGGACATTTGAATTTTACTTTGTAAATGTATTTAATTGGTCACCATTATGTTTTAAATAGTGATTAATAAGATTATCTTACTATACCAAAAAAAGAAAATGAACATGACTACTTAACACCAACAATTACCCACAATAATGCCCATTGTTGTCACACTCTGTGTAAACAAAATTTTGTTGAAATCTAGATTGTGATGTTATTGTTGATAATTATTAGTGGTATGAAGTCATGTTCATTTTCTTTTTTTGTATAGTAAGATTATCTTATTAATCATTATTTAAAACATATTGGTGACCAATTAAATACATTTACAAAGTAAAATTCAAATGTCCCAAATTTTTTGTCCGCCAGTGTATCTTAATGTTGTCTATCATCTGCTTCGAACTCTTCTCCCGTTCACCATTCCTTCCAGTGCATCATTCAGTAGACAGTTTCTTCTCAGCCAGTGACCCAACCAATTCATTTTCCTCTTCCTGATCAGCTTCAGCATCATTCTTTCTTTACCCACTCTTTCCAAATAACTTCATTTCTTATTCTGTCTGTCCATTTCACACATTCCATTCTTCTCAACATCCAATTTAAAATGCTTCTATTCGCTTCTTTTCACTTCGTCATAATGTCCATGTTTCTGCCATACAACAACAACAACAACAACAACAACAACAACAATAATAATAATAATAATAATAATAATAATAATAATAATAATAATACAAAGTTTTGGATGGGCTCGGGCCCCATGGGCCCATACAAGTTGGCGCCACTTGGTATGACAGTGTTTTATTTTGCTTTTGTAAAATGATACCATTTTTAGCTAAAGCATCTGTCTGTTCATACACTCGCAAACCACAGTGTGCAGGTATTCGTTTAATTGCAATGTGTGTGTGTGTGTGTGTGTGTGTGTGTGTGTGTGTGTGTGTGTGTGTGTATGTGTTTTTTACAGCATTGAGTATTTTGATAGTTTTTTGAATTTTTAATATTTTATGGCTAATATTATAGGTTATATGATGTTACCACTGCTTTCTAGAACATGTTCATCCTGCCTACTAGTTCTAGTTGTGATAAAGTCATATTATTGCCCGGATTTCTCCAACAAAATGAGTTATTTTACATCTTGCTGACACAAAAACCGAACAGACTACAATGGATTCCTTTTCTAGCACTGCCTTCTTTATCATATAGGGAACCATCAGCCATTTTCTGGATATAGTGTTGTGAATATTTTCAAGTACTACAGCTTTCAATTCGTCTGATGGGGCTCCTTTTTTCTGAAGATTATTTAACAGGGTTACTCTGAAGTCAATACATGTACATTCAAGTAGTGACAGAGGTAATATCAATTGTTCAAGCTGTTTGTATGTATTCTGAATTGGTCTCCACTTTTGAATTATTTGGATAAAATCATTCTGAGTTTTGAGATTCCTTCATGGAAGGTCAGTGTCTTGACCAGTAGTCTTCATGAGGCATTCTTATCATTTGTGCCATACTGCAACAAGATCAGTTTTTTAGTATCACACTCTATGGTGCTGTTTCAGTACAGTATTTGCATTGCTGTTATGGGTTCTAATTTTCGTAATATTACAGAATTTTGGCACATACAAATATAAAACAGAAATAATTCTTCTAAATATTTATGACTAGTTCACAATCAATAAATTAGCATTAAACATTAATAAATCTAACATACTTCAATTTAAAATCAATTCAAATTTAATCTCTCAAATATTAGACACACATCAATAATATACCCTTACTGGAAACAAAATCAACAACATTTCTTGGTTTGTATATTAATAACATACTAAAATGTAAAAATCATATTAAAGAAATAATCCCCAAAGTAAGCTCAATATACTCTGCAATTGGGTTATTACAGTAATTTCTAAACAGTAGTATCTTAAAGACAGTATATTTTGCCTATTTTCATTCCATTATATGATACAGAATAATATTTTGGGGAAATTCTGCAGATACTAAAATTGTAATGTACCAGTACCGGTACTGATATGTAATAACTTTGGCTGGTTAAAATTAATGAAGAAAATTTTTCCAACTGTTCAGCCATACATAACATAAATACCTTTAGAAAGAATGATTTTCATAAACCATCATCAAATTTATCATGCTGTCAAAAGAGAGTACCTACTTATATTACATGGAAATAAAAATATTCAAGGTCTTCCTGAGGACATTAAAAATCATAACTAACACACTATTATTTAAGACCAAACTAAAAATGTATTTAATTTCTAACACCATCTATTCTGTGGATGAATTCTTGACATTTCACAGTATACTATGTAAATATGAATGTAATACTTCTCAGTATGTTGCATGCATTATTAAATAGTACAACCATACTGCAGTCTATATGTTGAACATAAATTTTAATGTAATACTCATCTGTATATATTTTATATACAATTGTACGATACCTAAGTAACCACATTAATTGCAACATGGTCTTTATTCTAGCTGTAAAGCAACTGTTAGAATATTATGGAACGAATCCATCCATCCATCCATCCATCCATCACTGTGCCGGTTATGAGTAGGATTAGGATTTTAATGCAATTTTAAAAATGTAAAAATGACCCTCAAATGTTTAAAAAATGCAACAAAATTGTGAAAAAAATAATGTACTTCAAACGGCAAAAAATTATAGATTCTTTATTTTCGATTTTTTTCGCACATAGAACGATCATACATTAATTTTAGTGTACACTTTTACATTAGAAGCCTCATTTTTGACCCCACTGTCCGTTTTGAGAAGGATGATCAACAAGCCAATAATGTTTATGATGAAAAGAAGTCTATGTACAATATATGTATTCCTACTTCAGTGAGAGATACAAAATGAATATTAATACATGGGAAGTAAAAGGATTTCTTTTTGGCGCTAGGGGAACTTCATTTAAGTTAACCAAAACCATTCTCCTTTCTCATAAAATTTTCTAATGAGAACATTGACAAAATTAATCTAATGGTATTAAGAGATTCATTATCCATTTTACACAATCATTTGTATAATACTACTTAATATATTTTTTTTTTTTACTTCATTTCATTACCGGTACTCTTCATTGTACTTCCATCTAATGTTTCTCCGAAATCAAATTGTACTTTATTTTTAAATTTATCATTATTCCATAATCTCTCTGCAAATCATATTGTATTTTATTTTTAATTTAAACTCTGCTTTATATTCTGGATCCTAGTGGTAACTGTAGATGTCGTCCAGATGTCCCAAATTGTGGAATTTGTTGTTGTTGTGCCCTTGTTGTCCATTTGAAAGGTTATATTATATTTAAATGTCTGTTTTGTATGGGATTTGTATTATTTTTAAACACACAAAAAATAACGTGTGAATATTCAGACGTAAAGAACTGACGATTTTCAGCTAACAGTGTCTTATAAGTTGAAAAACTCCTCTCACAAAGACAGATGCCGTAGGTGAAAACTTAAAATAAGGATTGCCTTGAATGTCTAGCATTAAATCAGTTTGACAATATTTAATGAATTTTTTTCCTTTATAAATTTCCCCACTTTACCTTCAATTTTACTTAAGACACTGACAGTTTCTTTTTATTTACATAATTGATTTGATTCACTAAAGTAACATCCAATTTTTTTTATAGCTTTCATCGAAGTAGTAGGCAGGAATCCGAAATTAGATTTGATATAGTATAATGATTTGTGGATAACAAAGCATTTTTACACAATTTAATTGAAATGACATCATTTCTCAAATTACAGTGTAGTAGATAGGTTACATGAAAATTATTCTTACATCATGTTATGGGTAGGCTACATTTTCTTGTTGAGAATTTCTATAGGAGTGATACAAAATTTCACAAAAAATGTATTTTAGTTCCAAATGCAAAAAAATTATTACTTTCTAAAAACGTTCAGAAATACATATAAATGCAAGATACTGTCAAAAATGTAGCTTCTTACCAGATTTCTAAAATGTACAAAATAATTCACTAAGAAATTAGTTTTAATTCACTCAGTTTTGTACGAAACATGTAATATTATATCGTGCAACAATTCTATCCAGAAGGCAAATAGATGCAAAATCATCAAAATCGTAGCTCTGGTATGAATATCATTGCTTGGTCCTGTAGGTACTAATTGTAACTTCTATACTCTTCTCGAATTTGCCGTTACTAAGTTTTCACTTTTATAAAGAAGCATTGATTTAATGTAGATCTTCATTGTCATGTTGAATACAGATCTTTACCAGCCTCATTCAGTTCACACTAATCTCTTGAAGATAGCCTTTTCAACAGTCTTTTGGATATAAGCATCCCATATTAATTTCTGATGTAGAACCATGCCTAAATATTACTGATCTTCCTGGTATTTATTGTTCTCTCCAGCTATACTTAAGTCAACATCTAGAAGGCTGTGTGCTTGTGTGAAAATTTGGTAGGAAGTTTTTGCTGCGTTAATTTCTATGCTATTATCTTGACGCCATTTTTTTCAGACATGTTAAGCTGCCGACATTTTCTTTAGTGGATTCTAGAAGCAGATGCTCAAATGATCAAGTTGTGTGGATAGAGATTGTATTTTATATAATTAATTTTAGTTAAATCAATGGTAAATTGTTGATCAATATATTAAAACGAGTGGAACTAACAACAGATCCTTGAGGCAGCTCTCTTCTTTGTTGTTTAAATTATGTTTAAACTCCACATGTCAAAGCACAAAAACGTTGATCAGTGAAAATCTAAATCTAATAATAATTCTTCCTCTTATTCCTATTGTATACATTTTCTCTAGTACCTAATTTTGATTTCCATATACCGACATATACCGGTAAGCATCTTACAAATCCACAAAAACTGGAGTCGATTCTCTTCCGTCCAAGGAGTCCTTAAATTCTTGGTTTAATTTAAAAATCTGTTGGTAGTTGTGTGGTGAATGTGGAAGCTTGCCTGTACATATGACGGCAGGTTTTTGTGTTTTTCCAGGTAACAATTTAGTCTTTAATTTACGATCATTGAGCATTGTCTTGTGTAAAGGTGATGGGTCGATAACTAGATATCATGTCTGCTGGTTTGTTCTCTTTTAGAATTGTTATTTTTATTGCCTCCTCCAAGTTATAGGGACATTAAATTTCCATATTTTATTAAACAACTGGACAAAAAACTTTCCTAGCATATGGTCGTAGTTGTTTCTGGCATTGCATTCTGACAGTATGTGAGAAACAAGGGGGGTGGTAATATTGCTCTGTTACTGTGACCTGAAAATCAATTTATACTGTAGTAATTACGTCTGACAATAAGAACACACAACCATCTTCATTTGTTTTCTTTTGCGCGACACAACATTAGGTTACAATGAATCAATCAATCTTCTTAATGTATCCAGCTGTTTGCTGACAACATAAAGTCCACTATAGTCCACTGTAGCCTAGACAGTTGTTGTTGTTCACAAGAAATGATGGTATTTTGATCGGTGTTCACTATAGATGCCTGTTGCTAGTAGCCAGAGTTGGGGTGTAGTCAATATATACTGCAGGACTGTCTTCTGCAACTGGTACTGATGATTTTAATTTACTTCTTTTGTGGTTTATGGATGGACAGTATAGAAGAATGTGTTCCAGATCTTCATCATGATTATTACACCACAGACAAGTAGGATTATCAGAAATGTAAAATCGATGTAGGTACAATTGTGTGACAATGTGACCTGTTCTGGCTCTTGTTAAAAATGTTTGAACATGTCTGGGCAAGTTTTTGTACATTTCCAGGTCATTTGGTTTCTTTTGTACAGATTGTAAAATTTTTCCTTTGTCAGAAGAGAGCCAATTGTTGATCCATAGGTTTGTAAAATGAGACTTGACTGAAGCAAAAGCACTGGATAGAGATATCACTTGATAGATTACAATGAAAATTGGAACTAAAATTTATTTAAAAAAATATCTGTATGAAAATCACATTTTTACTATGAATGTGGAACACTATCATGTATAACGTTTCTCCCATATCCGATTTAAAATTTAGTTCACAGCAATGTTCTTTGTTAGGATCGTAACTGATATTTGCATCGTTTTCATATTTTCATTGCAGTTCAAAGTAGTGTGCACGTGAGCGTCATTATACAAGAAAAATGGAAAAACAGGAACTAGACAAGAGAGGTGGATCAAGTAGGAAAGACGATTTATTGAAATGTGCGAAAAAATATCTCTCTTGAATACAGGTGGTCCTAAAGAAGAAATAAGCAACTGTCTTTCAGATTAATCCAGTTTATATAGTATTTATATTTTCTAATCAGCCATCTACCTTAGCAGAAAATTTTCCTGAACAAGTTGTGAAAACAAAACCCTGAAATTTCAAACTCACTCGTATAAGCAAACCTTTTTGGTTCCATTTTAAACTACTAATCTAATAAATGAAGTGCTTTGTTTTTATTGCAGTGCTTTTCTAAAAAAACAGTACCGTAAACAAAAATTAAAGGATATCTTCATTGGAAGAAAACTATCAAGAAATTTCAGATCCAAACAAATTCAGTGTGATGAAATGGCAGTTTTACGATTTACACACCAGCGAAATTCAATTAAAAATCAACTAAATGAGTAAAAAATTTCTAGACTGCTACTGAGGTTCAGTCAGTCTTCTATCAAATTGAGTACTGGGTCTTTCCCCGGGGTAAAATCAGTCGGAGCATGGTGCCTACAACACCACCCCACTCTAGTGCCTTCATGGTGTACATAGAAGATACCTTACCTTATCTTTAAGTGAGTTCAACAAGAATGGAAAAGCTAAAGCAAAATATTGTTTGATAAAAATTGTAAGCAGTTTGCAGTACCTCGCCAAACAAGGTCTAGCTCTCAGAGGTTACAAATCTGATTCTGATTCTTATGGAGTTACTTAAACTGCGATGTGAAGATGATGCTGTGCTGAAGTAGTAGGCGCCAAGAGATAGACATTTTGGAAGGTAAAATTTAAAATGGTATTGTGTATCTAATATGCAAACATATAGGTGCGTGCACAAGTTCCTCTCAAATTTTCTGTGGCATATGGAGCCACAAGGAAGAAGAATAGCTTGGTTTGTGCTTTAGTTGGATCGACAACTAATTTCTATCTCACAGGAATTTTATTGACCTACACAGTACCAGGTATGAGAAAAATAAGAGGTCAATAATTTTGGATGCCATGATTCGACTGCAGCTTTCCATTTCAAATTAAGATGTCAAACATATGATAATGCTTGTAATAGGTACGACTGGAAAAAAATGGAGTTCATGTGTTAATTTTGAAAAAACAATCACTGGCACTTTTTTTCACAGTGGAGCACACTACATAAATTTACTAAACAAAATATTTATACTGAATCTCCAACTGTAAGACAAGTTTACAATAAATTCCCACGAGCTATGGATGTTACTGTATCTGTCTTTTACTGGAAAGCCAATATTTACTGAACTTTTTTTTCCATATAGAATTATTGAGAATATAAACCTTTTTGTGTTCAATGAGACAGATTTATCATATTGGAAAAATAAACGAAATAATAAAGTGATGTGATATGTCCCAATATCAGGTCGACTTTATCAAATCGGATTTTTAATTGATTCTATTTTGGAAATTATTGGCGTATTTTTTATTTATATTGATTTTTTTTATTCTTATCAGCACTTTGGAGGAAAAGTATGAACTAGAAAAGAATATTTTAATATTCACTTTCTTATCCAGTAATTTATAACTTACAGTTTTATTTTTACATGACACATTTTTAGAATATTCAGATGATAAGTTATTAGATTGAATTTATCAAATAAGCACACAAGTGTAAAATAAAAGTAGAAAAGAACAGTTAAGCAAGAGGGCTGTTAAAATTATTTGGATCAGGTTCAACATAAGTTAGTCTTTTAATAATGTGATTATGTAGTTAGGAAAGCTAAACAAAGTACTTCAGGGCCACATGAAAACTGCTTCTGGACTGATCTCTGCTATGAAAATTATTTTCAACTGTATATTAGTAGCTACAAAATGAAGAAATCTTAAAAAATATTTTTAAAGAAGCCATAAAAAATCACAGGAAATGGATCTCATTCGCTACCAAGAAAAAAATAACTATAAACAAACATTTGTAGATCCATTAGAAGAATATATTATTCTGAATTGTGCTGAAACTTACTACAGAGCAGAGTACTATTCTATTATTGACACTGTGCTTCAGTATGAATGAAAGATTTGTTCAGGAAGGACTGGGAAAACTGGATAGGCCTACTCTGGAGAAACTATTATTAGGAGATGAAAATTAAATGGACCTCTTGAATAAATACTCCGAAATGTATGTGGAAGCTTTTTGTATGGAGATTAAAAAAATAACGTTTCAGTCCTTCAAGTACTAAAGAAGAAGTTGATGTCTTCATGGATATGGTAGCAGTACCAAAAGTTAGATACGTGTGTTTAAATGTCTCAGCAAATTTGCTTGGTTACTTTCTACTGTCTTGGTGTGGTTCAATTTCCGTTTAGGTTGGTTTACTATTTCGAGATTTTTCTCCATTCATGTGAGTGAATACTGATATTCTAGAAAAATGTTCAAGAAGGTGGAAGGGTTGCTTAAGATCATCCTAATTATACCAAGTTCCTCTTGCAAAGCCCAACGATCTTTCAGTTTCTTCTAAAATTAAAACTGACAAATTACTGAGAAAACTGTATTATCAAATGAAATACAAAACCATATTTTTTTATCCTAATTGTCAAGACAGTCATGAGTGTTTGAATTCACACTTTTATCAAAGAAAGAAAAAATGGTATATATATATATATATATATCGTCGCTTAAGAACTAATACCGCGTAACTGACATTTTTGGTCAAAACTGTTTTTTTGCACAGATGGTACCTCCACTGTCATCTGCATGCATTGACAAGCGCGGGAATTTGATTTCATGAATGGCCTGCGTGCGAAGGAGGGGGTACAATACCGCGTATCTGAAGTCACGAGAAGTCTGTAGGAAATACCGTGTATCTGACAACAGATAGGCTGTTATGTCTACTCCCTGCGCGCCCTCAGTACGGAAGCTGCTTCTCGTTACTGCCTTGTAAAATTGCATCAACAGTGTGTGATATTCTGAGAAGATTAAAGAAGTGTTCAGTTTCAATTATTTAAAAGGTAAATATAATAGAATTATTTCACTAATGTCAATTGAATGTTAGTTGAGCTGAATTGCCGCAGAATCTCCAAGTTCATTCACTGAAATATAGTACATTTAATATTTTATTATTATATAGGCCTACAGATACAAGAGAAGAAATGGACAATGAATCAGACAGTCAGTTTAGCGAGAACGAAATCCTATCTGTGCTATGTTCTGCATTCAAGACGGAAGAAACTTCTGTGAACATTAACAAAGGTATGGCATAAGAAGTACCACAGTTATTAAACATTTATTTTTCTTCACTTAGGGAATAATCATAACAGCAAACTTAATTTAAATACTTAATATAAATAATCATGAATGGGCCACTAAAATAATTTGCGCTACATTCAGTGGTGCTGAACTTGGTTCCTTCCATTTCCTCCGGTAGAAGGAAGATCTAAATTGATTATAATATTTGCTACACATGTTTTTTAGCCATTTATATCACATTTATAAACACTAGTAATCTCATCTTATTCGTAGGTGTACTGCCTGATAATTCAAATGCAAAAGAAAACCGTCCTTCTCAAAATGGGCTGCTGCAGATCAGGGATTATCCGTCCAGTGTTACCGGTAATGTTATGATCGTATTATGCATTCTGGTATGATTTAAAGCAACACTATTAATATAATACAGCTAGAATAGGATAGGACAGAAACTGAAGACAATACCCCGTCAATGAAGGATCTACACCAAATTTCGGATGCATCTTCAGATGTAGACGACCCCGAAGAATTTGTGAGTACTACTTATTCTACATCTTTACATTCGTCAGAAAAAAGGTAAAGAGAAGAATCTACAAGCGTTTCATGGAAATTTGACAGAAAAGAAAAAGAAGTTCAAAGCCACAAAAGGGTAAGTGGAAGAAAATGAAAAATAGAAAACTTAGAATAGAAGAGGAAGCTTATCTTAGCTACAAGAGATCGAAAGATGGCAAAGTAACACATGATACGGAAAGAGATGCAAGGAATTTGGGGCCAGAGTGTAGTTATAAAATGTGCCAAAATTCGAAAGTAAGAGGCTGTAATTTAATTTCTAATGAGAGAAGACATCTTTCAGGCATTCTGGAAAACTATGACTTGGGAACAGAGGACCGTTTACGTATCAAATCTACGAAAGGACCTGACAGTACAAATTCTGAATCGAGAAGAAAGAGAACATTTCTCTACAACCTAAAAGTTGATGAGAAAAAAATTCAGGTTTGCAAAAATATGTTTCTGTGTACATTGGGAATTAAAGAATGAACTGTGCGATATTGGTTAGCTAATAGTACTGATGGCGTCCCTTCAGTAAAAAAAAAAAAGTCATGTTCTCGTGCAAAAGCACAGAAAAAAAAAAGCATTCGTAGCCTGCCTAAATTACCGTGACATTATTGTATATAGAACCGATTGTGCCATAGTTTTTATGATAGTATTCCACACTAGGGTTACTCAAGGATTACTTTTTGTGATTTCAGCATAGGCCTATAATTATTTCTTTATTGTGTTTAACGAATATTGTATCTGAAAAATTATCATTATTATATTTTTATATGATTTTCTTTTCATTATTCGCAAGTCAGTCAAGTCCATTGTCAATAATAATAATAATAATAATAATAATAATAATAATAATAATAATAATAATATTATTATTATTAATTATTTTATTATAAAATTATATTTGTCAGCAACGTTTTAGTAACAATTCTACTTATCTATTCAAATACGTAGTGTGAAAATAAAGTACCTGGTATCAGATTGTCATTATTATTATTATTATTATTATTATTATTATTATTATTATTATAACAATAAACATTGAACTGTGTCTTCTTTTTCCTTTCCCATAGTTTCAGCATTTGACTGACTAAGAATGCAGCAATCATTGTCTGGAACGTAATCTAGTGCTGATTCAAGCTACAGCCTACCGACCTTGACCTCAAGTCAGATGGTAGGACAACAATTCAGATAACACAGTGACATATACAAGAGCACGAATAATATTTCCAGAAGGCAGTTTTCACGCAAAGAAAACGCTTGTCAGCATGTGTCCTGAAGCTGCTAAAGTTGCCTCACAATACCGCGTAACTAACAAAATGTAGTCAACGGCAGAGTTCCAATACCGCGTAAGTGACATGGCCAAATGTCTACGGCCACGATCATCCATTTTCACTTAGTTATACATTAGTTATGCTATGTCATAGCCATACACCACTTTTCAAGACTATTGCGTCATTTTTATGGTTTTTATTCGGTTTTTTCCTTCTCCTGTAAAATTTACGTTTTGTCATTTACGCGGTATTGGTTCTTAAGCGACGATATACATATATATTAAAAATAAAGTAGTTTATACAATAATGTACCTAAGTAAAATAAAGAATTTAACAAACACTAACACATTGCACTATAGACAAATTGTAGTTGGACATTACACTTTAATAAATGACATATATAAACAAAACTGTCGTGCTTGTATTTTTTTCTACCATTGAAGAACATGTTTAAATGAAGTGACCAAGCCATTCTGCAAAATATTCTAGCTGTGTCAGTGTACAAGCTACAACATTTGTCATTTCTTGCTCTTTTTCTTTCTTTATAAAGCCTTGTTTATTTATTTGATCAAAAAAGTTTGTAGTTATGAACTTTTCCCTTTGTGATATTATTTTTGCTGCCTGGAGGATTACTTTGCTGAATTTATTATAATTATTATAAAAAAACTCTTCTTTAAAGCTGAAATTCACGTCCTTAAGATCTCTATTAATTTGTTGCTGAAGGTCCTTCCAATTTGCATTCTGAAGGTTCCCTGATCTTATTTTTCTTAATTGTCATTTCGCAGTATATTTTTTGAATGTTGAGAATGTTGTATTGTGTTTTAAAATTTTAAGCAAATGGGCATCATAAATAAAATATGATAAAGAGAAATACGCTATTTATGTCACGAAATAACAACCGAAATAGAAGCATTTACAGCACCGAAATCGTTTAGCAGTTATACAGAGTGATTCATATAAAACTAACACTTTTTTATTTATTTCAATAAGAATAATGCTAACCACAATTTGTTATACCTCAAATGTAGAGTATCTTTGGTAGATTACTAACCTCTGTAGGAAATGCTGAAAATGTCCTCCTTCCTGCTCAAGGCACAACTCAACATATCTTTTCATGTTACTGGTTTCTCATTGAAGAACTTTGTTGTTAATACCATTGACTTCGTGTGTAATATTCTGCTTAAAATCGTCCAATGTCTGGAAGCAAGTGACATAAACTCTCTTCTTCAAGTAACCTCATAGAAAAAAGTCCGTGTTGTCAAATCTGGAGATCTTGGTGGCCATAGGTTCTTGGCAATTATGGAGTCGTCAAACTTTCAATTAGCTCCATGGATTCGTTTGATGTATGGCCTGTGACGTCGTCTTGTTGAAAATATCCTCAACAAACCCCATGAAAATGCGATGATACTCTACAGTGTTCATAGTCTGGTCCTCTGTGCGAAGATTGCACACCAAACCCCGACTTTGCTTAGTGCATAGGTACTTTGTGAATGACATATGATTTTGAACTGCCCAAAAGCGTGTGTTCTGTGAGTTGACATAGCCGCACAAATGAAACCATGCCTCATCTGAACCATGTGATGGACAATATGCTAGAATTTTGTACAATGAACGCCTGAACGCGGCAATAGTTCACTCGTTTATCCTTACGTATTGGGCTGTGCTTTGAGCAGGAGAGAGAACAGTTTCAGTAGTTTCTATAGAGGTTAATGATCTCCCAAAGATAACACTGGTCAACAAAGTTAAACATATTTTTTGTTAAAAGATAAAGGATTACTAATTTTTATAGCATTTTTCATGCTGATTTGAAATCTGTTTTTTTTTTTTTATTTTTCTATCAACCAGGGTTTTTGAGTAATTATGTGAAATATTTAAACTTTTCTAGTAATGATATCTTGTAGCATTTTACCTAAAATGTGTGTGAAATAGATTCTAGGCTATACTTCGCTTGAGAAACATACAGTATCTTCTGAGTGTCCAGCAGGAGTCCTACAGAATATTGGACTCCATTTTTCCTGGCAGCGCCCTTCCACTTCAGAAAAAATATTGATGAAAACGCTATCCATGTTCGGCACTCATTACCCGAAGATTTTGAGGAAAGAAAAAATTGATGAGAATTCAAGAAGTTATTTGAGAGATATGACACCCCATCACGTTATGGTTCTGAATCAGCTAGCTGACAAGTTCTCTGTAATCTTCTGATCTGTGGTTCCTAGAGAGTAACAGTCTGTTGAATGATCCTTAGCTTCCCGGCATATCATTGGAACTGGAAAAGCCATATGACTGAATCCTTTTAGCCAACCTGTTAACAGAATCGCATGCAGCACAATAGATTTCAGGGGCCCAGTTCATGTCCTCATCTATTTTGCAATCAAAAGAACACTCGTAAGTTCTTGTAACTAGTGTAATAAAATTCGAAGTTAACTAATCACAAACGTAACAAAAATTGTTTGTGATTTATAAAGTATTTCGAGGTATGTTTCACTTTATAAGATACTTTTACCACGCTTAAAATTAGGACAAAGAAAATACTGGTTATGAAACTTGTTTCATGAATGTAAGTTCCAACTCAACTGAGAATTAATACTGACTCTCGCAGTCTTATGAGAAATAAAATTTATTTTTACGAATTCTGACTTCACAGGCAACAGTGATATAAAGTTATAGGTCAATTTTTAAAGCAATAAAATGAAATATTTGAAATATTTTCTTTCCATTAGCATGTTAAGGACTATATATATATAGCAAAAAAATAAATCATTCTTAATTACAAAAAAATGGTGGGGGGTAGAAAAATTCTGACTTCAATTTTTGGAATCAGCAGATGAAATTACATAAGAAACGGCAGAAATTGTACATTTAACAAAATCACTGTTGACCAGTGTAATCTGCATTTGAAGTATTGGCTAACAAATTGTGGTTAGCATAATTCTTGTTGAAGTAAATAAAGAAAGAAATGTGTTAGTTTTATATGAACCACTCTGCAGTTAGAATAGAATAGAAATCCAAAAGGGTTGTACAGGCAGTATTGCTTCTCGTCACTGCGACCTGAAAGAATTTTTGTAACATATAAAAATGAGTGGAGAAAAAACTGAGCACCTAAAAGTTATTTTCATCCCTCACCGTAGCGTTGTAGCTGGACTCGCGTTACGGAATGTGTGCTGGTTCGAGTCTGATAGGGAAGGACATTTCTCATGAAATTCCGTCTAGTGTATCGGAACGGTGCTCACCAGCATCATGATGAATTTGGGGAGCTTCGATAGGTAGCGAAATTCGGTTTCAAAAATCACCTGCAAAGACTTGGGTCGGGGGGGGGGGAGGTCATCATTCTGACCACACTTTACCCCTGTACTGATTGATAAAAGTTATTCTCGCATTTCAAGATATTCCTAAACAATCCACTATAATTAGAGATTAGAGTAGTTTTTTAGTTGGTTATTTTATGACGCTTTGTCAACTATTAGGGTTATCTAGCGTCTGAATGAAATGAAGGTAATAATGCCAGCGAAATGAGTCCGGGATCCAACTCAGCAAGTTATCCAGCATTTGCTCCTAATGGGTTGAGAAAAACCCCCCAAGAAACCTCAACCAGGTTACTTGTCCCAACCAGATTTGACCCCCGGCCCGCTTGTTTCACGTCAGACATGCCAACAGTTACTCCACAGCGGTGGACGTTTAGAGTCGTGGAATGTTCGAACTTGAGAGGGTATATCAATATATATAAACTTCGCCTTACTCCATAGGCATCCAACAATACGTGGAAGTGAAGCATGTAAACTAAAATAGCCGAACTCGTTAAAAACGGGTAAGAGGTCTTAAGTTCGGTTCATGTTCGTCGAGTCTTTATACAACCGAAGCTCGCTTTGCTTCTGTTCAATCTTTCCCCTTCATATTCGGTGCCTTTCTTCTTAGTTCCTCCTCTCCTGCCTACTCCTTTACATATGTTTCAGCCGGAGGATACCGGGCATATACAGTAGTGTATTTTGCATGACGATAATCAAAAAGCTATATTTTTTAATGTGAAATAACACCGAATATATATTTTGTGCGAAATAACACCGAAATTAACATTATCTTATACTGAAGTGTAAGATTTTTATTCACCGTAAAATAGGATGCCTATGTAACATTACAAAAATTATGCAAAATTATATCTACAACTCCATCGGGATTTGCAGTTTAAATATTAGGAAATTTATAATAATTTTTCCAACCATTGACATACATTTCCCTTATGATGAATAAAATTTAGGTATTCTGTATTTCGTGTATTTTACAGGGCCATTGTTGCCAAATAGGGAAGAATGGGAGAAGGAAAGAGAAAGCGAAGGGAAAAGACGGCGCGGCGAGAGAATTTTCAAGAACTTGCCCTGAGAATGCGGCAACTTCTCCGACAAATGTGTATATCAGGAGTACCTAGTATCCCAGGCGCGAAGCAGTTAGCAGCAAAAACACGGAAAATGGTTATTGTATTCTCCACACGTAACAAGAGTGGGTCTTTATGTGCAGATCATTTCAGTGAATGTATGTCCTTGACCTAGAATCTGCACAGAGCGACGATCAGTATCAATGTTCGTCACAAAGTGCTTCCCGTATTTTAATAAAATTTCTGAATGCATATACTAAATGACAACGATGATTGTGATGATGATTATGGTAACACAAAAACTATATAGGAAATCTTCTCAATTATATCTGGGTTAGATAGACTGTTACTCGAAAAACTAGAGCATTGGGTTTCCACGCCAGAGACGCGAGTTCAAAACCCGGAGGGTCAAAGTTGAACTTGTAGTGAACACATAGGGCCGTATTCATAGACATTCTTAGCGCGGGCTTCCGGCGGATGATCAGCGTATTCATAAACCAGTATTATCGATAAGATATGATATGAATCCTGTACAAGTAACCAGTCTATATCCCGGGTTAGTTTAGCACGCTCGTAGTGCGGGCTAGCGAAATGTCTATGAATAGCACCCATAGTGTTTTGTAGGCCTACAGGATTTTGAGGGATAATATTTCTGTTTAACCTTACCCTATTACACTGTTTCTCCATTAATTGTGCTGCCTCTATTATTTAATGTCTTATTCTGTTTCCATATGCAATATATAGGCTAGATATTCTAATGCAATAATAAAGTTAATGTTCATTTATTCAAATCATTTCCAATAGAGACATCGCCACTGAACCTCTGCTCCGTTACCACACACTCGCTTGTTCGGAGTAAGCGAGCAAGCTAGAGAGATGCACAGTGCAAATCAGTTGATGACCACTGGTGTAAACCGTCGAAGTTGATGCGTGTGCTCTTGAAAGAAGAAGGGATTAAATATTTAAGGGGTTATGTATAGCTAACAGCAGTAAAATTTTTGGAAATATTCAACATTTTTTTTCCCTCCATTACTGTATTTTGTACAATGATGAAAATTGGTATGTGTAAAACATTGTCCTTCTGCTATATGAAAAAAATATTTTTACGATTAAAAAATATTTATATACATTTTTTTTTTTCAAAATTCAAAACTGTAGCAATTCACTGTGCAGTGATGAAGCGTTTCCCTCATAACTCATAAACTTATTAACTTTTTCATGTTATCTCTCTTTTATTTTATTGCTGAAACTCATGTTTATAATATCATGCTCTTTCAACTACAATCCTTAATAAATAATATATTTTATTTTATTTTAGAAGAAAATACTGATATTTGACTATTTTTAAATGAATTTATTTTTTATAGACAATCTGTCAAAGGTAGAGAAATGATTTTGCATCATATTGTAGACATGATATGCATAAATATACACAAAAAATTTCATCACAGAATGTTGAATCGTTTTTGAGTTATGAGGAAAACGCTTCATCACTGCACAGTGAACTGCCACCATTTTGAATTTTGAAAAAAAAAAAAAAAAATATATATATATATATATATAAATAATTTTTTTAAACCGTAAAAATATTATCATATAACAGAAGGACAGAGTTTTACACATACTAATTTTAGTTATTGTACAAGATACAGTAATGGAGGAAAAAATTGTTGAATATTTCCAAAATTTTACTGCTGTAAGCTGTACCTAACTCTTTAAGAAGTTACTACCCCGTCACATGTTCACCACTGTGGAGTAACGGTTAGCATGGGCGACCGTGAAACGAACAGATCTGGTTTTAAATTCTAGTTGGGTCAAATTACCTAGTTGGGATTTTTTGACGTTCCCTCCCCTCCCCTCCCTCAACCAATTGAAGTACAATACTGATGGGTAACTTCCAGCGTTTGAACTCGGACTCATAGCGCCCTAATTAATTTCAACTTTGTAATATTTCAATAGTTTCAGATCGACCCGAGATGCAGCAGATGTATTATAGGCCGACAACTTGCACTTGACTTCAAGTCAAAGCTATCTCCAGTAGCTCTGTTTCCACTACACACTGAAACGAATTTCCACTCTAGAGCGCGGCCTTCAAACTGACTTTGTACTCTTCGTTTTAGTTCGGCTTCTTACATATGTGTTTTTTTTCTGAATCCATATACCCTCGGCCATCCCTCTTAGTGCATTTCATCGGTCGCGATGGTATTTTTCCCCCAATTTCATGGGCACGTTTGAAATTTTCACTACTATTAAAAACTGGGTCCCGTAACTCTCGTAATTTAACTCTCAGATAAATGTTATTTTTATCTACTGATAGCGTTGTCGTTAAGCTATAGAACGAGATACTACTCGCTTCCGTATCTCAAATGACACTGATCGACCTTGACTCATACTGCGGCGCAGCGTCGAGGTCGCTAAAACTGCCATTTTCGCCGTGCCTCCCCTCGCCGCTTACACGAATTTAGTGTGTTTGCTAAAAGGAAGGCAATAATACTCAATTGTCTTAATCTTTGTGACGTCATCACTTGGTAGTTCTCGGTGTATTGAGTAATGTGGTAACCCCTTTCCTCAATCTCTCTAAGACTGTACTTAATAATAAATAAATAAATAAATAAATAAATAAATAAATAAATAAATAAATAAATAAATAAATAAATAAATAAATAAATAAGTAAATAAATAAGCAAATCAATGAAATCAATTAATCATTACATGAATCAATAAGTAAGTAAATCAATCAATCAATAAGTTAAGAAATCAATCAATCAATGAATCTATAAATAAATAAATAAATAAATAAATAAATAAGGACAAGTAAATAAGTAAGAAAAAATAAGTAAATAAACAAATATTAAGTAAATGGCCCAATAAATTATAAGTAAATGGGCAAGTAAATAGTAAGTAAATGGGCGAATAAATAAGTAAACAAACATATGAATGAATGAATAAATGAATTAATTAATAGACCAATAAATAGAGAAATAAATATATTGCATACAGATATGTACCTTATTATGTTTTGCTATATGAATTACAAATTAAATTATCCAGTCCTAAACATATTTTACTAGATACTGAATAGACGTAGTTGGCCTAATGTCGGAAATGTATTGTCTAATCTGATTACAAAATCAAAGTATGACACCACTTGATGTGCTGAAATATCTAAGTATTGAGTAGACATCGGTCGCGATGGTATTTTTCCCCCAATTTCTTGGCACGTTTGAAATTTTCACTACTATTAAAAAACTGGGTCCCGTAACTCTCGTAATTTAACTCTCAGATAAATGTTATTTTTATCTACTGATAGCGTTGTCGTTAAGCTACAGAACGAGATACTATTCGCTTCAGAATCTCAAATAACACTGATCGACCTTGACTCATACTGCGGCGCAGCGTCGAGGTCGCTAAAACGGCCATTTTCGCCGTGCCTCCCCTCGCCGCTTACACGAATTTAGTGTGTTTGCTAAAAGGAAGGCAATAATACTCAATTGTCTTAATCTTTGTGACGTCATCACTTGGTAGTTCTCGGTGTATTGAGTAATGTAGTAACCCCTTTCCTCAATCTCTCTAAGACTGTACTTAATAAATAAATAAATAAATAAATAAATAAATAAATAAATAAATAAATAAATAAATAAATAAATAAATAAATAAATAAGCAAATCAATGAAATCAATTAATCATTAGGCCTACATGAATCAATAAGTAAGTAAATCAATCAATCAATAAGTTAAGAATATCAATCAATGAATCTTACTTACTTACTTACTTACTTACTTACTTACTTACTGGCTTTTAAGGAACCCGGAGGTTCATTGCCGCCCTCACATAAGCCCGCAATTGGTCCCTATCCTGAGCAAGATTAATCCAGTCTCTACCATCATATCCCACCTCCCTCAAATCCATTTTAATATTATCTTCCCACCTACGTCTCGGCCTCCCCAAAGGTCTTTTTCCCTCCGGCCTCCCAACTAACACTCTACATGCATTTCTGGATTCGTCCATACGTGCTACATGTCCTGCCCATCTAAAACGTTTGGATTTTATGTTCCTAATTATGTCAGGTGAAGAATACAATGCGTGCAGCTCTGCGTTGTGTAACTTTTTCCATTCTCCTGTAACTTCATCCCTCTTAGCCCCAAATATTTTCCTGAGTACCTTATTCTCAAACACCCTTAATTTCTGTTCCTCTCTCAAAGTGAGAGTCCAAGTTTCACAACCATACAGAACAATCGGTAATATAACTGTTTTATAAATTCTAACTTTCAGATTTTTTGACAGAAGACTAGATGACAAAAGCTTCTCAACCGATTAATAATAGGCGTTTCCCATATTTATTCTGCGTTTAATTTTCTCCCGAGTGTCATTTATATTTGTTATTGTTGCTCCAAGATATTTGAATTTTTCCACCTCTTCGAAAGATAAATCTCCAATTTTTATAGCAATCACTGAATCTATAAATAAATGAATGAATGAAGGAATGAATAAATGAATGAATGAATAAATGAATAAATAAATAAATAAGGAAAAAGTGAATAAGTAAGAAAAAAATAAGTAAATAAACAAATATTAAGTAAATGGCCCAATAAATGATAAGTAAATGGGCAAATAAATGATAAGTAAATGGGCAAATAAATAAGTAATAAACAAGCAAATGAATGAATGAATTAATAGATCAATAAATAGAGAAATAAATATATTGCATACAGATATTATGTACCTTATTATGTTTTGCTATATGAATTACAAATTAAATTATACAGTCCTAAATATAAATATATTTTACTAGATACTGAAAAGACGTAGTAGGCCTAATGTCGGAAATGTATTGTCTAATCTGATTATAAAATCAAAGTATGACACCACTTGATGTGCTGAAATATCTAAGCATTGAGTAAACATATGTAGATCACGTGAATCTAAATGTCTTTCCTCTGTCATCTGTCGCTATCTTTCACCTAAAATCATACTGCGTGTATACTAACAGGCTTTCTAACCTAATAAACGGCACAGACCAAGAAGAAAAAAAAGGAGAAGGATGTATTGTACTATGTTCTTTCACCACGTTAAACTTCAGCAATGCTTTCCTTCCACTCACGATGACCTTAGAAGCGGAGGCCAGTATTGCGTCAATATAATTACAATTTTGGATTAAGTTGTACTCTTAAGTATGCCATCTTGGTTTAGTGGGTAGCGTATGCGATTCCCATCTAAACGGTCCGTGGTTCGATTTCCTGCGTGGGCAATAGGAGAGCTTTATATTTTTCGTCCATGGGACCGGGTGTTTGATATTTAAGAGAGAGAGAGAGAGAGAGAGAGAGAGAGAGAGAGAGAGAGAGAGAGAGAGAGAGAGAGAGAGAGAGCAGTCTTGATATGTACGTTCTGTGTTGTCTCCGCGATGGCTCTGTGTCGTGTTGACCATACCGCTAGAAAAAGAAAATAAAGACCTCAACACCAAAAAGATTAACGAAAGAAAAAAATTATCTGCTTCAAAGAACAAACACAATTAATTACATTGTCGTATACTGGAGAATGGGAGTGAAAATTGAATATATTTCTTCTTATCTGTCGTATTTTAAAGTATATTTAACACCACACGTTAAAACATGCTGACATTCTTTTTATGCAATTGAAAATCCTGGATTTGTAGAATGGTAGAATGTATCGAAAAGCGATATAGTCGTTCGAGTTAATCGAATTCATGCAGTGACGAGATTTCCGAAGTTACCGCTAGATGTCGCGCAAATGTATGCGAGATTCAACTCTAAAAGTTCATGAACGGTCAATAGAGTGCATTGAGAATGTGCTATTTCTGTTTGGTTTATGAACACTTGTTACGTCCTCTAATGTTTTTTTAACTAGGACACGTGTTTCTACTGTGTACATACTTACCACCTTTGACAAGTGTCAACCACCTTAATGAAAATGAGATTAAGCAGCATATTAAAACGCTGGGCAAAGTTCTCACTGTTGTCATCTACTCCATGCAGTCCCGTTAGACCACGTATTAGTATGAGAGGCTAGTTACGAGTTCAATTCCCGGGGTAGTTACATTTACTACGAGCCAGTGAATCTTCAATGTCTCTGCTGAAGGACGTTGATGTTAAAAAGTATGGTGCTTATAAGAAATGATTTTAAACTTGGGCAAAGAGGAAAAGGCGCGCGACTGCTTGTACCACTGATCTTCCAGTCGCTCAGCATATTTGCAATTATGAATTCGTCTTAGTAACATGCTATTTTATTTTAAGTACATATAACTGTAATAAATAAGATATGTTAGGTCTTAAAATTTAGTCAGTATATTGAAAGTAAATTTTGAATATATTGATATTCTTATGATTTTAATACGGCTTCGATCTTTCTCTACTAAAGGATTCTGTAATGAATATATAATGAAAATTACATAAGACTTGACATATTATCTTTATTTTATTGTATATCACTTCTGTAGTTCTTAATTATGGAGTACTAACAAGTGATCTAGGTGCAATGATGTATTATGTTGTGTGTGTTAACTGTGAGTTGCAAGAAATTTTTCTAGATAATTGAAATATTGCGCCAAAAACATCCTGGCCAGTGAAACGCACGAGTACAATGGCAGGGGTAAAGCCGATTTAATGGAATAGCCGCGGAAGGTGATGTCAAAGCTCTTCCCGAACATGCGGAGAAGTATGTATTAATGCGCGGACAGTGAGACTTGTATGGCGTATTTAGACGAAGTTTTTCTGTGAAAAATTGTCCCAATGAGTGTGAATTTATGGCGCCGAGAGTATTTCTGCTCTGCATTCTGTTTACAGTAGGATTACTGACGGGGCGGAGTGTAGGTAAGTGTAATTATTCAATTACATTCCAACTTGTAAACAACTGGAAGTGTGGCTCCATACTATTCCATATAAATTGCCATTCTATCCAATATGGCCGCGTAATGAAACTGTCTTTAACATGTTTTTAATGCGATTTGGCGCCGAAGTAATGCAGGTCAATGGTGATGTCAAGTGTTAAAATGTTGTGTTGACTATGAAGAACTTGAATTGACGGAAATCTCGTAACGAGTTCTATTTAGACCAGCTGTCAGTACGAAAACATGGGTGAGGTACCCCCTGCATGACAACAACCGTACATTATTTCTCCGTGTGAAATACACGTGGCTTTCATGGTTTTAGTGTGACATCCTGACAGACGAATAGAAGGGACTTACACTTAATGCGCAATTCGTATATGGCCTACTTCATTACTAATTAGCGCTATTTGTCGTGAATTTGGTGCAATGTTTTGGTTGGTGCTGGAAGTTGATAGTCATGTACTTGTCTTCGACCCGGACTAGAACTTTCATTTAAAATTTAAGTTATGTTGTAAAATTAAAAGTGAACTTAACAATAATATTATCTGTGTGAGAAGATGAGGTTACGTCCTTCGTTGTCACGTGTCGCAAATGTAAACAAGCTTGTTAAGGATAATGTTGGCAGTTTGTTTTCCGTAACTGTGCGTTCCATAATAAGTAGTGCTAATAAACACTGAGCTATTGTGGATTTTATGAATGGAAAATTTGTAAATGAAATCATAATATGGGTTCTATCTTGATAAACACATCTGTCAAGAAATGAAGTGTTAGCGTACTTGATTCTCATATTAAAATGTTTAGCAAACTTGAAGTAACGCGTTGATTTTGTAAGTGAAATAAAATAATGGTTGGAAAAAATAACTTAATTTCCCTTTATTGATACTGGAAACAAAAGTGTAATCGTGGATTGTGTTATGCATTCATACGGTATTGAAAAATTTACGTTTGTGTTAAATTATATCAGTGTTCGAATGTGTGTCACAAATACTTTTTTCCATGGATTTTAAACTTATTGTTGTTTCAATATACGAAAATGTTGAGTGAAAATATCGTCCTCTTTACAGTAATATTGCGTAATACTACATTTATTTGACTAGAAATTCATTTGTACGTATTTTGTGTTTATACCAAAGAGTCTAATTTTAAGAATTGAAAAGCTCTTCCCATTCTTTTATTTACATTAGATACATATTTTCAGGTCAATAATGTTTTGTATGCAAAACTTTTACTGTAGTTTTGCTCTAGGCATATGCCACTGGCAAGCTACAGTGCACGTGTTTTGTTTTCACATTTAATTGTCTTTTATTATCGCCGAGCATTTTGTTAAAATAGTAATTGAAGAGTATACTGTAGTAATTATAACATAATTTGATATATCGTTGGACTTACAAGAAAGCACAACTCAACTTGAGGATAGTAAAATGTGGATTACTTTGACAACTCTTCTTATTATTTCTCTTTGATGGGATTCGTCATATTTTCATTTAATTTATTTCAAACAAGTACCTACTCGCAACTTCTAAACGAAGTGTTATTCTGTCGTTAGGCTATTGTTCCGTGTGTACATTAAGTGGGACATTTTTCCGAAACGAATTCCACACAATGTTCCTTCTAAAGAATGGCATCACAATTGAGAACTTTTAAACGTTAGTAAAACAGGACATAAAAGCGTTATACATTTCGGAACACTGTAATAAAAACTTGTAATTGGTGAAAATAAAGCTGAAGTAATCGAAATATGTCGAAGTAATACGACAGCCATTTACATTGTAGCTATATTTTGCGTTGTACAGTATGTCCACCGAAACCTCCCCTGATTACAAACGGGTATAATTTCATAACGGTGTACATAAACTTTATACTACCGTTATAAGAAAAGACGACTCAAAGAATCCCTGTTTTTGGATATTGCAGTATGTATAAGTACCGGAAAAAAAGTATTAGATAGCAGCAGAAGCGAATAGAAGCTGTTAATATGGGTTTTGTTAGTTCAGGTTTGCCAGTCTTTTATTATTTTTGTATTATTACATTGTAGCAACGAACCACCTTAACAAACAACTGATGGAAGGTAGATTTGACACGCTGGAGACCAAGACGTCATTTGCAAGTGGCCACCGAGGTCTCCGAACTTGAATTTCGGTAACATTTTCCTGTGGTGTTACATAAAAATGAAAAATCTGTAATACCACTGAGTACATTCCAGTAGATATTTTGTAGTGCGTGTGGCATGAGTGAATATGGCCCTGATGACTGCTGTGTGACACGCGGGTTGCACATTGAGTGTTTGTGAGGTATGCTTAAAAATTTTTGAGTTGCTCTTTCTAGTGTCACCATTTTTACGTACATACGACTACCGACAGAGACGATATATCCGCTTATAATCACGGAGGTTTTCTGTGGACACTATTTGTATTGCAGTGACGTATTTATTTTGAAAGTGTAAGTAAATAAAGGTCCGGGGTTCGATCCCAAGTGGTGACGGGATTTTCCCGTTGCCAAACTTCCGGAACGGCCCCTAGGTTCACTCAGCCTCCAATAAAATTGAGTACCTGGCCTTTCCAGGGGCTAAAAGGCGGTCAGAGCGTGGTGCCGACCACACCATCCATTCTAGTGCCCAGGTCAAGAAAAGCATGGGGCTCTACTTCCATGCCATGGCGTGTGACGGGGACACCTTTACCTTTTATAAGTAAATAATGCAAGATTATTTCTAAATATTAACATTCAGAAATATTGCCATTCCGTAGAGTATGAAGAAAACTGTGTAGGGCATAAGTGTTAACGTGATCAAAATATCTTCCTTGGAGGCGAAATTGTCATATTTTCGTATACATGAAAAGAATGAAGTTCTTTGCGTGAAGAGTCATATGCCTCAAAATTATCCCGTAATAAAATTAATTTAATATTTATTTATTTACTTATGTGTAAGTAAAAGGGAACGTTTTAATGTAGTTTGCTTCTTTAATTCATACTTGAGTGCCCTTTAGTTTTGTCATGTGCCAAAAAATATGTTTTGTATGTATGTTGACCTCTTAGTTATTTTTTTCTGGAAATAAAAGATTTGGATAGCACGTTTTGTTTTAGGAACGTCATAAATATTTTACGCATGAAACTTATCTTCCAAAGGAAGGCAGAAAACAAATAAGAAGCAACATTTTTTAAAGAAAAACGTTAAGAATATAATTTGCAAAGAGCTGCAAAAGCTAACGTTGGAGAATTACAGTATGTGTATTAAAAGAAACGTGGAATTAGTGAGTAAATTCAACTAGAATGAATATATGGACCTTGTAAAGAGCTGCAGAAGTTAACGTTGGAGAATTATATAAAAAAGTGAATTTGGTGAGCTAGTTCAACTAGGATGTTAGTGTCAAACAGGCCATTCGTTATCTCGTGAAATCAAGTGCGTGCGTGCGCCGTAGCACATACGTAGTAAGACCCTTATGGTGTGGTTTAGTTTGCTAGCTAGCTGCAAGTGGAAGTGTAGCGGGGAGGAAAGCTTCCTAGCCCACTTCATTCTTTCTCTCACGCGTAAGTTGTTTTAACGAGATAATTAATGGCGTACACATGGATTGGACGTGCGTTGAGACAATCACAGGAAAGAGATGTCGAATTAGCCATTGGAAAAATTCCACAGCAAAAGATCACATGCAAGACAACGATTAACATGAACTGATTATGTTAAAACGTGAAAATGATACATACCAGTAGACTATGGCTGTTTGTCGAAACTTAGATAATACCACAGTCTAATATATACAGTCACGAAGCTCAATACGTAGTAAATATGCATCCATAAATAGTTGCTAACCACTAGGATCGCTACTATCGCCTCATTACAGACAATGCGAAATAGTACCTGCACAGTCTATTGTTCCTAGTACCCTCATGAACTCAAGGTTCGTGAGTGTATATACTAGATTGTGATAATACTGTATTAAAACAATTAATAACGTTCAATTCAGCAGTGGAAAACTCGGTGATATATAATAATAATAATAATAATAATAATAATAATAATAATAATAATAACATAACACACACCAACATTCAACTGCGAAAATTCGACATTCTCTCTGTGCCTGCAACATGAATGCGCAGTAAAAAGCTGTTTTGTAAAAATATGCTAAAAGACGAGAAAGCCATGTTATATAATAATAATAATAATAATAATAATAATAATAATAATAATAACATAACACACACCAACATTCAACTGCGAAAATTCGACATTCTCTCTATGCCTGCAACATGAATGCGCAGTAAAAAGCTGTTTTGTAAAAATATGCTAAAAGACGAGAAAGCCATGTTATATAATAATAATAATAATAATAATAATAATAACATAACACACACCAACATTCAACTGCGAAAATTCGACATTCTCTCTATGCCTGCAACATGAATGCGCAGTAAAAAGCTGTTTTGTAAAAATATGCTAAAAGACGAGAAAGCCATGTTATATAATAATAATAATAATAATAATAATAATAATAATAATAATAATAATAACAACAACAACATAACACACACCAACATTCAACTGCGAAAATTCGACATTCTCTCTATGCCTGCAACATGAATGCGCAGTAAAAAGCTGTTTTGTAAAAATATGCTACGAAGACGAGAAAGCCATGTTATATAATAATAATAATAATAATAATAATAATAATAATAATAATAATAATGTTTTATCAGCGGATTACAGTACGCATTTCAGAATTTAAAAAAGTTCAAGTTTTGGCAGAAATGTGCAAGTTGCTATTCACAATTTATGCGGAAGAAGTCATAAAGGTCACTGTTTTGTGTGATCTTACGCCATAATTTGTAATTTTGCTCATAATATGGTTTGTGCCAATATAAATGTCGCAACCCAGACATGTCAAGATAGTAAATGCATTTTATTAACCGTTTAAATTGAGCATATAATCTGTTACTGAAGAAGTTTGCTAGTTCTTGCATGATTCTAATTGAAAACATGATGCCTCTTTTAATTGCTTCATCCTAGCTTCATGCGATTTTATGACACAATCTAAGATCGTTCGCCTCGCTGATTAAAACTAAGTTTGTCAGCGCGGGGGGGGGGGGATAATGAAGTTGGTGAATAAAAAAATGTTCAATGAATAACGCTTCCCGCCTTCTGTTTGCCATCAGAAAGCAGATCGGTAATTACTGGGGTAGGTTTTTATCGACGGTTTTCATATGCACGCATTTGTCATACCTTTTTTTCGATCTGATAATGGGTAGACACACTATGGACTCCAATGACGCGGTATCAACACAACGCTGGGTTTTTTATTTACCGGTACGGTAATGATATTTTGTGTTGACGAAAGATAACAATTAGTAAATACAAACATATGCAGTTAAAGCGTTATTCAAATTTAGTTTCGTTAATTTCATATTCGCTTTCCGACATGAAATCGGAAGCCGAAAGTCAATTCAGGAACTTTTGTTCTCTCTCTGCGTTGGTGGAACAATGTTGGATCGTATTGTCGCCTATTAAATACTGGCGTAATTTAACCTCAACATCAAGATCCCTCGCTCTCTTTCACACAGATATAAATAGTATTATTTTTATGTTGTCATTATATAAAGTATAAAAAATAGTGCAAAGAAACGTATTTTGAGATTTATGTGAAGTACACGTGTTTGTATTTTAATGAAAAATTGGTTTCAAACATGCCGTCCGTGTAGAGAAGGCATGTCAAAACCCTGCATATTGTGCAGTAGTCTCCGTGCTATGTGCACTTTCTATTCCCCTACCTGGAGGGAGTGAATCGCTTTGGGGGGGAACGCGATAGGGCTATACAGACCTGCAACAGCATATCAGCTTTTGTTTCAGCAACTCATCTTCAGTACGGGTACTGATATGGCTGTCTGTGAATGAGTTATGATGAATAAAGTGAGTTCACAGATGACGAAGAAGGGAAATTACGAGTCATATAACATAATTGTTATAATGTTTTCCTCAGCCAACAATAATTACCTTAAAATGAAAGGTTTTTGATCAGCCCATGTCGAGGTAATAGTGTTGTGACAATTTAAATAAGATTAGTAAAGTTAATCAGTACTCTCACGGCAAAACGAACTTGACATTGACGTTGTTTTAGATTCTGTACTAACACAGCCATCAAAGATTAGACGACTTACGACTTTCATTTCATAAGCTGGTAAGTGATGAGAATATTGTGAGGAATACATTGAGGTTGTAAGGAGCGAAGAAAGCAACTATTTGTAAGGCGGAAAAATTTTCTGGAAAAATATATAATGGCAAATTTTCCGTCTCACGTTACTATATTATGCTAATATACTTACAATTAAATTTTTAAACCTGACATAAATAGAATATCGTCGCTTCACAGCTTGTGAACTACACTTTTAATTTCTTTCAGTAACGCTTCCAACTTGTCGATACTTGCTCTCAACGTTTTCCAAATAAACTATATGTGAATTTAAATTCTAAGCATAATTTATATCATTTATTAATATTAATGTTAATTTATATTGACATACAGCAAGGAAATTCTTTCAGTGTAAAAACTTCACAATGTCCTACTGTATGTAATTAATTGGGAGTATATTTTCTTTAACGTTTGTATACCAATGCTCCCAATAAATAATAATGCTTGACGAACAATGAAAGAATAGGGTCTATTATTTAAAATAATTAGTACCTACTACGTAAAATGAAATACTGTGTTCGTTTTTTGTTGTTTCGAAATTACTGCAATATTCTTTTTCTTCAAATACTATATAGAAACTATTTTAATAAATTATGCTTTACAAACCATTACTTTGTCAAGTATAACTGAGTAAGCCTAATTGCAATTGTCAAATATAGACACTGATAATAACCGTGTTTTTTTTTTTCCTTCTGCTAAGTGTATTTGTAATGTCCAAATGCCTATTTAATCCAAACCTAGAAGCGCAGAATAGATTATTGTACATCCCTCCAGCTAAGAACTGGTAAGAACAACCCTTGAATGATGCAGTCCGCACAGACCGGCGATCCGCGCACATAACTGCACATTCAGTCTGATTTCTGACATGCCTGGTGTAGAGCAATATCTGCTGAACTATTGGATGAATTATTTCACATTCATTATCCAGCTTCTGACGAGTGTACGCTTGGAAACAGATTTCGCTTAGTATGGCGCCATTCGAAAAGTGACAAGGTAGTCGTGAAGGAAAATGAATTGTCTATCAAATTGGTTTTAATTAAATGAGGAGCTTATTTTCAAAACGCTCCTTGTCATTTCCCATAACTTTGTGTGAAAGACGTTCTTAGGTCTAAAGTTTCTTTCCTGGTAGGCAAGAGACATTATCAAACCAAAAAGGTTGGGTGCATTTAGAATCAAATGGGAACTTGAGAGTGTTTGATTCCAAAGCTGGAACTAATATTTTGTCACAATTTTGCTGTGTACAGGAGTCCGTTTGATTCCAATAGTCACTTTTAACGCAAGATTTTGGTTGTTTAGAGGGCATTTTGAAGCCAAATCGTGACAGTTATATGTAGAATTATATTTGAAGAATATATGGATACAGGAAGCTAATTTTCGTTATCATTTGGTCAAGAGACGTTTAGAAAACTAACTCCTCAAAGTAGCAGTAGGTAAGAAGGTAATAAAATAACTAAGACATTAAGGTGACTGTTTTCATGCCCAATAATTTGAATATTTCCCACCATATGGCTAGTGTTTTGTTTTCCGTACTATCCTATACTATGGTAATTTTGCCAGCTCTTCAGCTTTCAGTGCATATTTCGGCGTTTTTAACAGCATATTTTAGGATTTTTAGTGCATATAATTCTCGACACATTAATTACTTCTACTTACTTAAACGGTAAAATGTATAAATGATGTTAAATCTTACTTCTGGGATTGCAAAAAAATATATTTCGTGTGAAATATACGATAGGAAACCAACTCTCATTTTGTTCTCTGAGTGCATATTAAATTATTTTATTTATGTACTGTATGTCTTTGGATAATACTTCAAGAAAATAAAGTAAACAGTGACGTTATTCGCAGTAAGATATCTAACGAAACAATTTTACGTAAAACTTAATGAGGCGGTATATGTCATCTTCTTGATACTCGTTTTAAATATATTTCTGCTTAGTGCTTTGCTGTGCTCAATGGTGGCTGTCTACCAATGTATGGACATTCCCGTTGTGTACATGTATATAGGTACTCAGTTTTTTAGGCGTGCTACATGAAACATCTAGAGAAGACCTAGAAGTGGGTTAGATAGTTCTACGCACTTGAAAATGAATGGATTCATTATGCCTTTATTATTTAACATCGGATATCCAGTCCGTTCTAGTCCACAAATTTTTCCAGAAGTTTCCGAAACATTCGAAACGATGTGGGAACCGATTTCTTTGCTTTCCTTAGGTGAGCATTAAAAACCATTTCATCACACAGGGTCTAATATTTCTCGCAAGACTCAAGCATCTATTAGAAACTCCGAATCTCGACAACTCTACAACGTCTAGAGCAGCCGTGGCGAAAAGGCCATGGTGCGCCGAGCCACTGTGTAAGCTGCAACGTGCATAGCACCTATGGAGGGAGGCGGACACCGAAGGGGAAGTTGTTTAGGACGTGTAACGAAGAAAGAAATGAACAAGAAAACATAGGACACATTATCACAACCTAAAATTAACTGTCTTCAGAATGTCTCTGCGACAAAGTTTCAAAATCAGGAATTATGTCACTTACTGCCAATCGTAGTTGATCACGAAGATATTTGTCTGTCAGTCGTGATCTAAATTTCATTTTTACTATTTTCATTGTTGAAAATAATTTTTCACAATCGTAAGTTACAGCGAACATGGCTTCAACAGAGCAAGCGAAAGAACGAAGCTTCAAATATTTATTTTTTTTCCAAAGATTTGAAAAGTTCAATATCTGTCAAGTCCTTACATCTAGCTTTCATTTAACGTCACATTGTAAATCTGTGAGTTTAAATTGAAAATCTAACCGCATTATTCGTACATCTGCTGTAAAAGAATCGACGTACAGAGATGATGATAATAATAATAATAATAATAATAATAATAATAATAATAATAATACTTAACCTTTTAATGTTTCATCAGTAACATATAGTATAATGCCGTTTTATGTTATACAACAGTTTTCCTAGTAATATTTGTGAACAAATCATACATTTAATATTTTCAACATATTGTAAGCAAAAGAATGCATCCTCCCATCCTACTTGAAACTTTCGTTTTTTATAGAGGTACATGGTTTCGAGAGAGATATTGCGACGATACGCCACTCGCAGGTCCGAGACAAATACAATTAGAACGGAGTTTGACTTCAGTGAGTAAGAGGGTAGGGGTTGTAGGTAGGAAGCGAGAGAAAAGCACTGCGAGCCACAATGTGCTCGTGAGTCGCATTTTCGCCGCGGCTGGTCTAGAGTTAACAGAAGCTGCAGAGAAGATAGCATCGGTTAATATGGACAGAAAAATAATATTGGACAAATTGCAGAACAGAAACAAACACAACCCAATCTTCGAAAATATAAAGAAAAAATTAATGAAGCTGGAGAGAGAGCTATGTACCAGAAATGAGGCAGTGCGCATGATTAGAAGACGAGCGACCTGGTTCACAAGAGAAGAACTAGTTGAAGCAATAAAATTAGTTTTATTTTTGTATGTCTGATCATGCGCACTGCCTCTTTTCTGGGACTTATAAAATATCTGTGCAACAAAGCTTTTTTCTAAGACTGTACAATGCTGTTTAGCAGGGTGAAGGCTCATGTCGGAATACAGGAGAATGAAATGGCTGACCGTCGTGCTAAGCAAACGACCATAGAAGAACGAAGGGGAAGTAGTTCTATAAAATACCGAGAGATAGTATACTAACACAAGAGAAAGAAAATAGCTTAACAAAATGGCAAGAACAGAGGACTAACTCAACAGGAGCAACAAATATTAGACTACCATCAATTATAGAAAAATTGAAAATAAATTTACCCGCCGAAGCCGAATTTAGACTACTGCTGCTATGACTGGTCTACAGATTCAAGATTATCCCAGATCCAACATGCTCTTGCAGACCGGAAGACCACAAATCAGTCAACCACGTAAACTTAAAATGCGCCCAAATTGAAAACGAATGAATAATTCTGCAAGCCGATTTAATGCTTACAGATCAAACTTGGCCTCCGCCTTTGAGTGAACCATAGTGAAAAATTTGCTTTGGGATGGGACTAATTTCGAAATGTCTCTTCGAAAATATATTGCATGTTCTTCATTAATTACTTCTCTTATCATATAGTGTCGCTTTGGGACATCTCAACGTTTGGGAGATCTCGACATTTAAGAAAAGTTGCCATTGCGAGCGACTAGAAGCATTTGAAATGTGGATATGGAGGAGAATGAAACGTGTGAAGTGAACATAGATAATAAGAAACGAAGTTGTGTTGTAAAGAGTGGGTGAAGAAAGAATGATGCTGAAACTGATCACGAAGAGGAAAAGGAATTGGTTGGGTCACTGGTTGAGAAGACACTTTGTATTAAAGGATGTAGTGAGAGGAATGGTGAATGGGAGAAGAGTTAGAAGAAGATATCAGATGATAGACGACATTAAGATATGATCATATGCAGAGACAAAGAGGAAGGCAGAAAATATGAGAGATTGGAGAAAAATGGGTTTGCAGTTAAAAACCTGCCCTTGGGCAGAACACTCTATGTATGTATGTATGTATGTATGTATGTATGTATGTATGTATGTATGTCATTTGTATTTTTTTAAATACAGTGATATAGAATGATCACATTCATTCATTCATTTATTTTATTCCATAGATCTTACATGAGCAATGAAGCTTTAAGATGTGGAACATGTCAACATTTTACAATATTACAATTACAATTTTTACAAATTTTTATAGTTCTACAGTTTAGTAATTTTCTACAATTTTTACAATTTTGTATAATTTTTTTACATTGGCAGCAGATATGTGAAATGTACGGAAAACATGTCCATACATATTAGGGGGAAAAAATTAGAATAGAATATGCATAAATTAACATTTTTACTTAGCGTGTCGAGATGTCCCTAAACGACCCTACCTATTGAACTGAATTGATTTGAATTTCGGGAGAGGAGGAGGCACTACAAACGAACACTACGAGCTTTCAAGATCTGTTGCACGAACACTCAAGCTAGGCGCATTCCCAAAAGCCACATCGGTTGACAACTTAGTGTTCGCTTCGTATAGTTCGCGCAAAGAACGATTACCGAAAAAGCAGTGGTGGCGTTACTGTCTGTTTTGATATGTATATGTAGGCACGCCGCGGGAGCGAGAGGTGCGGGACGACGGAAGTACTGCCTCTTCCAAGAAGATGAACAGATGGGGACATCACCTGTGGAAATGAAGAGCGTAGCAAGAGAAAACTTCGAAGCGAATTTTAAACGCGCAACCGTATGTTTACGAATAAAATAATGATACTCTGCGAGGGGAGCGCTCCATCACTACATAATAAAATAAACGCACATGGAACAAGACACGTATTCACATGCAGTGGAATTGAAACTAAAACTGTAATGTAACTATGACAATGCAAGACTGATTCTATCGATGTCGTTTCTCTTCCGACTGTACTCTTGAATATCATTCAAGTTATCTCGTGACCTTTCCTGTCGCCCCCTCTTCCTCATCGAATTGTTTCGTTCGCTTTCCTGTCGTCGGTAATCCCTGCTTGCGAGAACTATACCAGTTTCAAGCAGGCAACCCCACTCGTCTCTAGGCCATTGGGGAATGTTATAGAATGACGACGAACTGAAGAGATGTTGACAGAATGAAGTCTGCCTAATATGGGGAAAAGACATAACCCCGAGAAAAATCCCAACTGGGGTCTTGTTCGTCACAAATGCCATTATGGATTATGGCCTGACCGGTACTCGAACTCGGACTGTCTGCGTGACAGGTTGAAGGCCTGACCAGTTGCCACCGAAGGGGACATCATAGACCCATATCTCGATTTGCAAACCGAAACGAAAATAAAACATTCAAACCAATACTACAGTAGTTTTATTCCCGAAACTGGGTAACGTAGTCTACGTGCTGGTTTATCTCTGATATAGAGCAGCATTTGTTTATTACCCCTAAAAAAAACCCGACTTCACCTGACCTTGGAACTGTACAGAAAATAACTTTATTCTTATCTTTTATTCATCTAAAAAAAACTTGACTCAAAACTGTCGAGTGCAAGTAATTCTGATATTCTTTAAGAAAATATTCCATTTGGATCTTTATGTTTATACTACTGTAGGCTTACATTGGGAAATGTGCGTAACTTTGGCATTGTAGGTTATTAACAATTTAAAATTTACTGCGCGACTTAAATTATTTAAGTTACAGTGATTTCAATCAGTAACACGGTATGTGCACTTCTGTTGAGAAGCATATTTATCATTTATTTCTTATAGCTAATGAAATGTTATGGGAAATTACAGTAAAAGTAATAAAATAAAATTTTCTTAAAAAGAAATGCTAAAATTAACATACGTTTTCTTAAAGCGCTTTAGATAAATATCTCTAGCAGATCTAGAGTGTGTGCAAACAGTGCCGCATTTAGGCCTAGGCATTTTCTCTCTCTTCCTTTTTTATTTCTATTTCTTTTCTTTTTATTTTACAGTGAAATTTGTTTTTAAAACACTTCTTGGTAAATCTTTTCTGAAGTTTATTCTTGAACACCTCGTGGAAGTCGAATATTGTTTCTTTATTGCATTGTCACGGTAGCGGCGAGAGTAAAAGGAAAGTGTGCAGCTGCCTAATTATATTGTAATGCCGATATGGTATCACGTTATTATACTATGAAATTGCTTAAATTTAACTGCTCATATAAACAAGAATGCATTGTTGAAAATTAAATTGGATGTGTGTTTATTATTTATTTATCGCTATAAATAGTAACCACAACTCTGTTACATTTCCAATGCAATATATCGTCAACAATACTATTCTAGCATGTGCACTACCGTATAAAGGATGATTCACGAAGATTTACCGTCCCTTACGGAGCTTATTTTCCGAAGACATTGAGCAAAAAAGTCATATAAACATTTGTCCTAATCTCAATATTTTCAGAATTACATTAATTTGAAGTTGTTTGTAAAATACCATTATTCTTGAGTTTAAGGGTAAAAGAATATTACAGATAAAGAATCGACTATTCAGGAATATTATTTCTTTAATTAGCTAGTATTCTGAAGTTAAAAATGTGTTGTTTATTCCATAGTTGCTTCGTACAGAATTTTTTTTTCGATTTTTAACTACAAAATTGCATTTTCTTACGAATTTATTGCAACAATTGTTACAAATCACGCCACTCTTGTAAATTCTTTAAGATTTTACGTTAGTATGCATAATTAAACTGTAATGAATCAGGTTTCTAAAGTCATATGGTTTGTAACAATTTTTGTGATAAATACGTAAGAATGATGTAATTTTTAGTTAAAAACTGGAAAATAAATTCTGTACAAAACAATTAACAAATTTTTAGCTTCATAACGCTTGTCAATTAAAAAAATGATACTTTTGAATAGTTCATTTTCTATTTGTAATATTTTGTGACCCTTAAAACTAAAGGAAAAAAAGTATTTTACTAACAATTTCAAATTAATTTAACTTTTAAAACATTGAGATTAGAACAAATGTTTATATGACATATTTTGCTCAGAATGTCTTCCGAAATAAGCTCCTAAGTGACGGTAAACCCTCCTGAATCACTTTATATAATAATTCGATATGAAAGATTTATTCCGCAAAGAGTTAGTTTATTTTCCAATTTACTCTATACTTCCTATCGAATTAAGAAATACTCGTAATAAATTACACCACCAACAAAACCAATGTTTAGAAATAAACCACAGCCTGCCTTTCACAAATCAATTTTGTTTCAACAATGAATAAGTTTGAATATGTTTCTTCGCATCGAGTCTGAAGACAGTGCGAAGGAAATCTTTACTGCAAGTAAGATGCATGTATTTTGGTTCTAGTAATTTAGGGTGCTATGCATAGACATTTCGCAGCCCGCGCTACGAGCGTACTAAGCTAGCCCCGGCTATCCACTGGTTACTTGTACAGAATTCAAATCATATCCTATCGCTAACACTGGTTTATGAATACGAAAAACGCTGATCATCCACCGGAAACCCGCGCTAAAAATATCTATGAATACGCCCCCTATTGTTTTCTGAATTGTAACATTTCATTTAAGACTGAATTAAACTAAATATGACTTGTATAATAGCTGCTCATAAACTGTTTGTGGGATTTGGGGGCGGCAAATTTTAGCACTGTCTAGGGCCGGCACTATACCTAAATCCGGCCCTGTGCAAAATCAAGTCGAAGGTTTCGAAACTTGTTTTTAACATTATTATTATTATTATTATTATTATTATTATTATTATTATTATTATTATTATTATTATCAGGGAAAGGATTTATATGTAAATACATATTTACTTATAAAGCTAATATAATTTATATTTTGCATTATCTTTATGTTTCACAATGTGTAGGGTTGAAAAATCCTACTTTTATTTTCCATATTTTTCCATATTTTAGAGTTTAGTACATATTTTCGTTAATTTCCATATATTTTCCATATTTCATATAAAACAGTCCATATTATATTAGGTTTAACAATAAAACAAAACAAAATTCCATTAACTTTTAAAAATACATTTCAACAATAGAGATTTAAACACATGTTCAGTAATCCCTTTAACATCAGAGTTATTTGAAAATTAGCAGTCCTATCAACAATGGGAAAGTAAGTTACAAAACTGTATTAATTTAATTTAAAATTTTTAACAGACTTCAGTTGTGCAGCTCAACAGTTAAATGCCAGTCAGAGTACACATAGGTTCAGTTTTGTAAATCATACTATAAAGACGGTAAATATGCCAAAAGTACGTCATTCAGTCAATTTAAAATCAAAACTAACAAGTTACATTTCAGAATTTAAAGAAGATGGTTTATCAACTGACAATAAAATATTATTTTGTAATTTGTGTCAGTGTGCAGTATCATCTACACAAAAGTTCCTGGTGCAACAACACATTACAACTAGTAAACATCAGGCCAACAAACAACTAAATTCCAAGCAGAGACAATTGTTTTTAACACAACCAACAACATCGAATGTAAGATCTGAGTTTAACATCGACCTGTGCCGTTCTCTCATCTGTGCTGATATTCCTCTCTACAAACTAAAGAATAAGGTCTTCAGGGAATTCCTTGAAAAATATACTCAACATACAATCCCGGATGAGTCAACACTTAGGAAGACGTATGCTCCATCCATCTACGATGAGACAATACAGAAGATAAGAGATGAAATTAAAGATAGTTCAATTTGGGTTTCCATTGATGAGACTCCCGACAAAGAAGGTAGACTTGTTGGTAATGTAGTTATCGGTTTGTTAAGTGAACAATATTCTGAACGAATTCTTTTACATTGTGATGTTCTAGAAAAGTGCAATAACAAAACTATAGTTAAACTGTTCAACGAAGCTATGGGTATCCTGTGGCCAAAGGGTATTATGTACGATAATGTGTTATTCTTTATTAGCGATGCTGCCCCTTATATGGTCAAAGCTGGACAAGCATTATCTGTTGTATATCCTAAATTGACTCATTTTACTTGTGTGGCGCATGCATTTCATCGTGTGGCAGAAGTGGTCAGAGACAATTTCCCTAAAGTAGATTTGTTGATTTCATCAGTGAAAAAAGTATTTCTCAAAGCTCCCAGTAGAGTTAACGTGTTGAAAGAAATGTACCCTGAAATTCCATTGCCACCAAAGCCAATTTTAACTAGATGGGGTACATGGCTAGAAGCAGTTGAATATTATGCCGAACATATAGACTCTATTAACAATGTTCTCCTTGCATTGGACTCTGAAGATGCAGTCTCAATTGATACTGCGAAAACAGTTACCTGTGACATAAGTGTGAAGAATGACTTAGCTCACATTCAGCATACATTTTCATGCATCATAAAAACGCTCAAAAGTCTCCAAAATAGGCACCTTTCACTATCTGAAAGTTTTGAAATTATAAATAGTACTGTGGAACAACTGAATCGTGGTAGAGGTAAAGTTGCAGATGCAGTAAGAGCTAAGGTGGACACTGTACTTTCAAAAAACCCTGGATATGAAGAACTACAAAAGGCTGTTGCTGTGATGAGTGGTGAATCAACAGTGAAGATTAACTTGGACTTATCTCCAGCAGACATTGTGAAATTGAATTATGTACCAGTTACTTCTTGTGACGTCGAACGCTCTTTTAGTCAGTATAAATCTATCCTCAGAGACAATAGAAGAAGATTCACTTTTCAGCACTTGAAAGAAATGTTTGTAACCTATTGTTATGGTAACAGACAATAAAAATTGTGTTTTGTTGAAACTACATTGGAAGATAAGGTACGTCCATTATATTTTTTGTTTAGTTTGATTAAAATGTACCAATATTTAACGTACATAGTCATTTTTTTATAATTTTAAGTCCATATTTTGGTAAAAATCCATATTTAATTCCATATTTTGGTAAAAATAACTACATATATATTTACATATTTCATATATTTTTAGTCCATATAAATCCGTTCCCTGATTATTATTATTTGTTCTGTTAGGCATTTTGCTACGTTATGTATGCTCCTTTGTCATTTGAGACAATTTCAGTCTGACGCACAGAATAGATCCATGGCCGGATTCCCGTGAAATGAGGTCTGCATGTCAACCCTAAATATTTTAATTTTAATCGGATATTAAACGACGCTGTATCAACTCACGGTTATTTATCTCTGAGTAATTGAAGGATTCAGAGCCACAGTGGGCCAAGCGCCATATATTAAAAACGGAGAAAACAAGGATTACAATTAAGTGATTATCATAATTTAACAAAATATATAGCAAGTAAGAAAAAATGTGCGCATTAGAACTAAAGGATATATTTAATCTTCATTAAACTATGGTATTTACTTCACTTTAACCCTTGATTTCTACGTTTTTAATAAATGGCGCTTGGCCCGCTATGGCTCTGAACTCTTCAGTTGGTGATGAAGAAGTACAACAGTTAACAAGATGAATCCTATGATTTGCTATGGGAAGAAGATAAATAACATGGAGGAAGGTGGCCGCAGTTGGTTAAAAATTTGCGCATGCGTGAAATATATCTTGGGTTCCTCACGGTTTTGTACACCTTGTGTGCGCTTTGGACATATTCAAAACAATTTTTGTACAAAAATCAAGAATTTCTTGCAAACAAGTTTTACGGAAGCACATAATGTTTTGTACATAAGTTCAAAATATGTTTAAAACCTTTGTATTAGACAAAATTGGAAGGAAGATAATCCTGAAGCAGGGAGTATTGTTGCTTAGAGGAGACCCGGGGATAAATGTTCCGCGCTTGAAACCGGAACAAGTCACTAGATAGTTGAAGAAATCTTGCTTGTTTTTAAACATGCAGGGTCAAGAGGTTTTGAAAATGAGACAAAAAATTGAAGTAGCAAACGTGGTAAATGAGGAAAGTCATGGGAAATTTCAAGCTGGGTGTTACTTCATGACAAATCTTCGTTAAACATATTAAAACTATGTTCATTTCACAATTTTAAATGTGGTAGAAAGGGTACATGATAGAATAAATAAACTATAGATAGATGTTTCGGTAATTTGTGCGAAGCTTACGATAATAAATAAACTATAGATAGATGTTTCGGTAATTTGTGCGAAGCTTACGAATATATACTATTTTAGAAGCACTTTCTACAGAGTATTTTTTATTTTGCAAATAAGTTTACATTAGTAAATCTCTGTGGCTAATATTTATGTTAGAATGACATACGCTGATGTATGGTTACTTGCTGATTTGCCGCAATAAAATTGTGACTCAGCTTACGCGGGAGGGGTTGATGTAAGAGCCGGTAACTTATTGCATTGCGCGCTATATCCGCTCTAAAATTATAAATGGATCTCTGTCATTTCGGAACTAACTTACAGGAAGGAAGTCCAAAACTAAGTCAGCAGCCATTTTCACCTAGGCTCTACATTGAACACATGTAGAAACCGGTTTTTGATTTTCTTGGAAAGTAGCATTTTACAAAATAAATAAATAAAATAAAATAAAAAATAAAACTAAATAAAAAATAAATAAATTTTTGACATTAATATGTGTTAGATTTATTGAAGCAAAATTAAACAGTAATAGTAATTTAAAAAATTTTGTTGAGAACATACCAATACAACTGACCACACACGTTTGAAGGAAATGTAAAAATTTGGAAAGAATATTCCAAAATTTGTAAATATAAAATACTACGCGTACACATTAATTTTATGTATAGTATTTAAATAATGTGAAGTTGTTAATGAATATGTAAGATTGTCTTTTATTTACCCCACTTTTTATCTCATTTTTGCCTCTACCGAAAATATCTGATGGTTTTTCTCTTCTGTGTTAACTTTGTTGTTACGTAATTGAAGCTTCTGAGTAGTCTAAGTAGCTTTTTATGTGAAAAGAGAAGTGAAAATATCAAGAAGGAACTAAATATTTCCTCATTAAGTGAAAAAAAATAATATAATATAGATGTAAATGGAAGAAATATTTAAAAATAAACAGTTCAACAGTAATATCGTTCGAAAAGCGTTGTAAAGTACAATATTGTAACGAAGTGACACCCAAAATCAAGATAGTGACAAACGATTCTTTAAAGGCGAACAGGCACAAGTGCCTGATCCCTGTATGAAGTTAATTTTTGCTATATCTTTGTACCACACGCAGTATCTTTTTTCAATTTCGTTTAATTTCATAAGTTCCTCTTTCACAGGGTTGATATCATAAAAACCTTACATTTTCAGTATATTTAGGTATACAATTTTTCTCTTCCCGTTTTCAGTTTTATGAAAGTCAACTGGGTTCTTTTTTTATAACATCTTGAACATGATACCGTTTCTTTCCATTTTCACTAGAAGACGAAGGTCATAAGACCTTCGAAACGCGAATTCTTTATTTTACCAGCAATGTATGCAGTCCAGTCCAAACCCCTCTCGAAAGGAGAACCTGCCTGATACCATCCATAGAGAGAATTTTTCGTTACTGGGTTACATGTATCGACAACCAAACATTTCCATGGGGGCAGATAAAAAATCAACTTTTTTCTTCCATAATGTTAATAATGTCAAAACAAGTGCTTAAACAAATTTTGGCCACTCGAGCGCAATTCCGAGGGCCCCCTAGAAAGTTAGTTTCCCTGGAGCCGTTTAAAGAAAGAAAACAAAATTTCATGGAAAGATTTATTGGAACAGATACAACAATTGTTGAGCCATTTTTCAACACATTCCCCACCCGAATTTGGACATTTCTCATACCGTGGGGCCAACAGAGAGGTGTAGACGGTTGTCACACACTGATTCCGATCCCAGGCGTCAGACTTCTAAGACACAGGGTTACAAAATTTGATACCACGGTATGACAGATGTCGCATTTCCGGTGGAGAACATGTTGAAAAATAGTTCAACAATATCTATATGTGTTCCAATAAATATTTCCATGAAATTGTATTTTCTTTTTGTAAACGGCCCCAAGGGAAAGTTACTTTCTGGGGGACCGTAGTAATTGCGCTCGAGTGACCAAAATTCGTATAAGCACTTCTTTTGACATTATTAACATGGTAGAAGGGGGAAAAAAAAATGTTTATCTGCCCCCATGAGAATGTTTACTTGTGAGCCGAGAAAGCAGTCTCCGATCAATATCGAACCCGCGTACTTTCAGTTACGTAACTTATTCCGGTTCTTTTGTGTCCTGCAAATGAAGCATACATAAATACCGGCTTTAGGATAAGCAGAAGCTCCAATAGCATGCAAATGTTTTTTTTTTTTTTTTTTTTTTTTTTTCTGAATTTTGAGGGACGCTTATGAAAAATGTGGATATCGTGCTAATTGCTTTTTAAGTTCTCGAGTTAACGAAACGAAACCATATTTAAAGTGGACTTGTCATAAAAAATCAATTTGTTACATCGCAATTAAAATAAATTTAATAATGAACTCCTGACAGTTTGTCTTTCTTAAACGTGCAAGAAATCTAACTTAATTATTATGAAGGAACTAAGAAATTCTGGTTTATTTCGTTAAAAATTTATATTATGTGTCTATATATTATGCATCGCATACTGAAATGTCGCAGCATGATTGTTTGTTCACTGAAGTGCAAAATCATGAAAGTGTATTAGATAATATATTTGAAATGTATTTGATTTGTGTACACGGATTTTGTCCAAGCTAACAGTTTGTTTCATTTGAATTTAAATTGGTTTGTTATAGATCAATTCAATATGTTTTATCATTTTATAATATTACACATGCTGAAGTTAGATACTTCTATACACATTGATCTATTACATCGCAATATCAAATATTTTAGGTACTTTATAATATAATATTAAACAAGCTTATATTAGATATGCCTGTTTATATTAGATTTCTTTATTTGATCCCGCTTGTACGTAGTAACGAAGTCAGAAACATTTATTATAGGGAGATCAACGAAAAAAGTGAATTCTGCCGTCAGCCGATTGGTTTTTGTAACTTCTCGTCCCATATAACGTACCTATAGCATATTATATTAAATTAATAAATAAATGAAATTAAATAATGGATAATAAATAAAATTTATGAATAATAAAGGAATATACGAATAAATGGAGTATGACATTAGGTTTATTTACCGTAAGATAGCCTGGTTCCTTGGGATAAAGTCTGTTTGAGAGTCGGTTCTAAGAGTTCCTTGGGATGAAGTCTGTTTGCGACTCGGTTGCAAGAGTTCCTTGGGATAAAGTCTGTATCAGACTCTGTTCTAAGAGTTCCTTGGGATAAAGTCTGTTTGAGATTCGGTTCTAAGAGTTCCTTGGGATAAAGTCTGTTTGAGACTCTGTTCTAAGAGTTCCTTGGGACAAAGTCTGTTTGAGACTCGGTTTCAAGAGTTTCTTAGGATAAAGTCTGTTTGAGACTCAGTTGCAAGAGTTCCTTGGAATAAAGTCTGTTTGAGACTCGGTCGCAAAAGTTCCTTGGAATAAAGTCTGTTTGAGACTCTGTTGCAAAAGTTCCAAAAGTTCCTTGGAATAAAGTCTGTTTAAGACTCGGTTGCAAGAGTTCCTTGGAATAAAGTCTGTTTGAGACTCGGTTGCAAGAGTTCCATGGGATAAAGTCTGTTTGAGACTCGGTTGCAAGAGTTCCATGGGATAAAGTCTGTTTGAGACTCGGTTGCAAGAGTTCCAAAAGTTCCTTGGAATAAAGTCTGTTTAAGACTCGGTTGCAAGAGTTTCTTGGAATAAAGTCTTTTTGAGACTCTGTTTCAAGCGCACTCGAATGCCACTGACCCTTTCGTCTATAACTTCTTTTTTTGTTTTGTTTACAATTGTCCTTTTTAGTTAGAGATCCATTAGGCCGGGTGCACACAATCAGACGCGGTGCGCCGAGACGCGACATTTTGTCTCATGGTACATGTCTCCCATTGATTGGTGGTGCACACAGAATCAGACGCTGCGCGACGGTCGCAAGCAGACACAAGAGACACGAAGAGACAACATCGAATGATTGCTTGAAGTTCGTCGCGAGGAGACTGTCTTATAGCTGCAGTGTACTGCGCATGCGTTAGTAGTGGCTATGATTGCACACTTTCACTATCTACAAATATTATATTGTTGTGTAGTGCACGTTATTCATAATAGAGCTGGATGCGGATAAATTAGTTGTTTTAGTACAGGAAATATACGTTCTATAAAAATCTTTGAAACGATATAAGACAATAATGTGATTTCTAAAAATATGTGAGAAATTGCAAATGACATGGAAGCACCAGGTGAATAATAATATTGATAATGATAATAATAATTTGTAGTAGGCCTACTTCTCTGCTATATAGGCCGACTATCACTCATTATTGATTTAATATATTATTTTTCTTTATTTTGAGTCGTGAAGTAGTCATAAACATACAAAATGACGTTTGTGCACTACATTAGTAGTATTTAATTTTAAGATTCTTTCAATCGTATAGATTCTTAGGCGTATTAGGTACCCTTAGGAAATAATAACCAAATACAATAGAATTTCTCATATAGACAGTCCTCTTTCATTGACGCCATTTTCTAGCCTAGGCCAGTTTTCCAAACCCACACAGCCAGCAAATCAGTTGTCGCGAGCTGAACGTGTGAAGCTGTCGCGAGGCGTTGCGTCTGATTCTGTGTGCACCCGGCCTTAGAACTTCATTTATGAAGTTTGTAAGATTACAACTATGAAAGATCTCGTGTTTCCGAATACTCTTGTCTCAAACGTCGCTTCAATTTCTTGTAACCTTTCTTTGTTACTAAATGTTCTACAATAAAAATTCTCTGTGCTGTATTGTACTTTCTTTGCCGAACACTAACACTTACAAATAATGTCACAATGAACATAACACGCGACCAATACATCTGCACTCCACATAACCGGGTTGTTTAAGGTCGACGGAATTCCCCGTCACACATTCCCGCAAATACTAGTGATCTTGTGTTCGCGTTGGGGAACTCAACCTCTCGTTGGATCTCACGGTAGTAGTTCGTTTATCCAGTTTGGACCATCCAGACATGACGGACTCAACAGAGTAGGTAACTTTACGTATTTGGTAACATGGCCTTGTTAATGAAACTTGTAATTAGTTCCTGAACATTGGAAGTACCAGTATTAAATCTCAACACAATGTTTGAAATGCAAAATAATTTTTTTTCTGGTACGACACTTTATCAACATCTTAGGTTATTTAGCGTCTGAATGAGATGAAGGTGATAATGCCGGTGAAATGAGTGCGGGGTCCAGCATCGATAGTTACCCAGCTTGAGGGAAAACCCCGGAAAAACCTCAACCAGGTAACTTGCTCCGACCGAGAATCGAACCCGGGCCACCTGGTTTCGCGGCATAATTAGTTTTCACGATGCAATAATCGTTGGAGCCTGAAATCTCATATATAATGTTGATTAGTTTCAATGCCCTGTGCGAATTAAATCGTATTTCTTAGTAAACTTAAACTTCATGTAGGTACCTACCAATAAAATCAGAAGGGCCCCAAGGTTCACTCAGCCTTCTATAAAATTGAGTACAGAGTCTTTCCCGGGGGTAAAAGGCGGTCAGAGCGTGGTGCCGACCACACCACCTCATTCTAGTGCCGAGGTCATGGAAAGCATGGGGCTCTACCTCTATGCCCCCAAGTGCCTTCATGGCATGTTACGGGGATACCTTTACCTTTTACCTTTTTACCTACCAATAAAATCTATTGCTCTTGCCTCGATTCGCTCTCTGGCGCTCTAAGTTATCTTTCGGCTCGTCTTCCGAAGGCTAAAATCATTTAATGACTCAGAGGCGTACTTAATTTAGTCCAAATCTATTGTGAGAGAATCCTGGCACATTCTGCGTCACTGCTCTTTTATGTAAAGCAGTGAGCTAGCTGATTCATGTATTGCCACTTTCCCTGTCTTTGGGTCAGTCGCTATTGAAAACAAGTCGAAGGCCCGGAGAGAAATTTCTGAAGTATGATGGAAAGTGAAATGACAGCTGTGTTGGGTAGCTGGCCGTTTAGTTTCATCATCAGAGTTAAAAAAACTGCTACTTAGTTGGCAGCGAATGTCTGACACATTGTCCCGAAATCGTTAAGAGGTACGTTCATGACTGATTTATACTTGAGCAAGCATTTACGCAGCAGTGTAACAACATAAATTATGAACTTTTGTTTCACTCTTCCAAAAGGGGAAGGAAGGGACGAAGAAATCCAGATCTGAACACATCTGGACACACACAGTAATTTCCGAAATACGATGATGAATATAATTCTTTCAGTTTTTTACTTTAGAGATTGTTCTTAAATGTCTGGCGACACGAAGAGTCTGCTTTGGGAAGCATTCTTATTTTCATTTTTTTATCACTTGTTCATAGTGTGGTACAATGATGAAGTTTTAACGATTAAACAGATTCAGAGGGGATTAAAGAAAATCCCAGTGATTACTTGAATCGTGTAATACTACTGTAGAATTAAAGTCATAAAATACAGTCTGTACTTTCTTTGATATTGTATATTTTATTTGATATTCATAATTATTCATAATACCGTACATACATAACCCACCCATACACCCAGAAAGAGTGAGTGAAGAAAAAATGACGCTGAAACTGATCAGGAAGAGGTTGGGTCTCTGGCTAAGGAGAAACTGTCTGCTGAAGGATGCACTGGAAGGAATGGTGAACTGGAGAAAAGTTCGTGTCAGAAGAAGATATCAGACGATAAACGAGATATATGGATCATATGTGGAGACAAAGAGGAAGGCAGAAAGTAAGAAAGATTAGAGAGTGCTGGGTTTGCAGTGAAAGCCCTGCCCTTGGGCAGAAAACTATGAATGAATGAATACCCAATATTTTCATGACTATTGTGTGGAAAATCAGGAAGGAGTGAGACGGACCGCATGGAAAACTACGGGACACGAAATTCTGTTTCCATGGTACCACAAGTGACGTCAAAGTAAACCTTTCATGTCAAAACGGTACAATAATTTATTTTTATCTCTGCACCTCGAACATATACGTGTCATGTTAATAAAAGTAACGTGCATTGTAAATTTGGTAAAGAGAAACTGAATTCATATACATTGAAAGACGTCATAAATATTGTTCAAACGAGATGTTTTTTTTTTCTCATATGAAATTTATAGAGAAAATATGGAACTGTTAAATACAGATTTTCACAAAAAATACGGGTTTCATGTATTCAGCAGCTGTGATACCGAGAAAAAATTACTTGAGCGTGGCGTCTGTATACTGTTCTCCAACCAGGAGATCAGCCGTGTAAGGAATGTGCTTACTATTGCGTCATCTATTGGAGCGAAGTAGATAATATTATCGTTATAACGTCAGTTTAAACATGCGCTCTCCTGCATATGTTATTTCCTGTATGGATGGTTTAAACGACCAGGAGATTAACTGTGATCTAATTTTGTAACTAGGGTAGTATAGATATGTGTGTGTCAGTGTTATGGTTTGTTAGCCAATAGAGATACAAGTACCCACGTATGTGACCTCATGACATCTTATGACATCAACATTCATTCACAGTATCACCCTGCTTCGTCTCATTCCCTGGAGACTTTCACGTGGTTGGAGTATAGTACGATAACTCCGAAACTACTGGATAGATACACATAATGGCGATTTATTCAAAATCTTATCGGACGATTTTCTTCGTTATTATTTTTCTCTTACATAGAATAAATTGACAAATAAAACGGTACATTCTCATTGAGCGAAAATTTAATGAAGATAAATTAATTACGTAAAATAATTATTTCCACTTTTCGTTGCGATTTACGTCAAAGTTTTCCATCCCGTAGGATGTTCATTACTACCCCTGATTACATATATAATAGATTGATGATTCCCTTGTTAAAAAACGGTAACATCGTTAACATGTAGAAGAGAACAACCACCAGGATCGCCACTGTCGCTAGATGGAAGTATAGTTGCTTCATGTAATTCAAATGGTAGTTATAATGTGACTTCTTCTACTGTCGCTAGATAGCAGCATGTTGAAACTACTAAGAGTTGTTGCCTTCAAAACCCGTAAGAGTGTCTGGAATACTACCCTAGATCATATATGTAACAGATAACTCCTCGCTACTTTAAAATCGGCAGCACTTTGAAGAGAACAATCGCCAGGATCGCCACCCGTCCGCCGTAAACGAACACGAGATAGCAGCACAGTCGCTAATGCAATTCAAATGGGTATTATGACGTGACTCCTTATGTAACAACTAGATGGCAGCGTAGTAAACCTGACAAAAGTTGTTAATCTCAAAGCCTATAACCACGACATATCTGTTACATATATGATCTAGGATACTACGTACAGTTCGTATCGGGAAAGTGCCCGTCAACTCCTTAGCACGTGCTTTTCACCTCATTCTCGTTGCATCTTGCTTCACGCAGCGTATTACTAGAACTAGTATTCTCATTGCCTTCTTATAGTTTGTCATGGGAACGGGCGTAGTTTCTGGCTCCTACCACATGGCACACTTAGCTGCGCTATGGTGACTTACAGAGAGTAACAACTTGTTCCCAGCGCATTTGTTAAACTCGGGCATTTTCTTTTAAAGCATGACTGTAGATATCTCAAAGCCTCCTTTCCTACGGAATAATTAGCAATCGCTAGAAGTAAGTGTTCGTATTATGAATTTGCACATAAATTAATTTTTTGTACTCCAGTGTTATAAACAGTCTTTATCGTTAGTGGAAATCGTGTTGTTCCATTGTCGTAAAATATTATCATGACAAATAAGTCATGACTTCTATTATGACGGCATAACTTGTGCCATAAAGTTAATACAATTGTCAAAGCATCTCCTTTCTTCATAGACCATGATATCAAACTACTCATCATTACAAATTTTATATTATTTCTTTATTAATTGTTTTATAATGTTATATAAAATAACGTATGAAACACGTTTATGTTCTTATACCCTTACTGCACTCGCCAAAATTAGGATAAACTCGCTTCACTCGTTCGCTAAACATTGACTTGTGTCATAACGTATAGGTAACATTATAAACTTCTTTCATAATTTGCTATTAAAACGAAATGAATGACAATATTGAAGAAATAACATTTATAACTGACCGTAAATCACTATGTTTTTTTTTAATCCCATCACTTTGAAATACTGATTCTCAGAAAAGTAATATGGGAAATCGTTACAGTGTACGAATTGCTATTTTACGAGAATTTGATCAATATTAATGCAAGATATTAAGTATACATAGAAATAATCTATTACAGTTGTATGAACACTTTTTAATAATTATTAAAATTAATATAATCAGTTGGTCAACCAGTCTCCTTTAAGCCACGATACGCACTCGAACATCTGAACCAGCGTCGTGGTATTGCCACTGAAGATGGAGGAGCATTCCTCCGAAACATGTCTGGTTTTTATTATATTAATTTTAATAATTATGAAAAAGTGTTCATACAACTGTAATAAATTATTTCTCTATATACTTAATATCTCATTTATTAACACTGTTGAATTTGACCTTACTTGTGTAAATTCAAATTAATGCAAGAGTTTGAAAAGCACTTTTTGTATTCAATTTAGTAAACGCAATTTTATTTTAGTGTTGGGTATGTACGAAATTAATATACTTAACTTGTTTATGTCTTTGAAATATTAGTCCAAGAAAATGAATCAGTGCATGCATTTTATCATTCCACGCTCGCATGTGGACAGCTGAGCTGTGCATTGTCGCTTCCACTTTACTTCCGCGAGCGTGGAAAGATAAAATGTATGCACTATATGACTATACAGAGTGAACCGTAAGTAATGTCATTAATTTTGGAGGATTATTCTTTGAGATATTTCAAACAAAAAAGTGAAATACAATTTTGCTCGTTTTTGCTTCCTTTCCGATATAAAAATTGTTTTATATGAAACATTTCGTCGCGTGTTTTGGGCCATCGATATAATTCCAATATGTTGAATTAATTTAAGGTAGCATTATATTATTTTATATTTATATTTTAGAGTAAGGAATAAAATTACCTGTCGGCCTGGATGACACAGTCGGTATAGTGCTGCCCTTCTGTGCCCGAGGTTGTGAGTTCGATCCCACCCCGTGTCGATGGCATTTTAAGTGTGTTTAAATGCGACAGGCTCAAATCAGTAGATTTACTGGCATGTAAGAGAACTCCTGCGGGATAAAATTCCGCTACACCGGCGACGCTGATATAACCTCGGCGGTTGCGAGCGTCCTTAAATAAAACATAATTTAATTTAAAGTCACCCAAGTTACAGGCGTATAATGTTAGCCATTGAAAAAATGACATCTTAAAATGGCGCTGTCAAATTTCTTCACTAAGAATCAATTGCAATTTCTACACCAGCGGGTCTAGACAAATGGTTTGTGTTATACTGTACATTAATATGCATGTCTTTCGTAAAATTTTTCATTGTTCATTATTTTTATACGATGTGATTCAGAAATATTTTAGGAATGAGTTCTTCACGCCTAAACAAGGAAAGAAACTATCATATTATAGGCCTACACATGTCATAAATGCCTGAGTTATGAGTTAAAATCGCATGATTACATTTAACGACAAAGCACAGATGTCATATTTTACTTCACACTGACAACATATTTACAGTAACACGTGACGAACGTAATACATTTTCACTTCAGTTGTTTATCTTTTCACAAACTACAGCAAGTGCTCAAAATGTCTTCCACCTGCTTCAGTGCATGCATGGATCATGGTCATCTTCAAGCAGAATTGTCTTTTGATAAAATCAATTGAATGATCCAATTAATTGGGCAAACAAGCTGTTGGGTTGTATCTCGAAACCCAGGCTTTGAATGTAACTTATCTACTATTATAGCACGTAAACCAAACATTTTCGGACATCAGTGTGTATGTAACTTTTTCTTCAAATCAAGATTTCAGGCATAACTCCCTGTAAAGTTGATTTGAATAATTTCGAGGGAAAAATTGTTCCGGGGCCGGGCATCCAATCCGGGACCTTTGGTTTAACGTACCAACGCTCTACCAACTGAGCTATCCGGGAACTCTACCCGACACCGATCCAATTTTTCCCTCTGCATCCACTGACCTCAAAGTGGGCTGACAGCCGTCAAGCAACCAACTTCTAGTGCACACTAACTCCGTGTGATGTAAATTGTGGTTTTCTGTTAACGAACAGTGACTTGTATTATGCAAATCAAGATTTCATGTAAAGTTGATTTGAATAATTTCGAGGGAAAAATTGTTCCGGGGCCGGGCATCGAACCCGGGACCTTTGTTTAACGTACCAACGCTCTACCAACTGAGCTACCCGGGAACTCTACCCGACACCGATCCAATTTTTCCCTCTGCATCCACTGACCTCAAAGTGGGCTGACAGCCGTCAAGCAACCAACTTCGAGTGCATACTAACTCCGTGTGACTTATATTGTGGTTTTCTGTTAACGAACAGTGACGTGGTATTATGCAAATCAAGATTTCAGGTATAACTCCCTGTAAAGTTAATTTGAATAATTTCGAGGGAAAAATTGTTCCGGGGCACTTTTTCTTTTTTTTCTTGTTGAGGTATGAAGAAATCGCTCCCCCCCTCCGCGCTGTTTACACAAATATTTCAGTATGACCCTGTATTACAATTTGTATTCTTTTATTACATTTCACATATACCGGATGACTCAGTAAAAGCATGCAGAAATCAAGCAGGAAATAAGAGATCCTGTACTAAACTTTTTGATATATATTATTTTAATGTACCGAAGTACATATGATATTTCCATGCAGATATTCTGCGTCATCATACGATGAAAGAGTAATGGAACGGAGAAAAATTCTCTCCGGCGCCGGGATTTGAACCCGGGTTTTCAGCTCTACGTGCTGATGCTTTATCAACTAAGCCACACCGGATACAACTCCGACGCCGGTTAGAATCGTCTCAGATTAAGCTCCAACTCTTGGGTTCCCTCTAGTGGCCGCCCTCTGCACTAGGTCATAGATGTCTATGAACGCAGGACCGAAGTCCACACATGTGCTGAGGTGCACTCGATATGAGTGACTAGTTGGCCGGGATCCGACGGAATAAGCGCCGTCTTAAATCACGAAGTGATTTACGCATATCATATATATTATTTTAATGTACCGAAGTACATATGATATTTCCATGCACCTCAGCACATGTGTGGACTTCGGTCCTGCGTTCATAGACATCTATGACCTAGTGCAGAGGGCGGCCACTAGAGGGAACCCAAGAGTTGGAGCTTAATCTGAGACGATTCTAACCGGCGTCGGAGTTGTATCCGGTGTGGCTTAGTGGATAAAGCATCAGCACGTAGAGCTGGAAACCCGGGTTCAAATCCCGGCGCCGGAGAGAATTTTTCTCCGTTCCATTACTCTTTCATCGTAAACTTTTTGAGATAAAAGCCAAATTTAGGCGATGTGGGTTTAATCATGTTTATCGTTATTGCTTACTGTTTTCCATATTATTTACATTTACTGTTTATGGTATTATATATATTTTGTGTAGTATTTACATTTACTATTTACATTTAATATATAGATTTATTATTTACACTTAGTATTCACTGTATATTTAATATTTATTTGTAAGCAATCCATCATATTTTGTTCGACCTAGCGTCCACAATCCGTCGTATTTATTAGAGTTCTTGTGTGTATTTACATTGTTACATGACAAACAATGCTATGATTCGATAGACCCTTTTCTGCCATTCGAATAGTTACCCTTATCACATCACAGTACGTACAGCACGTTGGAGCAATACCGCCTTAATCTAGTTAGCAGACCCCAAGTTCCCTATCTCAAAATGTAGGGGGTTCCTTATTTCCTGTTAAATTTTTGTACGCTTTTACTAAATCACTCGGTATGGCACACATTGCGGGCCTTCCCGACCGCGTGGTTAGCACGGCACGTGGTCACCGGTTGTATATAATAATAATAATAATAATAATAATAATAATAATAATAGGTCTAATAATAATAATAATAATAATTTTATATTATTTAACAATAAAAATTTAATTAAAATAGTAGAAATGGATTGTCAAAACTCTATGCAATTGGAGTAAAAAATAAATTTAAAAGTTATGGCAGTATTTTGGGAGGTAATGTTATATGGACATCATCAATATTATGAAGATAGTGTTATCACTATGGTGCAGAAAATTAGCCATCCAGCGAAATGATGTATAATCGGAAGTTGCAATGCCTGGCCTATGAGCTGGATGCGGTAAAACATTGCCTTAGACTTTCTGAATCATGGCATGCGACAAACGTGATCGATCGGCTGGAACGTCGTTATCCTGGTAGAGAACCCGATTTGGGTTGACTAAAGACGGATAGCGAGTATAAATATGTGTATAATTGTCAAGTTGTAGAGAATACATTTCGGCATCATTGGCCCAACCGTTCTGAAAAGTTACGTAACTTTATCTTGTGCAAAACCGCGGTTGGACTTGTGAAGGTGAAAGGAAGTAGCATCCGTTCCCATTATCTTTTGGCTTAGTTACCTCATGAATGATAACTTAATGGCGTTACTTATGAGGTTCCAACTATTCTTCGAGCTGTTGACTAAACATATTTATTTACGATATATATCTACTGATTCCTTTTGTTGAAAGAGACATTTTTCATTGCATATAGCGATCCTCTTTCAGAATTGATCTGCATTATTTTTTAATCATGAATATCTGCTCAGCAATAGCGACTCCAAATATTGGAGAGCTAGACTGTTAGTGACTTAAATGTCAAAACAGCACATTGGAAACTATAGCTTCTACATTTCGAACTGGCAGCTCAAGGTAAAGCAACGGACTGCATTTGCAGCTTAGGAGAAGGGATGGAGGAGACGAAATGACTTTGATCCGTTAGTTCGAAATGCACAGACTATAACCAACCATATTTTTGAGTCTGTGGTCTAATGGTTATCATGTTGAAGTTGAGGTTCACTGGTTCAAACCCGCTCTAGAGTGATAACATCTCTAGCATCTTCCTCCGGGAGGGAGATACAGCTGTGGCCCCCGCATCACAAATCTACGCATTTACAATAACTATGTCCCTGGTAGAAGGCTTCAGAAATAATGTGGCGGCATTTATCCCCACGTTGAATTTCTACGCTGAATAACCTCTGCATTTCAAAGTGTCGTTAATTAAAACTACTACAACGGTGATTCAAAAAGTAAAGTAGCAAGAGCCCTCACATATGACATATTTTTCCTCTTGTTTGAATTTTCCGCCACAGCAGCAGACCACAGCTTTATCACGCAGCCATTAGATGGCACATATATGTTGCGTCAGACCCTCGTAATATCAGTTGTAAGATGTTGCGCGCACGGAAACATGGTGAAACGTGGAAGTGCGTAATGTGATCCGGTTTTTGCATCTGAAGGACAGAAATTCATCGTCAACTTTTTTAGATGTACGGTGCGAAACGGGGCTTCTGGTGGGAGGTACTGGACCACTCTCCTTACAGCACCGAGTGATTTCATCTCTTCGGACTGTAGGCTTCAGGGACTTGACGCAGATGTAATGCGTACCATTGCCTTACTACTGTGTATTAGTATATCTGCCTGTGGAATAAAGTTTGCCCATGAGAACTCTTGTTACCATAAGTTTTGAAGCATACTCGTACTGTCATCACCACCATCACTACTACTTGTACCTACTACAGAATTTTTGAGTAGCTGACGGCAGACCTTAATCCTTCGTTCAGTTTGTGCTCGATCATATGGATTTTGTGTAGATTAGTTACTTTTTGTCAACTGATGCTTTACCGAGGGACGGAAATCAGTGATGCACAAGGCAAAGTGTTGTCAGTATCCCCGGATGCTTATAGCGATTCTCCCAGTGCTGTTTGCAGTCTCTCCTCGTCGTTACGTGGCAGTCCATACCGAGGTTGGACTTTCGCTCTTGACGTTTCTGTGCATTACTTTTCCATCGTTAATTTTATAAATTTTTTTTCGGCAGCTACTTTTACACTCTAGTCTTTTTTTTTTTTTTTCACATAATGGTACAAGAGGCCAACGAATCGATATTTTCTTGTTCTACTGATTGCTAGTAACATACTATAGTGTGGTCAAGGGGCGAGCCATATCGGTAACAGGTCGCTGCTGTAGGTTTATCAACATCACTTTGTGACCTACTAGCGTTCATGCATAATATTCCAGTCACTCGCAATATTAACTCACGAGCTACGTTATCCCGGATTGACACCATAATCTAGAGTTCAGAGGTGATCGTATAATTGAGTTTAAAGTTGTTTTCTTTCCATTATTATTATTATTATTATTATTATTATTATTATTATTATTATTATTATTATTATTATTATTATTATTATTATTATTATTAAGGATATACCCTACTGAATTCCCACCTTCCGGATTTCATCTCTGATAGGTGGCAGACCTAGTGTTATATGCGTTTTGCATTTGCCAAGAATAACGTAAGACATTTAGTTCAGTATTTCGCCAATATAACTGAACGCTTGGTTCATTCTTTTATAAGCTTATAACTAATGGCAGGATTTATATGGACAAACAAAATCTGAAACATGCATTACAAAAAAAAAAAAATGGTCTATACAAAAACATGCGAAATCCAATTTTTTGTGAAGGGACAAATCCTTTAATAACTCCCTAACGAATGGTTTTCAGACCCATGTTCTTACTAACTTTTTAAAATTGTTTTGATGTTAAGAACACGTCCCCGAAATATTTGCACATTCAATTAGTTATTGACAATATTCCCTATTTTCCAGGGAAATGTTGGCGGACAACCCACTCATTGAATGGATTTTAAAATTATATTAAAGCAAATGGATCCCTGCGGCTTTCTCCCACATAGACTTTCGTTGTTTATACAAGTAGAAAAATGTTATTTTTTTACAACGAATGTGGCGTATATCCTGCTGTCGGCTTTTTAAGCACCGTTGTCACACACCCACCCTGAAAAGCGTCTGTTGTGTCGCTGATGTGTAGGTTGCCGAGGGCGTATTTTCATATTTACCGTGAAAATATTACATTATGTAGTTCAGCATTATTAACACACAGCGAAGCACATCCTTTACAAGAATGAAGTCAGTGTTGGTAGTTGGTATTATACAGAGTGAGATCTATCCGGACATACTCTTGTTGGGATGCGACTTGTGATAGAGGGGATGAGGATTTCGCTTCCATTGCAGAAACCAACCTTTCCACTGTTCATTATCTCCTTACGCTAGCAATTGAAGGGTTCAGAGCCATAGTGGGCCAAGCGCCATTTATTAAAAACGGAGAAAACAAGGTTTAAAGTTAAGTGAATACCATAGTTTAATGAAGATTGATATGTCATATAGTTTTAATATGCATCCGTTATATTACTTGCTATATGTTTCATTAAATTATAATAATCACTTAATTTTAACCCTTGTTTTCTTCGCTTTTTATTTATGGCGCTTGGCCCACTATGGCTCTGAACCCTTCAATTGTAGTCAGAGATGTTCACATGTTACCAATAGCATTTTCTTAGAAATTAGTTTGTAAATGTGTAATCTTCTTGATAGTATTATTATTATTATTATTTTTTTTTTATACTACCAGTAATGAATTAAGGGATGGCCCTTATCTCCGAACGTCTTGGACCACAATACGGTCCCTAGTAATTACTATTTGTAGATCTACTAAATTTAGTCGATTTATATAAAAAGGCTTTATGAGACAATTTTACACAGAAGGATAGTTCATATTCACTTAATAAAATTATTAACATTTTTAAGTTAGTGCCTATATTATTATTTAGTTGTATGGTATTTAAAAATATATTATTAGAATAAACAAATTAAAACTCTTTCTTTAATTATCTCATTTTTTTATGTAGGCCTATCCTTTTACATAGACTGCCTCTGTTGTTACATAAGATCTGAATTATTGTTTCCTTTACTGTCGATTCCACCTTCTTCCCGACATAATATAAATCTTCCTCGGGGAAAGGTCTGAATTCAACACTGGCTATTACCGTTATCAGCTAGGCGCATTCTCACACTAGTCGACTGTTCTAGGGTTCGCTCCGTATACAGGCTTCACCTCAGATCATATATAACAGATTGCAGCCTTATAGGCTCTGACGGCAACAACTTTTACCAATTTCACTATGCTGCCATCTAGCTACTGCATAAGTCACGTTATAACTCTCATTTGAATTGCATGGAGCAACTGTACTTTCATCTAGCGGTCATTCCCAATCGACGGTGGCGATCCTGGTGGTGGTTCTCTTCCACATGCTACCGTTTTTAACATGGGGATCGTTAATCTGTTATATATGTGATCAGGGGTTTCACGCATACATCTCCACATGTCTCTCGTCCAGCCCCCTGCCCACGTAACAAACATGTGATTGGAGAAATGCTGTGAACACGAGGATGGAATGGACATTGTTCGGAATGATGTTAAAGCCTACCATGAGGAACGGAAGAACCTCGACAAAAGCCTGAACTGCGACATGTCCGCCAAAATTGCTACAATAGATTTATCAAATGAAAAGTTCGAGGCCTGATCGGAACTCTAACCCTGGTCCGTCTTCATAACAGGTTGCTGATACAAATTAATATTGAGTAGCTTATTTTTATGCATTTGTGCAGTGTAGACTGGTCAGCATTATAATATGTTGATGATATTTGAGTAACTTATGAATTATAATTCATATAATATCTATTCAATTTTTATGCTCGACCATGCCGAAATGTAGTAATTATACACCTGGTAGTAGCCCTTTAATGCACCTCATTAAAGTACACCTATTCATTATAATTCAGTTGTTCAGCCAATGAGAAATCACCATTGTACCATTATAAAACCGCAAGTATCGATTATTCTCGGATATGCAATCGAAAGACAATTAGCGAAAAGTCACGGAGGCTGGAAATCCAATACTGTCGCAGAAGGTTATGTTCTGTTACTATAATAATTAGCGTTAATTGTAAATAATATTCAAATAAATTCAATTTGTCATCTCGTTTTTCAATTCTAAATCAATTTCCAGGTTATATCAAGACTAATATTCATGTTATTCTCTAGATTATATCAAGGTCAATGACATTCGTGCCTCGGAAGAAATGAATACTTTCGCGCCTGCGCACATCTCACAATTCAGGTCAGTTCCGCTCCTCACTTACATAACCATAACATGAATACTTATGAATAATTTCAAGTTAGGAATATGGTCGAGCATAAAAATCGTATGAAACTTGCCTATAATGGTAATTAAGACGCTCGTATGAAAATTATGAAACTCGCTTGCGCTCGTTTCATAAACAAACATACTCGCGTCTTAATTACTACCATTATAGGCTCGTTGCATAATATACTATTATGTATGTGCTTAATGCTCGAATTTAACAGTTCGTTTTTCCAGTATTTGGTTAAGAAGTTTTTATAATTTATTTAAGAATCCTGTACCGACAACGCGGTTACAGGCCTATATCGTCAAAGGAATTAGTGATAACGATAATCTCCTCGTCAATGGACGGCCTTAGTCCGAATAGAGAGGATAGCTTATCACACTGCGAATGTTTATGTTTATGTTTATGCAGGTGGCCGTGTATTACTGGTTCTAGTATTTCAAATACGACGTTGACTCCGGAGGCCAAGACGATTGAACTTTATGGCATGTTACTTCAGAAGGAAACACTTTTGACCCATGGGCACTTGAAATATGATTGCTTTGATCCAATCTACAACCCCAAGATGTTTGTCTAAATGTTTTATCATTCTGTGTAACCGTGGTTTGTATTAAATCTCAGGGTCATCTTCGGTGGTCAGTTTGTTTCCATAGCCATTGTATCCGAGGTTGTCTGGTCCAAACCCGCCTGAGATTAGTGGATATTAAAGGGTGATAAAATGAGTAGTGTGACTTCTGAGGGAAGTAAAGGTATGGGTTACGTATCGTAGATTTACGGCACGTCCCCATAGAGGGTTTCAGGCAAAACCTCTGTAGCAGTTGAAAACGTTCTTAATAGCGATAGTAGGATAGAATTTGTATACCACCTTGGAAACAAATTTCAACATCAAAGTAACTTGAATTGAATTTTGGAAACATGTGTTCTGTTGCTAAGGCAAGAAGCAAACAAAAGGAAAGGGCAATCGTCGCTGTTGTTGGGACATCCATAACGATATGAGGCCCGTGGTGATGTTGGCCAATATGGTTAGGATGTGAATGGACATCTACGAGCTTGCTCGGTTTAATGTTGGGCTCGAGATACATACTTTCTCCCGAACCCAAGCATGCTTGAGCGTGTATAGAGGCCTTTGGCTTAGCTCAGGAGTAGCGAGTTAGACTCGTAATTCGAGGGTTCCAATTCTGCTTGGGCTGATTACCTGGATTGGGGTTTTTCTGGGTTTTCCTTAATTGTAAGGCTAAGGTAATGTAATCACATGCGAATTGTTGGACTCATCTTGTCAAATAACACCTCTCTATCACAAATTTCACCGAAATTAATCTCACAGTTGATACATTGTGTTGTTAAATGACCGATAGAGAAAATTAATCAGTTTTCGTCGTGGTGTTGTATGAATATTAGGCCGGGTATAAGTACACAGAATCAGACGCGGTGCGGCGCGACGCGACATTTTGTCTGATGGTACTTGTCTCCCATTGATTTCTTATATTGTGGTGCACACAGAATCAGATGGTCGCGAGCAGACACGAGAAGACACGAAGAGACAAGATCGAATGACTGCTTGAAGTTTGTCGCGACTTGCGAGGAGACTATCTGATAGCTGCAGTGTACTGCGCATGCGTATGCGTTAGTAGTGGCTGTGATTACTGTCTACAAATACTATTGTTGTGTAGTGCACATTATTCATAATGGAGCTCGGTGCGGATAAATTAGTTGTTTTAGTACAGTAAAATTACGTTCTGTATAATCTTTGAAACAATATCACGACAATGTGGTTTGTAAAAGTATGTGAGAAATTGCAAATTAAATGAAAGCACTACGTGAATAATAATTAATAATAATTTGTTGTAGGCCTATTTCTCTGCACTATACTGTCACTTATTTTTGATTTAATATATTATTTTTCTTTATTGCGAGTCGTGAAGTAGTCATAAACATACAAAATGACATTTGTGCACTACATTAGTAGTATTTAATTTTAACACTCTTTAAATCGTATAGGTTTTTAGGCGTAGGTGTTCGTAGGAAATAATAACCAAATACATTATAATTTTTCACATAGACAGTCCTCTTCATTGATGCCATTTTCTAGCCTAGGCCAGTTTTCCAAACCCACACAGCCAGGAAATCAGTTGTCGCGAGCAGACCGTCTGAAGGTGTCACGAGGCGTATTAAAGCAAAATGTCGCGTCTGATTCTGTGTGCACCCGGCCTTACATGTTACAAAGCTCGTTTGCACAGCCTGATTTAATTTGGCTCTCTCTGTGAAAGATTGAATACTACGAAAGTATTCACCGGAAAGAAAATGGCGTAAGTATGTGAAATCATGTAATGGCACCCTGTAAACAGACCAGCTCTTCAAAGCAACAGGTTTTGTGCAGTGATCGACATACAGAACAGTAGGCATTTGTTTCTTCAAATTCAAAGCGGTGGAAATCGGAGAGTGACGGAATCTGCGGCAGGCCGTGTGTAACCCGGGAAACCAGTGCGTGGTACATAACTGGCATGATCATGTTCACTTAGCACCAGGTGTTGGCTGAGGGGTTAGGGGTGGGGACAGGTGGAGTTACCTTTCGCCGGGCACCAATAAATAAAACTTTCAGCAGTAGTTACTGAAATATCACATATTTTTGTTGCTTGCACAGTGTGCCGATCTTAACCAACTCCGTGAACACACTATACACGCCCTGAAATTATCATTAATTTGTATTTGTTCTGATATTCCGTACCGAGACTTCTAAAGGAACTGCTCTCGGAGCTCTGAAAAGCAGAGAATATAAAGTTTGAGAACTTAACGCGCCTATTACAGGGTTTTCTTTGGATTACCATGGCAACACGCCAGCGTTGTCGCATTTCTGCGGGAACATGAGCACGTGCTTCGCTTATTTAGCTGAACATACACAAAAGACGCCTGCAGTGTTCTGTTATCTTCGTTTCTTACTGATTTTAATTTTTTTGCTGTTAATGTTAAGTGTAATATCCTATTTATTTGTACAGGAACATCATTTTATTTTTACTAATATTTCTAATATTAACCTGGCCATACCTTTGAATTAACGATTGAGAACCGGAAACACCGTTTGCTACCCCCTTCCACGACTGGAGTTCGATGATACTGACGTAAAATACAAACAAATCACTCTACTAGGTATAGGAGGGAAGAAAAAGTAGTTCATCCATTTACATAAAGTATCCATAAACATTCATATCGCGATTTTGAGTTTGATAATTTTCGTTAGGTTTTTGTGTAATCAAAACACAGTACTGTATTAACAGTAAGTGTTTTTACTTACGAACTGAACTATCCATTCAGACGTATTCATTATGCAGTGTATATTATACTGTCTACAGCACATTAGTGTACAATATAGAGAATTAAGTTAAATTGAAAAATAATCATAATATGGATATTTAAACGCATTTTTGAAAATGGTGGCCGTTCATTTCGTTGAAAAATAATCATAATATGGTTATTTAAACGCATTTTTGAAAATGGTGGCCGTTCATTTCGATACAGGCTTCAGTTCTTTTGTGAATATTATCGCACTATAGAATATTGTACCTGATTCCAATTATCAGTTTTGTCCTTCGTACTAGTAACTCATGTTGAAATAATTCTGTACCTACTCTGTAAAAGAGTACCTTACGTGCTGTAAATTCAATATTCATTTCTGCCCGATCCGAAAAGATAAAATTACTCAGACATGCTATCTACTGTCTGTCCAAGACCCAAGTAGTTTTGTCGCAGGGTCGTAGAAATGGGAGAATTCACGTGAAAGTTGCTTAACGAGACCCTTTTATTTAAGTTATTTTAAACAGTTTTATAATATTACGTAGACGCCCAATTCCTAACAAATTAATGTTTTCAGAACAGAGCTAAGACAGACCAGCCATTAGCCTTTACAGAGGGGCGAGCAGAAGCGAGTGGGAGTAACCGGAATGCGACGTAGGCAAACGAACGACAGTACCTGTGCGAAAATATGATTAAATATTGAAAGCTCTTTCGTCACTGGAAAACGCGAACATATTTCTGGAACGTATTATACTCACTACCTCAGTTAGTGTTTATTATGACAGGATACTTTGACTGCATACACGGCCTTGGTTCTGTGTGGAGGACGATTGGAAGTTTACTAGTACAGTGAAAGGGGTGGGAGTGAAGTACATTAAAAAACTCAGGTACAATAAATATTGAAGTAAAAATAAAATGATGTCCCTGTATATACAGAGTGAACACACGCATTGTATTCTTCACCTAACATAATTAAGTACATTAAATCCAGACGTTTGAGATGGGCAGGGCATGTAAAACATATGGACGAATCTAGAAATGCATATAGAGCACTAGTTGGGAGGCCGGAGGGAAAAAGACCTTTGGGGAGACCGAAACGTAGATGGAAGGATAATATAGAAATATATTTGAGGGAGGAGGGATATGATTGTAGAGAATGGATTAATCTTGCTCAGGATAGGGACCGATGGCGGGCTTATGTGAGGGTGGCAATAAACCTCCGGGTTCCTTAAAAGCCATAATAATAAGTATACAGAGTGGACACCAATAATGTCTTGGGACACTAGGACGTAATACACTGTTTCAAAAGAATAATATGATTGGAACGTAATCATGTCTTGTGATACGTTAATTTGGGAGGAAAACGTACTTTCGCAAGTAACTCTTAAGATCCCCATAGACAAACAATTTGCGCAAGAGCTTTGTAGCACAACGTCATGTTGTGTAAACCCAGCAACTTGTCTTGGTCATATACGGTACAACGATTTGGGCAAACTTCGGTTCAGTTTGAGATATGACGTTCTCAGAGGCTGCTTGTTTAACAATTGTAATGCTTGTGCTACGGAAACGGAAATACACTTAAAACGAATTAAGGAAGCGAAGGATCTGGAGGAAGATGGTTGAAGAAAAGGTATAATTTTAGTAATCAAAATCTAATGACCGAGTTTGAGTAAAGATCATCTATGGACTACAAAAAGTAATTTACTTACTTATTATTTACAAATGGCTTGTAAGAAACCCGGAGGTTCATTGCCGTCCTCACATAACTCCGCCATCTGTCCCTATTCTGAGCAAGATTAATCCAGCCTCACCATCATATCTCAACTCAAATCTATTTCCATATGTCATCCTCCCATCTACGTCTCGGCGTCGGCCTGGGTACCGCATTCGATATAGCGCTAGCCTTCTGTGCTCGAGGTTGCGGTTTCGATCACGTCTCAGGTTGATGGCATTTAAGTGTGCTACATGTCGGTAGATTTACCTGTATGTAAAAGAACTCCTGTGGGACAAAATTCGGACACCGGGACGCTGATATAACCTCGGAAGTTGCGAGCGTCGTTAAATAAACCATTTTTTTCTACGTCTCGGCCTCCCGAAAGGTCTTTTTCCCTCCGGCCTCCCAACTAACACACTATATACTTTTCTGGATTCGCCCATACGTGCTACATGCCCTGTCCATCTCAAACGTCTGAATTTAATATTCCTAATTATGTCAGGTGAAGAATACAATGCGTGCAGTTCTACGTTGTGCAACTTTTTCCATTCCCCTGTAATTTCATCCCTCTTAGACCCAAATATTTTCCTAAGCACCTTATTCTCGAACACCCTTAGCCTCTGTTCCTCTCTCAAAGTGAGAGTCCAAGTTTCACAACCATACAGAACAACCGGTAATATAACTTTTATAATAATTTCAAGAGAAAAATTGTTCCGGGGCCGGGTATCGATCCCGAGACCTCTGGTTGAACGTACCAGCGCTCTGCCAACTGAGCTAACCGGGAACTCCACCCGACACCGCCTCAACCTTTCCCTCTATATCCACACAACTCGCGTGGGCTGACGAAACGCCAGAGACCCACATCGAGTGCACACAATTTCTGTGTGACTTGGAATTGTGGTTTTCTGTTAACGTACACAATGACGTATATATTATGCAAATCTAGTCTTTCAGGTAAAGCTCCCTGTAAAGCAGATTTGAATAATTTCAAGATCCACTCGATGTTGGTCTCTGGCGTTTCGTCAGCCCACGCGAGTTGTGTGGATATAAAGGGAAAGGTTGAGACTGTGTCGGGTGGAGTTCCCGGGTAGCTCAGTTGGCAGAGCGCTGGTACGTTCAACCAGAGGTCTCGGGATTGGTACCCGGCCCCGGAACAATTTTTCTCTTGAAATTATTCAAATCTGCTTTACAGGGAGCTTTACCTGAAAGACTAGTTTTGCATAACTTTTATAAATTCTAACTTTCAACTTTTTTAAGAGCAGACTTGATGAGAAAAGCTTCTCAACCGATTAATAACAGGCATTTCCCATATTTATTCTGCGTTTAATTTCCTCCCGAGTGTCATTTATATTTGTTACTGTTGCTCCAAGATATTTGAACTTTTCCACCTTTTCATAGGATAAATGTTCAAATTTTTGTTTTTCCATTTCGTAGAATATTCTGGTCACAAGACACAATCATATACGTTGTCTTTTCGGAATTTACTTCGAAACCTATATCTTTACTTGCTTCAAGTAAAATTTCCGTGTTTTCCCTAATAGTTTGTGGATTTTCTAACATATTCACGTCATCCGCATAGACTAGCATCTGATAATTTACGGATGGACTGTCATGGTTTGGAAATGGTTACACCTCTTATTAAAAAAAGAAATATATAATTATGAGGAAAGCGATATCGACTAAACAGATATTATTTGCCACTTCGCGATATCTAGTGTGTGTGTGTGTGTGTGTGTGTGTGTGTGTGTGTGTGTGTGTGTGTGTGTGTGTGTGTGTGTTTATCTTGTCAAACAGTACCATACGCGTTTCAAACTATTACGCAACACCTTCAATTTAGTTAATCTGTTGTGCAACAACTCAGTTCACACCATATTATACTGGACTCACCTCACCGGCCCTGTGAAGAATGCAAAAAGAATGAATCAATTGTTACTCCAAAGCTACTTGAGACTAGGCTACGCTCCTATTCGCCAGCTTCCGAAATGATAACGTCAACAGTACAAGCTTCATAAAAACATTAATGAATCATTATACCTGTATTAACCCCTGCGGTAGCAGAATTGTCAAACCTTTAGCCTGTCAACACCTCTTATCAGTTTCACTACATCCCCATCCCCAGTTTCCCTTGTGATGTTCTCCTCCGACCAGGGTCGGTGAGGTGAGTCCCACACTGTACATAGTCAACATGTTTTTTATATTGGGTTATTTTACGACGCTGTATCAACATCTGAGATTATTCAGCGTCTGAATGAGATGAAGGTGATAATGCCGGTGAAATGAGTCCGGAGTCCAGCACCGATAGTTACCCAGCATTTGCTCATATTGGGTTGAGGAAAAACCAAGAAAAACCTCAACCAGGTAACTTGATCGGACCGGGATTCAAACGCGGGCCACCTGGTTTCGTGGTCAGACGTGCTAACCGTTACTCCACAGATATGGACGTCAACATGTTTGCACAACGGTCTTTGTTGCGAAATTTTTAAGGGTATATGGGGCCTTTATACATGATTTGAACTCGGACCACATAGTTGCGAACTAGGGAGATTATGAGACTGGATTGCGATTGTTATTGGACCAAGAAGAAATACGTTTTCATTCAGGAAATACGCGTCTGATGATTAATTAGTCATTACCATTAATTTATACGCTAATTAAGTTTATTATGCAACTATTTTAAGGAGAGGCAGAGGTGAAATTTTCGAACAAAACTGAAGAAAAAATGAAAATTTAGTTTTTTCCATTTTTATTATCTTTATTTTGATATTCGGATGTTAGTTTTTGATTTTGTGCCCTTAAAAGTATGAAATTAAAACCAAGATAACTGTATTACTATATTATTCCCATAATAAACTAATACTTCTCATTATTTATATACCTTCTCTGAACATATAAATAAAAATAAATATTGAAAATTTCTTACAATATGGTGCATGGAGCAGTTTATATCAAACGATATAAAGTTTTATAAAATTATTAATATTTACAGAACTATTGTACTTAGAAAGTATGTCCATTACTGATAACATACTTAGTATCCATGATCAATTTCAAACAAATCGGATAAATTTTGTGGATTTTGAAATATTCACCTCTGCCTCCCCTTAAATCAAATAAAAATAAACGTTTCTTCTTCTCCTCCTCCTTCTTCTTCTTCTTCTTCTTCTTCTTCTTCTTCACGGTTTGCAGTATTTAATACATTCTGACTCCATATTACTCGGTTCTGTAGGCTGTCCAGATTTCTTCTGCCTTTAGATTGGTATTTTAAGGTTAATTTAGGGATTCTGATTTCCATTATGTTGTCGCCAGTTTTTCCTGTTTTATGTATTATCGGCATCATTCTTTCTTCACCCACTCTTTTCAACATAGCTTCATTTCTTATGCTGTCCATTTCACATAGGCTACTCCATATCCAGATTTAAAATGCTTCTAGTTGCTTTTCTTTACTTCGTCGTAACGTTCATACAATGCTACACTCCACACAAAGCACTTTACTAGTCTCTTCCTTAGTTCTTTTTTCAGAAGATGCTCGATGCTCCTTTTTGTGTTAAAAGCTTCCTTTCCCATTGCTATCCTCCTTTTGACTTCCTGTCAGCAGTTCATGTTACTGCTTATAGTACCAGCCCAAGTATTTAAAACTGTCCTTTTGTTTCACTGTCTCACTTAGAATTCGCAAGTATACCTTCTTTAGTTTTCTTCCGATAAACATGAGTTTGTTTGCATTTATCTTCATCCCATACTGCTTACAGCTGTCATTTAGCTCTGTACTATATCCCTTAGTATCGTCTCCTCTTCTGCTAACAACGCCATATCATCAGCGAATCTCATGCACTTTATTCGTCTTCCTCCTATCACCCCTCCCATGTTCTGAAAACAGTTCTTCACTAAATCCTCAATGTAGATGTAGAACAAGGTAGGTGATAAAGGGCATCCTTGTCGTACTCCTCATCCTGTTCTTCTTCCCTCTGACATTACTTCTCCTATCCTGACTTTGACTCGGTTGTTTCATATAAAAGTTACTGAGCAGCCTTCTCTTTTTCCAATCCACACCAATTTTCTTCAGGATTAAGTGGAATATTTGGACAGAAGCTAGAACACCTAAATAAAAATAAGTAGTGTAATTGGTAGCGCATATTTTATTAAAATAAGCCTGGAAGCATTGCGTTTTATAGAAAGCAATTACAGTTAAAAATAGTGTCTTTAAAAATAAATAAAAATTAAATGCCTCAAAACCTTGAGAAATTAAAGAAACGAGGCTACAAGTCTTAAGATGGAAAAGAATTAAGGAAGTTGTCATACACGATGATACGAAGATGGGTTATGTAATCATCGTTGTTGACTACCTTTTACTCTGTAGTTTCTTAATGAAATTCACGTCATATGTTAATGTTTCAAAAGTTAAATAAATATATCACGTGATTAAGTACGGCACATTCATTTCTTATGACGTAACTTTAGGGATACGTGTTAAAACGCACGTGAATTGGAAGAAAGCTTACGTACGAATATATCTTCATGTCTATGGTTATCTCTTATTTTACTATATTTTACTTAATCCACATGTTGTTTTATTTTATTTATTTATTTTCTTTGCCAGCTGTGTTTATCTTCATCGCTTGTCACACATTGAAAGAATTGCCTCTCTCTTATTTATATTTGAGATAATGGTTCTTGTTCTATCAGAGCTTACCATTTTGGTTTGCACGCATCTATGGCTGCTAAAAATTTGAATTTAAACAGCGTTCCTAGTTCGTATTTGTAGCTTGTCCACTTTGCATTCCGGAGGACCGGATTTATTCACGCCGGGAGACGGGCTATCAAGTTTTTTTTGTCTCTCCAGGCGCATTCTTAGGCTAAAAGATGCTGAAGATGTGACCTAGCACCACCGTTATATGAGGGCCAGGAGAATTGACTTCGGCAGATCTAGTTTAAAGTTGGAGTAGTTTTGAGAGTTACCTCATATTCCGTGTGCTCGTGCTTGTGCGCTTGCGCTAACACTTGCGTTTTGCTTCTCGAAATTGCAGTGATAACACTTCTTTGTGGTTAACAGGAAAGCGGTTTCGTGTTTATATTATAAATTTGTTTTGAGATTTTATTTAGAATCTAAAGCGATAAATTTCGGCCGAAGTTTGCAGTGTGGTGAAGAGAAAGAATACTTTTGTTTGAGAACTTCTGATCTTATCTTCGAAATAAAGATATGGATATACCGTTAAATAAATGTCAGGTTATATATTGTTTACTATTAAACGTACAGACACGGCAAAATTATTAGGTTAAACATAAATTCTGCTCGAACGTTCTCTGAAGTAGCATGACCATAATTTATATAATTTGCTGTCAGAACTTTTTGAACAAAAAATGTTTTGTTGATGTATAGGTACTACTGTATGAATTTCATTGTGTCAGTTGTTTGTAGCAGGTAAACACAAAGTAACGTAGCAGTTGTGCCCAATTTTTTTTCTTAATTTATTACAGTGATATTACTGAGCTTTGTTTTGCGTCATTGTATACAGACTTACATACCAAATGCGTTGTAGGGGAACGGCATCTTTTGACCAACATTAGATACATTTATATTGCGGTTACCCTAGACCAGTGGGTCTCATCCTGCCTAAGGTTTTTCCGTGATTTTCCTAAGGCGCTAAGACAAATGTCGGGATGAGCCCTAAAAGAAATGGGCCACGGACCTGCATTCATATCCCCATGACCCATTTACTTATTCTAAATTAATAATTACATCTGTCATAAATTCATAAATCAATCGATCTATTACCTAAAAGCCAAATTGGCTAATCCCTTATATTGAGACAACTCAACCTGCCTAAGGTATTTCCGTGGTTTTCCTAAGGCGTTAAGACAAATGTCGGGATGAGCCCTAAGAGAAATGGGCCCACATTTCCGTCCCCTTCGCGTATGTGGTACCTAAGAGGTTACGTCCATTTTCGGTTTTCCCCTTCAAAATTTTCTAGAGCTCCTTCAGTGGAGCAGCGTAACCCGGAGTGAGACTAGTGGGCAATAGGCTTGGAGCTCACATATTTAGTTTCTTGCAGCCCCGAACCCCTTGCAAGGACGCGTTTTGCGTACCTTTTAAATTTGTCCTCCCAATTCACCTCTTTCAATTCAATTAAAAAAACCAGTGGTTCCCAAACTTTTTTGACTGAAGATACACTTTACTGAACGCCCACGATATCGCTAACACTTATTTGTTTTTAATAATAATAATAATAATAATAATAATAATAATAATAATAATCAGCGCTTCTCTTCTGGAGGAAAAGGTGGTGGAACTCTGTGTAGAATATTTTATAGAGGACGGGGAAATGATTACTGTTAACTGTACTGATTTTGTAGTATTTAATCTCCTTTACGTAGACTTTCAATGTGTTAAAATAGTGTAACTCACACATATCTCGGTTCCATGATGAAAAATGCAACAAAAAGGTGACGGAACGCCGTCTCAGCGCGTTCCGCCAGAAAAAGAGCACTGGTAACAACTTCTATGTAGTGTCGGATATCCAGTGTTGTAGATAGGTCGTTGTTAACACGCAATCGAATAAAAAAAAACAAGCAGCAACTTGAGTGGCATTAGAAAAATCAAAGGTATATGTAAAAAATCCCAACCTATCTATGCTGGATGTCCGATAAAAGATTTTTATTATAGTTTTTCAAAATTCACTCATTTAAATTAATGTGAAGTCTGCGCTTGGTGGGTTGCACAGAGTTTCTCTATACGTAGCCTTATAGTTGACAGCCCAACACCATGTTCAAGATGTAGCAGTCTGTTCTTTAGTTTAGATTTTCATGGTAGAAAATGCTGATTCACGAAAGTATGACGTTGAGAACGGCAGTTCTAAATTTCTCTATAGTTTATTCGGCATCTCGACTGATTTGACAAAACATTTCCGCATATAAGACACCCGAGATTTTGTTTATATTCATTTCCACGCCACGTAAAATTATATTGCAAGTATTCATCACTATATTTACGAAATGTAGTACATTTTTGTGAACCCTGAAGGGAATTTTCGCTCACATTATTTCAATTAGCACTGTTGTAATCTAACCCAGAACTTTATTTAGATTGTCTTTCTCGAATTAAAAATTTGTCCATGATAAAATCTAAATAAAGCACTTTTGATAAAAAAAAATAGTCGCACTATCACCCGCTCACATTTATATACCGAAACTGACCAATACGTTCTGACGATTCTAAACTCTGTTTCTTACTAAGTGGAAGGAGTAAACGAATTATTAAGCATTGTTTCAGGTGTTCACTTTTATTGGAATTATCGCCAGGCAGAAAAATTAAACTGAGCATTGTTGTAGGTGTTCACATTTCATTGGTAAAGTCTATCTCAAAATAAAATGTACGTACCATATCAAAGACTTCGTTGTAAAGAGACTTTCTGTATGGCATAAAATTTATTTTTCAATTCCAAAATTTCGCGACACACTCCATGGGGCTGCGCGATACACCATTGTATCGCGACACACCGGTTGGGAACCCCTGCCGTAGACGAAGGGCCAAATTGACACGTCCCAGGAGGAACAAGACATAGGACAAACTACCAGTTCCGTGGAATCGAACCATGGACCGCTTGGTTGGAAGGCGGGTACTCCATCCACAGAACCAAAGCGATAGACCTTTTTTTTATTCACGCAGTTAAATTCTTGGGTAACAGAGGTAGCAGTTTTTAATAGAAAGTAAACGTAAGTTGCACGATAGCTTGAGACGTTCTATGTGACCCCAAAATCACCAGAATTGACATTATTCGTATTTGATACATTTGTTAATCCGCATTACTTTCATCTTCAAACAATTAATTAATTCAGTGTTCTGCCCAAGAGCAGGTCTTTCACTGCAAACCCAGCTTTCTCCAATCTTTCCTATTCTCTGCCTTCCTCTTAGTCTCCTCATATGATCTATATATCTTAATATCGCCTATTATCTGATATCTTCTGTCCCGAACTCTTCTCCCGTTCACCACTCCTTCCAGTGCAACCTTCAGTAGGCAGTTTCTTCTCAGCCAGTGACCCAACCAATTCCTTTTTCTCTTCCTGATCAGTTTCAGCATCATTCTTTCTTTACTCACTCTTTCTAACACAACTTCATTTCTTATTCTGTCTACTTCACACGTCCCATTCTTCTCCATATCCACATTTCAAATGCTTCTATTCGCTTCTCTTCACTTCGTCGTAATATCCATGTTTCTGCTCCATACAATGCCACCCTCCATACAAAGCACTTCACTAGTCTCTTCCATAGTTCTTTTTCCAGAGGTCCGCAGAAGATCATTTTTCTCTGAAAAGCTTCCTTTGCCATTGCTATCCTCCTCTTAACTTCCTGGCAGGAGCTCATGTATTAAACGGTATAATTTCGTAATTCACCGTCGCATTACAAGAAATGAATGTCACGAAGTTGGCGCATACTTTCTCTTTATAGATATGTTTTACTCGTTTCGTAATAATTAAGTTCTCTCATCATACTGCGAATAGGATATTTAATGTGTTTATTATCTTGAATTGTTATTAAAACATCAAATCAAATAATTTAACATGTACTGAAATAAGAAGAATCTTTGTTTTCAGGATTGCAAACGGAAGACATTCGTTATAATCCCAAAGGTGAGAAGTTCAATTGAATTTATACGTTATAATGTTATATATTAGGTTGTTCAAATGAAAATCGATCATCGCTAATATTCCTATAAATAAATTATTAAACTTACTGCTTAGTACTCATCACGGTTGTAACACACTTCACACTGGGGTCTTCATAAAATCACTGTAGCAGGTGAACCTATGTTTAACAGCGTTTTGCACTGCTCCGTCCGATAGAAATGTGGCTCTCTTTAGGTTCCCCTCTCCCTCCCCCAAAATGAACATCGCATGGAAATAAGTCTGGTCTGCAAGTGGGGTGTGGTACTGTTTCCCAGAGAAGCCGTTGCAACTCGTCCCTTGTTGATCTGGCAGAGTGAACTCGAGCATTGTCATAGAGTAAAATATTTTTTCTTGTTAAAAGGCTTGGGCGTTTTTCTTTATGTTTTGTCTAAGATGCCTGAAAGTGTCTGTATAACTCTGGGCGTTGAGCATTTGTCTACGCTCCAGAAATTCCACTTGCAGTGGACCTCGATAATGAACATGACATTCCCTGCATTTCCTTGCAACTTCAGCTTTTAGGGAAAAGAGATTGGGTTTGTTTTCATTCCATGCTACACCGACGGGAGTGTGGCTAAAATGATGGCACCAGGCGTTACATATCACTCGTAACAGATTGCTCAGCCTTATAAGCTTTGACGGCAACAACTTTTATCAATTTCACTATGCTGCCATCTAGCTACTGCATAAGAAGTCACGTTATAACTCTCATTTGAATTGCTTGGAGCAACTTACTGGCATCTAACGGTCGTTCCCAATCGACGATGGCGATCCTGGCGGTGGTTTTCTTCTACATGCTACCGTTTTTAACCTGGAGACGGCCAGTCTGTTATATATATATATATATATATATATATATATATATATATATATGTGTGATCAGGGATGTTACAGAATGATACAAGAATAGATCACCTTCCTCCTGATATCATCAGAGTTTATTTCGGCATATTCTGTTCAGCAGGATATGGCACGCACTTCGTTGAAACTTCGCGATGTGCAAGTGTTTGTGGAGAGTTTCGCTCATGTGCCAATATACCATGGTGTGTAAGAATTCTTTTGAGATTTAATCAGTCAGAGCCAACTGTATCAACTGCAATCTTGTTGCACCTGATGTGGATTTGTTTAAAATCTTGTTGTCAGATTTTAGATATTTTCATTGGTTCCTTAGAAATACAGCTGGCCGTGATATTGCGTGATGGTCGTGCTAGCAAGTACTTACTTACCGGCTTTTAAGGAACCCGGAGGTTCATTGCCGCCCTCATATAAGCCCGCCATTGGTCCCTATCCTGAGCAAGATTAATCCAGTCTCTATCATCATATCGCACCTCCCTCAAATCCATTTTAATATTATCCTCCCATCTACGCCTGGGCCTCCCCAAAGGTCTTTTTCCCTCCGGTCTCCCAACTAACACACTATATGCATTTCTGAATTCGCCCATACGTGCTACATGCCCTGCCCATCTCAAACCTCTGATTCTCCTGTAACTTCATCCCTCTTAGCCCCAATTATTTTCGTGCTAGCAAGTGCAAGTATTAAATATGTTAATTTATATTATATTCTGTTAACTGGGGGAAGCGGGAGAAATACGTCTCTATTTTAATATGTTAAAAATAATTTATTAATATGCCTGCCGATATTCGCGAAATAGTTTCTCTTGTTTTCGGATAATCCACTCGCCTACGGCTTCGCGAATTATCGACAAGATGAGAAATTATGTGATAATTACCTATGATAACTCCCTGACATATTCAGTAATAAACTGAGTTCTCTTATTGTTATTCTCCTATTAACTCTGATAAGAGTACCAACATGTTGAAAAAAGCCGGTTCGGATGGCTCAAGCGGTAGGGGCACGGCATGTCCCTATCGCCTGGTCCGAAGGGTTGTGGGTTCGAGTCCCGCCTTGGGTATGGGTGTTGTGTTTGTATTAGTAAATGAAAAACGAAAACAGAAAACAAAAGAGAAAACTTTGGTAAATGGCCTCTGGCCGGTCTAAATTAAAAAAAAATAAAAAATAAAAAATGGAATCTGGCGTGATAGTCTTGAGCACTTGCTCTGGTGGTGGATTGTTCTGTAGAGATGTTGGGCCGCAACGAAGCCGCGCACACCAATCCTTACAGCTGATTTCACTAGACATGTACTGCAAGCATTCTGCGATGGATTTCAGCAGGTGTACGCCCTTCGCAATCAGAAAACAAATTAAAGCGCATGCTGTTGACTTTTGGACGCTTCCATCTTGCACCATTCACTTTTCTATTATTACTATTTATTCAGAGCAATGATGACAGGCACAGCAACCATAGCAATGGAAAGTCTACAAACGTTGCCAATAAAATACGGTATATCTAAAGCGAACTTCCTCCAGTACTCACTTCTGTTGCACATAGTAAGTCTCGGCCGACTTTAATTTGAACTTGCCATATATATATATATATATATATATATATATATATATATATATATATAGGGGCTTACACATTTTTCTGTACGTATATTGCAATTATTTTCAATGTTATTTTTCAATTTACGAAACTGGACATGTATATAGAGTACATATTGAATTATTTTGGCAAAAGGTTTGCGAGTTGTAAACGGTGGAAATGTAGACTCACAATTGAATAACGAATGTTCCGTACCTATTCACTTGTTTAAATTTTCAGGTTATGCTCTTTATCCATAATTAGCACTCGTCCTCGGTACTCTTTCGGTTACCATTTTGGTCATTGGATCCTGGATTCGAAGCTTGAAGTCCGGCCGAGAGCGATGTATCTTTAAGGGCGATAAAATTTTAGCAATTTTTCATCCGGGAGGGAAGTCCAGATGGAACACTCCTGTCGTAGCTTTATGACATAAAAGAACCCTGTACGTGATACATTGTTCCTAGTAAAATGTTTGTCATTTCTGGTATATTTTGAATCTGAATAACATCTGCTACGGTCGAAAGCATCATTCTCTTCGTCTTTCCTTTCTCCTTATCGTACCATTATTGTCCTTGTCTTTCCATTCTCGTCTTCCCAATGTTCTCCTTCTCTTCCCATTTTTTTGTCTTTCCTTTATTCGCCTTCTTCCCCTTGTTCTGCTTGCATTCCTGTATGTATGTATGTTTGTATGTATGTATTCACACTGCAAATGGATAAATACCCGGTGGCAGTGGTAACTAATTACACTCAATGATGACAATTAGTATTAAATTAATACTAAATAATAACTAATACTAATAATAAATAATAATAACAATAGTATAATAACATTAACAAGGACCATCCTAAATTAAATTAAGCACGATCACTTAAAATAACATTTAAAGTCAATCTAATTTGTATCTTAACTTTAAGTTCGAACTAAAATCCACGAGTATGGTATGTTCATATATGCACAAGTACCTTCCAGCACTACATTTTTTGCGTTGTCCACTCACTGCACTGGAACTACGACACATTTCACTGATACTATCCTGATTGCACTAACACTTCAAAATATTTCACTGTTTATCGTTTATGCTATTGAGGCCATTCTGAAGGAGAGTAGTATCTTTATAACTTTTTATTTCCCTGTATACGATACAATCCACCGCGAATAAGCGAATCCTGGACAAGATGTGAACTGGCGGAATAGAAGGGGCCCCTGTGGGACTCCGGAAGTAATTTCAATTGGGATCGATAATTCCTCCCCTACCCGTACTCTCTGAGTGCGACAAGTTAAAAACTCCTTGATCCACTGGAGTACTCTGAAGTCAATCCCTGTTGATTGTAGTTTAACCAACAATATATCGTGTGGGACTACATCGAATGCGCGTGAAAAGTCAATAATCACTGCATCTACTTGGCTACTGGAATCTGTTCCGTCTTCTAAATCCTGACATACAGTTACTAATTGACTCTCACATAAATAGCCCCCCCCCCCCGAAATCCATGCTGACAGTTATGTAACCAATTTGAGTTATCCCAATTCTACCTTAGATAAGCTGAAATCAAGTGTTCCATCTGTTTGCAAACCACAGAGGTGAGGCTGACCGGTCTGTAATTTTTTTTATCTGAGCGAGACCCTGACTTATAAATTGGAACCACTATTGCATCTTTCCAATCTCGCGGGACAGTACTATTGTTAATTGATATTTCAAATGTACGCACTAGATAGGGAATCATGGCTTCTCCTCCCAATTTCAGTACGTCTCCGGCGATACTATCAGGTCCTACTGATTTATGAGTTTTCAATTTAGAGATCCTTTTCCTTATGTCCCTAGGCTTAATAGAAAACTAACCCGTATTTTCCAAAGAAGCTAAGTTACTGCCCGTGCCTCACTTCCTGAGCTGTTTCTTTGCGGGGCGAGACGCAGAGAGGGAGAGTAGGAGGAGCTGGGTACCGCATGTGCCTACTACTCTACGTTCAACATATCGGCCTTTTCAGGATTCCTTTCGTCAGCTATGGAGCAAGATCAGCCATGGACAAGCGAATGTTTAGGTTATCGCCTCACAAAACAAATTATGTCCTCATCAATTCCTGTAACTAAACACTAATAACAGTGGTAGACTACAGTCTCACTCGAGATTATAGACCTAATCGCGATTACGGTTGTCATGTGTACACATCCGTTAACTCTTTCCTCTATGGCAGTGTTTGTCAAACTTTTTCCACCACGAAACCCCTTTTAATCTAAAGTGTAATTGCGGAATCCTTGTAATATTTTATTAGTTTTTAATAATTAACAGACAAGTGAAAGCTAGTATCTCAATAATTCTGTTCAGTGGGACGAATGTATTTACTTTTTAAGTTTGCAATCTGGTTTTATGGCGGAAAGTTGTAGTCTCATTTCTATTGTACTTCTGCATTTTGTCTTTTCGATATTTTGTTTTAGTGAACACATACGCAGAGAATCCAGTGATGAAAGTGATAAGTATTATGGGTATTTTCCGTTTTAGATGTTCATTAAACATATTATTACGCATATTATTGGAATATTATTATTACGCTTATTCTTGGATTATTATTATCATCATCATCATCATCATCATCATCATCATCATCGGTGGTTTCATGTTATTATTGATTCATATTTTCGTAACATTTATATATTTTTAAGTATAAAATGGCCACCGGAGCAGCCCAGTCGGCTAAGGCGCTTGCCTATCGATCCAGAGTTGCGCTCGATGCGCGGGTTCGATTCCCGCTTGGGCTGATTACCTGGTTGGATTTTTTCCCCCGAGGTCTTTCCCAACTGTAAGGCGAATGTCAGGTAATCTTTGGCGAATCCCCGACTTCATCTCGCCAAATACCATTTCGCTATCATCCCATCGATGCAAAATAACCTATTAGTTGATACAATGTCGTTAAATAACCAAGTAAAAAAAAAGTATAAAATAACATTTAAAATCATATAGGGCTCACGGAACCCCAGAACATACTTTGAGAAATGCTGCTCTATGGTAATTCAGCAGTTGTCCAGACTATACGAAGAGTGGCCTAGTGTGTACATACATTTTAGGAAATCGCCATCAGATATAACAGCGATAGTGGTATCCATGATTAGAATATCCAGTATTATAACCAGTAAAGATTCCTGCAATGGCATAGGATAATGTTTTCAGAACATGTAATATGCTGCCGTGCCGCCACGCTGCATCTCCCGTGACGGTCCGAGCAGACCTAAGAGGCGTGGTTATAAGCACTAGGGAACTCTCGGTTCAGGACGTGAGACACGGGCAGTAGGTATTATTGCCCTCATCCCAAAAACAGTGTATTTCCCTTTTCTGAATGTATTACACTTATTGTCTTTATATTCCCCGATTATCCTTGTTCTTGTATTATCTTCTCTTCCCATTTTATTCTTTTCCCTTGTTATCCTTGTCTTTTCCCCTTTGTTCTCCTTGTCTCTTTCCCTTTGTTATTCTTGTCTTGTCCCCTTTGTTTTCCATGTCTTTCCCTTGTTCTCCTTGTCTTCCCTTTTTCCGTTGTATTCCCTTTGTTCACTTTATTATTCCCTTTCAGCTACTCCTTGCATCCCCTCTCTCTTTATGTTTCTCCTGTTCTTCGTTGTGTTCCCCTGGTTCTCCTTGATTTCTCTTTGTTTTCGCATTGTTCCCCTTGTCTTGTTGTAATTGTATTCCTCTTGTGCTCCTTTTATTCCCCTTATTCTCTTATTTTCGTTATTCACCTTGTATTCCCATGGTTGTTTTCCCCTTATTTTCCTTGTGTTCCTATTCTCTTTGACTTCCCCTTATTTTCCATGTGCTGCCCTTGTTCTCCTAGTGTTCCCCTTGTTTTCCCGTTCCCGACGGGGGGAGGTTGCATTTTTACGCGACTGTCAGTTCCCAATGTACTCCTACCCCTTGTCTATTGAGGAGAAGGCCGTAGTTCTACGTCAAAATATTGTAAGTATAAGTAACCACGACATATCGGAAAACCAGGTTGGTTTCTGGCTACCCGAAGGCCAATATTTCCCCTCCAAGCTTTGTGTAGTCGGGCATAACATTCTTAGCATGCACTGATGTTGCATGTTTGAGTCTGCATCAGATCCATCGTAAGCTTTATTTTTAGTGCATGTCTATGTTTTCCTTTATAATTCCTAAGGTATGCTTAGTATTCAAATTTTGTCGCTCGCACTGCATTATTTTCTGCCGCTGCTTTAATAGAGGAAATATGATCACCATTATTCTTGATATAAGATCTGATCTATCTGCTTTTAGCAACCTCATCATTAATACGGAAGAATGTTAAATTAATTTCAGCCAGTGTGAGAGATGAAGTATGTAACTTTTTTGCTTTCAGTATCTTGTAAGTATTCGGATTTCAACGTTGAAATTCTCTTGAAAGTAAGCAAAGATATTGATCGGAAATGAATGCTGAGCAGACGAACTGTATGATCGTACCTCCTTAGAGAGACTGCATGACGGTATTGAAAATATAAAATTAAAATCTTCGAAAATGACATTATCAAATAGTGAATAGGGAAAAAGTATGCGAATACGTTCAGTTCTAACGTTCCTGCCCCTGGATTTTGTGCCTCAGACATAGCATGACTAGATATAAATTCATCGGCTTCTGATTCGATAACCAGTAGGAAATGGATATTTTTCTCGCACTCATCTGTGACAACGGTACGTATACGCGTACTCAGTGCTGTATAGTGACTGTGTCATTTGTAAGCTATGCAACACCTTGCAAATAGATATAATTTCTCCAACGACGTAGGTTCGAATCCTGGTTGGGCTGATTACCTGGTTGAGTTTTTCCGTAACTATAAGGCGAATATCAGGTCAGTCGTTCAGATCCTGTGTCTCCCACTGGAGGAAACGGCCGCAACATAAAATCTCCACTTTCCTCTGTTTTTGAGCAGCAAGTTTAGTTTAGATCTGCCCAGGATTTCCTATGTAGTCTCTCGCATCTCCTCTTCTACACTTTTCCAAGTCTGCCTAGATCTGCCTCTGTGACGAATTCTTTGCTGGTTACATCTGATAACGTCCTTCTCCATTGCGTTCTCCTTCCTCAGGCTATGTCCTATTTAATTCCATTTTCTGCGCTTTATTTCTAGAACTACTAGCTTCTCCCATGTTCTCTGTAGACGGTCTACATTGCTCATGGTTTCCGGCCAATAAATATGGAGAATTCTGCGGAGACACCGATTCACGAAGACTTGTAGACTGCTAGTGATTTTCGTGGTTACTTTCTAGGATTCGTAGTCATACAGGAGGACCACTTTGACGTTTTGCGGAAAATTTTGAGTTTGGTTTTGATTGAAATATCTCGTGCTTTCCATAACGGATATAGCTGAACAAAGGCAGTGTTGGCTTTACTTATGCGACTTTTAACGTCTTCGCTAGCTCGTTCATTCTTCTTTGATATGACGCTACCTAAATACTGAACTCTGTCATTTATTTATTTTAGTAGGTTATTTTACGACGCTTTATCAGCATCTTAGGTTATTTAGCGTCTGAATGAGATGGTGATAATGCCGGTGAAATGAGTCCGGGGTCCAACACCGAAAGTTACCCAGCATTTGCTCATATTGGGTTGAGGGAAAATCTCGGAAAAAACCTCAACCAGGTAACATGCCCCGACCGGGAATCGGCCCCGGGCCACCTGGTTTTGTGGCTAGACGCGCTAACCGTTACTCCACAGGTGTGGACAACTCTGTCATAGTTTTAACATCTTCTCCATTTATTTGGAACTTCGGTTCATGTCGATGAAACCGTTTATGCCCTTTGTTTTCTTTCAGTTTAATTTAATTCCTGCCTTGGCACCTTCTATTTGTAAGGGATTTCGCTTGTGCGCGATATCCAAACATTTCTGAGAGAATAATTTCAAGGAAAAATTGTTCCTGGGCCGGGTATCGATCCCGGGACCCTTCGCGTAGTGCGCGAACGCTCTTCCGACTGAGCTACCCCAGGAACTTTACACGACACCGTCACAATTTTTCCTTTGTATCCACACGACTTAAATGAGCTGACAAGATGCCAGAACTCAACTATGAGTGCACACAAATATTTATGTGACTTAATTTGTGGCTTTCTGTTAACGTACCTCCAGTAACGAATGTATTATACAAATATGGATTTCAGGTAGTAGCTCCCTGTAAAGCAGGTTTCAATAATTTCAAGGAAAAATTGTTCCGGGGCCGGGTATCGATCCCGGAACCCTTCGCTTAGCGCGCGAACGCTCTTCCGACAGAGTTACCCTAGGAACTATACACGACGCCAGATTTGTATTTCTGAGAGAGTTTCGCACGCGTCATCGGCAAAGTCTGAATCTTCCAGGCGTTACATCAGTTTCCACTACTGTAGAGTGCGCTATATGCTCCAAAAGATGCATCCTTCATACGAATGTCGGGTAATCCCAAAGCAAATCCTCGGCATCATCTTGCCGAACACCATTCCACTGTCACGACTATCGATGATAGATAACCTGGCAGCTAATACAGTGCCATTAAATATCCAATTAATTATACAAATCTAGCTTTTGAGTAAAGCTCGTTGTGAAGCACACTTGAATAATTTCAAGGGAAGAATTGTTCCGGGGCCGGGTATCGATCCCGAGACCTGTGGCTGAACGCACGAGCGCTCTTACCAACTGAGCTACCCAGGAACTTCACCCGACACCATCTTAACTTTTCCCTTTATGTCCACATAATTCCGGTGGGCTGACAAGACGCCAGAAACCCACATCGAGTGCACACATACTCTGTGTTTCTGGTAACGTACCTGGAGTAACGTATATATTATACAAATCTAGCTTTCAGATAAAGCTCCCTGTGAAGCAGATTTGAATAGTTCCTGGGTAGCTCAATTGATAAGAGCGATGGTGCGTTCAGCCAAAGGTCCCGGGATCGATATCTGGCTCCGGAACAATTTTTCCTTTGAAATTATTCATATCCGATTAATAGTTAGTTCGTCATTCAGCCATATGAAGCCAGTTGTGTAGACCAATTTTCCGATAGAGTCGTTACCCAGGGTGCGCCATAGAAAACTGGTCTACGCTGCATCCTTGATGAGGTGATATGATGGTAAATATTATTTGTTGGGATGCCATTTGCAAACCGCAGGAAACCTCGTGTGTTACCTGGATCACGGGCTTGTCCAACACAAGTTATAAATCGGAGGTACACTGGGGATCGAACGCGTGTCCACAGGACTATAAGTCCAGCGCCCTAACCACTGGACTATCGTGACGGTTCCGATTAAAATATTGCCTTCATTTTTCCAGAATTGTAGATGTTGTATTCCTTCCTTAAATTTCCGCACAATAATTAAGTTTAGGAGAGGGATTTCTAATTTCGTCTAACTTCTCTTCTATTATTTAGCACCCAGTATCTTCATTTCCGATTTATTGTCTAAAACAGACGCGCCTCTTTTGTTTTATTTAATCCTACGTAGTGGTGGTAGGCGTGGTAGTATAACAACACTTTCAACTATAGAAGTTACTCAGCGTCGAAAATCATACAGTAGTTGGCGAGAAATTGCCGACAATTGGACGTGGCCCGTAAATATATGACACGCCCTTCGAAATCATTCGCTCTCGCTGGGTTTGACTTCGCGAACTTGGGATATACTCTAGTGTCTGTCAAGATAACCGAGGAAGATTATATTGTCATCCCGTGGAGAATGGCAGTAGGACGTATCAGGGAATTCGCTATGAAATTTTCGTCTTCTGACCAGCGGTTCAGTTTTCACATAATTACAGCAACAGGGTATAAAGATTAGCATTTTTTTATGATTTATGTTCCTCTTATCGTATTATTCATTATTTTAACCTGATTTTGATGGTTAAATATACCTTATAGTTTTCTTTAACTTTTTAAAATGGTGGAAATTGTATCTATTTTTATTAAAGTTATAGTAATTTACCCTAGCAATTGAGATAAAGATCCTCAAAACAGGGGGCAAAGATCCCAAAACAAACCAACTTTATCCATACAAATAAACTTGCAAAATTGCTGGAGGTATGGAATACAAGTAACAAAATACGGATGTCAGCATGGAAATCAACGAAAAACATACTGCATAAACTGGCAGAATTACATGGAACATGCGGAAGAAGTATTTGTAATTAACTTTAATGAATCTCACAAGTAAATCAACATAAAACATGCCGTAGAAACTTGTAAAATTACTTGAAACAAATTATAAGATTGCCAAATTAAATTAACACTTTGGCAGATGCCACAAACGAATTTTCCTCCCACATAACTTGAACAAAATAAAATCTCAGATCTAAATTTCTGCAGTACTCTGTCAATTCATTTTCTTATCTGTCATTAAATGCAGACGCCTGAAGGAGCCAAGCGAAGAAAAGCCGAATCCTTTTTGAAACCTTTTCCTAAGGTAGATTCTTCTACATTTGACATTTTGGCTGATTTACTTTTGATATACCTTCAACGATAAGTTGTCTTACTTGTTCCATCACGTACTCTTATATTAATGGCTTAGAATCCGTTATGTTAGCATTTATAGTAATTGTTCTAGAAGTTGATCTAATATCGAAGTTACAGTACTATTTTATTATAGGAACACATTAAATATTGCAATACGATCCATGGGGCAAAGTTCCGCATTCGAATTTTTGCCCCATGTATAATGCTGATCTTTACCCCACAAGGCAGACTAAAAGAATCAAGCTAGTGCTGCCAATTAGGAAAGAAATTATGAAATTACGTACTATGCATGATGGTCGTTATAGATAGACAGTTAAATAAAGCACAAACAAAGAAATGTAGTTGCTGTTAATATTTTAACGTCTATTGCTACTAACAAGTCCAATATTATATTAGAATCGTGAAAAATTGAAAATATCTCATTATTTCCAGTACATTAGACGGAGAAATATCAAATTTGGTATAAACACAGCTCCTGAGACGACAGAAATTACGCAACCACTTGGGGATTCAGGGAACCAACATATTTAGGATAGGACCTTTATCCCATGTGGATCTTTACCCCTGGTTACTCTCGCATACTGCCCGTGTCTCGCTTCCTGAGCTGTTTCTTTGCGGAGCGGGACGCAGAGAGGGAGGTCCTGCGTACCGCATGTGTAGTTGGTAGCCTACTACCCTATGTTCAACACATCGGCCTTTTCGGCATTGCTTTCGTCAGCTATGGACCAAGATCAGCCATCGACAAGGGAATGTATAGGCTATCCCCCCACAAATTATGTTCTTCTCATCAATTCCTGTAACTAAATACTAATACTGTTCTCCAACCAGGAGAAAGAAATTTGCTTACTATTGCGTCATCTATTGGAGTGAAGTAGATAGATAATATTACCGTTATAACGTCAGTTTAAAAAAAACATGCGCTCTCCTGCATATGTTATTTCCTGTGTGGAGGGATTAAAAGACCAGCAGATTAACCGTGATCTAATTTTGTAACTAGGATAGTATAAGTATGTGTGTATCAATGTTATCGTTTGTGCTTTGAGAGTTAGCCAATGGAGATGGGTGTACCCACGTATGTGACCTTATGACATCAACATTCATTGACAGCATTACCCCGTTACGTCTCATTCCCCTGAGACTTTCTCCTGGTTGGAGTACAGTACCAATGGTGGACTACAGTCTCTACTCGAAATTATCGACCTAATCGCTATCACGGTTGTCGTGTGTACATACCCGTAAACTCTTTCCTCTATGGCAGTGTTTCTCAAACTTTTTTCCACCGGGAAACCCCTTGTAATCTAAAGTGTAACTGCGGAACCCTTGTAATATTGTATTAGTATTTAATAATTAACAGACAAGTGAAAGCTAATATCTCAATAATTCCGTTAGTGGGACGAATGTGTTTGCTTTCTAAGCCTGAAATCTGGTTTTATGGCGGAAATTGTAGTCTCATTTCTACTTCTGCATTTTATCTGTTTCGGTATTTTGTTTTAGTCAGCACATACGCAGAGAATCCAGTGATTAAAGTGATAAGTATTATTTTCCGTTTTAGATTTTAATAATACCTAATAATAATAATAATAATAATAATAATAATAATAATAATAATAATTACGATTATTATTATTATTATTATTATTATTATCATTATCATTATCATCATTATCGGTGGTTTCATGTTATTATTGATTCATATTTTCGTAACTTTTATGTATTTTTATAGTATCCACTTACTTACTGGCTTTTAAGGAACCCGGAGATTCATTGCCACCCTCACATAAGCCCGCCATTGGTCCCTATCCTGAGCAAGATTAATCCAGTCTCTATAGCATCCACTAAGTATAAAATAAAATATAAAATCATTTAGGGCTCACGGAACCCCGACAGCATACTTTAAGAAACGCTGCTCTATGGTAATAAATATGGCTCGGATTTTTAGATGTAAAAATCGGGAAAATATGACAAAAAGGAAAAATATTTAGTTATGTTTCAATTATTTTATGGGAATATAAACAATAATTTATGCAGTACACACCAGTATAAATTATGCTGTCTCGCCAACTGCTAAAGAATTACAGTACACAATGAGATTCATCCTCAAGTTATCCATCACAAATGACTGACGATTATCGCGAGACATGCCATGTACTGGGAAAAAGAGCGTCCTCGCCATTGAGAAACAACATGCACTCCCTAGAGACATGTTTATGATCGGAAAGGGAAACAGACAGCTGATGTTTATGAAATTATGATTGGGTCCTGAATCAGTGTTACGATAACTTTACAAGGCACTCTTAAATGACATATTAATGTTTATGTGTGTTAGTTACAGTACAAAATTTTTGTAGCGGTGACAGTTCTTATCGCTTGTGGTCAGTGAATAAACTGCAGTTCCACAGATAGGCAATTCTGAGAAACGTTGTCAGCTGTCACTTCTAAGCAACTGCACAGAACATTCGGGTGACGATTAATCTGAAATGGGACTTTCGCCGAAAAATTATTTGATGGCAACTTAATTTTTATGTGTTTTATGTGAATGTTTGAAAATATGTATTTATATAAAAAAAAATTAAAATGTGTTTTTATGTGAAATAAAATTTAAAATATATGCTGAGATGACCTTGTCCGAAACTTAAAATAGAATTACAAGTTTCTGTTACAGTGCAAATAAAATATGTATTTACCTTAGAATCCTAGCCATAGTAATACAATTCAGTAGTTGTCCAGTCTGAACGAAGAGTGGCCTAGTGTGCACATACATTTTTGGAAATCGCCATCAGAGTTAATAGAGTCTCCAATATTATAAACAGTAAAGACCCTTGGAAGGGCATAGAATAATGTTTTCAGAACATGTAATATGCTACCGTGCCGCACGCTGCAGTTACCGTGACGGTCCGAGCAGACCTGAGAGGCGTGGCTGTAAGCATTAGGGAGTTCTCGGCTCAGGAAGTGAGACACGGGGAGATCTAGGCTTTACACTCAGTCAAATGGTCTAAAGTCTGTTAAGTGCTGGATCGTAATAATTCTCACATTTGTCCAGAGAAAATTTTGTATGTTTACGCTGTCGCAGTTACAGAAACATCCAATGTTTCGGAGATACAACATTAGGGAATATAAGGAACCGTGTCACAAATATAGTAACATTCGACATTTCGGAACTATGCAATGAAAAAGATGTGCTTTTTTTCCTGCTCTTCATGTGATAATATTAGGTTACGTCCATTTTTGGCTTTCCCCTTCTAAATTCTCTGTGTTCTTTCAAATTGAACGGCGAAAATCGGAGTGAGACAAGTGGTCAACAGACTTGGAGTTTACATAGATGCTTCCTCTCAGGCCAAATTTCTCTTATAAGGACTATTTTCGCGTATCTTTTAATTGTTTCTTCTCCCATTTTCCCCATTCTTTCATTGATTCATTGATAAAAAAGGCATTGAATAGGGAAGCCATCTCCGGATCCGTTACAAAGAGTTGTTGTACCGGTATTACGAAGGACGTTGTAAAGAGCATAAAAAAATCTAAATCTAAACACATTGATGAAAATCTTAAAGGATTGTAAATCTGAGGAGTAGCCAGTATATAATGTGGTAGAGGAGAGATGAATTGTACAACAGTTTTCAAGTCTTGTGCACTGCGAGTATCAGACCCTCGCGTGAGGCAGGTAGTCTAGATAAGCAACCACCCCTCCACCTACACACAAGTCTTATTGTATTATACTGTACTAATATTTACCCTCCAACCTCCATTCACCCGGAGGCTTCTCCCATCAAATAGCGTGCGTTTATACTTTTTGCTCGGAACTGCATGCCCACTCCTTCCTATGCTTGATTTAATTACGCTGCAAGTAGTAAAGTTAACTACACGGTGTTTTTGGACGGAATGCATTTTGATCGCAAAGTTCTTAATGCGAAATGAAATTGACTACAGTGCCCTTCATGTACTAAAAAGGATTCTTCTTTGATAATTTCTCATACAGGCTTTTTTTCTAAGTTTTTGGAAGGTTTTCTTTTTTTGATCTGATACTAAGAGCATGTGGCGTCGGTCTGATTCCGGGCCTACATAAAACTAGAAGTGTGCTTATCGATATGGAAACCGATATAATACCGTATTTAACGATATGTTCTTCTATAAACATATATTTAAAATAAAATGAAGTTTGAATTCTTTCTCGTTTTTTTCACATAATATTGAGCTAGAAAAACTGAACTATAAAGTTTTATGATTTTACATGGGGTTTAATATTTTTTTGTCGCTTAAAAATTCAATTAAGTAAAATTTAACAAAGGAATTTAACCTTCTTATTAGTTATATGAATGTTTGTTTTAAGAAAATGAGTTTAATAGTTTTTTATTTTATTTTTTTTTTTTTGTGTCGCGAAATTTTGGATTTTAAAAATAAATTTTATGCCATCCAGAAAGTCTCATTATAACGCACTTTTTATTTGCAACGAAGTCTTTGATATGGTACATTTTATTTTGAGACAGACTTTACCAATGAAACTTGAACACCTGCAACAATGCTCAGTTCAGTTTTTCAACCATAAAGCCACGTATAGAGAAACTCTGTGCAACCCACCAAGCGCAGACGTCACATTAATTTAAATAGGCGAGTTTTCAAAAAGATAATCTTTGATCGGACATCTTTTATCGGTTATCCAGCTTAGATAGATTGGGATTTTTTTACACATCTTTGTTTTTTTTTTTTCTAATGTCACTCAAGTTGCTGCTTGTTCTTTTAGAATTTTCGACTGCGTGTTAACACCGACCAATCTACAACACTACATAGAAGTTGTTATCAATCCTTTTTTTCTGGCGGAACGCGCTGGAACGGCGTTCCTGCACCTTTTTGTTGCATTTTTCATCATGGAACCGAAATATGTGTGAATAACTATGTTTTTAATCTAATTTTTCTTTGAATTTCGCTTAGACCTTAAAAGTCTTAGTTGGATGAAAAGGAGGTCAAAAAACGGCAAAATTCCCGTGCAGTGAACAGTAGCCTTAAGGCTGGTTCACAATAAACCGGGAACGGAAACGACGAGAACGAGAATGGAAATATTGTTAAAATAAATGTTTTTAAATGTCAGCATTCACAATTAACTATTGTGAATGCTCACATTTAAGTACATTTATTTAAACGTCATTACCGTTCTCGTTCCCGTTGTCGTTTCCGTTCCCGGTTTATTGTGAATCAGCCTTAATCATCTCCCCGTCCGCTATAAAATATTCTACACAGAGTTACACCACCTTTTTCTCCAGAAGAAATGTACTAGTTATTATTATTATTATTATTATTATTATTATTAATAATAAAATCAAATAAGTGTGTCACGATATCGCGGGCGTTCAGTAAAGTGTATCGTCCGTCAAAAAAGGTGAGGAACCACTGGATTAGTAGTTGGGCCGATAGATAAAATATGGAAAGAAGTGGCATTTAAAGTACCATAAAACACTGCTTGCTCATGTTAAAAATGCAGCACAACAAAATAGAGAATATTTATAATTTACTGTATATATCCATTATATGCATTTTTAATATTAGTTCGCAGGCCATCGCATAGAATAGCTGTCTGCATGTCGGACTGCGAAACTGTGGACCTGGGTTGAAATCCTGTTTGGGACAAGTTACCTAGTCGAGTTTTTTCTGGGGTTTTCCCCTCAACTCATTAAGAGCAAATGCTGGGCATCTTTCGGCTCTGAACCCTGGATTCATTTCTCTGGAATTATTACTTTCATTTCATTTAGGCAATAGATAACCTTAGCAGTTGATAAAGCATAGTAAAATAAACCAATAAAAATATAAATTCGCATTCATAGTGGCTATTTTAAGTGCCTGTTTGGTTTTTCCCCTGGCTCTTTTTAACGTTTTAAGGGCGTATGTACACCTTTTGGTAGTATAAATTTAGTAAAATTCAAAATTTAATTTCTACATATGCTTAATTTTGTGCTGGAATTTTGTTTAGTGATTAGACAATACTTCTATATTAATAAACAATTTTTAGAATCCAGACAACTTTTTTATTGTTAAGAGTAATTATATTTTTTAATTGAAGAGTGCAATTTGTGCAGGGAAAATTGGATATCGCTGATACCTTGTACAATAAAATTTTGAATGTTTTAAAATTATTTCTTTTCTATTTCATTTTTAATCAGTGTGTTAATAAATCACACCCTTATCAGTTTAATATATAGACATAAATAAGATTTTTTTTTGCGATTTATTTGCCATGGATTATAAATTGTAATTATTGTTACATAAAGAATTATTAATTAAAAAAAAACTTGAAATGATAAAACAATGCTAAAAGCAGGGTTTGGTCTCCAGCATGAAATACAATTGCATGCACAATTACATGATTTTAACTTAAAAATGTACAAGTTTTGAGGAAAACGTTTTTGGAAAACTGAAGTTAAGGGAAATGAGCGACAAACTTATTGAAGATAAGTTCGGTCTATATTTAAATGACAATTGACACAGTCTCACGTTTTACATTATAGCTCGAATAGTATTGATATATTTAAACTTCTTTATTTTCCCCGTACTATTGAGGAAAGTCCAGTCAACAAAAATATTTTTTTTTTTCCGAAGGTGTATGTGTCCCCTTGAGTGCCTACATCTCCGAGCTCAAGATAGCCTATAACTGTATTCAAAATGTATTGTTTCTACCAGCCAGTCCAACAGACCCGCATTTGATTCTCAGTGGAGAAGAAGAAATGTATCGCCCTCACCGGAAATTGTCGCGTGCTTCTTGTCTTCTGTTTATTCTGTATTGTCTAAAGCTTCATACCGATCACGTGACAGAATGTCTACTATTGAATTCGTACGTTTATTAATAATTTTCAACTACAAGTTGAAGTGAGACAAAGGGTCCATTACTAGAACATGAATAGTGATGAGGAATATGATGATGCTGTTCGGAATGGCAACCGAATAATTACACAAGTGTCTAGAAATTAGTTAATTTATTGTTCAGAAGGAATGTAAAATTAGATCGCTGATGTGGATATGTAACTAACTAAAAACATTTGTGAATGCTTTATATCTCTTTGTAGCTTGTAGGTCCCGTTGGTTTAGCAGATGACTGCTGTCCTAGAGCAGCAGGTTTATTTTGCTTTCGTCAGTATCTGTGAACAGTTCCATCCACAGCAAAAAGTAAAGTAAGGGAAGTTGAAAATTGAATACAAATTGACAGCAGAGAAGGATGGAAGTGAGAACATCTGCATGTATTTTATTCAGCACACTGCATGCGAGCTCTACAAAATGCGTAGTCATTTCAATTGAAACTAGTAGACGTTTGTACAGGGTGTTTAAGTAGAAATGTATAATACTTCAGGAAAGTGTTTAGAATAAATACATCGACTTAATCTGTATGCCGATATCCAAAGGTGAATAGGAGACAAATTGGGTCATCTTGCTTTACTTTGTTGTGATAACTTACCAAAATTGAACCATACATAACCGAGTTGGAGTTACATTTCATCATACGTTTGACACGAGAACGGCCACAAAGATCACCAGACCTCATTTCGCTCGAATTTTTTGAGGGGTTGGCTGAGGATGTAATTGATGAAATAAGGGTGTGTTGGTAGAGAAGAACTGTTACGGCTAATATTTGCTGCCCCAGACCACTTAGTTGTTCCTAGTGATCCTATGTTTACATTCCTAGCATAGGCACCGAGATTCACGGTTTCAAACCTGGCCGAGGATTTTATAGAGCGATAGAATTTTTAGCTTGGCTTCCTTCGGGAAGGAAGTAGATTTTGGATTTCGTGTTGAATTTTTACGGTATACTTTATCCCTGATTAAAGGCTCCACGACAATAATTCTCAGTTTATTTCCTATGCTGAATCTATGCAGTTGAAAATGTCGTTGAAGTAAACTCCTACTACATAATTGAATATGGCATTGTTAGCAGAAGAGGAGACGATACTAAGGCATATGCTACTCTAGCTAAATGACAGCTGTAAGCAATATGGGATGAAGATAAATGCAAACAAGACTAAGATCATGCTTCTAGGAAGAAAAATAAAGCAGGTAAACTTGCGAATTCTAAATGAGGCAGTAGACCAAGTGGTCAGCTTCAAATGCTTGGGATGTACTATAAGCAGTAACATGAGCTGCAGCCAGGAAGTCAAAAGGAGGATGACAATGGCAAAGGAAGCTTTCAATACAGAAAGGAGCATCTTCTGCGGACCTCTAGAAATAAAGCTAAGGAAGAGACTAGTGAAGTGCTTTGTGTGGAGTGTGACATTGTATGGGCAGAAACATGGACATTACGACGAAGCGAATAGAAGCATTTGAAATGTGGATATGGAGAAGAATGGAGCGTGTGAAATGGACAGACAGAATAAGAAACGAAGCTGTGTTGGAAAGAGTGGGTGAAGAAAGAATGATGCTGAAACTGATCAGAAAGAGGAAAAGGAATTGTTTAGGTCACTGGCTGAGGAGAAACTTCCTACTGAAGGATGCACTGGAAGGAATGGCGAACGGGAGAAGAGTTCGCGGCAGAAAAAGATATCAAATGATAGATGACATTAAGATAAATGGATCATATGCGGAGACTAAGAGGAAAATAGGAAAGATTGGAGAATGCTAGGTTTGCAGTGAAAGACCTGCCCTTGGAGGGTAGCTGCGAATATATTGAATAAGTAGTCGCGGACAGCAGATAAGTGCTGGTCTTCCAGCTTGGGAGTTGGGCGAAGGGCTAACAACTCATCACCGTAAAAAACAGTTTTTTTTACGAAAAACCTCAAAATAAGCCTCGTCATTTTTGTGTTACTTGTTTTTAATGCAGAAGAGCCGCAGAAGTTTAGAAATCGAAGTGCAATGAACCTGAAATACTAGAAAACCACTTGTTTATATAGTGTATTTATTGTATCTTTCCACGCTCATAGATGTAGAGCGGAAGCAGTATTGCACAGCGCAGCTGCACGCATGTGAACGTGGAAAGTTAAAATGTATGCACTATATTAATTATTGTTAAAAGAATATACCTTGTTTGATGGGCTGTCTGAATCAGCATACGACATGACCGTGAACGAAGGAAAGCAAGCAGAAAGGGCATCTAATTACGTCCATTTGTTTGAATCCCAGTAGTATATTTGTGAATTTGCAAATCCCATAGAGATCTCTAACAGCGGTCGATGGCAATTTGTTTAATACTTCATATGAAATAACAGTTTCATAATTAACTGCGTGAATATATAGTGGAAGTACGTGCAGTGTATATCAGCGGTTTATTTATTTTTACTGAACTTCATGTACAGTATAAATTCAATTCGATGAAAATTTAACGTTTCACGACACACACAACAAATTATTAAACAGTTCGAGAACCCCCTTGCCAATTACCCTGTAAATTATTTTGTTTTGGAAGTGTGGCTCATAATGGGTTTCATGCATAATTACAATTTTAAATAGAAAAAAAGTGTAATTACTGCTACATTATTACCCCGATTCTATTTACGTCATCCAGGTTTGAACTTTGACATAATTCTAGCTAGTTGTCATGCGGCTCACTGAATGGAAATGGCGAATCAATATGTGCGTTATTTTTTAAAAGACGAAACAGTAACGATATGTTCCTTCTTTATGTCTGTGAAAAATATGAGAGATGTCGATAGTAGTTGGCACTGTTGGTACTGTTCCCCTTTGCGGTAAGGGGAGACTCCACTAAAAATCATGAAAATTTTTTAGAATATTTTAGACTATTTCAATTGTTTAGAAAATGGATTTAGTTCAATTCTGATTACGAATATGTTTAATTTTTTAATTAAGGAAGAAGAGCTGTCAAAATTATTTTTTCATCAAAGAATTGTTTTTTTTACAAATTTCTGATTACTAATCTAGAAACTTTTTGTTCTAAAGTTGGGTTCCTGAAGTTACTAGATGAATATAGCAGATGATAATTTTTATAAGTATGTGTTACATAAATATTATTTATTTTACTTTCAAATCCATTATTCTGTAAGTTTATTTTTCTCGAATAAACACCGACTTTTTTTATGCCAAATATTAATCAGTCTGGGTGAAATTTGTTCTGCAAGTATTTGAGTCGCTGCATGTTTCTATGCATTTATTTTTAAGAAATGCAGGTCGTTTATTTTATTAATTTTTTTCATGAATTATAGAAAAAATATCATTTCCGAAACTCCAAATACATTTTTGAAAGTGAATAAATGAGATATTTTATAAAATTAATGCATAGAAAATTTTATCTGTGTTTTGTGAATGAAACAAAAAAGAAGCTTCAAAATTGAGATCTACTAAAAACTTGCGTTTGAAAATATTTCTAAAAAAAGATAGAAAAAAATGAAAAATCAAAAGCCAACAACATTTAGGAGTTAAAATTTTGATTTTGTTAGTCCTTTACATAGAAAACATGCTCTCCAAATTTTACTAAAAAAAATTATTAGGAAAAGTGTCATTTTGAGTGGAGTGTCCCCTTAAACAATACAACGATATTCATCATAAGCGGCTCAGAAATCTAGTACAATTTTAATTTCATGGCACTCCAGTACCGACAACGTCTGTCTCAGCTGACAACATAACAGTTACAAAATCACACCATTTGTAGTATTTGTCAGTATCGAAATTCGAAACGAAGTTAGCAAAAGAAAAGTCAACCTGCAAAATAGAAAATCACCATAATCCAGTAGCATATTATGTAATAATGGGAGAAAATGGTTAGGTTTCACCCTTTGGGTATGAAGTAAGCTGACCCCAGACTATATTCAGGGCCACAGAACCATAGCTATGTGGGTATGTATGTACAAAGGCGACATTAATAGTGAAATGATAAAATGACAAATTTACAGGAAACCAAAGCACTTGGAAAGAAGCCTGCCACACAGCCACTTTTTTTTAAAATAAATTTTACAGGACTTTCTCGGGTTTGTTAATACTGTTGGACGGTATTTGTAGAAAGGAATTAATATTATCCGAAGTGTAATTCCTGACATGTTTGAAGTGTCAGTCCTTTAACTTATCATTGGTTACTTGGAAATGTCCAGTTTATTATATATTTTGCAAAATTCAGTGTAGTGTGTGTGTGTGTGTGTGTGTGTGTGTGAGTAAGTGTGAGATAGAATGCAAAAGTTTCCACTGTTACTTTCCACACGGCATCACGCGCGCGCATTTGTGACTATACTGTATATTTCTTTGCTTTCTTAATTGATTCACGACTGTCCTGTCATTATCTTTTGTGTTTTTTGGTAGGTAGCTATAATTTGATACATTTTTATAACACTGATGAATTCAAAAAATGTCCCGGAAGATATTTCCTCACAGTAAATTCCCCCCTCCCCCGGAAATAATTACCATGAATTACGATGGAATATTTATTTTTCCCGTACCTATAGAGTGTATAATTTGTAGGGAATAAATGACTCTAGCCGTTCATACACTAAATTTCCAGCAGAATACGACGTGTGCTTTCACGGGTATTCTTTTCCATTTGTTAGTACAGAGTGTGTACGGTCTCAGAAATGAAGGGTTCAGAACCATAGTGGGCCAAGCGCCATTTACTAAAACCGTAGAAAACAAGGGTTAAAATGAAGTTATCACCATAATTCAATGGAAACATATAGCAAGTAATATAAAGTATACACATTCAAACTAAATGATATGTCAATCTTCATTAAGCTATGGTATTCACTTAACTTTAACTCTTGCTTTCTCCGTTTTTAATAAATGGCGCTTGGCCCACTATGACTCTGAACCCTTCAAATAATTGATGACGCACAGATATTTTCGAAGTCCCAGAAAGAAGACATTGCGCATGTTCAGAGGACGAGCGACCAGGTTCACAAGCGATCCACTAGTTCAGGTGATAACATTCGTTCTGTTTCAGTGTACGTCGTCCCTGAGTATAGAACAAATGTCTGGAAAAATAATTTTGCGTAAGAAAGTAGAGCGATAAAAACTTTTTCATCACCAATAGTCGCGCCATCAATTGTTTCTAAGACTGTACGTGGAATTGTGCCTTGGAAAAGTCTTTGGGAGTAATGCGTTGAATAACTTCGGCCATCTGACATACAGCATGAAACATCCTACTGTTTTAATTGGAACTCAGTATATCAGAGATATGTATCATATTTTCATAGTAAAATAGTATTATGTTACAAGAAAATATTAACTAAAAGAAGATTGAAAGTAAATTTTATTACACAGGACGATCCGTTTGGGGAGACATAAAATAAAGTCGCCATAACATGAGAACTGTTGCTATTTATTTCTCAGTGATCTGTAAATATATTCTAGTAGGATGGGAGTTCTGCCCACATTAGACCTCAACGTGTCACCATTGCGTACGCAATAAAATTAATATCGTGAAGCTTATATCTCCCATGTGTGATGTAACATCCCAGGTGATAGTTTTTCCGAAAGCTGAGACAACCTTGCTTTGAGAAAATCAATATCCTTTGGTCGTTGTGCATAGACATTTTTCACAAAGTCTCAAAGAAAGAATTCTGTGGCGTCAGATGTGGGAAATTCTGACGCCGTGAAGTTGGCCAATACGACCTTACAAATTGATGTTGAATGTTTTTCACGCACTTGTGATGTGCCATCCTTGTGAAACACTATTCGGATGTCGTTTTACTGTTTCAGCTGTGGTATGAAAAGCAAATGTGATGCGTTTCTAGAGAATATATCGCGTAATGTCTGAACTCACGGTAAAGTTTTAGGATCTTTGACAAGTTGAGTGTGGTATAACTGTCTGTGTGTACAATTGTCTGAGACTCTTCTTGGGATCTGCTGTCATAGCAGCGCTAATAGCAGCTTCGGTTTCTATAACACGCCTATGGCCACCAGTGTATGGCATGTTAACAGATTCACTTTCTTCAGACGTGCGATACCATAACCGTATGGAATTATAATTCGGAGCTCTCCTAAGATATATATTCATGGTTTAAACGACGTTGAACTGACATAAGGGCCTGCACTTTGAAATTTTGCACTGATCTGTAAACATTTTGCTAGTTGCAGCAAACGTCATTTTTATTGAATTGTTGTTACAGTCTGACCTTTTTTGTTCGCAAAAACAGTTTTTAACGATATATTACATCTAAAATAACTTTTTTTTTATATCACTTTTGATGTAATTTTTATAACGATTTTGTCTTCTCAAACGGATGAGATTGTATATTGTACAGTATATTTACTGTATATTGATTTCTGCATCGAAAATAGAAACCATAGACGTAATTCGACAAGTTAATAAAAATGTTCTAATGAAGCACGCTGAGCTGTATCCTACGGTGCGAGTGGGAGCAGGTCCGTGTAGGTCTGCTCTGAAGGCACACGTAAAACCCATCCAATAAAAAGCAATACGAAGTAGTTTTGAGGTTATGCTCCACGTTTCCCTGTTGAATGTAATGCCCTGTAGTATGCAACAGTGCTTCCATTGCTTCGGGGCTCATTTCGAACCTTTCATTGTACTCACATGAGTACTGTATAATGTTATGAACAGGGAAAGGATTTATATGTAAATACATATTTACTTATAAAGCTAATATAATTTATATTTTGCATTATCTTTATGTTTCACAATGTGTAGGGTTGAAAAATCCTACTTTTATTTTCCATATTTTTCCATATTTTAGAGTTTAGTACATATTTTCGTTAATTTCCATATATTTTCCATATTTCATATAAAACAGTCCATATTATATTAGGTTTAACAATAAAACAAAACAAAATTCCATTAACTTTTAAAAATACATTTCAACAATAGAGATTTAAACACATGTTCAGTAATCCCTTTAACATCAGAGTTATTTGAAAATTAGCAGTCCTATCAACAATGGGAAAGTAAGTTACAAAACTGTATTAATTTAATTTAAAATTTTTAACAGACTTCAGTTGTGCAGCTCAACAGTTAAATGCCAGTCAGAGTACACATAGGTTCAGTTTTGTAAATCATACTATAAAGACGGTAAATATGCCAAAAGTACGTCATTCAGTCAATTTAAAATCAAAACTAACAAGTTACATTTCAGAATTTAAAGAAGATGGTTTATCAACTGACAATAAAATATTATTTTGTAATTTGTGTCAGTGTGCAGTATCATCTACACAAAAGTTCCTGGTGCAACAACACATTACAACTAGTAAACATCAGGCCAACAAACAACTAAATTCCAAGCAGAGACAATTGTTTTTAACACAACCAACAACATCGAATGTAAGAACTGAGTTTAACATCGACCTGTGCCGTTCTCTCATCTCTGCTGATATTCCTCTCTACAAACTAAAGAATAAGGTCTTCAGGGAATTCCTTGAAAAATATACTCAACATACAATCCCGGATGAGTCAACACTTAGGAAGACGTATGCTCCATCCATCTACGATGAGACAATACAGAAGATAAGAGATGAAATTAAAGATAGTTCAATTTGGGTTTCCATTGATGAGACTCCCGACAAAGAAGGTAGACTTGTTGGTAATGTAGTTATCGGTTTGTTAAGTGAACAATATTCTGAACGAATTCTTTTACATTGTGATGTTCTAGAAAAGTGCAATAACAAAACTATAGTTAAACTGTTCAACGAAGCTATGGGTATCCTGTGGCCAAAGGGTATTATGTACGATAATGTGTTATTCTTTATTAGCGATGCTGCCCCTTATATGGTCAAAGCTGGACAAGCATTATCTGTTGTATATCCTAAATTGACTCATTTTACTTGTGTGGCGCATGCATTTCATCGTGTGGCAGAAGTGGTCAGAGACAATTTCCCTAAAGTAGATTTGTTGATTTCATCAGTGAAAAAAGTATTTCTCAAAGCTCCCAGTAGAGTTAACGTGTTGAAAGAAATGTACCCTGAAATTCCATTGCCACCAAAGCCAATTTTAACTAGATGGGGTACATGGCTAGAAGCAGTTGAATATTATGCCGAACATATAGACTCTATTAACAATGTTCTCCTTGCATTGGACTCTGAAGATGCAGTCTCAATTGATACTGCGAAAACAGTTACCTGTGACATAAGTGTGAAGAATGACTTAGCTCACATTCAGCATACATTTTCATGCATCATAAAAACGCTCAAAAGTCTCCAAAATAGGCACCTTTCACTATCTGAAAGTTTTGAAATTATAAATAGTACTGTGGAACAACTGAATCGTGGTAGAGGTAAAGTTGCAGATGCAGTAAGAGCTAAGGTGGACACTGTACTTTCAAAAAACCCTGGATATGAAGAACTACAAAAGGTTGTTGCTGTGATGAGTGGTGAATCAACAGTGAAGATTAACTTGGACTTATCCCCAGCAGACATTGTGAAATTGAATTATGTACCAGTTACTTCTTGTGACGTCGAACGCTCTTTTAGTCAGTATAAATCTATCCTCAGAGACAATAGAAGAAGATTCACTTTTCAGCACTTGAAAGAAATGTTTGTAACCTATTGTTATGGTAACAGACAATAAAAATTGTGTTTTGTTGAAACTACATTGGAAGATAAGGTACGTCCATTATATTTTTTGTTTAGTTTGATTAAAATGTACCAATATTTAACGTACATAGTCATTTTTTTATAATTTTAAGTCCATATTTAATTCCATATTTTGGTAAAAATCCATATTTAATTCCATATTTTGGTAAAAATAACTACATATATATTTACATATTTCATATATTTTTAGTCCATATAAATCCGTTCCCTGGTTATGAATGTAGTGTTAGTTCTTGGCAGAAAGTATTAAGTGTTCCTTGATATAATTCAATTTCTCTGAGATATTTTATGGTTACTGTTAATGAATTTCATTAAACTTGAAATAAATCTAATAAATATGTACTGTATTTATTTCCTTTACGCATACTTTGTTGCACTTTTAAAATTTACACACCTGAAGACAATTGAGAGATGCAACAACAAGATATGTGAAAGAAATGGGTTTTTGGCATTGTTTTCATTAACAAAGAAAAGCCCTGCAAATCTACGTTTTTGAATTAGTATTGTTGATAGTTTATATGTATGAGTTTCATACAGTATGTTATTCGTCAAAATCTCGTTATTGAATTTGTTATTGTGATACATTAACAGTAAAGTACTCCGAATTCTGTTATTGCAGTCATACGATACAACTTGCCTTGTTATTGTAGTCATACGATACAACTTGCCTTGTTATTGCAGTCATACGATACAACTTGCCTTGTTATTGTAGTCATACGATACAACTTGCCTTGTTATTGTAGTCATACGATACAACTTGCCTTGTTATTGCAGTCATACGATACAACTTGCCTTGTTATTGCAGTCATACAGTACAACTTGCCTTGTTATTTAATATCCATGAGAACATTGCAGATTCTTTCTAAGGTTGCTAAATGTAATACGGGTTAAAATATAATACACGAACATAAAATAATTTAAGAGTTGAACTTTATTTTCACAATACAAGTTAACTATACAATACATACATGCTAAAAGAAAATATAACTTGCGTATTTTTTTTTGCATATTCCAATACTTTTAGGTAGTGAGGGAAAAATAATGTGACTTCTCAAAATCAAAATAAATCCAAACAGTGGCATCACATTGTGAGTATTATTACAGTATTGCTTCCAAAACGTTTTCTTCACATTGATTTGATCACTTTACGAAGGAATATCGTATATCATCAGCAGGGAAAGGATTTATATGTAAATACATATTTACTTATAAAGCTAATATAATTTATATTTTGCATTATCTTTATGTTTCACAATGTGTAGGGTTGAAAAATCCTACTTTTATTTTCCATATTTTTCCATATTTTAGAGTTTAGTACATATTTTCGTTAATTTCCATATATTTTCCATATTTCATATAAAACAGTCCATATTATATTAGGTTTAACAATAAAACAAAACAAAATTCCATTAACTTTTAAAAATACATTTCAACAATAGAGATTTAAACACATGTTCAGTAATCCCTTTAACATCAGAGTTATTTGAAAATTAGCAGTCCTATCAACAATGGGAAAGTAAGTTACAAAACTGTATTAATTTAATTTAAAATTTTTAACAGACTTCAGTTGTGCAGCTCAACAGTTAAATGCCAGTCAGAGTACACATAGGTTCAGTTTTGTAAATCATACTATAAAGACGGTAAATATGCCAAAAGTACGTCATTCAGTCAATTTAAAATCAAAACTAACAAGTTACATTTCAGAATTTAAAGAAGATGGTTTATCAACTGACAATAAAATATTATTTTGTAATTTGTGTCAGTGTGCAGTATCATCTACACAAAAGTTCCTGGTGCAACAACACATTACAACTAGTAAACATCAGGCCAACAAACAACTAAATTCCAAGCAGAGACAATTGTTTTTAACACAACCAACAACATCGAATGTAAGATCTGAGTTTAACATCGACCTGTGCCGTTCTCTCATCTCTGCTGATATTCCTCTCTACAAACTAAAGAATAAGGTCTTCAGGGAATTCCTTGAAAAATATACTCAACATACAATCCCGGATGAGTCAACACTTAGGAAGACGTATGCTCCATCCATCTACGATGAGACAATACAGAAGATAAGAGATGAAATTAAAGATAGTTCAATTTGGGTTTCCATTGATGAGACTCCCGACAAAAAAGGTAGACTTGTTGGTAATGTAGTTATCGGTTTGTTAAGTGAACAATATTCTGAACGAATTCTTTTACATTGTGATGTTCTAGAAAAGTGCAATAACAAAACTATAGTTAAACTGTTCAACGAAGCTATGGGTATCCTGTGGCCAAAGGGTATTATGTACGATAATGTGTTATTCTTTATTAGCGATGCTGCCCCTTATATGGTCAAAGCTGGACAAGCATTATCTGTTGTATATCCTAAATTGACTCATTTTACTTGTGTGGCGCATGCATTTCATCGTGTGGCAGAAGTGGTCAGAGACAATTTCCCTAAAGTAGATTTGTTGATTTCATCAGTGAAAAAAGTATTTCTCAAAGCTCCCAGTAGAGTTAACGTGTTGAAAGAAATGTACCCTGAAATTCCATTGCCACCAAAGCCAATTTTAACTAGATGGGGTACATGGCTAGAAGCAGTTGAATATTATGCCGAACATATAGACTCTATTAACAATGTTCTCCTTGCATTGGACTCTGAAGATGCAGTCTCAATTGATACTGCGAAAACAGTTACCTGTGACATAAGTGTGAAGAATGACTTAGCTCACATTCAGCATACATTTTCATGCATCATAAAAACGCTCAAAAGTCTCCAAAATAGGCACCTTTCACTATCTGAAAGTTTTGAAATTATAAATAGTACTGTGGAACAACTGAATCGTGGTAGAGGTAAAGTTGCAGATGCAGTAAGAGCTAAGGTGGACACTGTACTTTCAAAAAACCCTGGATATGAAGAACTACAAAAGGTTGTTGCTGTGATGAGTGGTGAATCAACAGTGAAGATTAACTTGGACTTATCCCCAGCAGACATTGTGAAATTGAATTATGTACCAGTTACTTCTTGTGACGTCGAACGCTCTTTTAGTCAGTATAAATCTATCCTCAGAGACAATAGAAGAAGATTCACTTTTCAGCACTTGAAAGAAATGTTTGTAACCTATTGTTATGGTAACAGACAATAAAAATTGTGTTTTGTTGAAACTACATTGGAAGATAAGGTACGTCCATTATATTTTTTGTTTAGTTTGATTAAAATGTACCAATATTTAACGTACATAGTCATTTTTTTATAATTTTAAGTCCATATTTAATTCCATATTTTGGTAAAAATCCATATTTAATTCCATATTTTGGTAAAAATAACTACATATATATTTACATATTTCATATATTTTTAGTCCATATAAATCCGTTCCCTGATCATCAGTCATTATTCCAGCTCGGAGTCATCACATTCAGAATCTAATGCTTCTGACCTAAGTGTAGCTTCGAAAAGCTTCTGATAGTACTGTTTGCTCCAACGAGCTAGACTTCTAGCTCGTTCTAGCTCGTTGGTCTGCTCCGTTCAGTGACGTCTGAACGTCTGCACCGACACTAGAGCCCTCTACTGTCTACGTAACGAAACTGCGACATAGTCATATTATAAGCTGTGCATAAGCGGATTTAATACTCGCCACGTTTGTGATGGAACAGCAAGATAAGTGCATTTGCTTTGTATTCCTAATGGTGGTGACTATACCGAGATAGGCTATGTGTACATACCTTGTTATTGCAGAGGATTGTAAAAAATGTGCTAGCTTTATCAGCAAAATTTACACATTTGTGAATATTTTTTAAGTTCAACTTTACAAACTGAAACTATGAAACATAGGTTTACAATTTACAAGAATTGCGAACATTGTGAAGCAGGCTCCTGATTTTAATTTAACACTGGATGTCGCAGGTTCTTTGAGACTTTTGAGGATGAACGGTTGTGCGACAAGTACTGTGACTGCTTTGTTATCACCTTTGTCATAACCACTTGGTTTGGAAAACCTTCATGTTCGAGAGTGAACGTTAAATAAATAATTACAGAATACCAAACCATTAAAAAGTCCGTGAAAGATTCTGGTTGACATGGCATGGTACGTACTTGTCTACATGCAAGAATTTTTTTTCACCTCACACAGATTATTAGCATACGTACACGGTAAGAATACCATCAGTATGTTAAACAGTGATTTGCTTGATAGCATTTGTAATTGATGGTTTTCTTAGGCGTGTGTACTCAACCATGTTGTACTGGCTGGATGTGGATAAACTAAAGACATCCAATACAGGAAGTATGCAATCGGGATGGTCTTGCATGGTGACGATTTAAAGCTAGGACTTTCTGCCTTTCTACATACTTTCAAGACAGACGTTTTTCTTGAGATATTTTCGTAAAAATACGGCTTTTGACCACAATGCAGCACAAAACTTTTTGTGTAGTTCAGATAATAAGGAAATGATTTTTTTTTCTTTTACAGATGTTTCTTACTTTCTCATTAACTCACTGTAGTAAGTACTGTGGCGCTGCAAAAAGTAGAATTAGAGATTTTCACAGAAATACACATTTTAATAGTACTACTACTGCTACTGCTGAAACCTTGGGGTAAGCCAGCAACAAGTTGAGAGATAGGTAGCAATATTAACAACAATTAAATTGAACATACAGTATATTATCGCCGCGCTCTCATGGTTAACTTTCGGCAGGTCTTTGAAATGTAATTGTATTATTGTTTTCAATTTCTTGTGTCGCCGCTCCAATCACTTGCCTCAATTTCAATATTGCAACCAATAAGCTACTTCCATTATTAAATGACACCTACTTGTCTAATCCACGTGGACTAAAACCGAGGTTGCAATGTCTTGTGTTGAGGATGAACATTAAGGTATGTGATTAAAAATTATTATTAAGAGTTAAGAATGTCAGCGTACTCGTATATGAAATAATAATAATAATAATAATAATAATAATAATAATAATAGTAATAGTCATTTAACAATATAACAAACTAGTGCTTATTCTTATCGAGTAAGTAGACGTGACAACGTGATGCTTAGAGTGAAATCTACAGAGCAACAATCGGTCGGCAAAATTATGTTTTAAAAGCACACCTCACGTTATTGTATGATGCCGACATGTTAATCATGAGGCCGCGGCGATCATATCTGAATCTAGATATCATGAGAAAAATCACACCTCTTTTTGTTTCCATGTCTGGCTCAATATTTACTACTTTTAGTCTTAAATTAGGTTCAACATCGAGGCGATTTCTATGTTTGTTTTTCAGAAAACAAAGTATTGAAAAGTTTGTTCACAAAGATATGTGCTACAAAATGGAACTAGCCTAGATGTTTCAATGCCTTTTACCGATTTTCTTGTACTCAGAAAATACCTTCACCCAAAACTGATCAAGTGTACATTCTCTGAAAAATATTTTAAATGAGCCGTTACAAGTAACATCAACAAGTTCAGACAAAGTTCTTAATTGTACCACACCATACTCGAGAGGATTTCTTAACCACGAGTTTTCAGAATCTGATGGAGGGAAGTAATCTCTGAAGCTAGTCGCTAAATCGTTCAGATGCTCAACGATGACATGTTGAACTTTTGTGGCAATTCTTCATCAGTGGACTCCAGAAGTGACTCCAATGTTGGGGAGGCGCTGAGACTACCACCTTCAGCTCGGCTTGCCCACAGCCGTATTTTTATAATTGGTACCTCAATCCTGTTTTCAACGTCAAAAATATTCATATCATTACCTTGAAGACTCGTATTGAATGTGTTCAAGTAGGCCTACGCAAAATTATCTGCTAAGTAGGCTTCCATAAACAACCAAGAGACGTTATTCAACTGATAACATGGACATTTAGTATCACTCAGAAATAGTCGTACTTCATCACTTTTGCATGACCCCCAGGGGTCCGCGGACCAATTGGGAAACACTGGTCTAGACCATTAGCCTGTCACATATGGTCCGTATTCGAGTCCTAGTTAAGCCTGAGATTTTTTTTTTTAAATCTGTAGGTAATCACACTAATAGTAAGTAACAATTTTTAGGGATCCAGCATATGATACATTTACCTTCTTTTATACTTTAATTTAGATGAAATCTAAATGTAATATCTATCCTTACTATCAGAATTACTTTACATATCCCCACGTAAGATTAACTACGTGCTGGAAGAGTATGAATAGAAAAGCAGGGAAAGGGGATTTTTTTTTATATAATAACATTCTTAACTTTCAGACCTGCTTCAGAGTCCACTCACCCTCCTATAACATTCAGTACCGAGAGTAAAGACGGCGGAAGTTTGTATATCTCTCGTCATTGTATCCTAGTGCCGAAGCATAGAAGCAGGAGATTATCCTTCCCACTTCACAAATCTCTTACTTACTACGAGGGAGAGTCAAAAAGTAACCTTAATGATTGTTTTATTAATTGAATATGTACAATAAGACTACAAACACTTCATTACTTTTCAACATAGTCCCCACTACGTTCAATGCAAGTGTTCCTGTTATACTATATTGAAGTGTTTGTAGTCTTTTTGTACATATTCAATTAATAAAACAATTATTAAGGTTACTTTTTGACTCTCCCTCGTATATATGTCAATTCTTCTGCACCATCTTCAGCTTTTACTTCGTTTATCCTCAGCTGATAGTTTTCGGCGGTTTTCCGACTTGCCAGTAGACGGACTTTTGTTACGTGGTCATCACGACGCCAGTTATAATTAAGATAAAGTTGACATAGCGCAAACACTAATTCTCAAGTCTGTGTTGGAATCCACAATCATTATTTCTGTGTAGTGTTAAAGCTAGATGAATTCTATTTGTTAGTGTTTCAAATGAAACTGTTTGCTGGAAGGTAAATATACATACATACATACATACATACATACATACATACATACATACATACACACACACACACACACACACACACACACATACACTCGCCGCGTGTTTATGCACACAGATGCAACTTGGGAATTGCACAACAGTTGGAACTCGTTGCAAGTTCGTGACATATTTCCAGAATAATTGTAGTTCCTTTTTTGGTTAACTGCTTTACAATAACAAAGGCACTTTGTAATCATGTTGCTTTATTTAGTACCGAGTATTTAGTCAAACTGTAGAGGCTACTAAGTGGTACGCAGTGTTGCCAGATTTTATACCTACCAAGGAGGGATATCCTTTTTCTGTCATATACAGTACTTGCGTTCTGTCTTAAAGGAAGAGTGATATTAATGTGGGCAGAGTTGACGTTTTCATGGCTGTACAAAAATAATAAAATTATTTCTTTACATGCAGGTGAAATTAATACGAACCTCAAAATTGAAATTTTAATAAAAATAAACATATTGTAGGTACAGGTTTCCAAGTATAAAACAGTATTTATCTGGCTGTAAGTTACATCATGTTTCTCTGGAGTCTTTCTGAAGGGCTTGTGCCAAATTATTAACTTAATGATTTAATAGTAGTTCTGTCTCATAGACTTCCTCAGCTGTTTACTATTAATTGTGAAGCACAAATTCCAAAAGATGCCATCACATGTGACAAACTATTTTAAATTTCGATGCTTATTAATTGGTAACAGTGACATAAAATTCACTGATACCTAAATTCATATTTATTTTGTGACTTAGGATATTTCTGCTCCAAACCCATACGGTATATATTTTCAGAGCTTCCTATATATTTATCACTGGACTTTAGCATTTTCAACAAGCTTTTTTCCATTCTCTGTGTCATGCATTTTCTGATTAACGTCTCTTTTTCTTTTTAAATGTTTAGAAATATCATATTCACCAAATTCACCACTGAATTCGCTGTCAAAAACCTTACACTTACCAAAATATTAGTTTTTTTTTTTTTTTCCAAGTGTACAAACCTCCATTGTTAAAAATCTTAATTTAAATTAAATTTAATTATTTAGGCCTAAAAGAATAGTTACTACGTAACGATAAAATTATACAAGTGATGTTAATTTTCTAAAGGAGGGACTTCTTGCGTCTCGCCTCGAATCGAAGCGGGACTCGGGCTTCTTGTATGAAAATCGGGACATCTGGGTACCCTGGGTACGGTAGAAGGCTAGCAATGAGAAAAACGGAGTATGTATTTACTAAGTGAAGACTTGTTTCATAAATACCTCGTCAGTTACTAATATTAGGTGTAGTAAAGGCTGACCAGACGTCCCCGATTTCCGGGCACAGTCCCCGGGTTTGAGTTGCTGTCTCCGGTGAGCCAATGTCCCCGTTTTGTCCTCAGAAATTAATTTTGCCCCAGAAGTTTTGATTTTGTTTCTATAATATTTTACACGTAAATATTTAAGTATCGTGATGAAACTACTGCAATTCATGCACATTTCTGAACGGTTTTCATTATGAGACAGAAGAACCAGCGAGCACAGTATGAGATATTCTGCACTCTTTGAAAAAAAAATAGCATCTTCATTCGGGTTGCGCAGAAGTATTAGAACTGCCGCAGTGTCCATTTTTAAGTAGTTCAAAAAGTGAGGAATTTTGTGACAAACCAACAAGTGAAAAGTGGTATGATGTTTTTCAACATTTCAAAAAAAAAAAAAATCTCATTCCATTTGAAAACTTTCTCAAAATAATGTCATTAATCATGTGTCTTTCAGTCAGTAATTCATCATTTGAAAGACTTTTCTCCACAATGAACTCAATCTGGACTGATGAAAAGTCGAGAATAAAAATTGAAACAGTTAAAGCTTTGTTACAAGTGAAAAAAAAAAGAACTTTTTTTTCTCATATGAAGAACTTAGTATGAAGCTGTATGGGAATGAATGGATCCTTAAAAAGATATATTCTTCAGACAAGTACTAGTGAAATGTGTATGTTAGAGTTGAATGTGTATTGTATTATGTGAAAGACTTCCATGCATGCGTCAGTGCTGAAATAGAATTCTTAGTGGCTATAATTATATATAGGAATTACGTGTGTGTATGCATTTAATTAAAACAGTTAAGATACTCTACAGATTTAGTGTGCGAAGTTCTATCATTGCATGTAGTGTTACATGTATTTTCTGTAATATTTCAACGGAGAGTGACTAGATAAGTGTTTATGGTTTTTCTTGAAATTGTCGATGTCCCTTGCTGGACCATAAAAAATCTGGCCAACCTACCTTTAGTGTAGGCCTAATACTTTGTGGGAATTTAGCTAATCCTAGTGTCGTTATTCTGCGATGTATTTTGTGCAGCTTGGAAAAAGAAACGTGGTTGCAGTTTTTCTGTAAAAAAAAATGCTTTCCCACGAGACCCTGATGCTCTTTCATATTTTTGTGAGAAATGCATATCTTTCATCTCGATATCCCCCAACACTATATTGGTTTCCAGGTGCAGATATATTTTCGTATATTTTTGGCCTTTTTTTTCTTTTCGTCTGTCTCTAGTATGATGGAACGGTAGTGAAGGGCACCTTCACAGCTTTTGTTAACGTCCGCGCGTTTCACAATTTGTGAGGTTATAAAGGGATCGAGGAAAAGAAAGAGAGTGGTTGGCAACTCCTCTTCTGCAGCAGCTGGAACTTTTGGAGGGTTGTGGCGGCGGCGGTCGAGCGCTGTTTTCTCGGAAGGGAGGGCATTCGAAGGGTCTTGTTTTTCCACCCCGGTCTCTCGGCTCTCCATCCTTAATCTCGCCTGTCAGGTATGCGAAACTTCCGGAGTCAGTGAAGTGGTGGTGGTTGATGTACAAGTTGGCCATCATGTAACAAAGAATGAGAAGAGGAAATGAAGGTCACTTCTGAGATAACAACCCATGCTTTTACAAAGTGATTCCATCTAAGTGGTTCTTCGTTTCCGTCGCTTTTCACCTGGAATTGACCTGTCATCTGAAAGAATGTCTTATGCATTCCAGCTTCACTTCTCTGTTATTAAATTAAGGCTAACAGTGTTTTAAGCACAGTATTTTGTGTATAAATTGTTTTAAGAATTTGTAAGGCTGGGATTACGATCTCAGCGTTCATTTATGTTAGGTTTAGGCCTATGTATATCGCTTTAATACGGAAGTTACATTTTTACCCAGCGTGATAGCTACTTTTTAAAAACTGTAAACTGTATCGTAAGAAGATATTGTATTATAGACACTGAAAATTTGTTACGTGTTCATATATATAATACTTCATATCATAAAATCATCCTGTGTTATGTTTTCTGAATCAGTGGCTCCCACAAAAATGCCATAAGATTTCTCTTTAAATACTGCTTTCAAAATTCGTGTTTAAATATTCCGGTGCAATGCATCAACTGCTCATTGGAGTGTTGCCTTCGTTTCCTTGCATTATAGTTTGACCATCTGCATTCTTCATTGCTCTGTATTATTGACTTTTTAGTTTTGATATTTTAGTGTATGATAAACGAATATAAATTATTGAATTAATATTGTTTTCATGATAATGATTTCATTAAAAATACTACCGAGACAATATTTTGAGTTTGGTGCAAATTTATCTTCAGGTAGTCCTGGGTTCACTCTATGTTATAGCACTTATATTAACATGATTTTTCTGTTAACGTTAGGTAAACAACAGAACTGTTGTGTGGAAATAGATTTCTGCAACTTTCTCCCACACTCATTCTCTATTTTTAACATAAGTTTGTTTCTTTGCGTATGTACAATTGACCAAATGTTATTAGGTTAACGAAGAAACAAGGAAGCGGGTTAAAAGAAGCAGCCTACTTATGGAGCGTTGGTGGAATAGCAAAACCTATTGTAGTTGTTTTATTTCCAATGCCGGGAACTTGCAAAGCCAGAATTCTTCTCTACTCATCTCAGCTTACTTAGTATATATTTTGACGTGAAACATCTATATTCGACCTTCAAAGGAGATATATTGTAATGCTTCGGAAACGTTTACTCTGACGTCACTCGTACCATGAAAACAAGTGTAAGATGCACTTCTTGCTTCGTGGTTTTTCACACGATCGGTCTCGCTCCATTTTCTATTTGACGTGCTTCGCCATATTTCAATAATCACTTAAGAGCCAATTGGCTAATCTCGTAAATTGAGGCAACTCATTCTGCTTGAGGTTTTCCATGACTTTCCAAATTCGCCAAGACAAATGTTGGAATGAAGCCTAAAAAAAAAAAAAAAAAAAAAAAAATGAGCCACAAATCTACATCTTCCTCCCACACAAGTTTCAGTTCTTTTCCAAATTTAAGCCTTCGAAACAGGAACTTCGGTTTTCGAATATTGCCTTCGGTACTTGGAAAAATGTTACTCGAATATCGCTCGCAAGGGCTTGGAACCTCTTGTGAGGACTATTGCAGTCACATTCAATGTGCAGGTTTTTAACATCTTTGGGCGTTCCTGTCTTGGTGCTCTTCTGTCTTACCCTTTTCGTACCTTTTAAATGTTTCTCCTCCCATTTCATCATTGGCATTGAAAAAAAAAAAAACACTGAAAAAGCATGTCTCGCTCCATGTGTGGTAGTTATTAGGTACGTCCATTTTTAACTTTTCACTTCAAAAATTCTCTTTAATAGTTTCATTAATTAGTGTTTTGTTAAAATGTCAGGGTGTACATGTGCTGTTTATAATTGCTACAAAATTACAGCATTACAAATTGCTTCAAATCGTACTTTCGATTTCCGAGGGATCATAAAACGTGAGTCAACAACATTCTTTAGTAGGCCTAATTTCTTCGTCTTTGTGTTGATAGGAAAATACAAATTAGTTTTTTTATTTAGACCTAATAAATGAATAGAAGTTAAAATGTACGGTATTGGAAATTTTAAGGTTTTATCAAATTAAGTTTTATTGTTGTGCAAATGCCTTTACTAATTATTACAAGCATCAGATTACTGTGAATTTTATCTTTGCAGTTGTCAGCAATGCGTATATAAAGCATTATTGTAAATTCATTCTTAATGTCAGAATTGATTTTGTCTCACTAAACCAAAGAAAAAATATATGTAACAATTAATTACGGAAAGTAATATGAAGTATGCAATATTTCTCATAATATGCAGTTTCGATATAAGATAAGAAATGTTGATTAGTGTTTAATGTAAAATTATTAAGTGTTTCATATATTATTCCACATTAGTAACTCACGTTTTAAACAAAAGTCCGAATCCCGCTATGTTAATATTTGTATTTGTGGACGTAATTCCACGCCGCTCCGCTAGATGTCAAGTCCGCGATATTTCGTACTCACGTCTATGCTGCTAGTATACAGCTGTCCGGTATTATTATAGTAAAGTATTTGGTTGCAATGTGTTTGGGAATATATCGTTGGTAGCCGGCATTAAACTATTTGGGGTTAAGTCTGACAAGCATACTGAAGTAGTCGTTATTGGTCTTCTATAGGGTTTTTAGTGATATTTCGGTTATCATCATCATCATCATCATCAATAGCTATCAGGGTTTAGGCCATTTGGCCTGTTCCGTCTCAGGTGAAAAGCTGGTCTCTCATTGCTTCTTCGGGCGTCCACGATCTCTGTATCCAAGGGGTCTGTAATTTAATAATCTCCTGGGTAGTCTTATCATTCGGCATCCGTAGAACATGCTCATGCCAGTTGCTCCGATACTTGTGGATTGTCTCTGTAATGGCTGCGATATTTAGTTCTTGTCGGATGTCTTCATTATATTTATGGTCATAGAGAGTGTAGCCTGCTAGTGGTCTTAGTAATCTCATCTCAGCTGCTTCTATTCTTTTCAGTTGACTAGTTGTTAGAGTCCAAGTTTCTGATCCATATAGCAAAGTTGGAATGGCCATTGTTTTGTAGAATTTCAAAATTATGTCTTGCCGGACCTTCTTAAACAGTGTATTGTTCTTAGCAGCTATTGAAATTTGACAAATTTATTGTCTATATCTCGAGAATGAATATAGGAGAGATTACAGCCAAGATAAGTAAAAGCATTTACTTGCTCTACTCCAAAGTTATTGATAACTATTTTAGTTCTTATAGAATTTTTACCAATAAAGGCCATGGTTTTTGTTTTATATGTAGAAATTTCAAAATTGTACGCTTTTGCTTTTTGATATAGCCTATGAATTGTCATTTGTAAGTTGTCTTCGGTGTTAGCTAATATAATTAAATCATCTGCGTAGAGCAGAGTATTAAGGGGTTTGTTATCGATCATAAAATGTTTGGCCAAATCAATTTGCCAGTCCTCAATAAGTGCATTAATATGTATATTATATAAAGAAGGAGACAGCGGACAACCTTGTTTTACGCCTTGATTTGTTATCCTAGTCGTTAAACTAATCTTGTTATTAATTTTAATCTTTGTGTTTCTGTACATGCTTTGAATGGCATAAATTAAATTTTGAGGTATCTTTCTTTAAAATATTCCAAAGTGTTGATCTGTTTACAGTATCAAATGCTTTTTGGAAATCAATAAATGTTGTGTCTGTTGGAATATTAAACTCTCGATGTTTCTCAATAAGTTCGAATATAAAAGAACATGTTTTTCTTAATTAGCAAAACTTCACTTCTCACATTAGTTTATTAAAACGTGTCGGACTGTAAAGAAAACAACTATCGCAATGTCCATATTTTATATGTTGCACAATATTATAGTATTGTGTAATTTTGGTTATTTAATTTTCCTACCAATTTTTTCTATTCTATTAAAATTATAGCATATATTAACCTGTTGTATCCTATAGGATACTTTGTGAATTTCACGAGCGTCTGCCATTTTTAACGACAATAATATAATCACACAGCAGCGATTGTCTTATTTTCTTTCATAGTAGTAATACCAATCGTATTCCACTACAATTTTCTTAACCGAGACTCTGTAATACGGCGCGTTGAGTTAAACTCTCGGTTAGATTTAACATAATATTTAGATTAAACTGTATATATAATATCGGACCTTAAGTTCCTTCAACAGAACGGTAGAAAAGGGAATAAGAAACGTGGCGAAGAGGCTTGGAAACTTACATAGACGCTTCCTTACAGCTCTAAATTCCCTTGCAAGGACTCGCGATATCCTATTTTTTTAATTGTTTCTCCTCCCATTCCCCCTTCTATCATCATAATAATCTCTCTCTCCTTTATTGAATTATTGAATAAGATATAGGCCTACTCTTTGCCTGCCTTTGATAATATTTATTTAATCTTTAAAATGCATCCTTACCTACTGATCTAAAAATTACCTACTAAGAACTGCAATCTATAGACTTTATAAATCCCCTGTTACTGTACTTTTTAATTTGCATCGGATGATGCGGTAATACAAGACGTCTGTGAACCAGTGACATTCTTTAAAATCGTTTATATCCATTCTTTCCTACCAGGGACTCCACTTTCGTCATGATGACATCTCGTACCTTGAATAAGCAGAGAGTAATGTTAGGCTGTGGCACCTGAATTCAAGAATAACAGTGGAAAAGTGGTATATTGTGCCAAAGACTTTTCTTTTGTGGAAGTTTAATTTAGTATTTGTCTCCAATTCATCACTCTTGGTCGAATTCGAACCAGGAACAGAAGTAATGTTTATTTTTGACTAAGTCTAAAACATTTTTGTGCAGTGATTGTAAATAGATAGAAATAAAAATAATATCAAAGTAACTTAATACATAACTGTAAAGAAATGTTAACAGTAACAACTGTCCTTTTAAAGAACCCTGGTTTACAATAAAAGTCTAGATCCTTCGTAACAAATGCTTTTAAGATAACGAAACACATGGAAGGAGTTTTCCTTGGGAATGAAGGTAATAAGCACCTTGGACTGACATCCCTACTGCTACTAATATCGATTTATGCGAAGGTGGGGGCTGTAAATTCCTACTGCCATATGAGTCTCCATGGCCTGCAATAGGGTTATCTTTGCTTATTATATGGGAAAAATAAAATCCAGTGATATTACAGACATGCATATACGTTGGGATAAACAAATTGATTTTATGTGTACAAGTATAAGAAGACAATTTTTAATTCATAATACCTCGAAATTTTATCACCAAGGAGGCATTGAGAATACAATCATTAATACAATTGGAGTGGAGTAGCATCATCTGTGCTTAATCCATTAATTTTATTACACAGAAGATTAATAAAAATTTGTCTAACCAAAAATATGGATTACCCAACAAATTTAATTTATACAGATTTTAAAGTATTAACTATTGAAGAAATTTATAAATATAGTTTACTAACTTACTACCACAGAAATCAAATAAAACATATATCTAATCGACATGAATATCGTACTCGAAGACGAAAGTCTACTTTCCCATTAATTGAGCCTAAATGTCATACAAGTGCAGCTCTTAAACATGGTGCTAGTTTCGGCAAGACTTTATAATAAAATTACAAACCATTTCTAAATTTGAAATATTTTAAAATTGAAGCTTTTAAAAAATAAATTTATAAAATAATTCATGATATATAATATTAACAAATGTGTGTGTTTTTTTACCTTTTATTCCTGTCGGACTATATTCTGTTTTTATTGAATATCACTGGCTTCTGTCTGATTGTCAATTTATATTAGATGTGTTTTTTTTTTTTTTTGCTCTTGTGTGTTATTTATTGGTTTGAATTAAGTTACTTACTGTATTTAGTAAACTGTCCTTGTAAATTTTATGTTATATTATTGGCTAAGACCACACCGTATACGAGCTTGGATCTTACAGTAGTGGCTAGAAACATTTTTGTTTTATAATTTTAATTTGTACTCACTAGCTAGCTAGTTAAATAAGTTAAAATAAATTAAATGCTGCATTACAAAAAAGTTCATCATTTCACATCAGTATGGGTTCTGGATTGGCATAGAGAACGCGTTCAAAATTACCGGCAGAATCGAGCAAAATTGAAGGATTATGATAATACACAGTCTAGTATATACAGTCACGAAGCTTGAGTTGTGAGGGTGCTAGGAACAATAGACTGTGCCGGTACTATTTTCCATAGTCTGTGATGAGGCGATATTAGCGATCGTAGTGGTTAGCAACTATCTATTTATGCATATTTACTACGTATTGAGCTTCGTGACTGTATATACTAGACTGTGATAATACTGTACGATAAAGTTAAAGGCGAAATACTCATGCATGTCAGATTGTCTCGGCCTTAATGATTTTATGACGAATAACAGTTGTAACCAGTTGGTATGTTGAATAACATTATGAGCGCAAGTTTTGTTGTGAAGTTTTAAGCCGTCTTGTCGGCAGTTTTCATGAAAATGATGTCGAGGGGTTTAATCCAGGATCTCGGTTGGGGCGTGAGAAGAAGGGTTTCTCGGACGCGATCACTTTCACCTCGTCGGTGAACTGATGGGGTGATTATTGGGTGTTACGATACAGCAAGGAGGGTTGTACGATGATGTGCGCGTGACTTTCGGGCTGCTGCCCTGTTATTTGCCACCGAAGGCAGAAGCACAGAAACAACATTCGTAAGGATAGAAAACCAGAATCCGTGCATACATAGTTTGCGCTATAACATCGACGTCGGTATGACTTCATAGATATCACTAGACTTCGGATTTTAGGTAAAAACCTATAAGATAAGTTCATAAAAACTTGCAAGTACACGTTTTATATGAAACTATGCCTAAAATTGATATTTTAATATTTTGACGATAAAGCCTATTTTGACTATTAAGTATGTTTTATCTCTAATAGGTCAAAACACCCATTCTTATTCCAAAAAATTATATTTTAAATTCCAAAATGTATTTTTCAGTGCGCGTTACTCGTGTCACAGAGCATATCAGGTTACAATATCCAAATGTAAATAAATTGATTTCTACTGTAAAAAAAGTTTTCGTCAAAGCGCCAACAAGGGTTCAGTTTTCCTTGAGAAATTGCCCAATGTCTCTCTGCCACCAGAACCTGTCCTAACCTGTTGGGGAACACGGTTGAAAGCTCCAGAATACTACAGCGATCACATTAGTGAAGTGAAAGATGTTGTTTGAAGTCTAGAAGACGAGTCTGCAAGCATTGTTTCTTCAAAGGAAGTGATGGAAGATTCTGGTATTCAGAGGGACCTAGCATTTTTAAAGTCACACTTCACTTTTCTAGTGCACGTTATTGGATCATTGGAAGCTGCAGGAAAACCACTGTATAAATAAATGGAAATATTTCATGATATGCAAGAAAGGATCAAAAGTGTTCCTGGTTCTGCTGGAAATAAAGTACAGGATAAACTGGAGCAAATTCTGCAGAGAAATGTAGGATTGAAGGACCTGCGTACTGCTTCGGAATATCCTAACAAGGAAGAACACGGATTTACAATGCAACATTCCTGTTCATCTAGTGTCAAAATTGAAATACGCTCCTGTTGCTTCACTGGATGTGGAGCATACAAATTTGTGTTGAGTGAGGGACGGCATTGTTTTTAATTTATAATTTAGAAAAAGTATTGGTAATTTATTGTGAAACTAATTATGGATTAATGGACAAGAATTGGTAAAAATTGATTTTATGTGACATGTTTATATACTGAATTTATCTCTAAAACATATTTTTTACATTTCATTGTTTAGTTTATGTATAACTAGATACATATTATTGTTCTTGTAGTTCTAGTAGTAGTGGTGGTAACGGTATATAAACATTTAAAATTATTAAATTCTAAAAGTGAATTCCTGATGATTTGAAACGTTTTTTAAAAGAAAACATTATTTTTTGTTAGAGCCTATTTCCAATTCTTTAGAGACTATTTCCTACACTTTTAAGCCTGTTTTAGACACCTAAAATTACATTTTAACGACCTAAAAATTCATACTCTAGATATCACATACGTCGTCTTTGTAGTGGCTGTTTGATCTCGGGTTCGAGTCGCAGTCAGGCCTGAGATTTATAATTGGAAAAATCCATAGTGACACTTCTGGCGCACAAGATCGCAGTTGGAATTAATCTGGGGTTCCCATGGTTACGATTTTGTTTGGTGTATGTGGAGGATCCTGGGTATGTGAAAACGCATCCCCATATATGATCACGATTTCATAATTCCTCCACTGCCGGGACGCGAATGGATATTACATTACTATTCTTGGTGGAATTCGGCTTTTTTTTTTTTTTTTTTTTTTTTTTTTTTTTTTTTTTTTTTTTTTTTTTTTTTGGTCCCACATGACAACAACGTGAGCAGCGTGTGGTGGGGTTGAGGGGAAACACTAACGACATCATCATCTGCAATCCATAATCCTAGTTCAGACAAGCTCTGCCCTTCAGTGTCGAGGTTTTCATACAAGATGCTAACGCGTTATTTTCTATGAAATGAAATCATTGTGATAGCATTAGACTATGATATTTGTTGTGATATTACATGATGCCAAATCGGTTTTATCACTAATAAGAAAGCATTGAAAATAATATTTTTAGCTTTGAGAATAATATTTTTAGCTTTAGTAAAATCATTTATACAGTATGATATAATAAACTGGGATGGAGTAGCATAATCTGTACTTAATCCATTAATTTTATTATATAGAAGATTAATAAAAATTTGTCTGACCAGAAATATGGATTACCCAACAAATTTAATTTACATAGATTTTAAAGTATTAACTATTGATGAAATTTATAAATATAGTTTACTAACTTAATACCACAGAAATCAAATAAACATAAATCTAATCGACATGAACATCATACTCGAAGACAAAAGTCTACTTTCCCATTAATTGAACCTGAATGTCATACAAGTGCAGCTCTTAAACATGGTGCCAGTTTCGGCCCAAGATTTTATAATAAAATTACAAACCATTTTCCAAATTTGAAATATTTTAAAATTGAACCTTTTAAAATAGAAATTATAAAATTATTCATGTATATTATTATATCACTGCCACCGGGTGTATACCCAATTGTAGTGTTAATACATACATACATACATACATACATACATACATACATGCATGCATTATTAACAAATGGTGTATTTTTTACTTTTTTATTTCTGTCGACTATATTCATGTTTTTATTGAACGCAATTGGTTTCTGTCTCATTGTCAATTTATATTAAATGTTTTTTTCTCTTTTTCTCTTTCCTTTTTCTCTTGTGTGTTAGTTGTCGATTTGAATTAAGTTAATTAGTGTATTTAGTAAACTGTCTTTGTAAATTTTATGTTGTATTATAGGCTAAGACCACACCGTACACGAGCCTGGCTCTTGCGGTAGTGAGTAGAAACATTTTTATTTTATATTTTTGAATTTGTACTTACTTTGCGTAGTAGCTAAAGCAAAAATGTAGACTACAGTCCGAAGACTGGTTGGAACCTCGTGACACCAATAAGTCATCACTCATAAGGCAACTAAATCTGAAGATAATGGGATAGGGCGGCCAGTTCCTTTCCCCCTATGATGCCATAGTCTGTAAAGAAATAGAGCATTTCATTGAAGCACAGAATTCTGTTTTTGTAGAGTTTTACAGCATTCATAAGATTTCCTGTTAGATTAGTGGAAGAACTGCTTGTTGTTTAGTCAGTTGTCCGAAGAATTGATACCAACAAGGCATCACTTATGAGACAGCTAGGTCAGGAGATAATGGGGTAGTGTGGCCAGTTCCTTTCTCCCTCCATTGCATACATCGCCGATTAGCTATATATTATCCTAATCAGCAGGCTTAGAATCCGGGACACTTTAGTAACCAATGTACGCGCAACTTGACTATAGAGTTTCTTGAACATAGTAGACAGACATACTGTGAATGTAAACAACGACGTGAATGTGCTGCGTTATATTCTACTGTTAATAGTACAATCTAGTGACGGTGGAAAATGAAGTAGGATACATACCTCACAAATTTTCATGTCCCTCGGCGACGTTGAAGGCGTTAGCGTTACAATGAACAACCATTTACATACTTGCAACTAGTTCGAAAAAACTGTTCACTATGAATTGAAAATGCACTGTGATGGCCTGAGTTCGTTTCGTAGGGAGAGACTGAAGAGTACTGTACCTCTGATCACGAATCGGATTGTAACGCACAGGTAAAACTAAACTGAAAGCGCCACTTCACTCCATCTGTCCTCCGTTGCACTGTATCTTCACTTCATTCTTAAGTTGTCTCGGATCCTGCTAATCAGACTTCAGATGTATACAAACAATTGTTCTTCCTCTGACTCATATCAAGTGAGATGTACTGCCTGATAATAGATGTACATATTAGCCGGAACCTCAATCAGAGGTAGTAAGAACCGTAATGAATTTAATAATTTCGATTAAATTAAATCATTATAATAGCATTAAGGTATGCTATTTGCTGTAATACATAGCTAGAACCACACCAAGCAAAGTGGGACGAGAAGATACAGAATTAAAAATGTTGACTTATGATACCAATTAAGAGAAGAGAATATAGTTGATAATGAGAGATATCAGATACAATGGAGAGATCATGTGTTCAGAATGATTCCTTCGAGATATCCTCGGCATGCATTACTTTACAAGCCAACTGTACATAGAGATGTCGGAGGACTCGGGAGAAGATGGAAGGACCAATTTTAGCCTCTGAACAGGTATTAAAGGCCTAAACCTTGATTTGGGAGATTATGGTGATGACGATGAGGATGATGATAATGATGATGATGATTACATAGTACCACAATCGGTGAAAAAATACTGTAGATGGTTCCATTGAAATACGGAATTCAGTCTATAGAGTTTCAGCTTTCATTAATGTTTCCTGTTAAAGTTCTGTAAAAATAACCTATAGTGTTCATTGAAACATGAATTCAGTCTTTGTGAAGTTTTCCAGCTTTCATCAAAATTTTTCTGTTGAAGTCTTGTAAGAAATGTAATGAATTTAATCATTTATATGAAATTAAATCAATATGATATTATTAGGATATGAAATTTGTTGTAACACTGCAGTCGCTAACAAAAATATATCGTGTTCTATTGAAACACGAGTTCAGTCTAGAGTTTTGCAGAATTCATTGAGCTATATGCTAAAATCTTTAGGAACTGTAATGGATTTAACCGTTTTTATTAAATGAAATCATGTTAATATTATGGTATGAAATTTGTTGTAAGTAATAGTACGTACTTTTTTTTAATGTTATAACCTGAAAGAAAACTGTTAATAAGTGCTAGATTTTATTTTCCGAGCGATATTGTCCCAAAACCTGGATATAATAATAATAATAATAATAATAATAATAATAATAATAATAATAATAATAATAATCCGTGGCGCTACAGCCCTTGAAGGGCCCAGACCGACCAGCCGGCTGCTGGCCTCACGTTCACATGCCGAAGCAGAGGTGAACGATGATCCAACCAGAATGTAGGTATCGTATGGTTAGCACGATGATCTCCCCAGCCGTTATAGATGGCTTTCGCAACCGGATTTCGCTGCCTATCGTAGCTCCCCAAGTGCATCATGATGCTGGGTGGGCACCGATCCTATACACCGACCGAAATTTCATGAGAAAATTTCTTCCCCCATGAGAACTCGAACTAGTGCGCATTCCGTAACGCGAGTCCTAGGCGGGATGCCTTAGACCACGATGCAACGGCGCGGCGCGAGACAAGCATGGATATGAGTGATTTGATTATCGCCTTGATAACCACTGCGGTTTTGTGGGAGGAATTAGTGACGAAGCCCTGCTGTTGCATTTTTTAATGGCGTGATTCTCAACTTCGATTTTAACGCTGTATTCACATTAGCGTATTGTGAATGAAGCCTGACATCCAAATTTTGAGGTGGGTAATGAAGGGTTCATGAATTTTGTTGTAACTGTTCAGTTAACAAACAGGGTTCTTACGCGTGTCTTAAACAGGTCTGTATGACGTAGGTTTTTCGGATGTTCTTCTCTACCTAAGAAAGCCATGTTAAATAATTTATCACCCTTAGAAATCCATCGTCCTCGACCACCGAGAACGACGTGATTTACTCTTAAATGGAGCAATTTTGCGTAAGGACAGAATAGGGGCTGTTGCGAACTCTTGAAGAAGTGTTACAGTTTATGTGAATTCTCTTCAGTTGTGCATTACAAGTCTGCCGTGTAGATCCAGCACTACCGAGATTTAATCGCTCGTCTACAGGTTGTTCTCATTCGATTCCGGCTATTGATTTCCTATCACGAGTAGCTCGAGATCGTCAGTTCGGGGAGATTCGCCCTCCCCCCAGGAAATGCATTGCCCAGTGATTACCGGAGCCGAGCAGCGCACACTTGTCTTTGAATTGTTCATGAGCCAGCTCGAGTGGGAGCGAGCGTGTACTGTTATTATTTCTGATAGGAAGTTACAGATTGCTAAAATATTTGACCCCGGGAACCGCAAGCATTTACGTGCGAAGCTGCTACACAGAAAAAGAATTCAAACTCTCTTTAGTAAGGTAATGTGTGTATCTGTGAGATGAGAAAAGAGAGAGTAAGGTAGGGATAGAAAGAGAGGGGAGAAAAAGAGACAGAGAGAGATAGATAGCTTTCAAGACTTTCCAATCATCCTTTTTTATTTTATATATCGAGTGTAAAAAGTGTTGCAGAATTTTATTTCGGAATTTTTAAGAATGAAAAATTTCTCAGAGAAGAGGTTTCTGAGACACACAGTCATTTAATTAATGATGTATCTCAGTCTACATACCTATTTATTTTGTCTTTTGTCTATCTATCTATCTATCTAT